>NC_041397.2:202280630-203028191 GCF_900747795.2 Erpetoichthys calabaricus
GATGCAGTGGTCACTTCATTTCAGGTAAAGGATGGTCATTGCATATATTTGTCCTCAATGTGTGCCATAGGTATGTTCCATATAGCCCTCTTTTTTTGTTGGATCAATTGCAGGGAATGTCATATCCCTAGAACTTGTGTCTGACCAACGAGATATTGACGAAGGTCAAATATTTGATGAAGACACTGTGTCTGATTATTCATCAGGAGGAGAGGTACATTTTCCGAATAATGTTTGATCAAACTCCACTGTGATCAGTCCCATGTGCCCCAATCACATTTGTGAATTCTGGATAATGAGAAGGTTAGGCTGATTGAGATTCTTCATGGAACTGTGGGTGTTTTTACCTGTGTATTACCTACCTGCAATGGCATGAAACGCCTCTTTTATTGTCTGCACATGCAGGTGTCCAGGAAACAGCTATGAAAACCCGAAGGAAATATTTCAGAGCCAAACAGACTTTACGAATTGCCTGGCAAACTGCATTTTTAGATAGATTTTCCGCATCGCCTATAGTATATAAAAAAAGTGCCGCTTGCAAAAAACCTCAAAGCAATACATACTGTCTGTGTGGTTGTGAGAGCCTGACTTCGCCGAGTCTGACTTCGAATATAAGGTGCTAATAAATCTTTGAGGTACAATATTCCCCCTCAGCTAAAGCGGTATCTTTCGAAAAGAATTTCCTCCGGGAGCAATAAAGGATCTTGCTGATCACGCAAAACCCTCTCCATATGAAATTCTCTTCTTATAATTTGCACACCGATATCGATTGGTTGCTCATTCATGAACAGTGAAGCCATGACTGAATGAATTCCATGAACAGACACTGATCAAGTGTGTGAGCTAATCCTTGTTTACATCGAACAAACCTGCTCCGAGCAGGTTTGAGGATTTGGATGTGCTGCTGTGACAACACAGCCAGCAAGAATTTCGAAAAACCAACACATCCAGGATAACGCCAAATCATCAACAATTACATCCGGCTAAACGAGTAATCCACGTACGATTAAACCCTCCAGATGCTTTGGAACTTACGTTGTGGTAGTGCTGCTGCTTTGCAGTAAGAAGATTGTGGGTTCGCTTCCTGGTTCCTTCCTGTGTGGATAGCGCTTTGAGTACTGAGAAAAGCGCTATATAAATGTAATGAATTATTATTATTATTATTACGTTGGACATGAAAAATGTAACTGTTAACATAACAGAATCTGATGTTTATAGTACTGTATATGGTATATTTTTTGGTGAACAGAAAAATGTGTGCCTTTATCTTCCTTTGCAGTTGCTCGCAAGTGGTTTGCAAGGAAAGTACATATAGTCTAACATGGCAGATTTATTTTATACACAGAAATGTAAACAACAACATAGTCAAACAAATATTAATGGTCCCATCCATGTGTACTAACTGTGAAACAAAACAGTATTTTAATGAGAAAGGACCAAAAGATGAGGCATAGTCTAAGATTTAAGCCAAAGTGAAGCCAATCTAATACCAAATCCAAAACACAGTCCTAAAATCTAAGTCAAAGTTCTTAGCCAAACCATTGAATCAATATTCAAAGCTGGATGCAAAGTCTTTTCATTTTCTATTTATACAGTTGAATCGATGACATCACAATAGTGCAACTCTTACCATCTGAGCCTAGCAGTGTTATAAAATGGTGGCACCCATAAGAAAACAACATTGTGTCATGGCTAAACAATAAATATTTTAACAACTTGAAATACATTTTTATTGCCAAAATGAATGTGGAATTAGATTTCTACATGTTTCAAAACCTCCAATAGAGAAGAAACTATTAACAAAATGTAAGCAGGTATATAAATGGGACAGAACAAGATCATAACACCATGGTTTCTCTTTCAGAAATACTTGTTTATAAATACTTGTTTATAAATTAACCATGAAGTCATCTTCATGGATAAGCCGAATATTTTAATTCAACTGATGAGCAATGTAATAGCAAAATCATTTCACGTTCAAAAAGAGAATAGTTAAGTTACTCATGTATTCACTTATTGTATAATGGCTACAGCAAAAGGATATCATGATATTTTTGTAGATCATTTACATGTGTTTGCTTGGCAGATGCTTTTATCCAAAGTGACTACAAAAGAGGTAAACATAATCAAGTAACATTAGGCTAGGGCCTGTTTGTTCAGCAAGTGCAATAGGACAGGTTACGAAAGTTGATTGCCACAAGTGAAGAGATGTAATAAGTAATACATTTACAATCATACATTACAGTCAATACAATTAAACTTAAACTACAATTTAATTAACAATATAAAAAATTGCAGAGCAAAGTTGCTTTTTTTTTCTTTTCTCAGGTGGACAGACATTAACAAAACAGATGGGTCTTCAGTTGCTTCTTAAATACAATGAGGGAGTCATTGGGCAGCCCATTCCACCAACTAGGAACTACACAGGAAGAGTCTGGATGCAGAGGTGGCATCAGTAGACATTGTTCCCTGGCATACCTGAGTGAGCAAGCAGGTGTAAACCTGCATGAATGAAAAACAGTAGAAATGTGGTCAGAAAAAGATAGCTGTTCATCAATCACCACACCAAGGTTGCAAACGGATCTGGCAGGTGTTAGTGAAAGTGAGCCCAGCTGTATAGAGATGGGAAGTTGAACAGACTGGCTGGCCGGGATCACAAGAATCTCTGTCTTGCCAGGTTGAGCTGTAGGTTGTGATCCTTCATCCAGGTTGAGATATCAGTAAGACAAGCAGAGACTCTACCTGTTACCGTTTTGTCCTCCGGAGGGAACGACAAGTACAGTTGTGTATTATTGGCAGGAAGGAAGAGAGCTGGTGAGAAACAGATCTAATAGGTCTAACATTCATGTGTTTTGGAAAGAAAGGAAAGGAGAGAGACAGGCCTGTAATTGTTAACTTGGTATGGACCGAGTGCTGTTTTTTTTAAGAACAGAGATTATTAGAGCATGTTTGAAGAATTGTAGGAAATGTGCCTGAGCTGAGTGAGGTTTACTTTTTGTTTTTTTTCCTTTTTAAAACAACACACTGTTTGCCAATATGTGTACAATCTCAAGATGAAGATCAATACTTGATAACATTTTTGGCTTGAAATATTTATGTATTTGGTAAGTTTTAAGGCTTTTTTATCACCTATGACCTGTGTACCTTAAATCAGCATAGTAAATTGCAAGTACAGACGAGGTATTTTTAAAATATGCAAAAATGCTTCATTTTAGAGTATAATTCCAAGTGACAAATTAATATATACCATGATTGTGAAGAAATAACTTCAACTTGGAAAATGCAGCTTATTCTTTAATGCTAATACTAATGGTAATACTGAGGAATCAAATAGTGCTTATACTAACATTCATATTAACATTAGTAATAATAACAGTAATAATATTAAAAATGATAATAGTACTAGTGAAAATACTACTACAAATGCTGTATATATGATGAAGACTGAAAACAACAGCAGAGATGAAGAATGACATGATACATAAGCAAAATGTTTAAAATGGAGCAGAAAGTTAAGAAGAAGGTAAAAATTAGCAATGATAAAGAAAAATGGAGTTAAATATAATGAAAAGAAGAGGAATAAGAAGTCAATAATAAGAACAAATTAATAATTTCACATCAGGAGTAGTGCTTTAATGATGAATATTAAAATTGATGCAATAAATAATAGGGTATTACTTAAAAATGAAGGACTAATGAAAATGGCATATACAAAATAATGGAAAAGTATAACTTAAATAATTGCGATATATATTAATATAGAAAAGGAAGAGGTCTAAACATTATATTAATTTTCTACTGAAAGTACTGTCCCATTTAGATTATATACTAATAAAAAGTACAGGTTGTGAGTGATGTTGACAGAAATATTTATTACATCTTCGTACCTCGGAAATAAAAATTCTCTATGCCCTGTCAATGGTGATGATTGTAAGATACGTCTTATTTTGCATACTACTACATAACAGTACACCAAATAGATGGAGACCCATCACAAACGTGTCCATGATCCATAGTTTAATAAACATTTCCTTCCAGAATGTCTAAGTGATACATAACAGGCTGAGCTGATCATGCCTGACTTTCTATCACCTGCAACAATCTCCAGCCCCCTTGGAAAAATCCCAGAGGTTCTCATTTCATCTGAAAGATAAAACCTCTCTGGTGTTTTTTGAGTCTGTCATTGAAGCCCCTTCCAGCAAACCATTTCTAGTACATCTTTTGTGGGTAATGCCAGGAACATGTTGCCAAACTATACAAACCACTTAAGATAGTTCTTCTTGAGAAGAACAGTGACATTACTCTAGGGCCCTCTTGGATTGTCAGCTTGCTTGCCATGCTATGAAGAAAGAACCCAGTAAACTTGTGCAGGAACCTCACTTTAGTTTCTACTCAAAGCTGGTGAGGATAGAGTTGTAGTCTGTAGAAATTAAGAACACTTATTTTTGTTTCACCACTTTTGTTTGATTGTTTGCTTTCTAAAATGCATAAATGCATATATGACCAAACATCAGACTAAATTTTCATTTATGTTTCTTTCTGGCCAAGAAGCCATTTAACCAGTTTGGTATGATAAGGAAGTTTTATTTGTCCCAAAGAAAACAGAATGGAGGGAGCTGGTGGCAGATTTTTAACTAAAAGCTGAAAAACAACAACCTTCACCACTGGCACTGCAGTCAGCAGGTGAAAACTTGTATTGGATTTAAGCAGAGCATTTTTTTTATTTTAGTTGAATGCCCATCTGTCTTTTTTAATTTAAAGCCAAATAGAACACAGTGCTGATTTTCATAATGAACTCATTACTTACTGAGATTTCCTTCAGCCATCTGTTTTATTGTTATTCTTTGGGTTTAAAATTGAAGTGTTTGGTACATATTATTACAAATCAGTATAACAGAATATATACTATAGGCCAAAAAATCTAGATTTAATAAAGCTACTGTTGGGAAAATTTACATTTGTAAAAAAGCAGAGAAAACAATATACTGTACATGCTGCATTTTCCTGTTCCGTTCTTGATGATTTTTGTTGATAAGAATCATACTAATCTCCATATATATATATATATATATATATATATATATATATATATATATATACAGAGAGAGAGAGAGAGAGAGAGAGAGAGAGAGAGAGAGAGTAAAGTATAACACACAAAGTCAGAAAAAGATTTGGGGCAACAATCAGTCATCCTGCATATTGCAGGGATTTTGTAAGTGAAAACGATTTCTAGAAAAGAATGTCTTTTCAGACATTAGTACCTACATGACTAACTCCATGGTGACTGGATGTAAGATCTATTGGGGTGGAAGAGGCATGGCTAGAAGGTGGTGCCTGAAGTGACATCACAGGTTTTTGAGCTTCAGGGGTGCAGATAAAAAAGGGTGGGTTGTGAGTAACAGCATCTCCTCTTGACTCGAACCCTTTGAATGCCTCCTGCCTCCACGTACATGACTATATAAGTATATTTTTGCACAAATGCATAGTACACAGCAAAAATCATAATGTCATCCAAAAAATGTATTTTTGAAGTTAGTTGTCTCAATCGTATGTTTTTACTTGCTCATGAAAGCATTATATTCATTGTTCGCAAGGAAACTAGAGCATAGTAACAATATTATTAGCAGCTATGTGTACACACATACAATATTGAGGTCAATTTAGAATTGCACTGATTGGGCTCCTGGTCAGTTCCGATTGCCTTTTTTATTTTATTATTTTATTTTTTTTATAATTTAAAATTGATCGGTCCAAATCTAATTTCTGCTTCTGTGCATGCCCTTTCCTTGTGTAATGATGTTTGTTTAAAGGTAACCCCAGATGACTGGGACAGTATAATTTAGTTTATTGTGCAATTACTGAAACACATTTTGGCAGCTATGATCATTCCTTAATTAACAACTGAACTTTAAAGTACAAGAGTGTTATTTTCAAAAATTTTCGGCAGGTTCCTGGAGATAAATTTTTCGTTTTAATAATATTTGTTAAATATTGTTCAGTCTAGCTATCCATTTTATAATCCTGCCTTAATGCAGTAATGTGCCATAGTAAATGAAATTAAACTGTTTAAATAACACTTAAGTACTAAATTGGCTTCAGAAAGCCATTCCAAATTGAACAAATTAAAAGGTTTTCCTACTTTGTATTGCTTTAGGAAGGAAGAAGTTTTCAAAGTTTAAGCACATTGCAAGGCACTGCTGTACAAAATTAATTCACATCAATACAGTTTCATGTTTGTAAATTACTTCAACATTAATCAGAAATCTACTAAACAGAATAAAAATAATTATTTTCTACACAGTCATATAATACAGTTATACCCACCACGAAAAAGTGAAGTGTGCAAATATTGGACTATATGGTAAAATAGGTATTGTAAAATCAGACCAGCAAAATAGCATTGGTGTCTATTGGTCTCTGTGTGTGTGACTCACATTTTCTTTTTGTTTCTGTGACTACTTCAGTTGCTTCTGATCATTTTGATCATGTGTTTTGATTTCTTCACAGCTTTTGGTTTCTTTTTATTTCTTATTAATGAAGTGAACTTATTCATGATATATTTACAGTTTTTCCACTCTGACAACAAACACACAGGTTCAGAGAAAGTGTAAAACATTATAACTCCTATAAAGTATAAAAACTAGGTTCAGTCAGAACATACACTTTAAAACGTTTTCCAAAAAAGCAAGTATTCTACTATAGTAGCTGTAAATTTCCTATGAAATTGATTTACAGACGTTCAGAACAAGTAATTTATTGTGAACAAATGATGCATCATCAGCACCACCCTTTGGTAATTTTTGGTAGCCAAGCTCATAACATGGGCTATCGTGAAATACAGTGATATAAGTTTGTACCACATTTTTAAAATTTTTGGTACTGTAATAGTAGAGTATAGCTACATTTTAGGACAGAAACACAATACAAAAGTCTTGAGGTTTTCAACACAGAATACTTTCTGGTAGCTCGAGGCTGAAATGCAACTTTTAGTTCCAATGCATATTTAAGTAGCTAGCCACACTTGAGTTAAAGTGATGCTTACTCAACATATACAAAAGCTCTCCGCCTCTACCCAGAGGTTCAGGGGACCTCTCCTAGTTCCCTGTAGGTCACCATAGGCTTCCAGTAAGCTTAGTGTTCATGGAGTTCAATACATACAGATGGATTCTGAGAGATTCTGTGTGTTATTATTTCTAAGAACAATAGCATTTCCTGCAGAAGGAAAATATATATAAATATGCCAAAAAATACAATCAAAGTTAGAAACATATTTTTTCTCTTTTCAAGCCTTTTTGGATGTTCTACATCATGGTTCTTCTTGCCTCTAAGAGTAGGCAAAGAAATCATTCAGAAAAATTAACTGAGTATCCCAAAGTATTAGTTTGAATATCACCAAAACATGAAAGGCCAAATCAACCAGTTCTTTGCATAACATAATACTTTAAATTTATCTTGAATTTTTGTTAAAGAAAATTAAATACAAAAGAAAATAACACTTTCCAAATCAAAATGTCAATAATTATAACTAATCCAAAATTGAAATATTCAGATCAACATAAAATTAATGAAGAACAAATCAATTAAAAAAAACACAACATGGAAAATAGTAAAGCCAAAGTCCAAATTTTAAAATTCTATAGTCTTACTAGAAAGCTATGAATAAAAAACAGAAAAGTCAAAAGCTGAAATCAGCCAAAGCTTTACAACATGAGAAAATACAAAAGAGTACCAAAGAACACAGTTATAAAGTTGTTCCATTGGTAAGGGCACAGAGAAGGAAAGTGACCAGGAAAAATGTTTAGTCAGAAACAGGTTAAAACTGGGAGATTGAGCCAACAAAACCATCAAAATACAAAGAAGAAGAAGGGAATCAGAAACCAAGATACAAGAGCATAAAGTCTAACACAAAGAGATAAAAACTAAATAAATCATAAGGACAAGGCACAGAATGAGTTTAGGGACCCTAAAGTCAGATGCCATGGCATTGTGTTGGATGACCTTTAAACCTGTCGCTAATTCTGTTGTCATCAGCGCAGCATCTCTCATGGAATGCTGGTATCATTCCTATGGATATGTTAGATGTGAGAACACAAAATAGTGGAGCCCATCTGGATCCAAGATGGTGCAACAGTAAACAAAAATAAACAATCAAACTTAAAATGAAGTGTTAAATTAGAAAACTGATGGAAATTTCAGAATTCTTGATCTAGAAAACACCAAAACCATGCATAAATCATAGCTAGGGATGTTACAAAGAATGAGAAAAAGACTAAAAAATGAACCACATAACATAAGTAATTAGTTCCCCAGCAAAATAGCTGAGGCCACAGACCTGCTACTGTATTAAAGCCCCCAGGTAACTGCAATTCTGATGACTACAAAACTTGAGGGCTATAAATTTATTTGAGGCCCTGAACCAGTAATTAAAAAAACACAAAGGGCTGGGGACTGGGAGGAATGAAACAACATCAAATAAAACATAAAAGAAACAAATGCAGCAGAGCAGAGAACATTGACACACACTCAAGAGAATTGGGGGATTCTCATCTTTTCAGCTGCTGCATTGAAGAAAGTCAGGAGGAATTCTGAAATTATACCAGCTAATGTAAGAGGTAGTAGATCCTCAAATTGATATGATTAAATAGCTTGCATTTCAGAAGCATTAGTTTGAAAATAAAAATTCAACCACTTGCAAAATGATAGAGTAGTAGTTTGGTAATTCCAGTCATGGAAACTGTGTTAAACTCTTGGTTTCCGACAAAGAGTTTCAAAAACCCTCTCAACAGAATAAAGAAGCATAGCTATGTGGTGGTACAGCCAAAAAATTGGATGTAGGAGCAACTGTATTGCATAAAGTTGCCCCCCAAGTTAATAAAAATTTACAGTTGGGGGGCACTCTAGGAAAAGGTTGCAAGATGCAAGTACACCACTAGGATGGAAAGAGAAGAATGTTCCTCTACAAATGTCTCAAAGAGATAGAAAGAGAGAGGAAGGTGCCTGATACAGACAGGAAAAGCAAAACTAGACCTACCATTTTTG
Organism: Erpetoichthys calabaricus; assembly: GCF_900747795.2. NCBI lineage: Eukaryota > Metazoa > Chordata > Cladistia > Polypteriformes > Polypteridae > Erpetoichthys > Erpetoichthys calabaricus. The sequence continues at coordinate 202,289,670 of NC_041397.2, forward strand.
GGATGGCATGAGCCATTGGGGATGAATTATGGATTGAACAAGCAATAGGCAAGAGCACAATTAAAACATCTAAGTGTCCTGGGTGGAAATACATAAAGTAGCATTGGAACTAAGTCAAAAGAACAGTCAACAATCCATTAGACACATATTGTGCATTGTCAATGATGCTGTATAAATTGTTACACACAGGAGCAAATATTTGGGTGCCAAGTCAACCAGCACTCTATTTAATTGGCAAAAAACAGAAAGGGAAACAATTACACAGAACACAGACACAAAACCAGGCTTTTTTGATCCTCTTGCTCTTTAACAAACAGGGCTTCAGAGAGCTCATCTACTGTCTTGAGTCTAAAGATGCCATTTTTATCTCATCCTTCCAGTTGTAGCGGCCTATGGCTAAAAGGGACAAGTTTCAGATTAATTGGCAGGGGCAGGACTAGGCATCTCTGGGCAATGACTCTGTGCTGTGGAAGAACAAGAGAAATTGTTAGAAACAGTGACCCCACCTTCCTGGAGGTTGTATGTAATAATAATAATAATAATAATTCTTTACATCTATATAGCACTTTTCTCAATACTCAAAGTACTCATATCTCCAGGTGGTCCCCAAGCATACATGTGTGACTGCATTCATAAAGAATCATGAGAGGAGACTCCAGTAAAAAGAGGTAGAGACAAATAAGGCAAGCAAAAGATTGAATGTGCAAATTTTCAAAGGAATGAACCCCATATGTTTGTAGTCCCTTGCAGATGCCCCTTAGAGTGAAAAGCAGGACTAATGACTCCAAGCAAGTTACATCTAAGCTAACTTCCAAAGAGAAGGATATAATTATATCAGAGAACTCATTCAATGTGGACTCAAAGCAGGCAGGTTCACATCATCACTGAAGGTCTGGTGCGATGTGTTGCCATTCTAGTGCAGAAGTCATAGACCTCTTTGAACATGGGGATAATCCAGTGCAATCCGGCTGGAGCCATTGTTACAATGATACAGTTGTCATTGTCCATATTGAAATAAACAGCAAAGACAAATGTTAAAAACAAGGTGGTTAACATTATCTGAAGATCTGCCTGTGTCATGTGCCAATTCAGATAAGACTGAGGAGATCACAAAAAATAATACGTGGCTTAGATTAGTATAGAATAGTTGGGCACAAGCTTCCTTTGGGAACTGATTGGAGCAGAACATTGTGTTTAAGGGTGTCTGATGTACTCTGAAGGTGTATGCAGAGCTTAGACAGGAACTGCTTAAACTAGGAAATGAAATAGCAGAAAGTTTAAGACAAGACAGTTTAAGCTCTGGAAGGCACTAAGAAATATTATTCATAAATATATAACTTTAAAATTACTGGCCAATAGGGAATAAGCAATTATACAACAGAATCCTTAACAGACTGAAACTTTCTGGCATTAATGATAAACATATTAAAAATTAAATAATAATAGCAGCACATCAATGTGATGTTATTGCAGCAACAGAAAACTGAATACTTGAGGTAGGATATTTAAACATATATAGGACAACCTAATATAGAAAAAAACGGAAAACGTGGAGGGTTGTTCATTTACTTAAAACAAGATTAAAATATGTTTTTGTGTCAAATTAATTCTGAGCCACATCTTAATGAGGATGTTTGTGTTCAAAGAGAAAGTTTAAGGGATATAAGTATGACAACGGGAGCTTGTTATAGAACCATGTAAAGCAGATGGATGTGTTAATATACAAACATATAATAATAACAAAAATTACATTTAGATTGAGATGTTATAGATATCAGGGTCTCCCATTATTCAAACTGGGAAAGTAACAAAATAATGGAGCACACTATTACACTATAGAAGTAATCAATGATTTTTTTTTTTTTACTTTTCACTCAGTACATCAAAAACCAAGGAGCACATTAGCCCATCTATATTTAATTATCTGTAACAATCATGAAATAACTGAATATCTTTCATAGTATTTTGGTAGTGTGCATACATAAAATGTTAATTGTTAATTTTAACAATGCAAATTTTAAGCAGTAAATGCAATTTTGTAAAGAAACTAGAATGATAAAGAAAGTCAAAGAGCAGCAGGAGAGATTTAAAACCATATTACACACAATGCAGGACAAGTTTGTCCCAAAATTTAAAGATAATATAAAAACTAAAAAAAACAGCTGTATAGTGAGTGCAAAACAAAATCTGCAGCACAAACAGCTGAGTTCATGAGCACATGAGATTAACAATTAAAAGTGAAATTAGAAACAGTAAAATACACTTAGACAAGAATATCACTGAAAATGCAAAACTTCATCTAGTATTCAGTATTTTAGCAGTGCGAGAATGCTTGCGAGAGGATTTTTAGGAATAGGCAGGGGAAATAAAATTTAGAGAAAATTTAATATCAACTGCTCTAAGAAAAGGAAATATCAAATGCTCTCAATTCATATTTTTCTGAAGTGTTCATCTGAGAAGAACCTGGAAGTCTCTCAGTAACTCAGGACATTTTAATGAAATAAATGATTTGTAGACTTAGCAGAGAAAAGTACTATTACAAGTAAAAAAGCAAAAGGAAAATAAATTGAGGGTCTGACTGACATTTACCCAAGAGTGCTCAAGAAATCTCAAGACACTTTGTGATTTATATGCTCATAGACTTAGGAGAAGTATGTCCCTTATGAGGAAGAATTTTGTGGATACACTTGGGGGGAAAAATGTCATAGTAGTATGGCAGCATACTCATTTTTCTTTTTGCGTACAGCCTAATAGTTTTAGCAGAAGATGCTTGGCCCCATCTTCTGCTCTTCTCAATCCAGTCCTTCCATGATGAATTCCAAGCCACACTGGAAGTGGTAATCAATTTGAGGACCAACAGACTAGAGTGATGATCACGCTGGACACCTTAAAGCTAATAAATGGTGTTACCCACTGGTTCTTCCAACGAGCTTCTTCTGGCAGCACTTCTGGGTGTGGCAGAAGTGCTGCTAAATAGGGCTCGGCAAAGGTCCAGGTGCCCCCTGGTGGTGGTCACGAGCCCCGGCAGGGTTAAGCTTCCATGCTCCAAACATGTGGCCCCGCTATAGGCTAGGGGGGCTGCCCTCTAGCATTCCGGGGGAGATAGTGTCCAGGTTAAGCTCTCTCCCCCAGTCCTTGTATTATCGAAGCATCCCAGGGCCCCAGCGGTCCGCCACTATATATACAGTATATATTGTCACAAAAAAGAATGAATAGACATGAAAAGGTTTGGGGCAGCCACCCATATATTATATCCTGGCTGCAAAGATTTAAATTATCAAGAGTTCTTTACTCATGCGAGTCCAAGACAGAACTGCTGCATTAAAATGGCAGCTTTTAAAGAGAAGCGCAGAAAGTGACATCATGGCCGGAACCGGAAGTGATGTCGTCAGCTGCACCTGCACCAGAAGTGATGTCATCGGTGGCATCTGAACAGGAAGTGACGTCATTGGTGGCACTGGAACAGGGTGGGATTTACCAAGATTGGTCTTTAAGGTATTGAGAAAGACAATTAGTGCACCTCGCCATCCCTTGGTCAGGCATGGAATTACTACTATTCAGGCCCTTTAGTTGTCTCCTAATAACACGTATGTGACAATATATATGTTTACCTGGTTATTTCCAAAAAGAATAATATAAGTGGTAATCAACATTTCAACAAAAAAATGATCTGTAAATATATAAGTCACTTATCCAACAGGGCACCGTCTTAGTCTTTTTTATCATGGAGACAATATGCAGGAGATCTGGAGGTAGTTCAGAGACAGGTTCAATGGCATTCCTCTGGATCAAAGTCTTGTTGGCTATACAGAAAAAGTTCAAATGGCTAGTCTTTTTTAAACCTCAACATCATTCACTGGTGTTACAATGATATTGGCCCTTATAATATTGCCATTACATCCATTTGTAAACCAAATTATTTTCGATTAGCAACAAATATAACTGAGAGTGCATAAATAACAGATTATAACAAACAGAACTTCATTCTGCACAAAATGACAAGTCTAGCGTAGGCTGTATCTATCAAAAATGCTTAAAGTGGCACCAGTAGTTTTTGCTTTTTGAGTAATTGTTGTGAGTTCATTTGGAATTTTATTTCCTCCATTGAATTTATACTGTATTTATTGTGATAGGGGGCGTTAAAAGGATTTGCAGTAGGAACCAGTAGGGACCATGAGGTTGATTACATGGGCTGGCCTTTAGAGGAGGTCATAATCAGGCACCTGTTAGATGGTTGCCCAGTTATAAAGAGAAGGGCCAGGCAGCACCATTTGGTGTGGCATCTTTTAGAAGCTACAACTCCCAAATACATTGCTTAAAGTGCCCTGGAAATGGTTACTGAAAATGATAACAGATTATTAGGAAGGCTGTGGGAAAATGATAGAAGACTGGATGTGCTTCCCAAACCATAGTGCAACAATGCATGATATATCCTATGGTCACTCCTAAAGAATGAGTGACTGTCCTTTTAAGAAAGTCTGAGGCAACCAGAGGGAGCTCTGCAAGGAAGGTTACAGGACTTTCTAGTGGGCATTCCTGACCCTAGAGCTAAAAAGATGTCTCTTAGTCTGACAGACTTTGAACTTGGAGAAGGTGGACACAGAGTGACAAGGGCTCAGTGGAAGGGAGGTAGTGCAGCCAGTTGTACAGAGAAGGCGAGTGAGGAGAATACTGTACTGTTTGTGCACTTTGGTGTGTTATTCTAGTAGTTTGTGGCTCTTCCACTTATAACTGTCCTGTCCTTATTTTGAGTCAATTAATCCCACAGTCTTTAGGAATCCTGATAAATAAAGGTAGCGTAAAGGACAGCACACATGGGTGGGCCTCCTGGCCAGGATGAGGCAAGGTTTCTCACCTAGATGGGTAAGCCCATCCAAAGCACAAGAATAAAGGCAGGATGCTTCTTGCCAGGAAGATGGTGGAAGACACCAGTTTGGATCTGGGTACTGTGGCATCCTAGCAGGGTTGGATTAAAGAACAATACCCAGATGGAAGGCCAGTGTGATAGAAGGACTGGGGAAGAAAACTGGTCATTGCTACATGCAACCCTGATATATTAGGTTGCAGCAATCCTGGGTGGAGCTACCAGTTTGGGCATCTACAAGGCAGTCTTCTTGTTTCTGGAGGTGCCGCCAAAGGGTGCTGCGAGGATTTGTGATCCCTACTCTCAGGGCTTTCCACTTCATCCAGAAGTGCTTCCATCAGGCTATGTCCTAGCAGCAGAAGTACTCCTGGGTCTAACATTAATGTAGCTGCTCGACATTATCCAGGAGAGCCAGAGTCAGGAGAGAAGCTGGACAGCCACTTGCCTGGGAGGAGTGGAGGAAAAACAGAGACAAAAAGAGAGAAAAAGAGAGCATTTGTAGCTACACAGCGTATGAGAAATAAGGTATTTTGGTTAATAAACTTGTTTTACTGTACCAGGACTTGTGTCGTTGAGGTTGTGTTTGGGGTGCTGCAACACAACCTGTTGGTCAGAAAATATTAGCTTAACTTCTATTGTAGGGAAATTAATGGAAGCAAAAAATAATGACAAGGTTTAGCTGCACATATTAAGTATGGGTGTACTAAAGAACAGTAAACATAAGTAGGTTTAGTTGGTAGATACTGTGTTTCACTAGTATGCTAGCCTATTAACAAATGGCTGCAACATCATTTTGTTTTTTAAAGTCTTTTTGATAAGCTGATTCATGAGAACTACAAAAGTCTACAGCTCTGTGAATAGATGGTTGCAAATCTGTCAATAGGTTATGGCTGCATGTATGTCTGAAACAGGCAGTATTAAAAATGTGTTCCATCAGGGGTCACTGCTCTTTTTAATCTTTACACTGTAAATGATCTAGATAAGTAAGTAGGTTAAATAAGAGAAAGGCTAGGTAAGTTTATGGATGTAACTAAACTAGATCAAATGGTGGATAACGTAGAGCCTGCAAAATCATTATAGATGAACTTGGATAGGATTCAGACTAGAGCAGATTTGTGACAGATGAGTTTTTCCCATAAGAATTTGAAATATTAGGTTAAAGTGTACAGTTATGGCTTTGAGACGTGAAAGTTCAGCTTATAATTACTGCTTGAAAGTCGTATTAAACTCATTTCTGTCCTCAAGCATACAGCATACAGAAGCGATCACGGAGACTAAAAAAGATGTTAGGTTTCATGGCTGGCCCTGTGTCAGGTATAGGTCAATGGAGGTTATGCATAAGCAGAACAAACACTTGGGTAATCCCAGGAAAAATGTAAAAGGTTAAAAATAACACAGTGAGTCAAAAACAATTTCACTTTGCTTTTTAAGTGATTTAAGAAATATGAGAAAGAATGATCAGCATAGCTTGGAGGATTATGTTTGACTAATACATCTCTCTCAAGGCAATAAAACCTTTGATGTAAAACACGGACTGTCCCAGCTAAACTAGGACATCTGGTCAACCTAATTTTCTGCTAACTGGACTGTATAAATGTGCAGCCATTTGAGCAGCAAGCCTATTTAGTGATGCATCAAAGCACAGAACAGCACATTATGGTTTCGAGACAGTTATATGTCTATATTTCATTTCAGAACATTTCAGAAATGTGACTTCAAGCACTTGCATCTTTCCTGATATATATCGACCAAAAGGTTTATCAGAATTTTTTTACAATTTTGTTGACCCAAAAACAATCATACAAACGACCAGGCTCTAAACAGATTATCATTTAATGGTTTCTATAAGTTACTTATCTTTGAGTCAGTCAGTTATAGCCCAGTTTGTATTTTATGGACTCACTTATCTTTCTTCTGTTTATCTGTCCAGGAATTATTGAACTGAAGTAACATAATCTAGAATTATATTAGATTTTATTTTTGTCTTACCGTGTGATTGAAAACTGCTATGATATTTATACTATGAAACTGAAAGTAAATGAAAATAAACATTCCCTTTTATGTACATACTAATTTAAACAGCTAAAAATGGTAAATATAATATAAATACATGTATATGCCACAAGGCACTTTCCAGTACTGTATTCTTCTTTTAATTGTAAAGGTATTTCTTTAAATAAGCATGTTTTGTGTAAGTGTTTTTCTCAATCTGTTATTCACACGCACAGCAAATAATTATCACTTTATCATTTGTACAATGGCACAGTGTTTAGCCCTGCAGGCGTATAGTTCCAGAAGACTGGGTTTGAAGCTCTTGCCCAGTCAGTGTCTGTGTGAAGTCTGAAAATTGTTCTCTTATTTGTGTGGTTTTTATCTTTACATGCCCTGCTTTTCGTCCTAAAATCCAAAGACAGAAAAATTAGGCTAAAAAATGACATTAAGTTGACTTGGTTGGTGATAGAATGACACCCAGACCTTTTGACCACAACAGTGGGAACAGGCCCAATGAACACCATAAAGATACACTGGATTAAGCAATATTTAAAATGGAAACATGATTAAATAGTAATATGCAGAATTTTTAAAAATCATATTATCAATCCATTCATTTCCTTAGTGTTTAAATTCCCATACATGGTTTTGGAGATGCAGATTTTACAATGGTAGCATCATTTTAAATAATTGTGGAAGGACAGCCATCTCACACACCTCGCCCTTGCTCACAATTATTTTGGGAATGACCCCTCTTTGGACTGTGAGAGGAAACTAATGGAAACAATGAAAATATGAAATGGATTTTTTACCAGTAGCATGGTTTCCATTTGTCTTCTTGACTTTGAAGTGCACATGAGCATGAGCGATTTTAGGTGTGATTCCTGGGGATGGGGGTGGACTAAGAATTGTCTTGATTGCATCATCTTATTGCTTTTTATTTGTTTGATTCTAATTGGAATAATACAAGCCCAATGTGAGAGGAAGCCAGAGCATGAGGAAAACGTGGATACTCAACACAGACTGTGACCAAATAGGGAATGGAATGGAACCAAATGGAACCCAGACACCTGTGAGGTGGAAGTCAATGACGCAAATAGGCTATGCTTTCAAAATTCCATTTAAACGGGATCTTTAAAGGACGTTTCAAATGCCTCATCTATTTATATCCAGTTAGTCCCTTAGCAAGACAAAAGATCTTTTGGTGGACTTCAGACAGAAGAACGTGGGGGTTCACATAAACAACAAACTGGGCTGGTCTGATTACACAGTGGTGCTGTACAAGAAGGGCAGAACAGAGTGTACTTTGTAAAGGAAATTCAGGTCTTTTTGATGTGTGCAGTAAGCTGCTGGAAATGTTCTACCTGTCCATAACAGCCAGTGTGATGTTCTACGCTGCAATCTCCTGAGGAAGCAACCTGACAACAAAAGAAGCACAATGCTTGAACAAAATTATCAGGAAAGCCTGCTCCATCACAAAACAAATCCTAGACACACTGGAAACTGTTGTGGAAAAGAGAATGTGGCAAAATTGGATGCTGTCATGAAAAATCCCCCCATCCCCTCCAGGAGCTGCTCTCTTAGAGCAAATTTAGCCACAGGCTCATTCCACCATAGTGTGCTAAGAAGCAACTCTGGGGGTCTTTTCTGCCAGCTACTATCAGGCAATTCAGTGCTTCTACCCAATGTACTTGTTATGTTAATTTATTTATTTATTTATTTATTTATTTATTTATTTATTTATTTATTTATCAATCGATTGACTGTATTATATGTCCCATGAGTCTATATTCTTGTTTTTTATGTTTCTGCTGCTGTATGCATTTGAATTACCCCATGGGATTAATAAAGTTTTATCTAATCTAATTTTCAGTGATGCCACAATTTCCATCATCTCCTTTAGAGCAGCAGTGCTCTCTCAGCTAGACAAGCCAAATTTCTTAAGACTTGCATCCTGATTTTCTTTTGACCAATTCTTGGCATTAAGAAATCTCCCACTCCATTTTCTGATGCTTTTTCTAATAGCGCTTTGCAGAACAGTGGCTGGCAAAAGGCAGGAACCATGCCAGACAAGATTCCTCAAAGGCTATTGAAAGTGAAGTCTGCTGAAATTATTTAATGAAAAACTTAATTTTGTGAGACTACAATAATTTTAAATATTGATAACCTTCAAGTAGTTAAATCATGTTGAATTGATTAACTAAAACACATACTGTATGAATTAAAATAATAAAAAAAATATCACTACCTTAAGGCATTTAAGTTTAATAATCATTACGTTATGCCAAAGTTAATGTGTAGGGTAACAGTTGAAAACATCTTGTGAAATTGGGGAATAGTAATACTGCTGTCTGTCTGTCCACTTTTTTTATACATTATTGGAAATAATAACAGTATTTTAAATCTGGATATTTAAGCTTACAAAATAAATCAGGTTCTCCCAAATTAATACCTCATTCTCTTTTCTGCAAACCCATGCAACTATTAAAAGAAAAAACAAAGATTTTCAGATGTTAAGGAAAAAGCTTTACTTATAGTTGAGCTTCGGAGTATTTTTGGTAGTTGTCTTTCATTATGCATGTAATGTAAATAATTAAAGATTGTGTTTCTCTCTTAACCCATTATTTACCAAGGGAAAGGTCTGATTTACTACTACTATTAATCTTTTCTTGAAAAGAGGACAGTCTTTAGGATTCTATGTATACTTGCAGAAAATGAGCAACGCATTTGCCAAAAACTTTATACTACCTTTAGGTGCAGACATTTAGCAGAAACATGTTATTCGGTTCATTTTTCATTGTAAAGAGAAGTTCTCACAATTCAAATTTGTGCTATATCATGACCATTGAAAGAGTTTTACTTTCTAAAGTTTATACTCATGCTGTTTATACTCTCATCAGTGAGTAGCACAGTAAAGAGCCTGGATAAGAGGTAAGTCTAAATCTAAAGACTTTCTCCATTTACAGGTCAATCTACAATCCATCCTGAATGAGGTTTTGGCAGTGGCCGAAAAAGTGAGATTGTAAGTATAAACAGCCAAATCAAGATTTCTTCATACGGTTGCAGGCCTTCTCAAAGAGATTTAACAGTGTGGAAGAAATTCAGTGTAAAGAAATGTGCCATATGAGGAGGTGTGAACATCTGGTATAAATGCCTTTCGGTGCCTCCTATATGAGGTGAAATGAGTAAAGTCCACTAGCAGAACAGAATTATACCTCTTAAGTTGGTCTGGGTGACCATGTGAAATCACCAGGAAGAGCTTGAGACTAATAGAAGAAAAGTATCGTCTCATTTGCTCAGTCTGTTTCCACTATGACCAGGACAAGCAAATTGAAAATGATCTAGCTAGATTTAAATGTTGTACTTAAATAGAAAACCACAATTTAATAAAATCACAGACTTTCAGAAAGATACTCTTTGTCAGTCTTTCAAACTTCAACATCATATTTTAGTGTCTTATTAGATGCAGATTAATTCTTGACATGATATTGCATTACTATGACAACAGATAAATGGGAATGAATATTTCATAAATATTTCTCCTCTGATTCACAAGTGAACTAAATACTGTGGTGAAGAATAGCTTTCCTATGCAAAACTCTCAACATTTTGTTACGAGCCAAAACCATACATCAAGCATGAAGGTGCTATCAGCATATGCACCACATCATTCAAGGATGAGTGTTTTAGATACAAATGGATGCATGTGTGATATTTTCAGATTTGAAGAGTGACAATTAATAGGTATTCATAAAAAAAACATTAGTCTGTTTATTTAATCCTTCTGTATTTTGCATCAGTTTGTATTCTTATAAACAGTTTACATGACCAGCATAATAAAACTAAAAGCACATGCTCTGACACTGCAGTTTTACAAAATGATCTTGGGAAAATCACCTTAAGTAGTGATTATCAAAGAGTGGTCCGCACATGTCATGAGAGATTGTATCAGAATGGGTGATCTTTATATTGCTCAGATATATTTCTCTATTATATACAGCCGTTAATTTTAAACTTACACGTGTCAGCTGTTCACCTTTTCAATTCATTATACTTCAATAGTTGCTGAATACATTGTATTTTTATAAGTACTATAATAACTTACTTTAGATGTTCTTGCATTTTAATAGTATTGTAATGACCACAAAATAAGAAATTTGTATTACCGAACAAAACATTCAGTTTAGTCCTCTGTCGTTTGAGCATGTATATTTTGTACAATCAGACTGTAATCTGAGCTCAGTGCTACTAAGTGCTCATCCCCACTGTTAAATCCAATGTGGGCTACACTAAGACAAGCTATTATGGATGACAACAACTTTTATTTCTATTCCGTGCCTTTCCACTCTGTTCCTGTTTGATCTCTCAGCACTTCTTCAATCTTGTAATCTCTCTTCTGTCTAGTCACACTTGTAAGGCTTCTTCTTGCTTTATCTTGCTCTTCTTTTTTATTTAGTAGTAATATAGACATTGTGTTCCAAAAAATGTAATCAAACAGAACACACAACTCTTTTCTTCTAAACAATTCAGAGAGCAACTGCATATGACAAGACAGTCGAGTAAATGGCAGAAAAGGTTTAGTACAAACCTGGCAGGCTTGTTTTAGAATAACATTAATTAATATTGCAAATTATACAAAAAACTTAATTAATTCCTCATAGAGAGAAATTAATTTTACTGTTTTAAGAAAATATATCACTTTTCCATTGAATTATGTGGTACGGATTTGAGTTCTTCCAGGTAAGTAAAATAAGTCTAGGATATTACAATAGATTTTTCATTGTGTAATGTTATCATATCTGGTGTTACTCTAAATATTGGTGCTAAATGATTGGGAGTAATTTATACTCTAAGTTCCCTGATAAATATGCATATATTTTAACTCAAAATGGTTTGAGTGTGGAGCATACCAAAAATATATAACCTGGTGAAGTACATGAGTACTTGATTACATCCTTCATAATTTGGATCTTGTCCATTTTAGAGAGTTTTAAACAAAATATATGTTAACTTTGCACAGTTTTTTTCTGAATTATAGAATGTTTTGAAAGGTTTGAAGAAGAATGTATCATACGGGTAAATTCCATTTCTTGTCTGAAATTTTAATTGGAAAACTCTTTCACATTATTCCTTAAGATGATTTCTGGATGAATTCCTTGAAATCTGTTTATAGAATGTAGCAATACTACATGTAATTTTTATCAAACCTAGCCAATACTGCTTCAGTGATAGACATTGATTGAAAATTGATTGAATGAAGGGTGTGGTTTTTGATGAGGTTTCTAGCTTATATATGGAAAAAATAATGTATTTCTAGAAGACTCTTGTGGCAGACAGCCAGGTCTTTTACCCAGCCAGGATGCCCTGATTATGGAAGGACTGGGGTAGAGAGTATTTTCAAGACCGTTTCTCCCCTGGACCGACAGAGGGCAACCAGGGCCCTATTTGGCAGCACTTCCACCACACCCGTTGCTGTCGGAGTGCTGCCAGAAGAAGCTCATAGGGCACCTGGAGCCCTTCCTGGTGCCCTAGAAAAAGGAGCCAGTCACCAGGAGTCAGGAGGAAGAATACAAAGCCTGTCTGGAGGATTGAAGGTGGTGACAAAGGGACTGCGTTGGTTATTTGTGCACTGTGTAAATAAACAGGGTGTTATGTGCTTAACCTGCATCCTACCTGTCTGTGTCGGCATTAGGATGGCTGTACGTGCCCGGGCCTCACACTGTATTTAACAAATAAAGTGTTAAAGGGTGTGCACAGCCTACCTATATCGAAATCTAAAGAAATACCTATATACAGTGATTTCCAAAAATTAAGTACTGGATGGGTCAATGAAGATTGGATGGTCTCTTTTAAATCCACCTTGATCTCTGCATGGACAGCCTTCTTCAACAAAGAAAACCTCTAATTCCATGTAGTCGGTGACATGCACCACTTCGGTTGTATCTGGCCCGTGCCTTTACACTGCTTTCAAAGCTGAGTGGATATTATGTATCACTGGCTGATATCAAAACGTTAAAACACAAATTTAACATTGTTTGATTGGAAAGTTATCACTCTTCAGATAAACAATGTACATATAGCAAATTAAATGTGGGAATTGTGATGCAAAATGTATTGACAGTGATCACTTTAAGAACCACTATTTTAAACAATGCCTTTCATCTGATTTAATTTAGAGTCATGTAAATCATTTTGAATAGAACTGATCTAATTGGTAGACACGTTTTAAAGTTATCTACAAAATACATCATTTTCACTCAAAGCTGTTATTCCTAGTCTTTCATTGCTACTGGTATATAAATAGCCAAGAGACTTTTCAAAAATCTCTGTGTAGGATTGTAGCCTTAGCACATTGGTGGATCTTGTGTGTTTAAGTAATACTATACTTTCAAAATCATTGTGCTCCTGGTAGGGTTATTCATAACAAAATAATCTAAAAGAAAGGACCACAAATAGATCAATACCATTACGGTCCATAATAAACCAGGCTGAACCTCTCATGGAACAAAGACACTGGGATCCACTCCTGAAGCCAGGTCAGAGAGAGCTGTTCAATGTGAAAACCTGCAGGCTGGGTGACCCATGCAACCCTGCCTTGAGCTAATACTGCATTTATTGAGTGATGGAAAGACCTCCAGCTACTGAGAACAAGCAGAAAATTCTCATATGCTTGTCATATTCTCATTCATTAAAAAAATCAATACAACAATTAACTGAAACTCCCATATTCCCACAAGTTGCTGTAATTAGATCTGTAGTCAAAAGTACTGGATATGGATGAAAGCTAAAAGAATGTAATAAAAGATTGAGTTTGATAGTGCAAGGACAGGACAGGAGCTACATTATATAGTATGTATATATATATATATATATATATATATATATATATATATATATATATATAGAACCACACGCTGTGGCGCAATGTTAGAGGCTTCGCCTCTGGTGCTGACGTCCGAGGTTCAATTCCCCGAGAGGGGGGTGCAGTGAGTGTGTACGCCTGATGAGCCCAGAATTAGGGCGAAACACGTGTTGCGTACTCTTAGGTGGCACGGTGGCGCAGTGGTAGCGCTGCTGCCTCGCAGTTAGGAGACCAGGGTTCGCTTCCTGGGTCCTCCCTGCGTGGAGTTTGCATGTTCTCCCCGTGTCTACGTGGGTTTCCTCCGGGCACTCTGGTTTCCTCCCACAGTCCAAAGACATGCAGGTTAGGTGGATTGGCGATTCTAAATTGGCCCTAGTGTGTGCTTGGTGTGTGGGTGTGTTTGTGTGTGTCCTGCGGTGGGTTGGCACCCTGCCCAGGATTGTTTCCTGCCTTGTGCCCTGTGTTGGCTGGGATTGGCTCCAGCAGACCCCCGTGACCCTGTGTTCGGATTCAGCGGGTTGGAAAATGGATGGATGGATATATATATATTTATATATACTGTATATAGCTTACTGTTACTTGTGAAATATAGACTAAATTCAAATTTGTTGCAATCAACATATAAAGTACATTTTTTCATCTTAGTGTAATATGATATTAGGAATGGTTTTACAGCCAGTCCATCTGCTGTTTAGGTGTATGAGTAATTTGCTCATGTTAAGATATTATGAAATGAAGAAAAAAAAATAGGGATAGTGCCCTGGAGTAGTTAATTGTGGAGAATGTAAAAATTTCATATAACTGGTGGCTGATAAATGGCTGGTGTAAAAGCTGAGGAAGGAAGTGAACACAAGGATAGATTTTTTAATTGGCAGAGAGCAAAGTATGTAAATATATGACTGGGTTGTAAGACCAAATTAAGAAATATCATTTGAATTTAACATGTAAGTAAGAGGTTCGCCTTCAGTTTTATAGCCTAGCCTTCCCTACGCTTTTAACCTTAACAGCTCATATTAACAGGTAATAAGACAAACCCCCAGTACTTAGCATACATGCACATTGTGCTTATGATGCTGTAAGACATAAAGACATTTAAATGCATGTGCATACACCATTTGGACAGTCATATGAATTGTGCAGAATGTGTCTATGGATGCAGTATTGTGGGGCCAACTCATTTTTTCATGGTTGCCATTCCATTCTAAGCCTTCTCCTAAATTCAAGATGGTGGCACCTGTGGCGGCTGCGGGTTACAGAGCTCCCAAGTCCACGGTGATTTCCGAAGAAACTGCGCCGAAATATCCAGCGAGGTGACAGAGACGCTCCGCAGCCTTTGTTTACTTCGGCAGCCTGAGAAGCTGAGCTGGTAGAAACGCAAGCGCAGCAATCGGAAGCAGAAATGAGGGAAACATGACGGTGTTAGCACAAGGCTAAAAACTAACCCCACCAGACCTGCGATACCGTCCATTCTGCTCACGAACGTCCGATCGCATAAAGCTGCAGCGGGCCAAGCAGTGGGAAATGAGAGACTGTTGCATCTTTATTTTCACTGAGACATGGCTCCAGGAAAACATTGCAAACTCGGCCAACCTTGAGCGGACAGAGACGCCTCTTTGTCTGGTAAGACCCGCGGGGTTTGGGTTATGGGGGGTTAACTGTTTTTTTATGTGAACAGAGAGTGGTGTACGAACGCTGCCTCAGTTGCGCGACACTGCTCCCCACTGATAGAGGTTTTATCGATAAGGTGCCGGCCTTTCTACTTGCCGAGGGAATACAGTTGCATGCTGGTGGTTGCCGTCTACCTCCTGCCTAGCGCAAATGCTAACCAGGCGCTAGAGGAACTCTACAAGATCATCAGCAAACTGCAAACGACACACCCCAAGGCATTTTTCATTATTGCTGGAGACTTCAATCATGCCAACTTGAAGTCAGTTCTCCAAAAATTCTTCCAGAATGTGAACTTTGCTACTAGAGGGGGAAGTTGTCTGGACAATGTTTACACGAGCGCTCCTGACGCCTACAAGGCCCTACCCAGTCCCCACCTCGGCTACTCAGACCATATCAGTTTGTTTATGGTTCCTGCATACAAGTCCCTGTTGAATCGCGCTAAACCAGCCCACAAGAATATCAGAGTGTGGCAGGTTGGTGCTGTTTCAGCTCTCCAAGACTGCTTCGAATTGACAGACTGGGACATTTTCAGGGAGGCTGCTATGGACAGTGACTCCATCAATCTGGAGGAGTACACAGACTCTGTGACTGGCTACATCTTCATAGAGGATGTTACTGTTACCAAGGATGTTACCACAAGAGCCAACCAAAAGCCCTGGATGACAAGAGAAGTGCACAAGCCGCTCAAGATCAGAAATGCAGCCTTCAGATCTGGAGACAAGGCTGCCCTCAGGGTGACCAGAGCCAACCTGTCTCGCACTATAAGGAGAGCTAAGTGGGCATACGCGCAGAGGATTAACAAACAATTCAGCAGCACTAGAGACGCACGTCACATGTGGCAGGGCGTTCAGACAATTACAAACTACAAGCCCAACCCACACAGCAGCGATGGTGATGCCTCCCTACTGGAAGAGCTGAACAACTTCTTCGCACGGTTTGAGGCGCAGAACAAAGAGCTTGTGAGAAAAGCAACACCTTCCTCCACTGACCAGGTACTCTGTCTCTCCATAACTGACGTGAAGAGGACTCTATCCAGAGTCAATCCACGCAAGGCTGCAGGACCTGACAACATACCTGGTCGTGTGCTCAAAGAATGTGCCAGTCAACTGGCTGGTGTCCTCACAGACATCTTCAACACATCTATGAGCCAGTCGTCAGTCCCAGCATGCTTCAAGTCAACCACCATCATACCAGTGCCGAAGAAGTCATCAGTGACATGCTTGAATGACTACCGACCAGCTGCACTCACGCCAATCATCATGAAGTGCTTCGAAAGGTATGTCATGTTGCACATAAAGACTAATCTCCCTGCCTCCCTTGACCGTCTTCAGTATGCATACCGCTCAAACAGGTCAATTGAGGATGCCATATGCTCTGCCCTTCACCCTGACACATCTGGATAAAAATGACACATATGTCAGGATGCTATTCATAGACTTTAGCTCTGCCTTCAACACAATCATCCCTCAAAAGCTGGTTGTAAAACTGAGCAGGTTGGGCCTGAACACCACCCTCTGTAATTGGATCCTGGACTTCTTGACAGAGAGGCCCCAGTCAGTTCGGATAGGCTGCAAAACTTCCAGCAACATCACTGAGCACTGGAGCACCGCAGGGCTATGTACTTAGTCCACTGCTCTACACCCTGCTGACTCACGACTGCACAGCCATGCACAACACCGACCACATCATCAAGTTTGCGGATGATACAACAGTACTGAGACTGATAAGCAGGGATGATGAAATAGCATGCAGAGATGAGGTGGAATGGCTGTCTGCATGGTGTGAAGACAATAATCTATCACTCATTGTCGAAAAGACAAAAGAGATAATTGTGGACTTTAGAAAATCACATCCTGCCCACATTCCACTCAGCATCAATGGTCTAGATGTGGAGTGTTAGGAGTACCAAGTTCCTCGGTGTGCACATAACTGAGGAACTTACGTGGACACATAACACCTCATCCTAATCAAGAAAGCCCAACAGAGACTACACTTCCTGAGGTGGCTGAAACGAGCAGGTCTTCCCCCTTCCATCCTCACCATGTTCTACAGAGGCACCATTGAGAGTGTTCTGACCAGCTGCATCACTGTCTGGTATGGCAACTGCAACATATCCAACCACAAGCACATACAAAGGATAGTGAAGACAGCAGAGAACATTATTGGGGTGCCTGTCCCTTCACTACAGGACATATTTTACAAACGCAGTGTCCGCAAGGCCTGCAGCATTGTGCAGGACCCCTTACACCCCTCACATGGACTTTCCATACTTCTGCTATCCAAGAGAAGATACTGCAGCATTAAAGCCAGATCTGCACGATAGTTTTTACCCCCAAGCTGTCAGACTCCTTAACACCATGCTGCCACCTGGGATTTTCGACACTGCCTCCACCACCTCTAAAAACATGCAAGCCACTTTCCTGCAAAGACTAGTGTGCATGTAGAGAAGAACTGAAAATCTCATACTGACCTTTAAGTATTTTGACACTCTTGATATCCTTCTGCTGTGAAACATTCTGACCTGTCATTGTTTACACATGTCTTAAACAACTATTATCATACACTGATAACTTCTGTATTATCTATATCTATTATTTATTATTTATTTATTATATTACATATCTATTGACTATATTTATGTATGTAGATTGGAAATACCATATATTACATCAATGTTCATATTGCTAACTACACATCAATATTGCTGTTACTTCTATGTCTTGTCTTTGCACAATGTCTTGTCTTGTTTGTGTTTTAATTTTCAATTTAAATCTTAATTTTAATTCTATTTTTAATTTATTATTTGCACTTCATGTTGTTACATTGTGGACCCTGAGCTTCAAAATTTCGTCTATCTGTATACTTGTATATGGTTGAGATGACAATAAAGTTCATTTTGACTTTGACTTGACTTTGACTCTCTGTAGTTGTATGGAGTTATTCCTCCACTGACATCTCAAAGACATTACCGTAAGATTATTTAACATTTCTAAATTTTCTTAGTATAAGTGAAGGGATGTGTACACATAAATGAGCCTTCTGTGAATTTAAATGCTGCCTTGCACCCAGTGTCACTGTGATCCTGTAAAAGTGGGTGTACAAATATATGGATGGATGAAAAACAATTGTATGATAATGTAACGGTGCTTAAATCATATGGCCCAAATCATCACCGTGAGCTATTTAAATATTCCAGCCTCCAAAAAGTCCAGCATCAAACATGACTTACATCTGATCATTAAAAGCTGGATTACTGAACTGCTCATTCTACTTTTCATCACAATTTAAACGATTTAAATCACATTTTTCTAATTAAAAAATGAAATATCATCTTAAGGGTAACTACTGCAGTGATTTAAGACCTGCTGACCTCTTAAACTTTCCTAATCCTCTCACCCCTAACTATCTTGGTTTGTAGCTACTAAACTTTCCCTTTCTACTGCTTGCTCCTTGTCACACACGTGCGATTGGGAGGCAACTAGTAAATAATAGTAGTACCACACCAGACTAGGGGGTGGTGAGCTGCACTAACTTTCTCTCTCCGTCCTCTGCAGACTATCTCCGGAAAATCCATTGGGTGCCGGCGCTATGAATGACATCACGTTCAGTACCCACGGCGTGGATGAAGTCACTTCTGGTTCTGATGACATCACTTTCTGTCATGGCCTTTAAAGCTGCCATCTTGTCAAACCAAAATCAGTTCTGTTTTGGACTTCAATCTGAACACAATTCATCAAAAAATGTACCTTTTGCAGCCAGGGCACAATACATGGGTGGCTGCCCCATACCTTTTTTTGATGTACCCGTGTCTTTCTTATCACACACTCTAGGTGACTATTTTCTTAACTCTGGACCCCTCTTTGTATCCATACTTTCAAGTCCAGCACTGCAGCCTACTCTGTACTTAAAAACGTGTTTCTCCTCATAAATAAATACTTATTTCTTTGCTCTCCTAAGAAATGCTGATGATCCCTGGTACAATATGAATGCTATGTACTGCTGTATCTTTTTACACCTTAATTCCTTCTCACTAAAGAAATGTGTTTCCTTTTTACTGTGACCCCTTATAATGCTGCTTATTTACTCACTGTCCTGCCATTTTCTACCACTACTTGTGTGGCTCCCTGCCTGCGCTGCACTGTGCTTCATGGTCCACAAGCACTGCAGAGTTTGAGCACAAGACCTTTTTAAGCTGTTGTCAAACACTCAGCTACCTTTGCTCCTATGCAGGTGAAATAAACACTAAAAAAGTGTCCTAGAGGGGAAAAAAGCTGTAAAGAAGTCCTGCATGGACCCTTAACAGCAACCAAAAACAGTTTTCAGGAGTGAATGTTATATTTGATTTAATCCCCACACAGCAGTAACAGGCAACATTCAGGAACACTCAGGACTCTGTCCACTTCACTAAGCAACAATAACATTAGCCCAGTAGGATCAGTTAAATAAGAGTGGGTTAACAGTGACTAAACCATTACACCCTTGATTGCAGATCATTTTTTTTTGTTCAATGGGGTCCTGTATAAGCTGTCACAAGAAGGGAGTGAACTACATTTTCTCCACTCCTTTTGGTGTCTTACTGTGTAGAGATCCTTCTGTTCTTCATACTTCCATGTATTCAGCATTCCATCTGTCTCGTGATCTCTAAAATGATCATTCTTTAGGAAGGTGGAGGCTAAAGAGTGTTTGTATTTTCAAAGTACTCTTATAGCAACTCACTGACTACTGGGTTAATGTCCGAAATAAAATTTGCCAATAAATCTTCATCAATATGTAGAGTACAATCTTAATCTCTCAGTTTTCTTTTCTGATTATGACTGTTTAGCAATGTGGGTTATAAAAGACTGGCAATTCTAGAGTTCACTATAGTGCAAAAGAGCTTTTTCAGGATGGGTTTTCAATTGCTGCCATGCACATTGAGAGGTTCTGACAGAAGTGGGAAGACCAAGAAAGAAAACTAGAGCTGTCAAGTAAAAACAGCATTTGCTCCAGTTGCGAAGCTCTCCCTTGGTGTAGCAGCACACAGCCTGAAAGACTTCCCAAAGAGTGCCATATGCTCATGGAGAAGTCTTTGTAACAAACCCTGAAGGGCAAAATGCAAAAACAAAACTGAGCATTGAAAAAAAAAGTGTGCAACATTGAAAATCAATGTGTATAATCACAAAAGACATATGTGTAACTAACATAAAATATGTGCATAAAATTATCAAAAAATAAATTTGTAAAAATAGAAAGATTGCAAAGAATACGAAAGTTACAGTGCATAAACTGAAAGAAATCAGTACATAAAATTACCATTAATAAACATGTGCCTTCTAATTATCAAACAAATTGTAATAAGAATTAAAATATGTGTGCCTTCAATTATTTTCAAAACACAAATAGGCAAAAAAATGTAAAAATGGACGAAGGAAATAGACCTCAAAAAAACAGGGTCTAACCTTGTACTTGATGCTGATCCATTGCAGATCGCAAACACAGACACACACCTACAATCATACACACAGGGCCTTCAAACCACCACTGCCTTTAGTGTCTGGGGAAACCAACACAGAAGGAATATGCTAAATCCCCATAGACAGTGACTGAGTGTGAGATTTATACACAAACAGCTCAAGCTCAAAGCTGGTCAAAAAATGACCAGCCTTATTGTCATTTTTACAAAAAATTAATAATTCATAACACACAATACTATTAATCAGTTTATTTACTCCTGCACAAACTCAGAGCAGAAGACCACTGAATTTAAATTTAAACCCAGCATTCTTGAGCCTCTTGTGTGTGTGTGTGCGTGTGTGTGGGTGTACGTAATGCAGTAACAATAACCGCACCACCTGTCTGTCACCTCCATTTAACCACCACTCGGCTGCTTGTCTGACCACCCTGATCTCTTAGCTTGCAAAAGACAGAGGCTATGAAGCAGAGCACTTATGATTGCATATGCTGAGACACTGATTGACTGATATTCCTGGGATCCTTAACTGTGTCCAGGCTCACATTTATTCAACATGGCAGTTCACATGTACAGTCCAGGGACAGGATGTGTGAAAAGGGTTCTTGTGCATCCAAAGAACGAACATCTATTGCTATTTTCAAGGTGTGCATTGTGGATTGCATTTCTGTTTTTAGTTCTGGTTACTTTCAGAGACTCACTTTTTTTTTATTTCCTAAATCTGACTTTAGATTTTATACACAACTTTTTTGCACCTTATTGTTTTAATGTACTGTATGTAACACATTCTGTTTTTCTAATTTTATATGCTTACTTATTGATATTAATTTTATGCACCATTTTGTTCTTGCTTACCTTTTTTAAATGTAATAAACTATTTGACACTTTTTTGTTACTTTGCACACTAATTTTTTTTTTTGCATTTTGTTCTGTAAGAAAGGCATCTTTGCCTTTTGTCATCTTTGGAGGTCTAGCAGACCTAGCCCTACTTTTTCTCTTGATACATTTAGAAGGCTCTGCTGATTGCTACTGACACAATATTGAAAGTGACAAACAGAGCTATGAATAGAAAATCATATCGTAGAGAAAATAGGGAAAATAATGCACAGACATGTTTTACTACATTTATTTCTGCTTTGCATATACTGGTTTCCACCCATGCAAGCACTTCTGTCTTTCTGTTTCATTGCTACTTGAACACACCTCTTTCTTTGATGCTGGAAAATGCTGCTGGGAACTTGTGAATGGCTGTGAAAAGAGAGATACACAGCTGTGTCCAATGAAAAGTTGGCTTAATATATTTTTTATATGTTCTTTTTCACATAGAGTTTAGCAGGTATCTAGAGAACCAATATTCCTACAAATCAATCAAATGTATGAGCTTGAGCTTGGGTGTTTTTCATTGTTGTGGTGAAGCATTGGTCTCCACAGATGGCAATTGTATCAGAAAGTTTGCTATCTCCATTCTGCAATAAAACATGACATTAACCTTTTTTCTCCACCTTCAATACACATTGCATGGAGTAAAGACATATTAAAAAGGCAGGATCCTAAAGGGACAGGTAGATGACCAATAGTACATAAAGGACAGTTTGAAAGCACTGTGGTTAGCAATAGTTCCATGCAGCTCAACGACAGCAGGTTCAAATCTTATCCTAAACATTGTCTCTGCACTTTCTCCTTTTTGTCTGATTTTTTTCTCTCTGTAGTTTCCTTTTACAGCCTTAGAATGTGTGTGCTATATTATTGGGTACTGTATGTGTGCGAGTTTACCATGAAATAGGATGATTTATGGATTGCTGGATTTTCTCAGCAAATCAGAGACATTCTTATTAAACCAAAATTCTGTTGTTATGTTCTGTTGCTACATATGCAGTGCTTGTCAGTTTGCTAACTTATAATCTAATAGTGGTAGGATCTTAAGGATTCAGGTCATGTTTTGTAGTGATTAATCCTTATTTAGCTTTTTATTTTATTGAGGGCTTTAATTTTTTGAGTTGTCCTCTAGGAAAACAATATATACAAGGTGTGATCAAAAAATACGGTGAATGTTTAAATTAAAAAAAAATCATTACAGTAAAAGACAAATTGCCATTTATCCTCCTCAAAACACTTCCCATCGCTTCGAACAATCATATTCCATTGTTCTTGCCACTTTCTGAAGCAGTTCTGGGAGTCCTCTTTCATGAGTGACTTTAGTTGCGCTGTCATGGCTGCTTCAACGTTCTGAATTGATTCAAAACATTTACTTTTCATGGTCATTTTGACTTTGGGGAAATAAAGTGGACGAGGATACACTGTAATATTTTTATCTGACAGAAATTTCCGTACCAGAAGTGATGTGTGACACGGGACATTGTCATGATAGAGGATGAAATCGTTTTCCCATTTCTCAGGTCGTTTTCTATGCACATTGTTTCTTAAATGCCCTTATAAGCCCTTATAATATTCAGAATTCATCATAGTGTTCCTGGGTACAAACTCAGCTTGCGCAATTCCATCAAAGTCAAAAAACACAATCATCATCACCTTGATGTTGGATCTTGATTGATGCACAGAACATCGAGGCAGCTAGAACAGTGCAACTAAAGACACTTGCGAAAGAGGACTTCCACAACTGCTTCAGAAAGTGGCAAGAACAATGAAATATGTGTGTTTGAAGTGAGGAGGAGTATTCTGAGGGGGATTAATGGCAATGTGTCTTTTACTGTAATAATTAATTTTTTTATTTAAATATTCACCATATTTTTTGATCACACCTCGTACATTAACAAATAAGGGCAGATTGTTCCTGATTATTACAGCTTGAAATTTGCTAAACATTTGAGTGTTAAAGTAACATGAACATGAATGGAAGAATTATTACAAAACAGCTATGTAAACATGAGTTATACGAGAAGATCCAACAAGTTATTGCTATACAATAGTGTTGTGGTTAACCAAACAAACAAAATTTTATTGCTATACAACATTGATATAATTTGGCTTTTATGACAGTAATAAAAGGGAAAGATTCTTTAATGTCAAAGTGAAAACAGATCTCTGCAAAGTGTTCTAAATTAATTACAAATGTAAAACACAAGATAATTGATTGCATAATACGATGATGAATCATCACTGGTGCAGCCAATTAGTTTTAGAAGTCACATAATTAGTTCACTGGAGATCGCTGGCCTGTTGTCATGGGGTTTCAGTTGATTGTAGTCTAAATGCATCTTATCTGGAAGGTCCAACTCGACACATAAAGGTGTTGGAGAAAATGAATGGGCTGATTATATGTTTAAAAATCTATTACAAATTTTAGTCTGCATATAAATATAATTATTAAATCAGAAAATAAAGGATTGGTAAATTAAAAATTTATTGAAGTATGGTAAAATTTGTGGGATAACGGGAGCAAGTAAAGACATTTATATTGAAAATATTAAAATACTGGAATTGTGGAGGAAGGAGGAAAAACAAGGAGGGGTGGAATGATTCTGACAAGATTAAAAATTGGACACAAACTGCTTAATTGTTTCTTATATCTAAAAGGAAAACAGTGCAGGCACTGTAATCAATACGAAACAGTAAACCATGTAATATTTCAGTGTGAAGTATATGAAGAAGATAGAAAACCACTTCAGGCATCTATACAGGGACAGGGTGTTAATAATTTTACTTTGAAATTTTGATTTAAATTGGAAATAATTTTAGAATAGAATAGTTTTTGATTATTTGCAATCTAAAAAGATTTTCGGGGTATAATAGGGTGTACTCACACTGGCAATTCATTCCGTGCCTGAGTATGTTTGTCTGCATGTAACCCAGCAAATTGTAGTTTGTTTGACTAGTGTGATCGCTCCGTGCCGGGCCAACTGTACCATGCCCTGGCCACCTTGGAAGAGCCTGAGCACGGTTCAGTAGCATTTGGGAACAGTGTGATCACTAGACATGCCCAAGCACGGAAAACAGACATGACGTCAGTGATGCGACAAGTCAGTGCAATTCTCATTTCATTCAATACCTTTTGAGTTAAAAACAGGTTTTTATTCTCACCTTACACGTGAATGTGAATTGTAGTTGGTAAGAAAAGCTTCAAATTCCTCCCTCAACATCATTTGTCACCATAAAAACTTGTTGGAGGTGCAGCACAATTAACAGCAGAAGGCTGTGCCGCACATTCAATAAATCTGTAAGAGTGTAGAGCGTTATCATGCCCTACATATCTCCAAAACAAACACAAAATAAGTTAAATCATTCTGAGATGCATGGTGTCACACCATGTTCAGATCTTGTTTTGGCTTTACTCAAAGTCATATGGTCATGACGAAAGCGTTCACGGGCCCAGAGCGTTAAGCGCATTGTAAGTACAGGCCAGAGGGGAAGTAGGGAGGGGGGGCAATTACGCTTGGGCACGTAATAGAACAAATGTGCCTAGTCTGAGTACACGTTAAGTTTTGCTCTAAACAATAAAAGGTGATTTTTTTTTGTTTCCTTCATGCTCTGTACCACATTCCAGTCCAGTTGTTGGTAGTAACGCACTATAAGTGAATCTGCTAACTGCCATAGAAATACAGAAGAAATAAAGAAGAAGGTCCAACTTGTGATGAGTCTGTATTGTGGCATAACCTACACCATGAAGACACAAGAACACGTCAAACAACTTGGTGAAAAGGGGATTTAAAAGCATAAGTCAAGGGATGGATACAAGAAAATACACTGAATATCCCTTGAAGTCCAGTTAAATCAGTCATTAAGAAATTAAAAGAGCATGGAACATCAGTAAATCTGCCCAGAACAGGTCATCAGCGAAAATGGAGTGATCATTCAAGAACAAGACTAGTGGGGAGGCCACCAGTAGATCTAAATGGGTCTAAAGGAGTAACAAGCTACAGTGACTGAGATGGAAGACACTATGCAGACAACTATTGTCCAGCACTTTACCAGTTACAGCTTTATGGGAGAGTGACAAAAAAAAGTCACCGTTAAAACAACACACATGCCGGAACTAGAATTTAATAGAACGCAAATGGAAGACTTTGAAGTCACTTGGATGAAGCTTCTGTGGTCTGATGAGACCAAAATTGAACATTTTGGCTGTTAAGACTAAATTCCATTTTTGGCCCAAGCCTAACACTGCACATTATCAAAAACAGACCATAACCGTGAATCATAGTAGTGGAAGCACAATGCTGTGGGGTTGTTTCTCTGCAGCAGTCCTTGAAGGCTTGTGAGGGCTGAGGGCAAAATGAAGACAGAAAAATACCAGGAAATCCTGGAGGAAAACCTGACGGACTCTGCAAAAAGCCTGCAGCTTTGGAGATGATTTGTTTTCCAGCATGACACGGACTCAAACACAATACCAAAGCTACAGAGGAATGGCTTAAAAACAACAATATTGAAGTAATGGAGTGGATGAGTCAGAGTCCAGATCTCACTCATTGTCCTCATGCAACCGTAAGCAGTTGTATACAGAAGATTGGGAAACAAATTTCAGTTTCCTAATGCATAATGCAGATAGAGCCCTGAGCAAACAGAGTCATTACTGGAATGGCTGCCAAAGATGCATCTACTAAATACTGACTTGAAAGGAGTCAATACCTATGCAAGTAATTCTTTTTTGTTTTATATTTCTAATTAATTTAGAACACTTTGCAGAGATCTATTTTCACTGTGATGTTAAAGAGTTTTTTTTCTTTTGATCAATGTCAAAAAAGTAAAACTAAACCCACTGTGATTCCACATTGTACATAATAATAAAATGTGAAAACTTCCAATGGGGTGAATACTTTTTATAGGCACTGCAATTTTGTTTTCATAGCTTAGCATTTTATTCTCAGAAAATATCTTTGTGTTGATTATAATGAAAAGGAAAGTGAAGAGATTATCATAGAATGGACCTGAAATGCACCATCATTTGGGTCATTGACTCAGGTAAGCACTGAAAATCTCTGCTGAGAAAGCAAGGTAGGAATACATTTCAGTTTGTCAGAGCACAAATCATAACACATATATATTAACAAAGTCTTTGTGTTGTTTATTATCAGCTTGCATAAGTAAACCTGGTAGTCTAAGGCACTGTAAAAGCAGCAAGGTAAATCAGGGATTTTTATAATGAAAAATTAAAAGACATGAGTAGTGGGGAGGTAAATTGGAAAGAGGACCACTGTTTGAAATAACTGACAATCATCAAATCCCTCTTTATTTTTCTATCGAAAATTAAACATTGCTTTCTCTATGGAATATGGCTATTATATGAAAAAATATAATAACGACTGTTGAGATGGATTTTGAATTGATATGTTTCTCTAACTTTTATGATGCCAGATAGTAAATTTACTTGCATTGAGATATTTATGCACAAATCACAACAGTACTACTTTCAATTTATAATATTAATTAGTTTTAGAATTTTAGAATAAAGTTTTTAGAATTTACCAAAAAACTATGCATCCTTATTTATTGCCGGGTATTCAGTCAATTTGTCTTCCTATGGATCAATAGCAATCGTATTTGAAATGGAGCTGCGCTAGTCTTATTTGCAGTGTCAGCTGTTATTCTGTATGTATAGATTGAAACATCTAAGCATATTGACTTTAGATATGGAGGGGCAAAGCAGAACTGTGGCTTGATTGTTAAAGGCTTGAATTTAATTCTCAAAGGACAAATGTTGAAATCTAACCCACTACATCACTCATAGCAAATTGTTTAAATTCATGTGCATAAATTCGCACGGTGTATTCTGTGTAAAGAATTGACAAATGATTTTGCTATCAACAGAATGAAAATATAATTTCTAATGTGTAATAAATGTGTAAAATAACTAAATGTCAAAAAGCAAACTGCGTAGCATTTATTTAAGAGCAATTCATTGGAAAGAAAGGAAGTTTCAAAGACCTTTATAAAAATCATGAAAAGTAGTTTCTTTGCACATTTTTTAAAATCCATTTTTTGCATATTATGATTATATGGTATTGTTATAATGTGATTTATTAAACAGAAGATTTACTAATTAGTGAACACAATATTCTTAAACTAATGAATTAAAATTGCTCCTTTCAGCACATGTTTGGCAGAGGAACAGGCAGAGTATAACACCAAAAAAGAGACCACACATCAGTGCTGAGAGATCTGCTCACCACTACCTGCCATAATGCGGTAGAAATACATGGTGTTTGCTTGTGGGCTAAACAGGTCCAATGCCAAAGGCTAAACAGGAAAACAAAAATGATGCAGGAGGAAAACAGAAAAAAATGGTACAAAATAATAGAACAAGTCACCTTTAACAAATTAAAGTTTGAAAGTGATTGAGAATAAAGATAAAAAGTCCAAGGAATAGCATTAAAAAGAAATAGATCTCCTTAACTTTGTGCATGTCTTCGTATTCTAAGATACTGCTACTACTAGCTGGCAGCAGTCCATTCGCCCATCCATCTACATTTCAACCTGATTTTTCTATTATTGTGGCACAGTACGTTGGAGCCTGTCCCAGCCCCATTGGACACACTCACTTATTCTGTGCCAATTTAGAGTGTCAGTCAAAATGAATGTAATGACACAGTGCTGTTTTAATGCCTTTAAAAATGTATGCCACTTCTGTCTTCCTTTCTCTGTTGTCTGGTCTCTGTTCCTGCTGCCAGTTAAGTACCTGTCCATATAACAGAAAACTATGCATTTTACATAATACAGATTGAAAAGTAATTAATAAATAAAACCATAAATAAAAAAGTACAGAAAGGACAAAACCATAATCAATAACACAATATACAAAATAATATTTAGCAGTAGCAGCAGCAACATTTGTGTTTCCTACAATATGATGAAGCCTTGGGACTTCTGTGTTAGTGAGACACATAAGGTCCACAGTTCCATTGCTGTTGTCATACTTTGTGCATTCATAGAGGTCAACATGAAGATCCACTTGAAGATGAATAAACATATCTGACTTACCCAGTATCATCTGTTCCTTTGAATGCATCTTTTCTAATGCTGGAGGAGGAATCGGTAAATATGATTTCCGGCACTGCAAAATAAATCATTTCCATTCTGAGAATTATAGATGAACACTGAATGATTCTTGTTTGTGTACAGTATTCCTAATCTACCCTTCAGTTACATAAGTGCAATCCCAGTCACTAATATATTTAACATTTTCCCTGCCTCTTACCAATCATGTTGCCCAAAGCAGGCACTTACTGAATGAAACTTGTTATCAATAATAACCATTGCAAGTTCTATTCAGAACATTATCTACTTTTTACATATATGTTTATTAATGATAATAATAGTAAGGTGATAAAAACAAATTGGGAATATTCATGAGAAGAGACAGGTCATCAGGGTGAGGGAGGTGTTTGCCACCAGTCGCCATTAGTCATATTACTGTGTTAAGAGTTTTGTCTCAAAATGCTCTCAATTCACTATGGCCAAATTGTTATTTACTGTATTACCATGTTTCACTGTAACAAAACGCAAATAATGGAGAATACCGACAACATACTATTTACCAGGTTTGATAAATCTACTGTCTATTGAAAAATTCCAATCTGAGCCATAAATCTAAAAAACAAAACATAACCATTACACATTATTGTTTCTTCTTTTTGCTATTTTTTTGTATTCCCACCAAATGCTACATATGCACATGAGCAAAGCACACAGCTGTAATGTTTAAAAATTATTTAAATAAAATGAAATTAATTAATAATAAATACAAAAGAAAACTGAAATAATAAACAGACTGAGAAGCATTTGTCTTTAATAAAAGAACAGGAAAAAAGCTCATAAGGTGCCATATATGACACAATGCATCCTTAACAGTACATGCTCTCTTTACTGAGATCTTCTTCCTCTTCATCTTGTCACATTTGTGTGTGGGGTCAATGTGGTTGATCAAACTTCTTCAAACAATCTGGTTGTGCACCTCCTCACGAAATCAAGCCTATTTCCTTCAGATCTTCGTTTACTTTATCCCTCCACCTCCACTTTGTCCCTCCTAGTTTTCTCTTCCCCTGTATATCCATTTTCATCACTCCTTTTCCCATACATTCATTGTCTCTCCTCATCACATTGTCTCTCCTCATTAAGCCTGCTTTCCTGTACTTTCTTAAATATCTCTCCTACTTTTGTTACACATCTGATTGTCTCATTTCGTATTCTGAGTGCACCCTCTGTATTTACTTTCATGCAGTCTTCTCTTTATGGTAGACTTGGATATCGATACGTATCACCCTGGAGAGTGTTGTTGACTTGGTTGGCTGTTGTGAAGGGGTTTCTCTTCACCATGGAAATGATTCTGCGATCATCCACCACTGTTGTCTTCCGTGGATGTCCAGGTCTTTTTGCGTTGCTGAGATAACCAGTGCTTGCTTTCTTTCTCAGGATGTACCAAACTGTAGATTTTGCCACTCGTAATATTGTAGCAATTTCTCGGATGGGTTTTTTCTGTTTTCGCAGCTTAAGGATGGCTTCTTTCACGTGCATGGAGAGCTCCTTTGACCGTATGTTGTCTGTTCACAGCAAAATCTTCCACATGCAAGCACCACACCTCAAATCAACTCCAGGCCTTTTATCTGCTTAATTGATAATGACATAACGACGGGCTTGCCCACACCTGCCCATGAAATAGCCTTTGAGTCAATTGTCCAATTACTTTTGAGCCCCTGAAATGAAGGGATTGTGTTAAAAAAATGTTTTAGTTGCCTCACATTTTTATGCAATCGTTTTGTTCACCCCACTGAATTAAAGCTGAAAGTTTGCACTTCAACTGCATCTTAGTTGTTTCATTTAAAATTCATTGTGGTAATGTACAGAACCAAAATTAGAAAAATGTTGTCTCTGTCCAAATATTTATGGACCTAACTGTATAAACTAAAAATGATCAAAACTCACGTCCCATGAGATGAGACTTAACCAAGAGTGCCAAGAGATTTAACCACACCCGGGGCCAGAAATAAAAGACAAAGAGTAGGACAGCTGCTGTACAGGCTTTTAAATGTTCGAAGTGCCGCACGAGATGCAGATCATGCAGATCATGGAGATCATGCAGCACGGCAGCAAGCCAGCAGCTGATCGAGCAAAGAGAAGGTAAAAAATAAAACTGTATTTGTTTCCCATCGTATCACCGTTTAAGAGGGGGTTTCAGAGGAGCAACCACATCTCCTTAGGGTACGTTCAGCCCCCCCTCTTTACAACGCGAGTGGCACACTGGCCGCAACTAGGGTTTGGGCATTGAAGGCTCCAGGGGGGCTTGCCCCCCAGTAAATAAATAAATAAACAAATAAATAAATAAAATTTATATTATAAATAGGCAGACAAGTAAGTAAGTAAGTAAATAAATAAATAAATACACACACCCACTTTGACCTGAACACACACCAGAATAACTATAAAGCAAGAAAATTCAAAAGAAAGAAGAGTTCTGACTTGGCGGCCACAGTTCAGAATGATGCAGGGATATTGCTGTTGGTACAAAGGTGCCCCAGTAGTGTTTCTTGACACACTTCTGCTGAATGATTTGTTGGCTGGTAGTACTCAGTGTTAGTGGGTCAGAGAGAGAATGTGCAGAATTGTTCACAACAGTACTTCTATTTTAATACTCTCCTTTGCTAGAACCTCCAGGGGGTCCAAAGTGTGTTCTATAACTGAGCTTACCCTTTTGATTAGCCCATTGATTCAGTGGGCCTCTCTTGAAGTGATGTTGCCAGGCCCAGCACACCACAGTGTAGAAAACTGCACTGGCCATGATAGAGTTATAGAAGATGTCACTTCCCACAGTAAAGGAACGCAGTCTCCTAAGGAAAAAGGAGCCTGCGCTACCCTGTTCTTATATAGTTCCTATTTATTCCAGTCCAAGATGCCATTAATGTGGACCCCCAAGTACCTGTGGAAGTGGACTACCTCTATATCCACTGCTTAAATATTGACAGGACACAGAGAGTCTTTGCCATGGCAAAAGTTAATAACCAGTTCCTTGGTTTTGCTGATGTTAAGATACAGACAATTCTCTTTGCACCAAGAAACAAACTTTTCCACTTGACTCCTATACTCTGTCTCATCCCATTTATCAATATACAGAATAAATAATAATAATAATAATGAGAGTGATTAAAATGATGATATAATAAATTGGACTGTATAAGTGAAAATGTTTCAGTATGTAGTTTACAAGGAAAAACCTTAGTATCACATGTATGCCTTTTAAGATAAAGTCTATATAGAGTTAAGAATGAAGTAAACCCTACAGATGGCCTTAAACTAAACAGCACCTTGAGTAATGTTTAATGATAAATAACAAATAACCAGAGTCACCATTAACAGGGGAGCATAGGGACTACTACCCTCCCTTGTCCTAAAATTTGGGGCAAAATGATTCAAAAACTCAATGCCAGCTGTTTTTGAGTCTCTGTTTTGCTGCAGGGTACTAAAGCTATGTTCAGACAACAGTTAAAAGCAACTCAGTTATGATTTTTAGCTCATATCTGATTACTGTTCAAATTATTTTTGTTATCAATTCAAATTCGTAATACTGTAACTGTGTACTATCTATCCTGAGTCTGGAAAATGAAAAAAAACTGCCTTAATTCATCAGACAGATGTGACCTAATAGGTAACCATGTATGCCAGCTACATGGTGACTGCTGACATGCTGATTTCAAGTTTTTATTGTACAGGACATCTGCAAATTTGTCAGCACATGATGGCAAGTGCTCAAAGATGCTTTGAGTGTAATCATTACTGCCAGATCTTGTTAACATGAGAGAAAAACTTGAAAAAAGAAATGTCCACTTTGCAAGTCTGGTTCAGAAAAATATGTGTCTGAGGTGCAACATTAAAAATATAGCAATTGAGCTGCATCTTTTTCCTTTTTTTGTATGTCATATTTTTGTATATGATTGAATCTATTTCAAGTGTGTGAAAAAGGCATCACTGAGCAGTTTTTCAGAATGTAGCTCTGTACTTAACCTGCTAGCCTAACAGGTAGATTATGGTGATAATGACAGCACATTACAATTTTCAGTGTGGCCCCATGAACGTAACAATTAAATTTAGGTATCTAAAATGAACGGAATAGACTAATACAGTATAATTATAAAATTTATTGAAATCCAAGTATAATGATTGTCTTTAAACATTTACCCATGATTCTTGTTTAATGTGTCATTGCCAACATGTACAAACAATACACAATGTCAGAAATGTTTTCCAGCGAAAGACTGACAATGGAATACTTTTTGTAATGTGCTAGGAATGAATGTGAAGGGTGTAATTAGTCAAGTCTTAAATGGTGAAGAACAACGATATTAGTTTGAGAGATGTTTATACTTCAAATTAAATTGGCCTGTGGCAATGCACTCAAAGCCAAAAGTTGCAATCCTTTTGCCATGTTGATCATTGAAAATCAAATCCAGATTTCATAGATGAAAGGCAAGCATTCTCACTCTCACACCCTGCATGTTGCTGTTTTCTGTAGATAGATCACACTATAGTATTTCATACTACTTTCTATTTTGAAACTGCAGCTTTGTTTTCTGGCTTTGGCAGGGGATTATTTTCAAGCCTGGCTGTAAAGTTAAAGTGAGAAACATGACTGAATTTAGACTAAATATGATTAGCGATCCCAATTCCTTGTGACAATTGAGCCAGCTGTGGGGTTACAACCACTCTTTCAGACCTTGACCCAGGGAAGGGGGTAAAGCAAAAACCTGATTTATGACAATAAAACAGGGAAACAGTGCTGGACAGGCTGCGATGGTGGTGAAATGTCGAGAGACTCCACAAGCATATTTTTTTCCTTTGGGTACATTAAATATGCATATTTCTATGCATATTGAGCTTTGCTCCATGTTAGTAAAAATATGTGGATGTAGCCTAGCATTTGAATTCTGAGCTGGTTTTGTGCACAGGATGTTACAGCTGAAAATACATTTTTGTGACTGATACTTTTCTATTTATTGTAAAAGAGATTTTCTCCTTTTGGCAAATTGAAAAAAATAGCAAACATTGATTCCGTGACAAGATTTATCAATTGAGAATGACAAGCTCTCAGAACTCCATAGATCTGAAATCAGAAGTGGCATGTGCCTGCCCCAGGGTATATTAAATCAATCAAATGTGAAAACGTTTTTTTTTGGTCATGTGAAAAACTAACACATGATAATGGTTTCCTAACAATGTAGTTTAAAGTAGGATCCTAAAATGTTCCACTCATTCATCTATGTATTAATTAAACTACTTAAATGAACGGTCGGAGGAACCAAGGCACATCTTGTGTGGGATGCGAAAATTAAATGTAAGGAACACAAAGTATTTTCTGTTGTAGTTTTACTGATTTTAGCACAGGTACAGTCCCTAACTTCACAAGCTGAACTTCACTTCCAGGATTGTTACTTTAGCAATGAGAGGCTACTGTTGTTCTGAAAGAATGGAGTTTTATAGATGATAAGGGCAGAATTGTGGTAAAGATGTACACATTGTACTTTATTCTTTATAAACGTTCAGTTACACCACTCTTTGTTTTAAAATTTAGACAAATATTTAAACTTTTGCAGGCTGGCATTCACAGCCTGAATTGACACCTATAAAAATTTGTGAAAAATTCACTGAAAGTAACATTGTCAGCTTTTTGTTGTTTGGAAATTCAGACAATACCTTACAGTGCTAATATAGTGTATTAGTGATGAGTGAAATGATTTGCACAAAACTGAATTTGCAATGAAATAATTTGTGGAATAAGTTGTGCTTCACTTCCAGCCAAA
The DNA here is from genome assembly GCF_900747795.2 of Erpetoichthys calabaricus. Classification (NCBI taxonomy): domain Eukaryota; kingdom Metazoa; phylum Chordata; class Cladistia; order Polypteriformes; family Polypteridae; genus Erpetoichthys; species Erpetoichthys calabaricus. The sequence goes on from NC_041397.2 coordinate 202,324,244, forward strand.
TTCTTGCCACTGATACATGAAGAAAGGCATGTGAACTCTGAGGTGAATTTGACAGCAATTTGGAAGAAAAGCTAGGGTGCTAGCCAAGCCCCTTCATTTAATGTACAGAACAAAAATACCTTTAAACAAAAGAAACTGGCCCTTAAACAACTGAAATACAGCCAATTGCCTTGAAAACACATCTTGGAAATGTCTCTCTTTAAAGGTAAGATCAGCCTTTGGGGAGTTCCACACTGGACGTTGCTCTGGTCCAAAAAGTGACACAACCTTTTGGTGATGTCCTCTTTTTACACTGTTCATGCAAGAAGGGGTGGGGCTTCCCTGTATAAATTACCCTAATTGTGTGGAAATTAGAAAATCATTTTACTCATTTTGTATCACCCATAGAAATTTTGTTGTGCTGCCAGATGTTGTTTGGTAGTGCGATCCCTGAACTTTGCCAGTCTGGATGATTTGCACTCCTAAAGTTGCATCAGAGAAAGCAGAAACTTGAAACTCCATGGTGGGTAGAGAATGCATATCTTCAACCTTTTTGTTCTGGAATCACAGAATAGAAAAAGGCATTAGGGAGGGTCACTGGCTAACTGTTGGCCAGAGATTCCAGTCTGGTTTGGGTTGTTTGGATTCCCATAAATTGAGATTTTCCTGTAGAGAAAACACAGTAATATATCTAATGGTGTGTTCTTAGTTCTAGTGTGTTCTAGTGTGTCTTCATAAGGAAAATAAGCAGAATGTTATATTTTAAAAAAATGCACTTGTTGTCTTTGAGGTGTAAATAAAACTGATTTCAATGGTGTACAACAGATTACATATGTTAAGCAACTGTAGAAAAGAACACAGGTAAACATAGAATTGTGAATGAGACCTTTATGGAGCAAAATACCCTTTTTTTCCATCTCAACACACATTTACAACCTCCCAAAATGTTTTTAGTGAGTTTCGTGTTTTGTAACTTTAGAAATGTTAAAGAATTTTAATGTTAGTTATGTGAAATTGTATGCAAATCAAAACTTGTCTGTTTGGCTTATCACTAAAGTGTATCTATCTTTGTTGGACATTTTTGTCAGTTATAAATTAATATTTGAAACTGCAATATGTGATGATTTGTTATGTTATGATTTAGGCTATGATGTTATGACAGTTTTTTTATCACTTAAATCATCATTTCATTATTGCCATTTTTTATTTTTGTTAATGGCAACAGCCACAGGGGGATATACAAACCAGTGTGCTACTTTGTGCCAGTCCCAAACCCAGATAAATGGGGAGGGTTATGTCAGAAAGGACATCCAGTGTAATATTTTGACAGACAAATGTATGGACAACAATACAGATTTCCAGACCTGATCAGTCCACAACCGGCTACTATTAGACACCAGGGTGCTATGTGAAATTGGGATACTCTTGGCCAAAGAGGAAGAAGACGGGGAAGGCATGTCTGGATGCAGGAGGAGAGGAGGAAGTGTAGGAACTTTGAATGTTGGCAGTGTGACTGGTAAAGGGCAAGAGTTAGCCGATATGATGGAGAGAAGGAAAGTTGATATACGTATAGTACTTGCAAGAGACCAGATGGAAGGAAAGTAAGGCCAGGTGTATTGGAGGCAGATTCAAAGTGTTCTACCATGGTGTGAATGGGTGGAGAAATGAGGTGGGGCTTATCCTGAAGGAACAGTATGTCAAGAGTGTTTTGGAGGTGAAAAGAGTGTTGAACGGAGTAATGATTATAAAGCTGGAAACTGAAGATGTGATGATGAATATGGTTAGTACATACGCCCCACAAGTTAGGTGTGCAATGGATGAGAAATAAGATTTCTAGAATAAATTGGATGAAGTTGTGGACAGTGTATCCAAGGGAGAGAAAGTGCGTGATTGGAGCAGATTTCAATGGACATGTTGGTGAAGGGAACAGAGGGGAGAAGGATGTGAACAGTAGGTATAGTATCAAGGAAAGAAATGCAGAAGGTCAGATGATAATGAAAATTTGTTAAAAGGATGAACATCCATCCATCCATCCATTTTCCAACCCGCTGAATCCGAACACAGGGTCACGGGGGTCTGCTGGAGCCAATCCCAGCCAACACAGGGCACAAGGCAGGGAACCAATCCCGGGCAGGGTGCCAACCCACCGCAGGACACACACAAACACACCCACACACCAAGCACACACTATGGCCAATTTAGAATCGCCAATCCACCTAACCTGCATGTCTTTGGACTGTGGGAGGAAACCGGAGCGCCCGGAGGAAACCCACGCAGACACGGGGAGAACATGCAAACTCCACGCAGGGAGGACCCGAAAAGGATGAACATGGCTGTGCTAAACATGGCTGTGCTAAATACATATTTTAAGAAGAGGGAGGAACAAAGGGTGACACACAAGTGTGGAGCAAGATGCACACAGTTGGATTATATCCTAAGTAGATGAGTCAGTCTGAAGGGGACTGGAGACTGCAAAGTGGTGGCAGGGGAAGGCATATTTAGGCAGCATAGGATTGTGCTTTGTAGGATGACATTGGAGATAAAGAAGAAGAGGAGAGTGAGGGCAGAGAAAAGGATCAAATGATGAAAGTTGAAAATGGAAGACTATAAGGTGGAGTTCAGGGAGGAGGTTAGACAGGCACTGGGTGGCAGTGAAGAGTTACCAGATAGCTGGGCAACTACAACAGAAGTGGTAAGGGAGACATCTAGAAGGGTGCTTGGTGTGACATCTGGACAGAGGAATGAGCACAAGGAAAACTGGAGGTGGAATTGGGAAGTACAGGAGAGTATATAGAGGAACATGTTGGCAAAGAAGATGTGGAATAATCAGGGAGATATAGAAAGTAGACAGTAGTACAAGGAGATAAGGTGTGGGGTGATGAGAGAGGTAGTGAAGGCTAAAGATAAGGCATATGATGAGTTTTATGGGAGGTTGGACATTAAGTAGGGAGAAAAGGACCTTGTTTAGGCAGAGGGGCCAAGCTGGGAAATATGGACAGCAGGTTAGTGTGATAAAGGATAATGATGGAAACTTACTCACAAGCAAGGAGAGCATATTGATTAGCTCAAATAACTACAGTACTTTGAGAAGTTGGTAAATGAAGAAAATGAGAGAGAGAGAGAAGGTTGGATGATGTGAAGATAGTAAATCATGGAAGTGCAACAGATTAACAAGGAGGAAGTAAGGACAGCTATGAAGATGATGAAGAATGGGAAGGCTGTTGGTCCAGATGACATACCTGAGGAAGCATGGAGGTGTTTAGGAGAGATGACAGTGGAGTTTTTAACTAGATTGTTTAATGCAATACTGGGAAAGTGAGAGGATGCCTGAGAAGTGGAGAAGAAGTGTACTGGTACCAATTTTTAAGATTAAGGGTGATGTGTAGAGCTGTAGTAACTACAGAGGGATACAAATGATCAGCCATAGCATGAAGTTATGTGAAAGAGTAGTGGAAGCAAGGTTATGATGAAAGGTGATGATTAGCGAGCAGAAATTTCATGTCATGAAAGAGCACCACAGATGTGATATCGGATCTGAGGGTGTTGATGGAGAAGTACAGAGAAAGCCAGAAGGAGTTGCATTGCGTCTTTGTGGACCTGGAGAAAGCACATGACAGGGTGCTTAGAGAACAGTTGTGGCATTGTATGAGGAAATGAGGAGTGGCAGAGAAGTATGTAAGAATGGTACATGATATGTATGAGGGAAGTGTGACAGTGGTAAAGTCTGTGGTAGGAATGAAGGATGCATTCAAGGTGGAGGTGGGAGTACATCAGGGATCGGCTGTGAGCCCTTTCATACTTGCAATGGTGATGGACAGGTTGACAGATGAGATTAGACAGGAGTCCCTGTGGAGTATGATGTTTGTGGATGACAATGTGATCTATAACAAGATTAGGGAGCAGGTTGAGGAGCCTCTGGAGAAGTGGAGATATGCTCTAGAGAGGAGAGGAATGAAGGTCAGTAGGAACAAGACAGAATACATGTGTGTGAATGAGAGGGAGGGCAGAGGAATGTTGAGGATGCAAGGGGTAGAGTTGGCGAAGGTGGGTGAGTTTAAATACAGGGTGGAGTGGGTGGAGAAGAGTGTCAGGAGTGATTTTAGACAGACAGACAGGGTACCAGCAAGTACCCAGTGAAAGGGAAGGTCTACAAGAAGGTAGTGAGATCAGCTATGTTATATGGGTTGGAGACGATGGCTTTAACAAAAAGACAAGAGACGGAGCTGGAGGTGGTAGAGTTAACACTAGAATTATGAGAGCCTACGAAAAAACTCGTAGATCCGGCCCACCTTAAATCTTTTTGCACCTCTCCCTCAGCGTCTTTTGTCCTGTAAATGTGCCGATTAAGACAAGCAGCAAGCAGCCTGCTATTCCATCCCCCACTGCCGCAGAACGTGCACAAAGTTCTCCCAGCTCATGCCTTTATTGATTATCTAGGAGTGAAGTGCTGGAGTTTTAGAGTGGAAATAATAGATCGTTATTTGGAACAAATGCATTTCATGTGTGTTCCGTTTCTACAATTATTCGTGTAAACACATTGTTAAAACAGAAACGTTTTTCATATTTTAGTAGTAAATGACAATATGTTGGCATAAACTATATAATACAGGACAAAAGACGCTTAGGGACAGGTGTGAACGGATTTAAGATGGGCCGGATCTACAAGTTTTTTCATAGGCTCTGGTAATTCTAGCATTAAAGATGCTAAGATTTGCATTGGGTGTGACGAAGATGGACAAGATTAGAAATGAGTACATTAGAGGGTCAGCTCAGCTCAGTCAGTTTGGAGACAAGGCCAGAGAGGCAAGATTGCATAAGTTTGGAGATGTACAGAGTAGAGATGCTGAGCATATTGGGAGAAAGACACTAAGGATAGAGTTGCCAGGCAAGAGGAAAAGAGGAAGGCCTAAGAGGAGGTTGGGAAAGGACGTGCAGGTGGTGGGTGTCACAGAGCAAAGTGCAAAGAACAGGAAAGTGTGGAAACAAATGATCCACTCTGGCGACCCCTAACAGGAGCAGCCGAAAGACAAAGAAGAAGTATGGCAAAAGCCATATTGTTTTACGCCTGCTTGGACTATTGCTAACAAGAGTGTGAAGTCACAGTGGCTTAGGTCACAGGCCATTTCCTTTTTAAGATGATGCCATGCCATCAACATCAGGGCTTTGTGTGTTGTGCCTGCCTTTTGTCATAAATGGCAATACATATGGGAAATTTTTTGATTACTTATTATGTTGATCAAACATTGGTGAATTTGCTATATAAATGGTGATAAGGTTAAGAAGTACCCAAAAGGCTGTTGGTGCAAATGAATATGCAATGGCAATGGGAAACATAGACAATGTTACTTTACTAGGTTCAAACATGTCATAGCAAAATGCTCCCGTACTCTCCCTCAGACCAACCTGTCACATACTCAGCAAAGTGTTATGAAACTGGGTTTTGGCATCTTAGGAGACTGCTCGTGTTATTTCTGGATAGTTTTGACTTAACATTTTTTATCATTTTGATGATCACCTTACCGCACCACCATCTTATATTGTTGTTTATCTTAGGCTACATTAGTTTGTGTTAGCGTCTGATGGCTGTGGCCATATCATAGTAATGACATCCATTGCAGTTCTTGTACTTGGTACTCAGATTTAAAGACAAATTTAATATGGCAACATGAATCTCTTAGGGCTGAACTACTGTTTATAGCTGCCTCTTTCTAGCCTTAAAGAAAGCTTAAAAGCACTTTCAAGAAGATATTCTTATTAAGACCCTTGCTTGTTATTTACCTATCTTTGATTCTCAATTTGTGTTTTGGCTTAGTTTCTCTCTCTCTCTCCCTGTCTGTTTCTCTTTAAGCCCTCTATAAACTATGTTCTGACTTTGTATGGCTCAGATTATGTCTATCCGTTACAGTGCTTTCATCTCTCAGTCTTTCCCATTTACAAACCATCAGTGCCCTGTCTCATTTCATAGTGTACATAACACAAGGTGCCCAAAGTACAGTATAGTATGGAAATGGTGTGCCATTTTGATTCTGATGTGTCTCACTGTTGATGCTAATTATTCAGTGCTGAATCTCATTCTTCTCAGTTCACAGACTGGACTGAGTTCTGCCTTAAGATGAATTAATTCATCTTCCAGGAATCATTCCAGGAATTTCCAGCCTTGTGGCATATACTATTATGTTGCCCAAAAAAAAAATCTATTCACAGATGGGTACAGTGCTGCCCTGAGGGAATGCATCTGGTCAGTAGTGATTTTCTGATATTCTGTGACATTTGGATGTTATATTTGTGTTATTTGACCCAATGTGTGTCATGAAAACACACTTCACACTAGTACACTGCCACCACTAGCGTATATTGTTAACACCAGGCAGGACTGAGTCATGTACTCATGAACTTTTTACCATTCCTTGTTCCTAACATTAGTGTGAATTGCTAAAAACTTTGTGGTTTTTTCATTACTTTCAAGCTTGTACTGGTTATTTTTATTATTTTGTTCTGACAGGAATGAAAGTTCAGTTGGGTCATACTCCATCTGTGTCAAAATACAACCAGCTATACATTATGGTATGTCTCATTTGACACTACTGTTGTCCCTAATTGTTAGGTGGATCACCACCTGCTACCTTTACAAGTGTCAGCATATGACTCCTCTTTTCATCAGTTGTCTGATTAAGATCACAAAAGTAGATATTTTTTGGAAGTTTGCTATGTGTTAAAACCTCAAAAGGGATACTATTTGCTTATTTGCTACCACAGTACCTTTAAATCCACTGAACTGTGTAGTCCTGCTCATTCTCTCACTGATTTGCACACAAACATTCACTCAAAAATTCATTTGTACCTGCCTTTAGACACAATCCAAATCTTAAGCTGGGCATATAGGTTTCTGTGAGCTTCCACAACACAATTTGAATTTTCAATATTAAATCTAATTAATCTCTGTCTTGGTAAAGTGTTGGTGGAAAAAGAATTTTAATTAAATGAACAGAGCAATGCCAATACACTAATCAGTCAAGCATTATGAGATCTATTAAACATTAACTATGATTAGTCTTTCTTTTCTAAATAAATTTATGCTGTAGTGACAGATTCTCTAAGAGGTCAATGGTGCTATGACGAGATGAACTAATATTAACAAAATAAACTTTATGCTCAGACACCAAAAAAGAGTTAACCTAAAAACAGTATTAAGGCCATACCACCAAAACAAAAATGCAACCAGCCAAAAATGGACTGAAAGCTTTGAACACAGCAGTAAATGCAGCAGACATATTGTAAGACCAATTTAATCAAATAAATCAAAAGCTGCAGACTATATTAATCACAAACTCAACAACAGATTACACAGACAGCACATGCATGTTGCATGCATGTATGCACACACAACAAAGAGAGAGAAAGAGAAGAACGTAATAACACAATGTATGAAGCTGCCTGAGTAAGGATAAATAAAGCATTTGCTAATTGAACCATTTCATTAAAATGTCCTTCTACAAGTTTTTATCACTTATTAGCTGTATTCTATCTCAATTAAACGTAGTGTTCTTTTCCTGCAATATCAAATAAAGAGGCACAGTCCTTACTTCTTGTCCATAATGAAATCTAATCATACTAGCAAGGAGGCTAACTGTCAATCAAAAATCACAGATTTAATTATTTTTAATTGGTATATATATAATGTTGTAATACAAAACCAGCACTTTGTCTCATTTAAAAATCATTAATGGATTGGCCACCCACAAAGAGGGTTCTGGACCTGCCTGCCTGCCTGCCTTCCTGCTTTATAGCATGGTCTGTACTTAGTATGTAGTCATCAATAAGGCAGTGAATTACTTTGGAAGCATGTGAAAGCCTAGCCTAAAAAAGTAGCCACTTTGTGTAAACTGCACATATTTGTCCACTTGTGTTGGACAAATTTGTTTATTGTCAAGTAGTTGACAGTCACATGGCAGTAATAAAACAGACATAGGCTAAACAAACAGATTGTCAAGAGTCTTCTCTAAACTGGACCCACATTGTCAAAAGACAATCCTGTTTAGAACTTTGTGTGGGCACAAAGGCATTGGCAAGAGGCAGTAGAGTCTTAAGTAATTTCAAAACCTTAGAGGTGACATCCATTGGGGCACAAATTGAAGTTGGATAAACAAACGCTAGCATTGTGGTGAGCACGAGGCAGCAGATGAGCACAGCAAAGTAAGCTGTTGGGTTTGGGCTTATTATGGAATAAAATAAGACAATCAGAGATACATTAAATTAAAAACCTGAGTTCAGAAGTGCTTGTGTTGGCAGACACAATCAGGATAAATTTTACTGAGATGGGCCAAAGACTTGGTATAACTTTTTCTGTTTTCAGATTGACGTCCCGAATTTTCTTTGAGGTTAACCCCAAGTTAGTGTATACATGAACAATCTTTGGCAGTGTTTAACCACTTGAGAAGATGAGCTGAATTGCATGACAGCTTATGAAGTAATAGTAATGTGCCAAGAATAGTGAGAAAGCCTGATGATGTCAAGTAGGAATATCTGGTGCTAAGTTAGACTGAGTGGACTTGTTCATCTGTGGTTTTGTTGCAGGATATGTATTGCCTTTTAATTTGAATAAAATAATTTATTTTGTTGATTTTAAACTTTACTTACCATTTTCTTTTGAGTTACTATGGCATTCACTTCTGTCAATACAATGCATATAAATAACTGAATTATTCAAGAGACAATAAATTGATTGAAACAATATGCTTGTGAAGTGTTTGTGAGGTTAATAACAATGAAAATCCCAGACAGTGTAGGTTACTGAAATGAGGGGGCATGTTACTGTGGTACAGTGGTTAGTCCAGCAGGTTCTCACTTCCAGAATCCTGGATTCAAATTTTGGCCCACTCTCTGTCTCTGTGTGGAGTCTGCATCGTCTTTCTCCATCTGGAGGCTGTTTGTGAGTATTTTCCCACATGCTCAGGTTGTGTCAGGTTAACAAGTGACTCTAAATGTTTTGCATGAGTGTTGTGCATAGGTGTGCCTTGAAATGGACAGGTTACCAATTCAAGGTTGCTCCTTGACATCACACTTCAGGATGATGCATAAGTATGTTGTAGGGCACTATCAGACACAGCCCTTTACTTCCTAGTGACTCTCAACTGGATCAAGCAGAAAGTGAATGGATGAATAAATGAAGTAAAACAGAAATAAATATAGAAATTTTGGTAAGCACTATTGCATCTTCTTCAACATGTCTGGTTGGGTTTTCATTCCATGTTTCAATAACAAGCAGGTTAGTTTTACTGTTGACTGTAAGTTAGGTGCATGTGCATATATCTTGCAATGGACTGGTAAAGGATCCTACCTTGCCAGGTTGGCTTCAGCTGCCCATTAGCCTATTTTGGAATAACTGAGTTAGGAAAATAAATGAACAAACATAGGTTTGCCAATGGCCAAGAGATTATTTTTTATTGTAAATTTTTTATTCATGGACAAAATAACTTTTGTTACATGTATATTGATGTAGTACTAGGGTGTTGTACCGTGTTAGCCATTATGAATGTAGTGAGAAGTCAAGCAAAATGACAACTAAAAAGACTACAATATGCAAGCTTTCAAGGCAACACAGGCCCCTTCTTCAGGCAATGCAGAAACTGGAGTTCCTTGTGTTTATATAGACACTAAGACAGAGGCAACATCGGAATGAATTTACACAGGTTCCACATCAAGCAGGGCAACACAGATGTTCCTGTAGCAGCCCACTTCAACAGCCATGGACACTGTAAGAGGGACTTTAAAGTCACAGTGCTTATGGGCAACTTCAGAACACAGCAAGAGAGAAAAGAATGGGAAGTCAAACTTGTGCTAAAACTGAACACATTACAACACGGTTTAAACAGAGACAAGAGTTGTATGGCCTGGTAGGAGGATTGTTTGCATCTGTCAGACTGACACAGACAATCTGTCTACAGATTCACATTGTATTGAAAAACTCATCATCAGAAAATACATTGTTGGACAGTTATCTTACCAAAAGATTTTGACCTTATGTTGTTCTCCCCTCTTGCTAAATGAATCTTAGCCTGGAGAGGTCTATTGACTTTTTACATCTAAGATGTCTCACTTAAAGGTTTTCCAATGTTGTATATTTCCTAATGTCTATATAAACACAGTGAAATTCAGTCTCTGTATTACATCTTCCCTGAAGAAGGGGCCTGTGTTGCCTCGAAAGGTTGCATATTGTAATCTTTTTAGTTAGCCAATAAAAGGTGTCATTGTGCTTGACTATATACAGTATATATTGAGGAATTAGTATCAGTGGTTAAAATTTTAAAAAATTTCCAATAAGTGCTAACTAACTTCTTAGTTCATTAATAGGCAATATAATAACACAAAATAAATAATTTTGTTGCAAAGTGCAAAACTCTAATTTCTTATGGATTCTGTATAAAGAATTAATTTGAATTAAAGGTGAGCTGATCAATAATGACAGTAACGTTTTGTTCTTTATAAAACTGAATGGGGCATATCTGCTTTGGAAGTGCCTAAATGTGTCCAATGAAGTATTTCAATTAAGCGTCTATTACTTATATTAAAGGTCATTGTGGGCGTTTAGGACATTTAACAAATTATGGTATATAGAGAAACTATAAATTAACTAAGGCAGTGTTCATAGCCTTCCTCTTCATATTAACTTTCATGGCCTAATATATCATCAATAGCCCCGAGTGCTGAAATAACCTTGCACTTCTTGTCATTTACGTACACATGCTTTTTTATAGAATCATTGCAGCATATGGATTATGTATATAGTCAAGAGATCTATTATATATTAACTATGATTAATCTTTCTTTTCTATTTGAAATTATACTGTAGTGTCAGGTACACTTTAACACTATAAGCACTGAAGCATCAAAACTAAATTGTGTGTGCCTGACTGTACTTGACTTTGTACACATATGCAGCATTTTTAACATAAATATTTGCCTTCAGTATTGGCATTGGTTAGCGCTGCCCCCTCATGGATCTAGCACCCTGGTTTGAAATCCTGACTGTGTGAAGTTGGAATATTCTCCCTGCATTTGCAAGCATCTCCCCTCCCATGTCCTAAAAAACATGCAAGTTAGGTTAACTGTCAATTCGTTAATAATTGGAGCTGCATGAGTGTGGGAATACGAGTTGACTGCTGTCTTGAACACAATGCCAGAACAGGCTTCAGACAATGCAACCCAGATTTAGATTAAGTTCCAAAATCCTGGGTTCTAATCCCACATCAGTCACTGCCTAGAATGCATACTCCTAGTTTCTGTATTTATCTTCAGGTATACCAGTGTAGGCACAAGGAGCAAATCTTTACTTATAGTTGGTTACTGCAAAATGTACATTGTCAGTCAATGCTTTTGTATTTGTTTAAAGATTACCTGAATGTTTTCATACTTAGTTTAAATGGAAAGTGTAAAAAACTCTATAAGCTTTGAAATTTATGAATATTACTGTTAGATGTTTTTTGGTTGTAAGAAATAAGTAAATGCTTCTACAACAAAGCACAATTTATGGTGGCACAAGGGCACATTTTATAGTTCCTGTTTCTAATTTACACAAGCGTGCTTCACTATAGTCTAATGTCTCTAATGACAGAAGTGTATGAGCTCTAAAAGCACTTTCAGAGACAGGAAACTTAATTTTAAAAATACAAAGCTGACTAGGAGACAGGGTGACCACATCACAGTTAGATTACCTTTAAAAGAGCTGATCAGAGAGAAGAAAGGCGGACGGGGGGAAGTCAAACCAAATATCCTCTGAGTTACTGTAGACTCTTGAAGAGACACCAGAAAAAAGCTGCCTGGAAGCATCACCAGGTTGTATGATGTGCATTGTCACAGTTCATTTTGCTTTTGTTTACGGCACTATTTGAATAATGCTTAAAGGTTAAATGTATTAAAGACTGCTTTCCTGTTTGCATGTTTGAACATTTCATTTAATACTGGAGGCTGGGAACCAAGTTCCTTACTCAGCTAGACCATTCAAGGGTGTGTGAGAAAGCACACTCTCAATAGAGACCCTACAGTAACAACCATACCTGGGTGAAGTCTGAAAATGTTGCTGACAGAATGTTCTGGACCATAGTCTTAGGTGCAGGTGTATTGTAAACTGCATACTCCCATATATTATTAAGTGTAAGAATAGGCAAACGATACAGAGACAGTGATAGAAGCGTGATATATCACTGTGAGTCCACATTAAAAACAATCTGTACACAGATAAAAAGGAGGCTATGTGTTTTTTTTAAGAGGTGTCCCCAAAAACCTTTACATGATAAAATAACCAGTTTTCCTCCCAAATGCCAAAGATGTGCATGTTAGTTTAATAGGTGACAGTAAATTTAGGTGCACGTGGAGGTGGTTTGGCGGTTTAGTGTGCCCTGTAATGGAATTGTGTCCCCTCTAGTATTGGCTACTGCCTTGTGCCCAACACTACTGTAAAAGGCACCAGGTATCTATGATATACAACAAGATAACCGATTGGAATGTTAGAGGGCAACAGTACATGTTTTTATAATTTAGGGCAATTCCTAAAAAATGCCATTATTTCCACAAGTTAATCTTAAATGCAAGTGATTTCTTCAGATTTAACTCACTTACTGCTCATGTTATTTTTAATTCCTACAAAGCTTTCATCTTTAGAAAGGCAGCTAAAAATAGAAACAAATTACAGAAAGTACAACTTGAACTGTCCTCTTGTAGCTTGTGCTTTCAAAAGTGGAAAATGACAAAACATATAAGGAAAAGTTGTTGTCTTTTATCACACATGTTATTTAAACAAAGGCCATTTCTACACCATTTTAAAATTTGATACTTAGGCATTTTAGAAGGGAATATTTATTTTTGCTGTAAGCCAAGCTTTTTTTCCATAAACTACAGGATGAATTATAGTTATAATTAGAAGATGTGACAGAGCAATTATGCTTCTCTGGTTAAAGTGCCATATTATATACACTAGGATGAATAAGTTTAAATGATGCGAGTGGAAGGAAAACTGAGAAATAAAAATTTTAGCATTCAAGCTTTCAGACTAAATGGATGTAAACAGGTGATGAAGTGTTCTGCATCTGTCCTCCGTCCATCAAATCAATGTGAAAGAACCAGTGCATTTGCAGAGCATGATGCAGCCCCATCCTGTAATGCAGCAGTGCATGAAGGACTGCACATTTAGAGATGGCTCTCTTACTGCAAATTGCTTTATATCAATGTTTAGCACAAAATGTGCAGCATCAATCAAAATAATATTGATGTGTTCATTGTCTTTTATTAAATGTTTATATTTTTTTGCTATTTACTTTTATATATCAGCCAGTGATGTTTTTGTTTCCTAGCCTTTTGAGCCAGTGAGCACATAAAATTAAAATGAAAAATTAATATTAGTATAAATACCCTTATATTGTAGATACATGTAGCATTGACCAGTGACCATGCTTTGAGAAGTCGTTCTTACTCGTCATGGCATAATCTGGCATTCCCCTTTACTGCCTACTACTATGCGATGTGACAAGTGTAGAGTGCGTGCCAGCCACCCAACCCGACACAGACAGACACAAGAGGCACTTATAAAAACACAGATTTTTTTTTATTTTTTCTTCACCTCGTGGGAAACTCCTTTCCCGTTTCTCACAGGCACAACACAGTCCCACTAAGCACAATCACAGCACAATACTCTTTTTCTCTATTCTTTTCTTTCTCTTTTCATTCTCCTCCACTCCTCCTCGGCAAGCTTCGACTCCCTCCTTCGGACTCACTGAGTACTGTCTGCTGGCTCCTTTTATATGTTACCCGGAAGTGCTCCAGGTGCTTGATGACCTACTTCTGGCAGCACTTATGGGTGTGGTGAAAGGATCGCCCATATGGGCTCTGAAGCAGCTGCAGCACCCCCTGGCGGCACCCCCGGATTCCAACAGGGCTGTAGACAACTCCATCTCCCATGAAGCCCCAAGGGAGTCTGAGGCACCACTGCAACCCATGGAGGCTGCCATCTAGCGTCCCGGGGGAGGAACTGTTCTGCCTATGCTTGCTCCCCGTGAAGAGGCATCCCAGCTGGGCAAGGTTCCCCAGATGTCTGTGACAGTGACTTCAGACTAATTTCTTTTTGTTGCTTAGACTTGGGACACTCTCCTCCCAGATTTATCATAATGTATCGAATTTAGCCTAACTTTTTGTGTAGAATAAATTTGTCTTTTGATTCTTAGTCTTAATTTTGCCTGATATTTTAAGTCTTTTCCTATTCATCTTTTGACCTGTTCCTTTATAATTTTATTTTCCCTGATCTCACTTCCTTAAACAGTGTGATGAAGAATTGTAATCCTAAACACATAAAATAAACTTATAGTAATTGCAGCAAGGAAAACACAATATGTAGAGTTAATTTTGAAATGGAACTATGCATCTATCTTCAAAAGAAAAAGAGTCTCTCTTGGGTTTATCAATGAGTCTTACCCACATTTTTTTAAAATATTCATGCATTAATTTCTTATATTCTTTATTATTTCATTTATTTCAAATAAAGGAAGGCAGGGGGACAGAGTCAATACTAGAAGATCTTATGAAAATGTGGAGAATAGATAGATAGATAGATAGATAGATAGATAGATAGATAGATAGATAGATAGATAGATAGATAGATAGATAGATAGATAGATAGATAGATAGATACTTTATTAATCCCAATGGGAAATTCACATATACACAATTCACACAGACACTGAGCTTTCCATCTGAACCATAGCACTCCAGAAGTAATTGCCACTCATTTAATTAGTTAACATAACATTTTCAAACCTGTGTAATTCAATTCAGGGTTTACAAAAGACCAGAGCCTTTCTCAAGAGTATTGGTTGCGGCTCAGGAACCAACCCTAAATGGGGCACTAGGTCAGGTTAGGACAGGGTGGGGAGCATGCACTGATACTGAGCGTTGCCGCCCCCACCACACAGCAAAACAGCTCAGGATCCTGGTTGGCAACCCCCCCCCCCCCCCCAGGCAGACATGTGGACCAGTCCCACCCTCCAGAAATGATCCTCTATCTGCCTCAGCCAAGTGTTAATGTGGGCATCCCCTTGGCCTGGTCCAGCTGCTTGGGTTCTTAACAATGAGGATCCTGCGAGCTGGATCACCCTTGGGGAATCGCGCCACATGGCTTTAGTGGCATAACTGACACTCCCTCACAATGCAGGTAATGTGCCTCATTCAACACAAAGTCAAAGCAGCGGTACCCTAGAAACTCCACTATTTTGTAAATGATGTGGTGCACTTGGTTTCATCAGACTGTGAACACCTGTTTAGTGTGATGTGGACAGAATAAGAATTAGTATCTCCAACTCTGAGGTCATAGTCTTCTCCCAGAAAGAAGCAAGTTTGTTCTGCCAAAGGAGCTGAAAAATTGACAGGCCACTGGGATGAGAGGAAAATGAACCAGGAGACAGAAATTAGTGGAGTTCATAAACATTAAGACAAATGATCTTGCAACAATGCCCCATATATAACCAAACTCAAAGTCTTAAAGAAGTTGACAGTAAGTTATTAACCAGAAAAAAATAAAAGGAAGAACTCTGGTGAAAATATTTTACAAATTTATCCACAAACTTAAACAATGGCTGACTTACTGTATATATTTTTTTGTTTTTATTTAATTTTATCGATTTAATTGAAATCACACAACATTCCATACAAATAGATCAATTTTTACAAAAATAGGATCGAAAACAAATCAACCCCCACCCCTGAGAAAAAGAGCATGGCCAGCAGGGTAAAACTTAAAAGCTAGTGAAAATAAGTAAATAGATGAATTAATAAGTGAATAAAGATAAATGGAGAAGAAAAAGAAAAGGGGAGAGAATGTACTTCCTCAGTGCTTTAAAAGCTTATTCTAAAATGTTGTTGATTAGATCCTGCCAGGTTTTGAAAAAGTTCTGCACAGATCCTCTAAGTGAGAATTTGATTTTTTTCCAATTTCAAATAGTATATATTATCAGTTACCCATTGACTTAGAATAGGAGAGTTAGGATTCTTCCAGTTGAGCAAAATAAGTCTGCGTGCCAATAGTGTAGTGAAGGCAATTACAGTTTGTTTGTCCTTCTCCACTTTAAGCCCATCTGGGAGTACACCAAACACAGTTGTTAATGGGTTAGGAGGGATTGTGACTGTAAGGCTGTCTGAAAGGCATTTAAAAATTTTGGTCCAGAATGATGTTAATTTGGTGCAGGCCCAAAACATGTGACCCAGTAAGGCTGGAACTTGATTGCAGCGTTTGCAGGTTGGATCTTGCCCTGGAAACATTTTGAGCAATTTTAAACTGGACAGATGTGCTCGATATGTAATTTTGAGTTGAATAATTGTATGTGGGCGGAGCAGTTAGGAGACCCGGGTTCGCTTCCTGGGTCCTTCCTGTGTGGAGTTTGCATGTTCTCCCCGTGTCTGCATGGGTTTCCACCGGGCGCTCCAGTTTCCTCCCACAGTCCAAAGACATTCAGGTTAGGTGAATTGGTGATTCTAAATTGGCCCTAGTGTGTGCTTGGTGTGTGGGTGTGTTTGTGTGTGTCCTGCGGTGGGTTGGCACCCTGCCCGGGATTGGATCCTGCCTTGTGCCCTGTGTTGGCTGGGATTGGCTCCAGCAGACCCCCGTGACCCTGTGTTCAGATTCAGCGGGTTGGAAAATGGATGGACAATTGTATGCTTTGCGCATATGGAGCTCGAGTGAATTCCCTACATTGCTACCTTCCACTCCTTTTCTGAGATATTGAGTGAGAGATCCTTTTCCCACTGTCCTCTTGGATCTTTGAAAGGGAGTGACTGTAAAATGGTTTTATATAATGTAAAAATGCTGTCTGAGTCCTCGAGACTGAGCAATATTTTTTCTAGCATAGAGGGAGGTGGGAGATGAGGAAAATTGGGCAGGTTCTGTTTCTATACAACAAAGTTTCTAATTTGAAGGTAGTGCTGGGTGGTATGACCAAAATTCTATATCATGGTATTTTTCAAAGTTATACCGGTTTCACGGTATTGGACGGTATTTTTTTCCCATGCATGAGTGGATGTTAACCACATTTTCCACTGCAATTACTGGCTAAGAATAACCTATTCCACTGTCATGAGAATTGTACATTGTACAAAAAAAACATTTTAATGTGCACACAAGTATCAATACAGGTTTGCATGGTCCCATAAAGTGATAGTTTTCAAGGGGGTGGCACTAATGAAGAGAAGGAATCACATTGCATGACAGTTGCAGTCAAAATATAGAACCTTTTTATTGAACAAATTTTGCAAACAACTTAAACTAAAATTTTGACAACATATTTTCAACCATCCAAAGAGGCATTTAGACTTAGTAAAATATCCATAGGTGTTTGTCAAAAGTTGTACTGTACTGAACACGTCTTAGAAAAGGAATAAGGAGTAAACATTTTTTTTAACCAACTACACTTTCTGTTAATGTTAACAATCTCTGTCCACTGACATGTTAAAGTGACTTTTTAAACAACTTTACCATCATTAAACTGCATAATATTTAAACTAATAAATAATAACAATAAAAAAATAATAGTGCAACTTTCAGTAATAATACTATTACTTCAAGACTTCAAGCCCAGGTGCATTACACAGTACAGTATTCACCAAATAAAAATAAAATAAAATAAAACAAGTGCAACTTGGTGATGATATCTTTACCAACTGAACCATCATTAAGGCAAACTGCATTAATATGGACCTTGCTTCAAGCTAAGCTATATGCATAAATAATAAAACTGCAACTTGCATACATAATGCTATTTGTGGTATAGCCCTACGGAATTGTATTAGGGCCACGGTGAAGAAAAATAAATACGGACACAGGGAAGAAAAAAAAAACTATATAACGAGAATAAAGTCGACATGTTGACTTTATTCTCGACATTTCCACCTTATTCTCATAGTTAATTTTGTAATTAAAGTAGAATGTCGTAAACTAAACTTCATCCTAAAATCAATGTTTAATTTACTAGATTTTCTCAAACCCCATCATGTTAATGTAGCACTTTAAATGCTTTGTGTTAAGTGTTCCCCGACCCAGTTGTTAATCTCTACGTGCTTCTTAAACTGACTTCCTCTACACTAAGAGGAGGTGCAGGCAGTGATCGCCGCACAGAATACATTCACTTCATGATATTCCTGCTCTCTGAACATTTAGAATGCTAAGATAAATACATGATATCATTTTCAGGATGAAATGCATTACAGCAGGTATTAAACATGCATGGTAGTGTGGCAGTAGTGCTGCTCCCTTGCAGTAAGGGGTCCCCAGGTCTACGTTCAGTGTAGAGGACTTTATGGCAGGTGTGACGAGTCTCCAAAAAACTGGATGTATGAATGGGTATTGCACAGGTTTAACTGAAATATTGTGTAAATGTTGGGTTTGTGATCTGGTGTTCGGAGACACAAACACAGAATTCAATGGATGTTCTTCTGAGCGGGATTCCTTTATTGCATGCATGCTGTCGATCTGCCGTACCAAACCCCCAGTTCCTATTCTCCTTTTTCTTTCTCCACATAACCAATCACCACACGATAAATGTCTGTGAAATTAAAACTAGTTATAAACTTAGACCACGTAGTGTTCAGAAATTAAAAAAAAAATCTTCGTTATTCATGTTTAATTATGCCGTCCATTCAGGGTTGCGCCCATCCCAGCAAGCATTGTGTGCGAGGCAGGAGCAAATCCTGAACGGGGCGCAAGCACATTGCAGGGTGAAAAGCCCACATCCTACATGACTTTGAAAGGAAACTGAAGCACGCCGAGTAAACCCACCAGAAAAACATGCAAATTCAAAGCAAGGAACACCCGGGACCCCATTGCTGAGAGGCAGCAGTGCAACCTCCACACCACCGTGCCCCCACATGATTAATACATGCTTTAATGCATTTCATCATGAAAATTATATCAAGTAGTTATCTTAGCATTCTAAATGTTCAGGGAGCAGGAATATCATGAAATGAATGTATTCTGTGTGCTGCCAGCGCCTCCTCTTAGTGCAAGATAAGTTTAAGAAGCAGTAGCAATTAACATGGCTCCGGGAACACTTAACACAAAGCATTTAATGTGCTACATAACTTATGACGGGGTTTGAGAAAATCTAGTAAATTAAATATTCATTTTAAGATGAAGTTTAGTTTACAATGTTCTACTTTAATAACAAATTACGAGAATAAAGTCAACATGTCGACTTTAATCTTGACAAACGGCAAGAATAAAGTAGAAATGTCGAGAATAAAGTCAACATGTCGTCACACTATTACACAGTACCCAGGTACTTTACACAGTATTGAAAAAATAAAACAAATACAACTTGGCTTGCAGTATTATCCAGGAGTATAGAAACAGTATTCACACATTTGAACATAATGGTCCACATCCGACCTTTTCAATCCAAAGTATCTCCAGACAACAGACACGGCTCCTTTCTCCAGTAAACGTTCTTCTGTGTCATCATGTTCAACTTTATCGTCTGCTAGAACTTCAGTTGCAGAAAGTTGTCTGTCCATTTTCACCACGCAATACCTCCACTACCGCATGTACTCCATTGTATGTCTGTTTAGCGGTGTAGCAGTGAAAAAGAGCCCCGGCGCAACACCTCCACTAACGCATGTACTCTGTTGCATGTGTTTACGGGTGTAGCAGTGAAAAAGGTCCCCCTTAAACAGTTTCTCGCTGCGCCACTAATTCTAAACGTTGTTTAGGCAATTTTAACCAGTGTTGCGGTATAAGAAAAATCCATATCATAACAAAAATAAAAAATGGTTTTCGGTATGAACCGGTATACCGCCCAGCAATATTTGAAGGTAGTGAAAGAAATGTGTTGCTGGAAAGTTAAATTTGGAATGTAGATGTTCGAAGGATGCAAAGATGTTGTCTATGTACAGATCTCTAAGTGATTTAATCCCAAATGTTTTCCAGATATTAAAAACTGCATATGTTTGCAAGGGTGGAAAAAGGTGGTTCTCATGCAGAGGTGCCACAGATAAAAGCTTCTTTATCTTAAAATGCTTCCTACATTGGTTCCATATTCTGAATGAGTGAAGCACAATTGGGTTATTAGTATATTGGCGATAACTTGCATTTATTAGGACAGAAAGCAAGGAATATAAAGAAGTACTGCAGGATTTTATTTCTATTGTGGACTATTTGTGTCCATGTCCAGGTTTTTATAGTTTGAATGTTTGCTGCCCAGTAATAAAACTGATAGTTAGGTAGAGCCATGCCACCTTCTGCCTTGTACGGTCGCTCTTTGGACACGTGGATGTTTTGAATTCCAAATAAATGAGGTTATGGTTGAATCTAATTTCTTAAAAAAACTATTTATTTATGTATATTGGAATGTTTTGAAATAAAAAGAGAAGCTTCAGAAGGATATTCATCTTAACAATGTTAATTCTTCCAGCTAAAGTGAGATGAAGGGTTGACCATCTATGCAAGTCTTGCTTAATTTTTTCCATGCAGATGGTGAAATTTTGTTGATAAAGAGCTTTATGTTTACTTGTGATGTTTACCCCAAGGTATTTAAAAAGATTTGCAATGATAAAAGGGAAGGTATCCAATCTAATACTGTATATTGTTGGTTAAAAAAGGTTGCACCAATGACATCATGAAACATAATTTCTGGGGTTGTGCCCTTAACATTGGATGACCATATCCTACCAATGAGAACACAAAAATACAAGACAGTATTGTGATAAACCAAAAATATAATGATAAAATAAAACTCTAACTACCTCAATAAAATGAAACTACAAAATGAAAGGGAAACTAAAATCAAAATAATTTAGAACCCAAGAAAAAATAATGTACCAAAGGAATATTTATTGAATCAAGAAAAAAAATTAAGTTTCTGAGAATCATAACAGGTTTGTTCTGAACAGGTCAGGGTTGAGCAGATGCCTAAAGTGGAAGACTTTAAGTGAGAGTAGAGGTGATTATGAGATTAACCAATGAACTAGTGCAGTGATAACAATTTTATAGATGTTGTAGCAGAACACATTGGTAAAATAGGAGCAAAGTCTACAGAAGAAGCTGTTGATTTCATTATCATTCTACACACCTCACTTCACCTATAGTCATGGGTAGTGAGGAGTGACTGAAAGAATGATATCTTGATTACAAGTGGCCATATTGAGGTTCCTGCACAAGATTTCTGTGTACACCCTCCTTGACAAGGTAAAACCTTGGCAATACAGAAGAACTTTGCAGTAGAGTCGATGCTTTTCCAGATCCAGAGGATTCTGCTGAGTGGCTACAGGTTTTCTTTCCATCCAGTTTCATAGTTAGAATCCAACCCTAACAGGTAATGGAAATTGGTATTTAATTATAAGGCTTCTTAGTGCACTCATTCTTCCAAGGCAAAAGTTGTCTTTTTTTGAGAATTTTATCCGTATTTTTGTGGTGTTTACTTTCTCTCTCATTTATTTCAAAACATTTTATTAATACAAATAATTCATAATGCATGTACACAGATTTAAATGGAAGCAGGTTAGCTGGGGAGTTGGTGGCTCCTTTGTCATTCACACCTCATTATTAACTGATGGCTGGTTAAGAAAACAGGAAACAATTAAAAATCAAATGCAGCAGTATAAAACTAAAATAGGCAATTATGGGTTGTGAATTGTAACAAGCCATATAACTAAAATTAACCCAACCCCCCCCCCCCCCCAACCACCAAAATATTGCTTTATTTGTAAATAAATGGATTCTAATTAAGAAACTGGTTAAAGTGAAAATCTGCAGCTACTGAAGCCTTCCAGGACCTTAATTAAGTACCCATGTACTAGAAGAACAAGAGGCAGACCAGGACAAACTAGAGGGATTATATCTCTGAATTGTCCTTGTAACATATGGGTAATTCCCAAGAAGGGTTTTATGAAGTTACTGAAGATGGGAAGGCCTGGTGTGCACAGTTCAGCATGCTGCTACTGTGATGCTGTGGAGGAAAATTAAAATGAAAATGATAATGATGATAAACTGGCCTAGGTAAGCTATATGATTCTCTTTGCTTTGTTCTTACCTCTCCCTCGGTTTTTTGATTAGTAATCAATTACTTGTTATATATGATTTATTCATTTGTGTTTTGAGTTAACTTTCATGACATTTAGATGTCCACTTAACCCATTACAGTACATATCAAAAAATTCTATACCACTGTTAAAAAGGGCAATTTCAAAGTAAAATACAGTAAACAAAGGTCTAATTAATTTGGGCTCTTACTGTACTTTGAATGAGTTGTGTCAATTGTAAATTATTTGCCATGACTCGGGCCCTTCAAGTTTGCACTTATCTAAATGACTTTTGCAGAAGTACATCCTATGTAACAAATATTCAAAATGTCATTTTCAGTATGATACTCTGCTACCTTGGAAGTTAATGTAGAGGACAAAATTGGAATATATTATGAAATTCAAGCTCAGAGAATCAAGATTAATAAAACATACCACCTTTAACATGTTAACAAAGTTCAGACCTTCGAAGAAAAATGTACTGAAGTGATTCAGACATATTTTAAAATGACAGCTGCATCATATGACCTATTAGGATTTTCAATCTTCTTCAGAGATTTACCCAGCATCACTAATGGATCATATTTCAAGATAATGGTATTAGTCAGATAATAAAGACATATTTAAATTTTTTTTACTGTTTTTAAAAAATCACCATAAAATGCCAGCTAGTCAAAGAATCATGGTTTCTATTGCTATAAATTTCAGAAAATACTTTTCATGCAAGGACTTTCTTTCAAACCATGCCAAATACAAATATGAAAAAAAGGAAAATAATATAAAAACAATAGATGTTCACTTACTGCATGACACTTTTCCATACACTCCATCATTGCAATGACAAGAGAATGGCTGCATTCAAGAAAAAAAACTTTTTTGACATTTTCAAAAGCTCAGAGGTATCAGCAAGTGAAGATAAAAATTCACTTCATCTTTTTTTGTACAGAGCTAATTATTTAATACAGGCTCAGAGTACTTACCCTTATACAAATATAATGCACCATCAGTCAACTTAAAAAAAGATACAAAATACAACAGCTATACACATTGTAGACTACTAAAATAGCCTAAAAATCCCAGCAGTCCCAGTAGTATTACCCCATTGGGCAGCTTCAGAGTGACACGGGGGTTGCATTGAAGAAGGATTATTAGGCAGGAGTCAAAATTTGCAGAAAATATCACAATCATTTGTTTCTATGTTTCACTTTGGATTAAAATACCATGGATTACAGTTCTTTCTGGATGTATGTGCTTGACCTGTGGCTTCTTGTTTGTGTGATTTCACCTTTGTTGGGTACGTGTTCATCCCAGCAGAAATTTGGCTTTTACAGTAGCTCTTTAAATAAATAAATACATATATAGGTAGATACATAAATAAATATGCACACGCACTTTGGTCTGAAAACATAGCAAAATTAGTATAAAGAAAGAAAAGAAAATTCAAAAGAAAGAAAATGTTCTGACTTGGCAGGCACCATCAGAGTGAGGCATTATAATCATAATGGCAGTAAGTTTTGTTTGAATTCTCCCCTATGCTATGGCCTCCAGGGAGTCCAGAGTGCATCCTATAACTGAGCTTGGCCTTTCAATTAGCTTGTCGATTCAGTGGATCTCTCCCTTAAAGTGATGTTACCAGCCCAGCATACCATAGCGTAGAAAATCACATTGGCCATCACAGAGTTATAGAAGATGCGAAGGATGTCACTTCCCACATTAAAGGAATGCAGTCTCCTAAGGAAAAGGAGCCTGCATTGCCCTTTTCTTATATAGTAACTCTGTGTTCTGAGACCACTCCAACCTGTCATTCATGTGGACCCCCAAGTACTTGCAGGAGTGGACCACATCTACATCCACTCCTTGAATACTGAAAAAAAGGTTAACAGTAAAATTAACATTATAAGTGAGCTATGGCCATTTCATGACAGAATACAGGAAATCTAAAATCCAGTTTTTCTGGAAGGGATCTACATTTATTGATAAAAGAGAATGTCATTGTTCCAATGAATTAGGCCAATACACTGATCCTGCTCACAAATCTTTTGTCATATAGAGTGACGTGTCAAGTCATTCAGTCACATAATTACAACAGGGATAATGCATTTGATAAAATATTGTTAAATCAATACTTCCAGAAAAATTAGAGTGTAATATTCACACAGGATCGAGTTTTTCAATTGAAGATCCACCTCTCCACCTCATTTATTGGTCAAGAGTAGTGTTGACAAGCAAAATTTATTGAAGTACTTTTTGTTTGCGAATTTGCTGGGTTTGCAGTTAACCATGTTTACTGAATGTTTCCCTGAAAATTTGCCATGTAGCTTCCTTAGACAAACTTTTGTTTTTTTCCCAGCACTACATGATGCTTTGCTCTATAATCATAGAACTGAAACAGCCATGATGGATGGAGATGTCACAACCTGATCCACACTGCCTGCCTTATGTGAGTTAAGCATTTGCAGGACTGTCACGCATGTGTACTATAAGCATACTCCATCTCATACATTCATTTGTTAATATACATCCATTACTGCAGCACATTCCAAAAAAAGTTGGGACGGTAAAGCATTTACCACTTTGTCACCACCATCCCTTCTCACAACACTTAAAAGATGTTTTGTCATTGACGATGCCAAGCGATGAAGTGTTTCAGGTATTATTTTGTCCCATTTTTCCTGCAAATACGTGCAACAGTATGGGGTCATCGTCCCATTTTTCGTTTCATAATTATCTACACATTCTCTATTGGGGACAGGTCAGGACTGCAGGCAGGCTAGCCCAGTAGCCATAGCCTCTTCTTCCACAGCCATACCTTTGTAATGTGTGCAGAATATGGTTTTGTATTGTCTTGTTGAAAAATGCATGGATGTCCCTAGAAAAGATGTCTTGAAGGCAGCATTTGTTGCTCAAAAATCTCAATGTACTTTTCTGCACTAATGCTGCTATCACACAAGTATAAATTACCTTTGCCAAGAGCACTGACACAACCCCATACATGACAGACACTGGCTTTTGGACTTGCTGCTGATAACAGTCTGGATGGTGCTCTTCGTCTTTGGTCCAGAGCACACGGCATCTATTCCTTCCATAAACAATCTGGAATACTGCTTTGTCTGACCACAATACATGTTTCAACTGCATGATGGTCCATCCCAGATGCCTCCAACAAGTCAATGCCACTTCTGGACATGGTTAACATAAGACTTCTTTTTTGCACAGTAAAGTTGTAAGTGGCATTTGTGAATGTAACTCTGTACTGTATTGCTTGAGAAAGGTTTGCCAAAGTAATCCCTTGACTATGTGGTTATATGATGCAGTGCTGTCTGAGGGATCGGAGATCGAGTGTGTACAGCTTAGGCTTGTGTCCTTGCCCTTTATGCACTAAAATCTTCCAGATTCCTTGAACTGTTTAATGATATTATACACTGTATAGGAAGAAATTATTCAAATCCTTTCCAATCTTTCTTTGAGGAACATTGTTTTTAAACATTTAAAAATTTTTCCATCACATTTGTTGATAAACTGGGAATCCTGTGCCCATCTTCGTTCCTCAAAGACTCTGCCTTTTGTGAATACTGCTTTTGTACCAAGTAATGATTACAATCACCTGTTTGAAATCACATCATTATTGAATTATTTTACCTCATTATTCGCCCTAATTTGCCTCTGTCACAACTTTTTTTAAAATGCATTGCAGTCTTGAAGTGAAGGAATGGACATATATTAATAAATGAACTGAAATTAACCAGACAAACATTAAATACTGTATCTGGGGTTCATACTGTTTGCAATGAAACAAAAGTCAAAGTAAATTTAAGAATAACTGCATTTTTTTCCTTCAATTGGCATTTTCCAAACCGTCTCAGCTTTTTCTGATATGGGGTTGTACTTGTATGTGTAAGGTCACCACCCAATTTGAACTTTGCATGTGCTAAGAAAAACTTGGTAGTATTTTTATTTGAGGGGTATACTAGCTGACCATAATGGGAATGTTATTTAAATTCTTTGTTGTTCTGCATAGATTCATTGTACGCTGTGTCTTCACTGCTGGATTAAGCATGTTATGCTCCTCACCATGTAGCACAGACTGGGTAGTGACTGGGCCAGCCCCCTGAGGATATAACGCTGATCACTTGCATCACAGGCTCTGTGGGTGTTAGGTAGTCACAATGATAGGGGCTTGGGAGATGCAGCTAGGGATAATGGACTCTGAATATTGTAGACTCAGAGCATAATTTTATCTCTGGCAGGTACTGCAGTGCAATGGTTAGCACTACTGCCTGACAGCTCAGGTCACATTTTTGGCCACAATAATCACTCCAACATAGTTGGCAGATGCTTCCCTAATCCTTTGGGACACTTAATAGACCCTTGCACCATTGCACCATTATAATCCACTCAAAAATAGTTCAGTTCCTCCTTTCTAATTGACTTTAATGCATTTCATCAAGTTTGCCAAACTTCCTAATTTTTTTATGTATTTCTACCAAACCAGAGGCAAAGCAAATACAAAAGGGTTAACTTACCACTTCAAAAGCCCATTCCTCTGTGAACACGTTCCCTCTGTGTGCACTCTGTGTGATTTTCCCTGTACTTATTTATCAATATTTTAGCAAAAAATGCATGTGTTTTGACTGTTTGAACCTAGGAGTAGATGACTTATCAATTATGGGACAAGTAACATAACAATGACATTTTTATATTGTTTGCTGTGGTCCACTGTTGATATCCACAGACACCAATCTATAAGAAAGTTTACTATCCCCATTTTCCATGAACCATGAGATTATATTTTATCTTGGTCATCACTACAAGCTACATGGGGTAAGTAATGTACAAAATAATGTAATTTTTGGGTGGAGTATTCCTTTAAGACACATGGAAATACACAGCTGGTTGTCTGACATTTAAAGAGTGGTATTAAAAATAAATTTTGTGTGAAGTAAGGAGATTCCAAATTATGAGGAGAGGTAGGGAAAGGCCCATTGTCAAAATAAAAGATATAAAAGGGAGTCCAGACGTTGTTGGTAAGTGGCTTTGTTGGAAAGCAAGCCAGCAGTTTTAGTAGGCAGATTTAGATTTGTTCATACAAATTGCTTTTTCATACAGTTTTTCCCATCATCAGTCTTTTATGCTTCTCTGGGTAATTGAAAAGATTGCAGGCAATAACTTGTCTTTCCCAGCTTTTATTATTACATAGCAAACTGTGTTAGTGCTGCTGCACCATGATGACATTTCTGCTGCCTTGCGGTAACTGTCACCAGCGAGTGTAGGGCCCTTTAGCAAAGCACTGAATTAGCTGGATGCAGTCCAGCAGAGTGAAGGGGAGTGCCGCCAGGAATTTAACATGCACACCACCTCCCAGTGAGCTTGATGGCTGGCAGAAGGCCTGGTGACACCAGATGATAGAGAGCAAAAGCAGAAACATGCCATTCACTCCCATCTTTGGTCAGAGGTGGAAACTGGAGTTATGCTGCAAAGCCAAAGCAATGTAAATTCTATCATGTTATATAGCAGGAAAATGCAAAGCTTTAATTTTGCATCTATTTGCAGAAATTGGCAAATTGACATTAAGAGCTGTCATGTTTTTATGCATTGATTGTTTCCTTCATTTTTATACTCATTGTATTGTTCATTGCTCCTTTTACAACTTGGATAAATATGTTAAAAATGCCGTCATGATCCCTTCATGAACTTTATTCTATTACCTAAGCTGGACCCTTTTACTGGAAAAAAAGATTGATTTGATTTGAAAGTGATATGAGCAGCCTTTGCTGTTGCTAGAGGCTTGGGTCTTAACTCTGACTTGAACAGATCTCATTTCAGAAATGTCACCATGTCAGCCTGTTTGACAGATGGGCCAAGAGCGTTAACATTCTTTTGCTGTTGGACGGTTGACATTTCTTTATAAACATATTTTACCAGTACACATAAATTGCATATGCAGTTCAGATGACTTCTCATGTACAGCATAGAACACAGACCTTCATATAGTACATTGAATTATCTTACTGCATAACCTACAGACAAGCTGTAACTCAAAAAAAATATGTAAAACATGATCAAAATAGTGCATCAATCCTTCCATTTAAAAAAGGGCAAACATGCAGTGAGATTTTACTCTTCCTTTCACAATCTCATAGGCATTTCTATCTACCATTGCTACACCAGAGCCTTCTATAAAATAATTACCAAGTAAAAATCGGGAGTGGTCCCCCCTAGACTTTCTCGTATACTGAGATATGGGGATGCTAGAGGAGTAAACCGCAAGACAATGATAACATTTTTATTTTATGTACATTAAAGAACCATCAACAACAAATCAAATTAATAATATATTGAATAATTATTATAAAAGTAAAGTTGAATAAATCATAGCTGCATGAATAAAGTAAAGTACCACTTCCAGTTAACGGAAATAGCCCAAAAGTTGATAGAAATCCACGTTTTGTACCTAATGTATGTATGTATGCAAAATTTGGTTCACCTAAGTGAATGTTATCGTGTTTGCATACACACACACCGACAGACGCATAGACATATTTCTAAAAATGATATTTTCGGACTCAGGAATGTCTAAAACATCGAGATTCATCAAAATCTTGAAATGGAATTTTTGGAGGATTCTAATACTTTCCCGATACTTTGTATACAAGAAAGTCAGGTAGGTCTAAAATGTCAAGATTCATCAAAATCTCAACATCGAATCTTTGGACGATTATAGATAGATAGATAGATCTTTATTGTCATTGTCACTTTTACAAAGGAACAACGAAATTGAAGGTGCAGTCGACTCAGTGTGAGGAATAAGAGTTAAAAAGACAAAAAGACAAGAAGAGAGAAAATAATAACAAACCGAATAGTAATAAAAGTACTTTACAAAATATACAAATTGCACTTGTTGACTTAAGGTCTATATTGCACATTGGTAGAATGATATGGAACAGTTTTATTCTGAGTTCAGGGCCATGATTGCTTTTGGATAAAAGCTGTTTTTAAGGCGGTTTGTTCTGGTTTTCATTGCTCTGTATATCCTGCCCGATGGCAAAAGCTGGAAGAGGCAATGACCAGAATGTGATGAATCCTGTGAAATGTCTATTGCTTTTTTGCGGCATCGGGAGGTGTAGATTTGTTCCAGAGTGGGGAGGGTACACCCTGTGTGCACGACCCTGTGGAGTGCTTTCTTTTCTGAGGAAGTGCAGCTGCCGTACCACACACACAGTCCATACGTGAGCACACTCTCAATGGAACAGTAATAAAAAGCAAGGAGCAGATTTTTTCGGAGATGGTTCTTTCTGAGAATTCTCAGAAAATACAGTCTCTGCTGCGCCTTCTTCAGCAGCTCCTTGGTGTTGGCGCTCCAGATCAGGTCATCCTCCAGCTCAATACCCAGAAACCTGAACACTGGGACCCTCTCCACACAGGCCCCGCCAATGATGAGTGGTTGGATGTCAGTTTTGTTTTTTCTAAAGTCAATAACAAGCTCCTTCGTTTTTGTGGTGTTGAGGAGCAGGTTATTGACTGTGCACCACTCTGACAGCCACTCCACCTCATTCCTGTATGCAAGCTCACCCTCCTTGCCCGAGATGAGTCCAACCACCGTCGTGTCCTCCGCGAACTTTATAATCTTGTTGCCATGGTGAGTGGGGACACAGTCATATGTGTAGAGGGTGTACAGGAGTGGGCTGAGCACACAACCCTGCGGCGTCCTGGTGTTGAGGCTGAGAGCAGTGGATGTGTGGAGACCCAGCCTGACCTTCTGGGAGCAACCAGACAGGAAGTCCAGTATCCAACTGCAGGTGAGTGATGGAAGTCCCAAATCTGCCAGTTTGGACACCAGTCGTTGTGGGAGGATGGTGTTAAACGCCGAGCTGAAGTCTACAAAGAGCAGTCTGGCGTAACTCCCCTGCTGCTCCAGGTGGGTCAGGGCAGCATGAAGGGCTGTGGCCACAGCATCCTCCGTGGATCTCTTTGCTTTGTAAGCAAATTGAATTGGGTCCAGGTCTGCTGGCAGGCAGGCGATGATATGACTCCGCACCAGTTTCTCAAAGCACTTCATGATGACAGATGTGAGTGCCACTGGGTGGAAATCATTCAGACTGTTCGTGATGGATTTTTTCGGCAGCGGAACAATGATTGAGGACTTGAGGCAGGATGGGACAGTGGCCTGGGACAGGGACTGGTTGAAAATCCTAGTGAAGATTCCGGCCAGTTGATCTGCACAGTCTTTTAGCACCCATCCAGCCACACCGTCGGGTCCTGCAGCCTTTCTCGGGTTCACCTTCCTCATCACCCGCCTCACCTCACACTCTTCCACTGTGAGTATATTGCTGTTGTGAACAGGCTACTGTGATGGAGCTGCTGTTGGTGTCGCCTCAAAGCGGGCAAAGAAGATGTTCAGCTCCTCTGCCAGAGAAGTGTCTCCCTCAGCGGCCAAGGAGTTGCTGGATTTGTAGCCGGTGATGTGCTGGACACCCTGCCACACCTGCCTGGTGTTGTTGCTCTTCAGATGGTCTTCTATCCTCCTTCTGTATGCTGCCTTGGCCTCTCAGATGGCTCTATTCAGGTTCACTCTGGCTACACTGTAAAGAGCCCCATCCCCAGACCTGAAAGCAGTATTCCTAGCTTTCAGCAGACTCTGGACATCCCTCGTCATCCAGGGCTTCCTGTTAGGATAAATCCTTATGCGTCTGTCCCTGGTGACATTGTCCGTGCAGAACCTGATGTAATCCAGGACTGCCGTAGTGTGGTTCTCCAAGTCTTGGTGATAGAAAACCTCCCAATCGGTTCTCTGGAAGCAGTCCTGCAGCTGTTGGGAGGCCTCCTCGGGCCATATGGTAACAGTCCTGGTCATAGTGGGAGCTTGTTTCCTGAGGGGAGTATATGCAGGGATTAGAAGCAGGGACGTGTGATCAGACTGGCCAAGGTGTGCTAGGGGTTTAGCCCTATAGGCCTGTCTGATGTTTGTGTACAACTTGTCCAGTGGTTGCAAACTTTATGTGTTGATGGAATATAATACTTTCCTTCTACTTCGTATATGAGAAAGAACAAAAGATCAAAACATACAGATATTCTGCAACCCACTTAATCTAACAGGCATCATCCCAGCACATATGAACCAGTCCATCACAGGGCCCACTCACCTCTCACACATGGAGCCAAACTAGAATTGTCAATTTACATGTTCAGGATGTGGAAGAGAAAGTAGAGTACTCAAAGACATTGGTAGAGTATTCAAACCCAAAACCTGGGAAAAGAACTACAGCCTGGTCAGTTGGCAGTTAAACATGTAGGTATTTACATGTATCATATAAATTTTAATTTATTAATATGAACATTTGTATGAAATAGTGGGCTAAGTTTTTCGCATATTTTCTGTAGTGTGGCATTAATACATATTTAATACTTATTATATTTAATAACTCTTCATTGCCATTACTAGTGTAAATGTACACATTATTGTACTTAGGGTCTGAATAATTAGAATTTTGAAAATTATGCAGAGCCAAGATAAAAACAATTACAGCAGATTTTAACAAAATTTGCATTAGCTTTGTCAAAAATATAACCAGTTGTATGAGTCTACAGGGACTAAATTTAAGGGTACACAGGGAGGGATTCCAGAAGAAGCCAGCAAAGTCTATCTGTTGCCTTCTCTACAGAGAGCCCAATCTTGTCACAAATCATGGTAGAAAAATAATCATGACTAGGAAAAGATCTGGTAATTGTTCTCTTATAGAATGTTGAATAAGTGGAGCTTTTGCTAAAGACACCATGCAGAAAACTTTTATTCAGCACTTTGTTTTCACTAACACAAAAATACTTTAATATAAAAAATGAGAACATATGTGAGAATCTCTTTAACACCAAAATAAACAATATTTTCATATAATGCATACTATGTTGCCAGTAAGAGGTAATAATAATAATAATAATACATTTTATGTGTAGAGTGCCTTTCCCATGCACTGGTGCTCTAGAGTCAGTCCTACACCCAGAAAGACACCAAGAAGTATTCTTTTTTTTTACAAATAAAAAGCAAATCAGGGATGAACAAGTTGCCAAAATATACCCTTACACCTTTCATACTTCTCTTCAGTCTCTGATCTCTCCTCCTCAAACCAGTTGACCTGTTATCCCTACTCATTTCTCTGCTCCAAGTTCTACAGTGTATTGATCAAAGGGTTCATACATTTTCTTTGGAACTCCTTTGATGTCCTTCAAAAATTCCCTCAACTGGCCCCAGGTGTCACTGCGGTCCCGTTTCCCATCTCATATTTAAAGTGGTGGTCCCAATATACATCAGTGCTCCATATGTTTAATATATGCGGTAGAAGCACATGTTGGTGCCCTGTGTTGGGTTCCTTTTAGATAGATAGATAGATAGATAGATAGATAGATAGATAGATAGATAGATAGATAGATAGATACTTTATTAATCCCAATGGGAAATTTAGATTACCTTTATGACCATTGCCCTGTTTCTAATGCATTTACCCCCCAAGTAACCACTTTCAAAGTGTTCTCTGAACATACATACTGTTCTGTTACCTAGCAGTTCTTCTTCCTGCTGTGTAGAGTGAAGACATGCCTCATTCTTGCCAGTTTTTTTTTTTTTTACTTACTGTCAGAATGTTGTAAGCCCCTGTCCCTTTCTTGTAGCACACCCTGATGACTACACTTCTGCTATTTACCTTCCCATACTCTACAACAGTATTAATTAAAATATAGCTCAAACAAACTTATGGTGTAGACATATAGCGGTAGCATTTTTGGAATTAAAATTCAGGTGGTGTCACACAGACATGGAAGAAAGTGCAGAGACATCCTGCAGTTGTCATGTAGATGGAATGTCTGTATAGGTAAGAGAGAAAGATGATCAAAAACTTAAAAAGCAGCACTTATTGGACCCTCTACTCTGCTTAAATTAGTTGACCTGCTTACTGGGCCTGCAATAATCAGCAAAAGATTGTAATGGAATTAGGGAAGGTGTGTGAATGTGGTGTTAGCTCTGTCCAATAGTGAGCATAGTAAGGCAGGGCCAAAAATATGAATGTGCAGGCAGTGTGCACGGCAGAGAAAAGGTCATTGGAGTTGCATAAAATGAGGCATGACATTTTGGATGTGGTATTGGAACATGGCAGAGAAAGGAGATAGCCTCCAGTAAACCTTACTTGAGGAAGCGAGGGAAGACACTATCTTTCACTATGTATTCTTATATCACCACCAGTGATAATAAAATACCAGCCAAAGAAAAACACTCAAAATGACAAAATAAAAACAAAATATTATTTTGTTTTTAAATTACAACCACCAAATGACATTGTTTAAAAAAAAGCTTTTTTAAAAATCACATAATCAACACCAAAAACAATTGAATATTCACAAATTTCCAAGTTTTACTCAATGGGCAAAGTCCTGAATTGTATTGTGCAAGTAATAATTTCGATTCTTAATAATGATGATGACTACTCCAGAATTTCAAGATCATGTACCATTAAAATTGTAACACAAATAAATCAATCTTTGGATCGTTTAGTAGATCTTTAGCCTTAAAGTCCCAAGGCAGAAAAAAATTCAGACTGCACATGCACACCTGAGCAAAGGTGTACCGTATTGATGGGCCTGCTTAAACACCCTGGAAATAGACTAGCAGCATCAGCCACAAAGAAACTTGCACTTACTCCAATTTTTTTTTTATAAATAAGAAATTGAACTGAATATATCACAGAAAATTAAAAAATTTTGATTTTTAACAATGTTAAATTACTGAGATAAGTTTACTACTTATTTCATTTTTGCACCATGGCGCTGGGGGATGAGGTGCAGTGCCCTGCATGCCCTTAATGCAGAGATGCCTTAAGTTAATAGATTTATAGTGTCAATACTGGCATAAAGATGTGAATACTGGTAAGAATTAAAACTAACATCCATTATCATATGTTTAGGATTTTATCTGGTAGGGACATTTGACGAGTTGAACACAATACAAACAGTGCTTTGCGTAGTGAGAAAAGCACTATATAAACATAAACAATTATTATTATTATTTAACAATGAAAACAAATGTATGTTGTGAAAGGGTGCTCCCGGACACAGACAGGCAGACACGTTGCAGTCCATCACCACACGTTTATTTACACTTCTACTATATACAACAGTCTCTATGTGCACCACACAACAAACCCCCCACCGACTCCCAAAGTCCAGGCTTCCAGCAGCCACTTTCTTCTCCTCACAAACACAACACTCAGGGCCTCTCCTTGCCGCCTCCTGACCTCGTCCACCTCCTCACCCGACTCCATCCTTGATTGTAGGGCGGCGGCTCGTTATATAGGCGGCTGATTGAGGGCCGCACCCGGCCACCTGCCACAGTACACACCCACTAGCTGAAACCTCCTGGGACCAGCGAACCATTCCAGGAGGACGGGAACCCCTCAGCGGCAAGCCGACACACTGTAGCCTAGGACCCAATCCTGTCAACAAAAAAGAAAAACAAGGGCGGAGGCGTTGCCCTGACGCAGCCCCTCGGCTCGTCCTCAGCTGGGCCAACGCTCTCGGCCCCGATCGGCGCCCCGATGCTCCCTTTCTCGGCTTCCCAGTCCAAGCAGTCCGTGCTCCCCGCCACGGAATCACCAGTGGGATCACGCTCTGTTTCCACCTCTCTAGCTGCGGGATTCTCCTCTGCCTCCGCAGAGGACGGCCCTTTGCGGGACACGCGCAACCAGCAGCATGTCCTCGCTTATCGGAGGAACTGGCTTCCCCAAGCTGCTTCCTCCTTTTATTTTGGGACGCCATAGCGGTTCGGATCTGCCCAATGTAAGAGGGCAGACCCAGCCTCGCTGGCGTCCGGAGCTTAACGGGGTCGGTCTCCCTTACCTTCCCCACTGTGCCTCTCCATCCAGGAGCTCCTGCAGTGCGTCGATCCTCCTGCCTCTGCGGCTCTCGCTCGCACGCTACTGCCATCCCTCCTGACACCTGCGTCTCCGCCCGGAGGGCACATCTCTCGGCCGGCAGCGATAGCACGCGCTGGATCTCATGCTGCAGCTCCTGCAGTATCGCTGCCAAAGAGGAAGAGACAGTCGGCGGTGTGCTTACCTTCCGGGTGGCATCACTCGCCGACTGCTCTCCATGGGCTCTTCCCTGCAGCCCACTCGGGTTTCTTCTCGGCACAAGACGGACATTCCCAGCTCCCGCCTCTGACCAATCGTTGGCGGGAGGACAGGACACGCTGCCCAATCCCGTGCCTGCTACGAGGAGGGACCTTCGGTCTGCGGCCTCCTCGCCCTCATTCCACACTCGAGGGCGAGGTTCTGGGCAGCTCCGCGGCTGCTGCGGGCTGCAGCATCTCCTTCCCGGCAGCTCTCCTAGCTGCCGCCGCACTCCCAAGCTGCCCCTGAAACACAAAAAAGTCCAACAGCGGACCTCCCGTGGCCCACGACACTCCCGGTACGTGCGGGGTTGGGTGCACGCCGCCCCTGCGGCACGTGGGTGAGTGTGCCTGCTGTGTCAGGCCTTTCACAAAACATTCCAACAATACAGGTCCCCACCTCGACCCAGGTGGAGCAT
Source organism: Erpetoichthys calabaricus (assembly GCF_900747795.2). Classification (NCBI taxonomy): domain Eukaryota; kingdom Metazoa; phylum Chordata; class Cladistia; order Polypteriformes; family Polypteridae; genus Erpetoichthys; species Erpetoichthys calabaricus. The sequence goes on from NC_041397.2 coordinate 202,359,833, forward strand.
CCTGCCGACTACGCCACTGTGAAAGGGTGCTCCCGGACACAGACAGGCAGACACGTTGCAGTCCATCACCACACGTTTATTTACACTTCTACTATATACAACAGTCTCTATGTGCACCACACAACAAACCCCCACCGACTCCCAAAGTCCAGGCTTCCAGCAGCCACTTTCTTCTCCTCACAAACACAACACTCAGGGCCTCTCCTTGCCGCCTCCTGACCTCGTCCACCTCCTCACCTGACTCCAGCCTTGATTGTAGGGCGGCGGCTCGTTATATAGGTGGCTGATTGAGGGCTGCACCCGGCCACCTGCCACAATGTCAGTAAAGCTGAACCAAAGCTATGTCTCTGGCACCAGAGCTTTCATATTGATGCTGCGTAGAGCTGTACCTAATTGTTTGTAGCTGAATGTATCAGCATGATTAACATTCAGAGGGAAGTAAGAACACATGCCATATCGTTCGTCATTCCCCCCGTGTTTTAAAAGAGGTTGGAAACAATTGCAACTAATGTACTCGGGCAAGAAGCAAAACTTTGTATGAGCTGTTTGTCTCTGGCATGTGCTTTACAATTTACAAACACAGTGTGGTGATTATTGTGAAGTGGGAGCAAATTGCAGAAATTCAACAAACACAATTTGTGGACATTTACATTTCAATTTTACAATCAGTACCTGAATTTTTATTTAAATGTATGCTAAATAAGGAACATCCTGGATATGACATTAAACTGCATCCAGTCCTGCAAGCAGTCCGCCAACTTGCAAGGAAATCATGGGGGTTGGGGGCAGGCCACCATAAAAAACTTCACGCAGCACTGAAAGGGCTCCTTTCTTCTCTCCGCAGAAGTAGCTGTGCTTCAGGTGCCCATAGGAAGGCTGCACACATTATGAAGGAGACGGGGGAAAGCCCTCGGGAGCCTCATCCCTGGAAGAGTCCAAACCATTGGATAGCCAATGGGGTCAGGCCTGTTGGGGATAGGACTGGTGTGGTGTTGAAGTGTCACCCACTACATGGCAGCACTTGGGTCCCAATTTGAGGCGGCCCATCTGGGTAGGCATGTGGAAAGTCTTGTCTCTCCGGCAAGATGATCATCCTCCTCTGCTGTCGGAGGAGCTTTGTAAGCTGCATTTCAGTGCCGACACTCTCTCAGGTGCACAGACCTGGGACTGGCCAGATCACTGTAGGTGGGTACACCTTTTATTGGTCTGGTTACTCTGATGGCTGTCATACTCACAGAGTAGATGTTGCTGTGGTGGATCGACTCCTTCCAATGTCCAATGTCACTCCTTTCAATGAGCATTTTAAGAGACTCCAATTAAGGCACTCACTGGGTGCCTTGTCTGTTGTCTCATGTATGCTCTGATCGTGAGTGATGTCTCGGTGAGAGAGACATTTTATTTGCAATTTCGCTCAGTGGTTGATGGGTGCCCGCAAGGTGACACTCCTCTAGTCATGGGTGACTTCAATGTAACCTTGTTCCCTGATCAGGAGCTGAGGGTCGCTGGATCCTGGTTCCAGTGGCCTGAGGCACATCATTGGACTTGGTACTCTAATGCTGGTAGTGCAGTGAAGGAGATCAATCACATCCTCATGGTCAGATGCTGGAAGCTGTTACAAAACTGTAGGGTCTGCACAAGTGCACAGTTTGTGAATTCTGACTGCAGACGTCTTGTTGCTACTCTGAAGATCCAGCTTAGGTCCAGTAGGCTACCACCTACTAGAAAAATGAGGCTGGACCTGGCCAGACTCCAAGATCAGGCTGTTTCTAACAAGTTTGCACACAGTTTATGTGAGGACCTTACAGATTTGGGTGTGACTGCTGATCCTAATGTGACGTGAGAGACCTTCCATAACAAAACCCTTACGGTTGCTGAGGGTTGTGTTGGTGTTACCAATGTTCCCAGAAGGAGGCGTTTCATTTCGCAGGGCACCCTGGATATAATCAAGAGTAGTTGCAGTGCATGGCTTGATGCAACTCCAGTCTGTACTGGAAACTGAGAACAGCTGCAAGGGCTCTCAGGGCAGATAAGGAGGCATTTGTTAGAGGAGTCTGTGAGTGAGTGACACACCATCTATGGTCTAGTGACCCACATCATGCTTACAGAGGAATCGAAGCAGTACACAGATCCAAATCTGTTCCTTGGAGAATCGCAGTCAGGGCAGCTGATGGGACATTCCTTACAGATAAAATTGCAGTTGTGAGCCACTGGGCTGGCTACTTTGAACAGTTTTTTAAAGCTGATCTTCTGGCTAGGATGTTAGATATCTCTGGGTCCATGTTTCTTGAGGCTGATCCTCCAATTAGCTGAAAACCACCCAATCTCACTGAGATTACACAGGTGGTGAGCCAGCAGAGGGTAGGGAAAACTGCAGGGATCTGTGGTATCCAGGGTGAACTTCTCCAGGCTGGTGGTAAAGCTGTAATCCTGGCATTGCAAGCAATCTTTGCTTACATTTGGGAGATAGGCGTCATCCCAACTGACTGGAAAACGGGACTCGTCATCCCTATCTGGAAAGGGAAGGCTGATTGTTTGGATTGCGGTAACTACAGGGGGGTAGCACTGCTCTCGGTGCCAGGTAAAGTCCTTGCTAGGGTCATTCTTAATAGGATCCATGATCACTTGCTCACCTACCAGAGACCGGAGCAGTCTGGTTTTACATGTATGAAGTCTACCATTGACTGCATCCTGGCACTGAGGGTTCTCATGGAGCACAAACGTGAATATCAACAGTTTCTTTGCAGCCTTTATCAATTTTCGTAAAGTTTATCGAGCTGCCCTGTGGGACATCCTGAGACTTTGCGTGATCCCCTCAAAGTTGCTGGATATCATGGGTGGTCTGTACACTGGTACTGTGAGTGTTGTGCAGAGTGGAGGCAGAACCTCGGCGTTTCTTCCAGTGAGGAGTCTGAAATGTCTGGGATTGCGAGTGTCCTGGATAAAAACCAAGATCCAGGCCTTTAATGACCTCTTGGGCGCAGCCATTAGCAGTGTGTCTGTCTGTAGAAAAAGTGTTGACCTTGTCGAGAGGTTTACTTGCCTCAGCAGTGAAATTCATGTCTCTGGTGGCTCTTCCTATGTAGACAGTAGACGGACTGGGAGAGCATAGGGGTGGGGGGTCATGCGGTCGCTCCTTTGTTACTATGTCTCTTCGGAGAATCTTTGAGTAACGTTGTTTTGACTTTGTGTCAAATGAGTTGTTGCTCATGGAGTCTTGAAGGAGGCACATTACCTGCATTGTGAGGGAGCATCAGTTACGGCACTACGACCATATGGCACGATTCCGTGAAGGTGATCTGATTCGTGGATCATCATTGTTGGGAAACCGAGCAGCGGGACCAGGCCAAGGGGATGCCCAAGTAACACCTGGCTGCGGCAGATAGATGGTCATTTCTAGATGATGGGACACAAAAAACTAATTTTGTCGTGTGGTGGGTATGGAAACGCCCTATACCAGTGCATGCTCCCCAACCTGACCTGACCTAAATAAGACAATGCTTTTTGCTTGTTATGCTACAGACAGGGCTTGTGGTGGTCTGAGGGGCAAAGCACGGAAAAAAATAAATAAACATTAACAAAAATTTTGTTTTTATACAGTTTTATTAATATTGTTGGTGGTTTATTATTTAGTATTTATGTATTGTGTATGTAAATTGTTAGAATCTATTCCTTGAGTTTTGTGGGTGGAATCGCTAGAGACAGGACATTTATGACATTATTAATCTGGGATGACCTCAGCCTTTTTATTGAGGCTGAGGAGATAGTCTTTCAATAGGTTATTTAATTTGTTTGTAAAATGGACAGATGTGACAATTGCAGGAGATTGTGTACAGTTTTCAATTTGTGGAAAATATAAAATAACTTCAATTTCAAATACAAAAAAGGCCTTTCAAACCGATATTCACGATCTGAGTAGTTATCTTAAGTGGACAAACAGACCTGCATCACTTATCCATTAACTGTAAATAGTTTGTCTAATTTCACAGTTGTGGGGAGTCAATGGATATCCCAAGAACATTGAATGCAAGCAGGAACAAACAATGAATTGACAGACTGAAATCATCTTTCTCAATTTATGAACACCCTTAAACAATGCACAAAACAGTGAAATCTAAATTCCAAATTTTAATTTGTCTTTCCAATTGCAGTACCCATGGACTGAGTTTACTATCTGTAAAATAATTTTTACAAAACATAATAAGGATTGTAAAATCTTCAGTAATTCAAATCAGTATTCTATCTAATAGCCTTGTTTGTAATTTTGTACCAGCTGGAGATGTAGAAGTGTAGTACATGTTAAATTCTGAAAGGTCTTTTTTGTAAACATCATAAAGATTACATTTCAAACATAATTAATTTTAAGTACATAATTCTCAAACACACTTAACCTAATTCAGGGTCGCAGGAGGCCTATCTCAGCAGTAATGGACTCATGGTAGGGCTCCATACCACTGCAGGCCCCACTCTGACACATACACACACACAGACAAAGATCCACACTCTCATTTACACAGGAACCATTTGCATTTAACCTAACGTGTGTCTTTGACAGTTTGTGAGGCACACTGAGAAAAACAGCATGCATAAATGTAAGTAGTGACTTTAAAATAGATTGTAACATTGCATGAAGTGAGAGCCAGTTACTTTGAATTTATGCCACTACTCTGAAGCATAACCAATCACTTCAGTTGTGTGCCCATTCTGTAGTGCACCTGAGAATACAAGGCCAGGAGTTCCATCCTAGGTGAGGGATGATGTGCAATAACAGTATAATGGCATCAGTCATTGGATGACCTTTAGTGAGGGTTGTGACTTTAAATTTGAATGAAGGTAGCAATGTAAAGTCTAACCTTTACAGTTTATTGTCAGTGGCAGTGCTGAATGGTGTTTGACCCCAGGTAGGGGAATGTTTGACACTGGTATTCCCAGCAAAGCTGATGTAATTTATTATATTAATACAGATGGACAAAGCCTTATTTTTATCTTTTAGAGAGACTATTAGTGTTTCAGTGCATATAGCCATGTGAAAAAATAAGTACACCTCATGCAAATTGTTGACTTTTTCAACATGTTTGAACTGGCAAATATTAGGTCTTTGTGTAAACACCGCCTGTAGATAAAGAAAATAAGCTTGAATAACACAAAGAAAATCCGCCTTTTCAATCACTTATTTAACAAAAATATCAACAGATGTAATGGTCTACTGGGGAAAAGTAAGTACACCATTGGCCTCAGAAGTTGAAATTGGTCTGTTTTGCATAAATGACTTCTTTTATTGGTTCTACATAACTGGCCACCAGTCTCTGACATCAACTTGTGAAATGTTTGAGCACTCCTCCATGCAAAATGTATTCATTTGTTTGTTGATGTTTATGAGTTTTCTTGCATATACTGTTCATTTCAAATTCCCCTACAACCTTTCAATGGGATTCAAATCAGTGCTTTGACTAGGCAAATATATAACCCGCCAATTCTTCATTTGCAGCCATCCCTGGGCGGATTTGGTGCTTTGTACCATAATCATGTTGAAAGGTCCATTTCTGGTTCAGCTTCTGTTTCAGACTGAAGGTCTCATACTCTCCTCAAGCATATATTGATATGATGTAGAATTCATAACCTACTCAATGAAAGCAAGCTGCCCAGAGCCTGAGGCAGCAAAGCAACCTCAAGCCATAGAATTTCTACCACCATGCTTCACAACTGGTATGAGGTACTTCTCCTGAAATGCTGTCTTCAGTTTGTGCCAAATGTATGTACTGTTACTGTGGTCAATGAACTTTATCTTTGATTCATCTGACCTAAGCACATTGTTCCATAATACCTGGTCCTTGCTTATATGTTTAATGGCAAATTGTAGACTTGCTCTAATGTTCATTTTGGACAGCAAAGTTTTTCTTCTGAAACAAATGTATGCAAACTTTTGCAAGAGTTACCTGAAGATCCTGCAATAAAATCTTGGGGTTCTTGGAGACTTCTTTTAGAATGAAATGGTCAAATCTTGGGCTGAATTTATTGGACCAGCTAGTCATGCACAAATTTGCAGTTGTTTGAAATCTATGCCACTATTAGATGCTTTTCCTTACAGTTTCAAATTATTTGGTGATCTTTCTAAATTCTTTTGCTAGAGTCACAGGCATCCACAACTTTGTTTCTGAGGGCCTGAGAGAGCTCTTTTGGTTTTGGCATAATGACACCACACACATCAAATAGCAAAGAAAACACCAGGCCCTAGATATCTGCAGTTTAAAAAAGACAAGCTCCACCTGCATACTCCTTAAGGAGGTCCTAATCATTGACACCTAATTTGGAACACCTGATTCTAATTTGATAGATCTGAAGTGGTATAAATGTAGGCGCGTACTTATTCTTTCCATGTGACAAATCTGTATTTTTGTTAATTTAGATTATAAGAAAGAATACACTATTCAGTTTTATGTGTAATTTCTTCAAGTATATCATCTCTTTCTATAGCCACTGTTTGCATGAATATCAGATGTTTGCTTGTTAAATTATGTTGTCAAAGTCAACAATTTCCAAGGGGTGTACTTACTTTTTCACATGACTTTATATATGTTTCATTGAAAAGAAAATACAGACTCAAAAAATACAGAGGTAAGAGACAATCTTTAGCATTGTCAGCAATATTAGATCGAGAGTGTGCTGGTCAATGTTTAATTATTGTACAATCTCAGAGCCCTGAGTTTCAGTGAGCAGCCAATTACATTATTGAAGACTGTTTTTTGAAGATTACTTCAAGCTATATTTTATGACCCACGAACTTGCTGAGTGAAGCAGAGCTGCTGAAGGTACTTTAAAAGATCTGAAGAGAAGCAGGTGACGTTAGTGATGGTCTATCAATAACCATTACCAGACAACATTAATTATTTCTGATTCTCTTTATCATGGTAATTATGCTTAGTGCAAGGACATGGGAATATTCACAAGGGGGCAAAGTAATGGATAGCAACTTACTACTACCCAAAGCTAAAGCTGAGGCAAACAACAGAGTACATTTGAAAAATAAGCGCATAACAAAAAACTGTCAGTTTTGTGCTGAGTGGATTATGGCAAGCTGAGAAAAGCACTATAGTCAGTATACATTAACAATTAAAAAAAAAAACTAACCAAGCTAAAGGACGTTCTTTATTCCAGGCACTAATTAGATGTGTCTTCCCCCTTCCCCACCCGTGGGAATGGCATGAAAACCACAAGTAACATTTAACATTAAGCTGAGCAAAGCAATGAAGTAAGCTGTGACGGTCATGGCCTTGAAAAGTGCAGGTAAAGCGAAGTCATTGAATTGTCTTGTAGCAAGGAGTAGGAAGTAATAGTGTAACCTTAGACAAATGCTGCCAAATTTTTATAAAAATAATGCATTATTTTAGGACAATAACCCCCCCCCCCAAACTCTAAAGAAGATATGGCTCCTAGTCTGCAGGTCAGTCCAACTGTTGCAAAACTATACTGAGGTTGTTTTTCTAAATTGGTTTGGCTGTTTAGTTTTTTTTTAAATAATGATGATTTAAAAAATATTGCATATTCTTATAAGATATTCCTTTAAGGACAATGAATATTTCCTTTTCATTAAATACTACATTTCAGAAATGAAAAGAAAACAATCATTCATTTTAAAAATTTTCTATTTAGCATTCAGGTTTATGAAAAGTGACTGCAGAATTTAGATTTGGAGGGGATGTTGTTTTATTACACATTACACATAAAGTAGGACACTCATTCATAAACTTGAACTGCTTTAGAATGAAACTTGAAATGCGGAAGGAAAGCCACAAATATACACATGAGCCTTGTAATATTGGGGGGTGGGGGTAGGATAATTCCAAGGGCTCATGATGGTCATGTCCCCTTGAAAATATAGGAACATACAATATTTGGCAAATTATTGAAAAAATATTTAAAGGAATAATTTACTTACAAGGGAGGCATGGTGGCACAGTGGGTAGCGCTGCTGGCTCGCAGTAAGGAGACCTGGGTTTGCTTCCTGGGTCCTCCCTGCGTGGAGTTTGCATGTTCTCCCCGTGTCTCCATGGGTTTCCTCCGGGTGCTCCGGTTTCCTCCCACAGTCCAATGACATGCAGGTTAGGTGCATTGGTGATCCTAAATTGTCGCTAGTGTGTGCTTGGTGTGTGTGTGTGTATGTGTGTGTGTGCACGCCCTGCGGTGGGCTGGCGCCCTGCCCGGAGTTTGTTTCCTGCCTTGCGCCCTGTGTTGGCTGGAATTGGCTCCAGCAGACCCCCATGACCCTGTAGTTGGGATATAGTGGGTTGGATAATGGATGGATGGAATTTTTTTTTTCCAAACTAAACTCAAACTACATTCTATTTCTCCCCTCTCTTTTAGCCAGAATGGTTCATGATGGTCCTCACAAACTTGAATCACAGAGTAGCAATCTTCCACTTGGTAGCCAATGTTAGATGTGTCTTTGTTTTGCCTAAGTGAAATGTTGAAGGCACCTTTTCCAGAATAGGAAAGAATGGCAAGGAAAGCTTCAAAGAGAGAAGACAGGGTGACAGTTGATCACTCAAATTATTTCTGAAAGAAAAGTCAGTTTATCAATGTTAAGCCCATTCTCCATTCGTGGAGCAAATAAACTGGTTTACAGGATCATTAAATCGAACCCAGCAACCAAACGATCAAAAAAATCTAATCACAAGCCATTTTGAATAATCCATGCAGGCATATACTTATTATTAAATAATCCACACTACAAGGAATGTGCTGTATCTCAGTGAATAGAAAATTACATTTTGGTTGCTAATGATTTTAATGCTGGACAGCTTTTTAATAAGACTATCAGTGAGCTAACATTGTTCATACACCTCACCAAATGAGTTCTGCCCTGGTGTCAGCACAGATGCTGCTTTAGCTCCCTTTGTTCATTAATACTGGATAGCAAGTATTAGAATTGTCAGATTGTATGTTACTCTTTGAATACAATTCAAATTTATTTGAAAAAGAATTTGAAAGCAATGTTTGATGGATGTTTGTTTTTGGCATTGTGTTATTCCTGGCATGCCATACGGTATTTTGAAGATCTGTTTTTGCACATTACTTACATGATCAGCCTTTTTATATTTTTGAATAGGTTGTTATGTTCATTAGTAGACCATATAGTCACACTACTTCAAAGTGATGTCTGGAACAGTTTTTGTTTTTTATCCCCTCCGACTCTCTATTTGATTTAGAAGTATACTTGGAGCATTTTTTCTAATCACTCTGTACACTAAAACTATTGTGGTACATCTGATCCTGTTCTACTTCACTCCTAAACATCTGATTCCTAATGATTTTATGCTAACAAGTTCTTATTAATACAAATGAAAAATAAATGTCATAATTCTAATTTACCTTTCAGTATTATAACATTTATAATCCCCCCTTTAGAATTGCTACTTCATTGTCAGTAAATGACATTTATTTAAGCTACCATGCAATATCACAGAATTAGTCTCGGTCTTACATGACTGTTGGCTTAACACATAATGCCCAATGAAACTGCATCTGTGAATAAGAAAATGACCCCATTTAGTTTAATGCTGACTGTTGTTCATTGACTTCCAGCTCCATTTGCAACGCTACAAAGTTATCAAGTCCAGACCAACTCAATCAGACAGCTACATTCTTTAAGCTAACGCTTTAAGCTAAGATTTTGTCTGGTATTGTTTGTTAACTTATTCTTTGCTGGTAAACACTCAAACTCTTTATACAAAATTTTAGTTGCTCTGAAAATGTCTACTAAATAAAACCTATAGTGAGGACTAAATATTTACATCATTACAATGCAGCTTTTAGTATATTCAGTTACGTCATTTGTGAGACATGAAAATGTGCATCATCTTATTCTGTTGAGTCACAGAGCCTCTAGTTATATAAAAGAGATCATCTTCTGGGTTTAAGGACCAAATGCCACCTATTTGGGAAAGATAAAATAATGACTGCATTTAGGTTGTTTAAGCAATCCTGGGTGATTTCGTCTGGGTATTTATTGTGCAATATAGGCAGTAATGCACATATATAAATATTTTTTTTAGATCACACCACTTAGTATACACAGAGAATGGTGTTTTCAAGTGCCCATTATATTTAAATGTTTAATTCTTTGCAGACACATTGCAAGTAAAAAAAAATAAAGATATTAATAACTAAACGTCCCTCGTGTCTCCACCCACGTAGTAGTGAAACAGGACAGTGAGGAGGGCCCTGCCCGGCTCCCCACTCCTGACGTCATGCTTCCACCTCCCCTAGGCCCATGCCCTCTGTCTCGAATTAGCACAAATACATCGGTCATGCAAGCAAGCTATGATTCTTAGCACAATGAAAGATGTCGCAGAATCAACCAGAATTTTCAAGCAAATTACAGAAAAAAACATGATCTAAATCTGTTAAGTAGTTCTCTCAGTCGCTAGCTAAGCGGAGATAAGTAATCTTATCCCGAGGCTGGAGCATGAGTGAGAACGACCCCGCCCCTCCTCTCCTCGGCCCTCTGTGTGTCACTCAGATTTGTGCAAATAAATCGGTACCAAAAGCAATCTATGATACATAGGACAATGAGAGAAATCGCAAAATGAACCAGAATATTCAAGCAAATTATAGAAAAAAATCTGGTCTAAATCCGTTAAGTAGTTCTCTCGTGAAAAGAGGACAGACAGAAAGACAGACCTTGGATTTTATATATTGTGATAAGCTGCCCGGACACAGACAGACGGACACCATGTTTAAGTCCACCACACGTTTATTGTACATTATAAATAAAGTGCACAAACCCAGTGCCAAAGCACCAATCTCCCCAAAGTCCAGGCTCTCACTCAGTCTCTGCCTGCTCGTCAGGCCGCCGCCTCCTCTCTCCTGCCTCGCAACCTTGTCCACTCCTCACCCGACTCCAGTCCTTCTCTGCATAGAGGCGGCCCCTTTTATAAGTGCCCGGATGGGCTCCAGGTGATCCCCGACACTCCCTAGACACTCCCTTGTGTGGCGGAAGTGCCGGCTGTGTTCCCGGAAGCCCTCCGGGTGTTCCCAAACTTCTTCCCCCCAGTACTTCCTGGTGTGGCGGAAGTGTTGGGGTTCCGGGTCCTTCAGGCATGGGGGCGCCCCCTGGCGGAGACCACGGGCCCCTACAGGGTTGGGCTTCCAAGCCCTGCACCCGTGGCCCTCAAAGGAACCAGGGCGGCCGCCCCCTCGTGGTCCGGAGGAGGAATGAGCCCTCCTCCTGTCCTCCTGGGCGTCCCGGCTGGGCACCACCCCCAGCCGCGTGCCACAGTACCCCACCGCAAGCTGAGACCCCTGGGCCCAGCGGCCAATCCCGTGAGGGCAGGTTTTCCTCGGCGGGAAGCCGACACACTTCGTTCCAGGGCCCGGTCCTATAAAAAAAGAAGACAGAACAAGGGGCGGAGATGCTGCCCTGACGCCGCCACTCGGCGTCTCTCTGACGTCTATACGGGCAACGCTCCCCCTTTTGACCGGCACCCCGGTGCTTGCCAGCTCGGCCCCCCTTTCGTGGCACCCTTGCCCCTCGTGGTGGGACACCGGACGGGAGCGCACGCGCGCCCGTCTCCTCAGCCTTCCGTGGGTTTACCCTCTGCAACCGCAGAGGGTGGCCCTTCTCAAAACGTGAGCATCCTGCCTCACGTTTGCCCTTATCGGAGAAACCGGCATTCTTCCCTCGGCTCCCCCTTTTACTCTTGGACGCGGTGACGGACTGAGTCTCCTTATAGCGTAAAAAGAGACCCTGTCGCGTCTGCGTCCTTTTAACTCGCCTCAAGGCTGCGGCAGGCTTAGGAGGGAGGGCGCTAGGACCCAGGGCACTTAACAGCCCACGTCCTGCTAGTCCCCTCACTGATTCTCCCCTCACCAAGCACGCAGCACTCACCGCCACATCTCCTGTAGGAGATCCCCCTTTTGGACTCTGATCACGGGGTTCACAGATCCTGTCGGTGGGACCTCCAACATGCTGTACGGGATCGATGAAACTTACCGGTCCCGCCGTACCTCTCCGGCCGAAGGTTTGCTTGCCGCGCCGTTTCGTCCGCTCTTCCAGCGCCTCCTCTGACGCGACTGGCTTCCCCTCCAGCACCTGCTCCCCAGCATGGAGGGCACCTAGCATTTGTGGATGCGACTCCACAGAACACTGATCAACCGCCAGCGCCTGTAGAGCCGCAGACATGGACGAAAGTACAGCCAGCAGTGAGCCTTCCTTATTGTCAGCTACAGCTGCTGGCTGCTCTTTAAGGCTCCTTGAAGAATGCACGCACCCAGCTGCACATTCTCCCTTATCGGAGGAACTGGCTTCCTCAAGCCGCTTCCTCCATTTACTGTGGGACGCCGCGTCAGTTCGGATCTGCCCATTGTAAGAGGGCAGACCCAGCCCCGCAGGCGTCCGGAGCTTCACGGGGTCGGTCTCCCTTACCTTCCCCGCTGTGCCTCTCCGTCCAGGAGTTCCTGCAGCGCGCCGATCCCCTCCTGCCTACGGCTCTCGATCCAACGCCACTGCCATCCCTCCTGAGTCCAGCGTCTCTGCCCGGAGGGCACATCGCTCGGCCGGCAGCGACAGCACGAGCTGGATCTCGCTCTGCAGCGCCTGCAGTATCGCTGCCAAAGAGGAAGAGACAGTCGGCGGTGTGCTTACCTTCCAGGCGGCGCCACTCGCCGACTGCTCTCCGTGGGCTCTTTCCTGCAGCCCACTCGGGTTACTTGGAAGCACGGGACAGACATTCCCTGCTCTCGCCTCCGACCAATCGCTGGCGAGAGGACAGGACACGCTGTCCAATCCCGTGCCTGTTATGAGGAGGGACTCCTGGTCCGCCGCCATTTTGGCTCTACTGCTCCTGGTGCAGCGCCATTCTGGCTCTTGGAGTTGCAGCTCCATCCTGTCTGCAGCTCTCCCGACTGCCGCCTCCGCGCTGCCGACGGCCCGTGGACCGGCACGCCTCTGCCACAGACGCGGATCCGGGCATACCCTGCCAGTAACAAAAGAGGGAAGTCCTACCCCGCAGGGCAGACCGTTGTTATGCAGGGCACTCACCTCCCGGATCCCGTCATCCAGCCGTATCTGCTGCATACTGGCCTTTCCTTCAGCGATACCGTCCTGGCCGCCGTTTCCGACAGCACGTCGGTCGGAGTCTGCTGCACTCCAGCCACGCCCGTTGGTGCTCCTCCGCACCCAGGGGTAAGAGCCGTTTTGCGGACTACTGGCAGTCCCAGGGGAGAATCGCTCCCGCGGAGTTGTGCATGCGTCGCTCCCGCGGCACGTGTGGGGGTTCCGCTGCTGCGCCGGGCTGCTCACAGAACATTTTTTCTCTACAGGTTCCTGCCTTGAACCAGGCAGACCCTCCTGCCGACTACGCCACTGTGATAAGCTGCCCGGACACAGACAGACGGACACCATGTTTAAGTCCACCACACGTTTATTGTACATTATAAATAAAGTGCACAAACCCAGTGCCAAAGCACCAATCTCCCCAAAGTCCAGGCTCTCACTCAGTCTCTGCCTGCTCGTCAGGCCGCCGCCTCCTCTCTCCTGCCTCGCAACCTTGTCCACTCCTCACCCGACTCCAGTCCTTCTCTGCAGGGAGGCGGCCCCTTTTATAAGTGCCCGGATGGGCTCCAGGTGATCCCCGACACTCCCTAGACACTCCCTTGTGTGGCGGAAGTGCCGGCTGTGTTCCCGGAAGCCCTCCGGGTGTTCCCAAACTTCTTCCCCCCAGTACTTCCTGGTGTGGCAGAAGTGTTGGGGTTCCGGGTCCTTCAGGCATGGGGGCGCCCCCTGGTGGAGACCACGGGCCCCTACAGGGTTGGGCTTCCAAGCCCTGCACCCGTGGCCCTCAAAGGAACCAGGGCGGCCGCCCCCTCGTGGTCCGGAGGAGGAATGAGCCCTCCTCCTGTCCTCCTGGGCGTCCCGGCTGAGCACCACCCCCAGCCGCGTGCCACAATATATAGAGATAACTAGTGGGCTTCGCCCTCTGCTCACTTCGCTCGCCAACCCCCGTGTTTGGTTTTCCGGATACACACTTTTAAAATTTTTTTGGAAATCTTTCGAGTGCTGAATCTTTTAAATGAGGTCAGTGAGACATGTGTTTAATGACTTTGTACCATAATTCAGGATAGGTTTCTCTGTTTGGAATTTCAGCACAGACAAAGCGATCTACATCATCAGCAGTTAATAATTTTTTTTGCAAAGTAACCAATAAATGCATGTGAGGTAAACCCCGTTTTTGAAATTCTCTGACTTAAACTTCAAAGCCTTACCATATTTACATACTTCTGACATATCACCTGTGTCCATATATTCGATCTCTATTCGCCTTTTAGTTATTTCTCCAAGTAATAATTTCTCTTTTTTTGCGCTAATGCAATGTTTACTTTCTTTTTTTGACACTGTCGTTTTTTTCTGCTTTCATATTCTGTATCTTGCTCTGCATGTGTTTCGTGCCTACGTTTTTTTTTGAGTCTTTTGAATTCCAGTTTTCATTATCTCTAACCTGGCCCCCTTTTTTTTAACCTCTTTATGACATTTTACTTTGTTTTCTACTCTGTCTTTTAGTTCTGACCTCGCGCTTGTCCTGCTTTTTTTTCAATGACACCTAGTCCGTGGAGATTATTTTCCCTTTTTCGAGTAGTAATATCTGTTTGTTTGCGCTACTGCGATATTTACTTTTTTTTTTTTATACTTTCTAATTTTCCTACTTTCATATTCTTTAACTGTCTCCACATTTGTATCGCGCATACGTTTTTTTTTTTAGCCTTTCGAATTCCACTGCTTTCATAATCTCTAACCTGGTCTGCGTGTGTATAGCACCAACGTTTGGGAACGTGTTTATGAAGTTGTGAAGACGAAAAGACTTTGTTTTCCACTCTTTGCCTTTTATTTCTGACCTCAATTTGTCCTACTATTTTTTCAACTACACCTGGTTCTGATGATTAATTACCTTCTGTTTGTGCTAATGCGATCTTTACTATTTTTTTTTTTATACTGTAGCGACTGATGTAATAAAGTGTCGCTAAAGTTCTACTTGAACAATCGCCGACTTCGTAACCCCAAACACAACTTTCTAGCACCCTTTCCAAACCCTCCTCCCCCGGGTCTCGTCCCCCTTACTGCATCAATCAATACCCCGGTATCAGTCTTCCATGCTGTACTCCGCCCTCCCTCAATCAGACCTAACAGTCACTTAAAACAAAAAAGGCTTCAACTTGGCTGGGACGCTACAATACTTTCGAATTTTACTGCTTTCATATTCTGTACCTTTCTCTGCATGTGTATCGTGCCATTATTTGTTTGAGCCTTTTTGAATTCCACTGCTTTCATAATCTCTTATCTGCCTTTTTTTCTCTCCAATGCTTTAGGGTCTCTTTTCTCCGCAGTGCTCTTTCTTCTTTGCTTTTAGTCATTGACGTTTCATCTAGAACATATTGTCCTTATACGCTTTATATGTGCTGAGAGCACAGGATCTGTGTGTGCTACGTGCCTTTAAATGACTGAGTGTTTTGCTGGCCATGCTCTTATTTGATAAGAAGGGCGTGTTTTGCAAGAATCTCATGTTCCACGACCCTGCGATACGGCCTTGGGACAATCTCTTAGCACCGAGTCTCATGTTTACGGTCCCCACGAGACGCTCCGTGGCCAGTCTTTTTTGTCTCGCGGGTCTTTTAAATGTCTTCCAAGAACTTCCAAGGAGATCACGTATCGTCGCCCTGCTTTTTCTTTCCAGGATTTTTTTTTATAATAGAAAGGTGTAGAAAGGCGTGATTCCAGCGTGTGGCTTGTAAAGATTTAAGTATCTTTTCATGGCTGATCATATGGAACAAGTTTTTCCTCACACAGGCATCAGTTCTAGACTGAAGATAAGATGTCTGTGCAGATGCTTCTCTTTTATAAGATGGACCTGCACAGAATTTTAATAACTCTTATATTTAATTATAATAATTGCCTGAGTATCGCTATTATTTTTTTCCTGCATGCTCTCAAGGTAAATCTGAAACAGCAAAATATTCTGCATTTGAATGTATCCACTTATCCACCTAGAGCCTACCTCAACAAGCTACAGGCACAGGCAGGAAAAAAGGCTGGACATAGTACCAGCCCATCAGAAGGTGAACACACACACGCACATTATTTACTGCTTTAGCAACACCAATTCAACTAAACTGCATGCCTTTGTACTGTGGGAGGAAACCAGCGCTGACCCACATGCAAACTCTATGCCTGGAGCACCCTAGGCACTGCTCCTGCACTCCTTACTATGAGGCAGCAGCCCTACCACTGTGTCACCATGAGCCTAATTCATTGATTATTAATATATTTACATTATATGTGGGCATAAGCAAACAGAAGAAAAATACCTTTCGTTTGAAACTTATTTTAGTAACATCTATTGGGCGGCACGGTGGCGCAGTGGGTAGTGCTGCTGACTCACAGTAACTCCCTGCGTGGAGTTTGCATGTTCTCCCCGTGTCTGCATGGGTTTCCTCCAGGCGCTCCTGTTTCCTCCCACAGTCCAAAGACATGCAGGTTAGGTGCATTGGCGATTCTAAATTGTCCCTAGTGTGTTTGCTTGGTGTGTGTGTGTGCCCTGTGGTGGGCTGTGCCTTACCTGGGGTTTGTTTCCTGCCTTGCGCCCTATGTTGGCTGGGATTGGCTCCAGCAGACCCCCATGACCCTGTAGTTAGGATATAGCGGGTTGGATAATGGATGGATAGGATATGTATTGGGGGGTGGTGGGGGGCAGGCCTATGCCAGTGCATGCAGTGTAGTGGTACTGGCTCTAGTGTACTGGTGCCCACTCTTATTGAACTCATGAAAGCCTGAACCAGATAAGCAGGTGGACAAATGGAATAGGATGCCTAGTAAACAATCTGTAATGTAATACCTAATGTTTACATTACATACATATCGTATGCAATTATGTGTTAAGTAAACAAACTACAATTTTTAAGTGTATTTCTTTATGCTACATCAATTTTATTCCAATTTTAATAACAACTTGACAAATTAGTTGGATAACTTTCAACTCTACCTGATGTACTTTCAGAAGAAATATTTATTATCTGCATATAACCAGGGATCTTAGTGTTCTTTCATGAAAAGACAGCTTAAACAAGAAGACACCTCAATAATAATACAATATTCATTGTCAAAATTTTTGGCATTATTTTCTTTAGATATTATGAATTTAGATATACCACACTGGAAAATATGTTATGACAAAATGAACAGGACCTTCATTTTAAATCCCTAAAGAAAGAAACTTGAATTCTTGCACATCAACCACTCAGACAAAGTTCTTCTCTATAAACAATGAATACAAAGGGTTGACCTTCTTTAAGATAATGTTGAGGGTGGGCTCCAATGTTACTTCCAATGTTGCACCCAAAGCAGCCAGCATAGCCTCAAGCCTCATATGACTCTCAAAAAGTCTGAGAATGTTAGGTTATGATTTATATTACATATACAGTATATTATTTAGTTTGATTTATTGATATACATTATGTTGGGTTTGTATTTTCATACTGTCTCACAGTTGCAAGAAACTAGTCTATTACCTGTTGGGTTAAGCATGTTAGGTTAATTTGTGGTTCTAGCTTGACCCAGCATGGCCGAGAGCAGTGTGTGTGCTTGAGTGGGCACTGGAATGATTTAAAATATTGAAGCTGTGGTTGAATCTCATTTTGGTTTTTTCTTTCTATTTTTTTCTTTTATTGTACAGTATTTAATTTGAAGTAACTAGCTGTATCTGCATATTATTTGTTTGATTAGTAGAACATTATCATATTATTCTGGTTGTTGAAAATAAAGTGTTGGAATAAATAAATAAAACAGTGCGGGGTGGACATGCACTTTTCTTTGGGACAGGCTGCGGACTCCGTATTGTGGTAGGTAGGCTTCAGTTGGCTGACACATACCTGTTGGGTTTAAACGCACAGACCTTTTTCTGAATGCTAGGACTGGGCTGCCTCTCTGTCCCTTTCCACGGTTTCTATCAAGGCGTCCGTGTTCTTATACACCTGTCTATGGACAGGATGGGCGATGAAACCGGGAAGACTGTTCATAAGAGATTTGCAGGTGACCTGCTCTATGACCTGTTTAGCATAATTAATGTGTGCCCATAGCCAGCAACCTGCTTCACCTCACAGTCGCCATTCATGGCATGGCCTTGCTTGCTGGTCTGCAGAAATACCATATCTTTTCAAGATTTCAATTTTCAAGGTGTCATAGTTAGTGGCATCCTCCGTTCTGAGGTTATAACAGGTCCTTTGCACCTCACCCTTTAGGAAAGGCGCCAATATGTTTGCCCATTCCACATGCTCCCAATGTTGCCTGATTTCAGCGCTTTCAAATATTAAGAGATGCTACTCGATTCTCTAGTAATGGCAGCAGCAGTTGGGAAGGAGGCCTTGACCAGGTATTTCACAATCATTACTGAGTTGTGCCATGCCAGCTGTATAGGATATTATTATCCCCTTGTCATTCAGATAAATAAGATTTCCTTACACTGTAGATGAACTGGCAAACATAAAAGCGCAATTTGCAGCAAAGTCCGGTTTTCCAAATGTAATTGGAGCGGTCAACTGCACGCACATTGCTATTGCAATGACAAGTTCTATCAGCCACAAATGAATTACCAATAGAATGAGCTGACATTACATCATATATAGCTGGAAAACCTATTAAAATGTCATTTCCGCATATTTGCAGGTGCTTTTTCCAACTAGTCCAACAAAAGGCATGCAGTCCTTTTAAGGATAGCGAGTCATCTCAAAGTAAAGGGCAGAGAATCCATCTATTGTGGTGCTCGGTGCTGTTGCTACGCTATAAAGACACTTTCAGAGAATGAATTTGGTTATGTAAATAGAAAGCATTTCTACTCTATTAATGTGCTGCTCTATAGTGTACAGAAAGTGTGTCGCTGTGTGCAAGCATGTACCTGAACAGATGTGCTATGATGAACCTGACCCACAAGACGATCAGCCAGATCGGACAGCAATATAACTTCATTTGAATGTAATTAGCAGAATGTAAAAGCAGGTAATCAGATGCAGCATTTATTTTTAAATCAATTCATTTGATTTGTGCTCAATATCACACATTATAGCCCTTACAGTATATTTCTTAGTTCATTAGCCACAATCTCTTACAGCATCCACTATTGCATTTTGTGACTCCAGAACAGTCCATCAGCTCACAGTCAGATGGCCTCCCAGTGGTTTCTGAGGCAGAGGAGTGTGTGCAGCCAACGCCCAAAGATGTACTCAACACAGCAGCACAGAGCTCAGTTTTTGTAATATTGTCCGAAACAAAATTAACAGACGGTGAGCTGCAACTCGCCTTTTCATGTCGACTGTGATATCTGACCACTGACTTTCTGAACTTGAACTTTTAAGTGTGTCCGCCACACTTTTGTTTCTTATACCACTGCGTAAGCCCAACAAATAATATGTTTATCCTTGCCTCCACTTTGCATTCACTGAAATTCTTCTTTTTTATGTGCCTTTTTTGTCCAGTTAGGAAGCATAAGTGATTGTGAATTAACTTCAACTGCTTTGGTGCAAATGAAAGTGACAACAGGGGCACTAGAGAGGCAACAGGAAAACAATTGTTCTTTTCTTATCTTTCCTGTCTGATTCTTCTCTAGTTTTTCATTTCGCTAGTGTCCTTGTCACTACTGGTAGCAGGAGGCGATATTTACAGTTAATTCAGGTTGCACAGGTAGTCCATCTCCTCCAGGATGGCATATCCATACGTGCCATCACAAGAAGGTTTGCTGTGTCTCCCAGCACAGTCTCAAGAGCATGGAGGAGATACCAGGAGACAGGCCATTAGACAAGGAGAGTTGGGGGGTCGTGCAGGCCAGTCAATGGCATCAATGAGTTTATCATCCAGGAACTGCCTGCACACTCTGGCCACATTAGGCCGGGCATTGTCCTGTGCCAGGAGGACCTAGGGCCCACTGCATCAGTGTAAGGTCTGACAGTGGCTCTAAGGATTTCATTCTGGTACCTGACAACAGTCAGGGTACCGTTGCCTAGCATATGGATGATGTTGCAGGCTGCATAACGTTCACCACGGCATCTCTTTCCCGTCTGTCACATGTGCTCAGTGTGAACCTGTTCTCATTTGTGAAGACAAGGGGGCACCAATGGTGGAGCTGCCAATTGTGGTATTCTCTGGCAATGCCAATAAAGCTGCATGGTGATGGATTGTGAGCACAGGTCCAAATAAAGGACATTTAGCCCTCATGCCACCCTAATGAGTAACAATGAGTAGGACCCATTTGACTGAAAAAAAGTGTTGAGATATGAAATAAATAAATAAAACATTTGTGACATTTAAACATGATAACAAAATATTAAGCACATCTGTGTCTGGTTAAGTAACCTTCTGGTGATCTTTTAATGCATGTGTTCACAATGGATACATTCTTTAGCTAATTATCAAGCATCTGTTTGCGCTCTGGCATTCATTTGCTGATAGGTAGTCTGTGCTGGGTTACCTCCACACACTTTGTGTCCTTTGTGTGTGAAAGATGCTTCTTTGTACTTTCTTACTGGATTTAGGATGAGAAACTCATAATAGCCAGAGCATATCCTTTCTAAGTTGATTACTTTTCAGTGACACCAATGCCTTAATACATTAGTTTGCTTTGTCCTGCAGGTATATAAATTACAATGAAAAGTTTTCGGAATCAAAGTGGATCTACTTACTTACATTCTTCCTTTGTTCAGGAGCTTGTCTCCTTCTTAGCCTTTGATTGCACCTTCTGATTGCGGGCAGTATGGCAGTTTCTCTTCGAAGTTTTCACATAAACAGTGTCCACAGTTGCTGACAACATTATGCTTGCCGCGTCAGCTGGTCATCAGTCAGGTCCCATCATTAGCATGTTTTTTACATAGCTCTCTCTATCTTGCTCATGAACTTGCTATTTCTCAGCAAGGTTGAACTAATGGCAACTGTGTCCAACTCTGAAATACAGAAAAATATTCTATCCTTACGGTCCAGCGCAGTTGCCTTTTGAAGTAAAGAGATTGTTTAATCTCTAGTTGCAGCCACACCCTAAAAGCCATGGCTGTGGACAACTAAGTTTATAACTAGGTTGAGCTGTAGCATGATGAGAAGAGTAATATTTTAGGGTCTTACAAGGGCTTTTAAAGGAAAGAATATAGGTCTTGTCATTGGTTTCCTAGGGTTCATATGAGCTTTTTAATTGACCATTGGTGCAAAGTTCTGTCAATCAATGTCACTTATCCTTGAGTTATGGGACTTTGTTCGAACTTGGGTACCCAGCTCGTACTTCCTGTGATGTCATCTTATCAGATAAGGCACAAAGGTGCATTCCGACAATGGGCTCCTCCATGGAGACAGAGACTTTGTACCTGAAAATAAGAGTATCTGGCTCTGGTTTTTAAACCAGTACCTTTGTTATAGCCATAGCAAAAGACAAATGACAGTCTGTCCTAAACCTACAAATAGATAAACTGACAGATAAGGGGTGGGGGTGGGAGCAGTTGCTGAAACTAGCAGGACTGGTTCAAATGTTATAGTACCTTCTGCCAGATGGAAGTATGACAAAGAGGCTGTGAGAGGGGTGGGAGTATTCTTTTACAGCACCATAGGCCCTGCAGATCCAGCGTTTCTTAAAGATGTCTTTAATGGAGGGCAGAGAGATACCAATGATATTTTCTGCTGTTCGCTACATTTGTTGTAGGACCTTACTATCAGAGACATTACAGTTCCCAAACCGGACAGTGATGGAGCTGGTCAGAACAACCTCAAGGGTGTCCCTGTAGAATGTGGTAGGTAGTAGTCCAACCTTCTTCTGACACCTTAAAAGAGTAGTGACGCTGCTGTGCCTTCTTGGCTATGGAGGTGGTGTTAAGTAAGCAAGTAAAGTAAAATCATTTGCCAGGTTCACACCAAGGAATTTAGTGCTCTTGACCAACTCCACCACATATTTCTCGATGTGCAGTAAGGTGTGGACAACATGGGCCTTCATAAAGTCAAAAATCATATCTTTTGTCTTGTCCACATTAGGAGACAGATTGTTGCACTTGCACCAGTGCTAGTCATTGAACAGTATATCCATTCTGGAAGCGGACTCACTCCTATTGCTGATGAGACCCACCACCATTGAGTTCATCTTCAAACTTAATGATGATGTTAGAGCCATATGCAGCCATACAATTATGAGTCAGCAGAGTAAACAGAAGTTGGCTTAGTACACAGCCTAGGGGGCACCAGTGCATGACATGACAGTAATGGAGATGGTGTTTCCGACATGGACTGTCTGGGATTTCTCTGTCAGGAAGCCCAGGATCCACTTGCATAGGAAAGCGTTGCCTAGCCAACCAAACATCCCTATGACCTTCTGAAGGATGATAATGTTGTATTGAAAACTGAACTGAAATCAATGAAAAGCATTCTAGCATAATGGTCATTTTTGTCCAGATGGGACAGAGCCAGATGAGCAGTAGATGAAATGGTGTCTTCAGTGGAACAGTTTGCGCAAATGGTAAACTGAAGAAGGTCAATTGATATGGGAAATACAGCTTTCTGTGCCAGCAATGTCTCACTCTTTACCCTTTTTTGAAGTACAAAATTTAGCCAAAATAAGCAAAATAGCAAAAAAGGGAAAATAATAACAAAAATAAATAAAATAGCATTTTTTCTGAAATAGCATGTTTAAATTCTTTAAATTGAATCTATGTTTTTATGGTAATACATTTTTTGTTAGTTGTTTTGTCAAAGAATTATCAATATGTAATAGCAAGAAAGAGTTGCATATAAGAAAAACAAATCCAAATAGCATACATCACCCATCTCGATCACTCCTGTCCTGAGATCAGAACAAAATTGAAAAATTTGAAATGATTCAAGACCAAAATGGCCAAACAGGTCATCCAAAGTGCTAATGCCAGCCTGCATTCAAGTTAATAGTGTTAAGAATGATTGGAAAGATTAAGTCAGTCAGTCATCGTCCAACCCGCTATATCTTAATACAGGGTCACGGGGGTCTGCTGGAGCCAATCCCAGCCAGCACAGGGTGCAAGGCAGGAACAAACCCCGGGTAGGGTGCCAGCCCACCGCAGGGCACACACACACCCACACACCAAGCAAACACTAGGGACAATTTAGGATCACCAATGCACCTAACCTGCATGTCTTTGGACTGTGGGAAGAAACCGGAGCACCCGGAGGAAACCCACACAGACACAGGGGAAAGATTAAGTGATAAAATCAAATAAAATTTAGTTTGCAGCATAGCAAAGATACACAACATCTTCAATTAAAGAATTTGTCTCTAAGGTCAAAACAAGAGAAATCTAAATACCAAAATGCCAAACAAATCCAGTAGGCAAAGCCAGTCAAAAGCAAGTTTGTTTTTCCTAAAGTCTTTCTGTTATTAATAGGGCAATGTCATTTTTTTATAACAACAGGGCGACAAAGTCACATGTCACATTCCTTTTAAGTGAGGTAACTGCCTTCCTGATTTGCATCACCTCAGTTTTTAGGATGGCAGTTTGCATATACTCGAAGACCTTTAGAGGATGACCTGCTGTCAAGAAGGGCAGCAAAGACGCCACCTCTCTCCAAGAAAAACATCAGGGACAGACTGATATTCTGCAAAAGGTACAGGGATTGGACTGCTGAGGACTGGGGTAAAGTCATTTTCTCTGATGAATCCCCTTTTCAATTGTTTGGGGAACATTTCCACTTTTGTCCATATGCCATGTTTTAGTGTCATTATTACACACAGTGTTATGCATGAGGCCCCAGGGTCCTATGTACTCACTTCTGTCCTCTTCTTTTCAGCACAACCCACAGATTTTCAATGATTAGGTCCTGGAACTAAGACACTCATGGCAGAACCTTCATTTTGTGTTATTTTAGCCATTTATGTGTTGAGTTGGACATATGTTTTGGGTCATTGTGCAGCAACAACTCGGCAACAACTCTGTTTTAGTTTCTAGACAAAGGCAGACAGATTTAAATTTAAAATCTTCTGGTATTTCATGGAGTCCATCATGCCATGTGCCCTAACAAGTTTCCCAGGGAATTTAGGGGAAACACACCACCACAACATCACAAAGCCTTGATGGTGAGGATCAGGTTCTCTTTTCGTATAGCCGCCCTTCTTTTCATGCCAAACCCCCCTTGAGTGTTTGTTGCCAAAAAGCTCAATTTTCTTTTTGTCTAACGATAGAAGATGGTTCCAATCAAAGTTCCAGTAGCGTTTAGTAAACTCCAGGTGCTTACAGAAATGCAGAGGCTTTTTTCTTACATGCCCCCAAATAATCTGTTGGCATGGAGGTAGCATCTAATAGTAGTTTTGGAGACTTGGTCACCCCAAGATGCTACTTTTTTCTGTTTTTCTCCAACGATGATTGTTACCAATGTTTTTACCTCTTATACCTCTCTCTTACCTCTCTTACTATGGTCACTATACATGAGGGAAAATTCACTTCCAGGCAAGTTGGGGGGCAGTTCCAGTTGATTTGAACTTATTAATTATTGTTCCAAGTGTAGATATGGACAGTTTCAGGTGAGTAGCTATTTTAATAGCCATTGTCTGACTTTTGAAGGTCACAACATATGCTCCTCTCATTTGAGCTGTGCGTTCTATTATCCTTGCATTGCTGATGAATGAATCTGTTACACTTTTTCATAAGAAGTTCAAGAAGTGCCAATTATTATGGTTTTGTTAAACATAAGTATTTTTTGATATGGGGTTATTTTTTCTCATAAATACATTTACATCAATTAAAGGTTGGATTTCCTTCATTTTTTCAGTGTGAGATTAAAGTGGCTCACCAAAAGGTGAATTTTTTTAACCCTTTTTTCTCACCTTTCCAAGAGATGCCCATAATTGTATAGTGGCTTCTTTGGAGTCTTCTTCTCCAAGTGCAAAAGCATTTAGAAATGTATTCTGATGCAGAGTATGGAAAGAAAGGTTCAGATACTGGGCATGCACCTGCACAGATTTTGGAGCACTACTTGTCTGTTAAAGTCTATTGGCCTAGGTGCATGGCAACCAGTGAGCCACTGGAATGAACCTGACATGGACCATCTTATGGAACTGCAGAACATGAGCAGTGATTATGCAATCTTTAACCCTAAATTAGCAGTAAGAGGTGGATGCAGCAGCATGAACGTACAGGCACACAGTGCATGAGGCAGATTTATGGAGCAACATTCCTTGCTTTTCACCCCCAAAAAGATCATTTAGGGAGTTTTACTTTTGAAAAATCACATCACTTGCAATAATAATTTGTAGGGAAATGTGCAAAACTGTACCTGAAATGAAACTTCACTGTTTTCACCTTTAGATAATAATGCATGTACCTTAAAAAAATCAGAAAAATATGCATTATACTTCAGCATAACAACTAGTGTACTAAAAGTAGATACTGGTTTTTTTTTGTTTTGTTGTTGGTAATTGGGTGTGGATAAAACTGCTTTGATCTGGGTGGACCAGTTTATAAATAACAGATTGCACATAGTAAGGCAAAAGTTTGTGACGTGTTAAACCTCTGAATTAATTAAAGATAATAGTGTAAAATTCCTCTCTGTAACAGGAAAGCAAAACAGTGTTATTGCAGAGCCAGGGTTTCATCCTTGGCTTAAGTGTGTCTTCCTTTTGTTTAATAATTTTGCACTTAAAACAGAGCCTCGAATGTGAGACCTTTCTGACATTACAGCTGAGGGAGAGCCCTTTAGCTTCTTCATTGATTGGAAAACAATCTGTTCCTCAGTGGAACATTAGCTTATTCTTCTGTTCATTGGTTCTCTTTATTATACGTTTTGGATATTAATTTTTGGAATACTTCCATATAAATTCTTCTTTTCTCTTTTTATTCTACTGAGCTGTTCGCTGAGCTTTTTAACTTGGAGTTTTGGATTAGAGACTGGTTTTGTTTAGTCCATATGTTTGCCTTTTGGCAACAACATTTTTGTATCTCTTTACTTTTTGTCTTAAGATATTTAGCAAATAAATTCTTTAAATATCATAAAACATTGTTTTGTTATTATAGGGTAGGGTTTTTTTCAGCTCCCCTCTTCCTTTCTAAGCTGTCTGAATAAAAAAAGTATTTCTCTCTTTGTTTGTTGGGCCTGTGAAGGACAAGAGCTTGTTTTTTGAGTCTGAAGAGCCCGGCAGACTATAACAAATAGTGACTAGAATTAACCGCATTCTGCATTTAAAAGAAAGAGGGACAGAAAGCTGTTTTCACAATGCTGACGAGATTTCTGCCAGAATTCCATCAAGCACTGGGGTCTTTTCTTTATCATGGGATCTCAGACCTCCATTGAGTTTTTCTGTAATAGTAAGTGCATCCAAATGCAAAGTTCGCTCCTCTGAGAGACCAGGCAAATTTAAAAGAATGTAGAAAAGATGACCAATCTGGGAGGAATTGGGCTTTTTCAGAAAATAATTTAGCATAGTAATTGAAAAATGTTGATAATTTGTTTTGGATCGTTGGTGATTGTAACTCATTCAGTTTTTAATGGAAGAAATGATAGCAAATGACTCATTTATAGCTCTGGTGCAATGGATCTGAAATTACATTTACATTTACATTTATTTGCTTTGCTGAAGCTTTTATCCAAACCGCCTTACAACAGAGATAAACATAATCGAGTAACATTAGGCTAGGGCCTGTTTGTTCAGCAAGTGTTGTAGGACAGGTAACAAAAGTTAATTTCTACAAGTGATATAATAACTAATAAATTTGCAATCTTAGATTAACAATCAATAAATCAATTAAATTTAATGTAACAACAAATTAACCAACATTATGAAAAATCACAGAGCAAAGTATTTTTGTTTCTATCAATTAGACAGATATTCACAGAACAGATGGGTTTTCAATTGCTTCTTAAATTCATTGAGGGAGTCAGTAGTTCGGATGGAGGTGGGCAGCTTGTTCTACCAGCTATAAACTAGACAAGAAAAGAGTCTGGATTGATATTTGATACCACACAGAGGCGGCATCAACAGACGCTGTTTACTGGCAGACCTGAATGGAACAGAAGGAGTTAGTGTCTCCGTATACGCAGGTGCTGATCCATTGACTACTCTGTAGGTAAGCATCAGGGATTTCAACTGAAAACGTGAGAGCCAATGTGGCGACCTGAAGAGAGGAGTGACATGTGCCTGTCTCGGCTGGTTAAATACAAGACGGGCCACTGCATTCTGGATCATCCACAGCAGTTTGATGCATATGTGGGTACTCCTGCCAGAAATGAGTTGCAGTAGTCCAAACGTGACAAGACCAAAGCCTGGACCAGAAGCTGTGCTGCATATTCTGTCATCGTTGCAATTTGAGTGAATTTAACTCATACCTAACATTTGAAATTTTAACTTCAATTTTTTATCCACTATGCATTGGTTAGACTTTTGCAAGTCAAAGAGTTCAGCCACAAGTTCAGCTGTTTTTTGGATTTTACAGTCCTGAATGCAGCACTAGCCTCCCAGATGATCATTGATGAATAGGCAGAGACAGTATTTGTGTCTAAAACATTTTTAATCTTGGGGATAACTATCACAAAGTTGTTTGTTATGTAACAGCAATCTATTAACTCTTCATCTGTTGACCCCAGTTTTCAAGTAAGAATAATATAGTTTAAGGGAAAATGAGGAATCTACTACAATTGGAACCATTACTTGAGAAATAAATATAAAATGAATACATTATGGGATTTATAGCATGGAGAATTTAAATTGTATATCCTGATTGATGAATTATAAAGTTATCAGCTAAACCAAGGTCTTCACATGACTTACAAAGTGAACAAGATGAGTTACAAAAACACTCAAGGACTGGTGGGAGAGCTTTTTCAGTAATGTCATTTGCTTCAATATCCATATACTAGCGTATCGAAATATGTGTTTATTTAAACAGGGATAATGATACAATGGTCAGTACATCTGTTTTGATCACGTCATGCATTTGTGAACCTCTGCTCACAGGATATGTGTTATATCCCTCTTTATTTGTACATCTTGTTGCCTTTTTTCATCTGACATTCTAACCTTTACATGCCTCTATAATTGTGGGTCTTATTGCCCTTCTTTGTCATATATGCATGCCCTTTTGGTAAAGCTGGGCGAGGTAATGTACAAATGCACACCACAAGGGTTAATATATTATGCCAGTCACTTGCCTTTATTCATCAGACTCTATCTACCACCTTTTTGTGGACACCAGATGACATTATGCCTGGGCAAGGGATGCCAGATGGACAGATGTCTTATTGCTTTATATATAAGTAGTATCAATGAAAGTTAAATAAATGGCTTCCTATATTAGACAAGAAAGAAACTTGATACAGAATGTGTGTGTGTGTGTGTGTAAATGGACAAGAACACGATCTTCTGCCCTCCCTGATCTCCACATAGTAGCAAGAGTATACCATTTTCCATCCATTAAAGCAATAACTTCACTTGCACAATTCAGGCTAATGAGAATAATCTAATAAAGGAAGCAACTCTGTAATATCTTATTTCTGTAGCACATGACATCAGCAGTCTTTATATGGATTTTCTGTAGTAGGGCAACTTTAATACAGCGACAATAGAGATGATCAAAATAGCACCAAAGGTGAGTTACAGAATCCAGAGAGCCAAAAATTGCATGAGGTAACAGATTAGCTATGTTTTAATAAGAGAGAGAGAAAAAGAACCAAAATAAACAGGCTACCCACAGCAGAGTAGCAGCATGGCAATTGGCACCACCACCACGACATCTGGAAGCACAGCACAGGAATCAGGATGTCTTCCACTCCTCCCAAAAAAAACCAAGCTGAAAAAGGTCAAAAAAAGGCTGAATAAAAAAGAGAAACACCTAAAGAATTGCCAACACCCCACGCCTTCAGCAAAAAAAAAAAAATGACAACAAAACTAAACAGATGAATAAGTGCATTTAGAAAGTGTACCAAAGTTTTAACAAAAGATCCCTCTAAGAGGAAACTGATATTTTCACCTGTCACCACAAATGTAATGCAGGCCAAACAAATAACACTGAACTCCACTCCACTGATCTTTATAATAAGTGCACACACCAAAAACTCTCCCAACCCAGTTGCAGAGAATGGAAAGAGCAAAAAGCCCTGCAAACTATAGAAAATCCCAATGCAGAAATATATAGAACCAAAGTTGGAAACTAAATGTAACAAAGGAATCCAATACTAAATATCCCAAGAATTGAACTAGAAAGTAGCATAATGGAGTCCTTTAATTAGCAAACACAGTAAGTGTAACAGTTCATCATTCAAAGTCTTGTGATGCTCTGACAACACAATTGAATGAAATGGGGAAGGATTTGAATGTGTTAAGTACTTCTATTGCCCAAAGGGTATCTGCTGAAAAATCAAGAAAATAGTAGAGTCTCCAAGGGTAAGCTTCAAGATGTTAATGTCTGTACAGAATAAAACACTAATATGTGAGTTTTAATTAAGGCTCAAGAGATAGGGAGTCAGAAAAACAAGGAAAGTCAATAAGAAAATGAGTGTCTGAACTGAGCCGAAAACATGAAGTAAAAATCAGGGTCAAGAAAAAGAATGTAATGAGCAAGTTGAAAGCCAGAAAGACAATTAATTCATTAGCCAATAGGAGCATCAAGAATTTAAATCAGGAAACCTTTAGGAGTCAGCACTAATCAAATTAATGTAATAAGCCAGAAGCAAACTCTTTGAAGATATCTGTATAGATAGATAGATAGATAGATAGATAGATAGATAGATAGATAGATAGATAGATAGATAGATAGATACTTTATTAATCCCAATGGGAAATTCACAATTACAATTATTATTATTATTATTATTTATAATTATTATATTATTATTATAATTATTATTCACAAGTATATTCAGAGGATTTGAAAATGCGGAACACCAACCTTTATCCCGTCACGCAACGACATCATGTGATGTGCACCTCTGATTGTCCAGCCTAGGTACAATGTAGCAAATGCAAAAAAGTGGTGGTGTTTATGGCAAACTGAATGAACATTTAGAGATATCTCAAAATAAATTTTAGATATCTTAAATTGCAGTTTTATTTACATTCTTTCAGTTTATTTTAGTTATTCCCATAATAATTTTTTAAATTAATTGTGAGATATCTGAAAATAGACAGGAAGTTCTATTGAAAGAATAGGAAATTTTAGAGTAGGTGAATTTTAGACTATGAGAAACCCTCAAAACAACAGCTTAATGATTTTTGAGGTCAAGAAACAAGCACAAAAATTAAAATACAGTAGAATCCAATCATGACGCAAGGACTCTGGAAAAAGAATGGTCGCAGTCCAGCTACTTTTGCCAGCTTGAAAACAAAGTTTGACACCCAGTGCACACCCAACCTACCTGGAAACGGGTCTCTTTTTGAACTGCCTTTCCCAAGGTTTCTTCCATTTTTTCCCTACAGGGGTGTTTTTGGGAGTTCTTCCTTGTCTTCTTAGAGAGTCAAGGCTGGGGGGCTGTCAAGAGGCAGGGCCTGTTAAAGCCCATTGCGGCACTTCTTGTGTGATTTTGGGCTATACAAAAAATAAATTGTATTGTATTGTATTGTATAATATATTTCTGGGACATCAGCATGCTGTAGTTTGGGAAAACGTAATAGGGACTCTCTCATATGGAATCTCCAGTGTTTAATGGTCTGTGGTCAGAACGCACTGTATGTCAGCATAAAACTGAGACAGTGAGAACATGTTTGACAAAGTCTGTTCAGTTCAAACAAATTCTGTGGCCCTCACCAACTCCAAAGTGATGTAACTCTGTGTAAGAAACCATCTCACTCAAGCAGTGGACAGGTAAGTAACTGTTTCATCCTTCTCTGATCTTTCAGGATCTTTCCACAATTAGCAAATTTTTCTGACGTTCAACTTCCTCCACATCTTCAACTTTAATTTTTCTGACGTTCAACTTCCTCCACATCTTCAACTTTAGATTATGTGTTACAGTTGTGCTATGCAGGCTCCAAATTAATTGCCGTTTCTGGAAATGAGGTGGTGCATAGAGTGAACCTTTATTTTATTGTCTAGGGATTGCTCTAATCTCAAATCAGCAAAGCTAGTCTTTATGTTGGCAGTAATTTGTTCCATAAGGAGGTTCTTGTAAGAGTTGATTTTTACTGATAAATATTTTTTTCACTATTTGATCATACAGTATATTGATTATATTGAATGACTTCTGCTCTTGTTAACTGTTAAATTTTGCCTTTAGCAGTCTTTGAAAGCATTTTAATTAACACCTCTTGATCTGTGGCCCAGTCCCACCTCTAATTTAGTACAAGGACAAGTATTGATAAGACTACCAGTTTATTCAGAATCCTGACTCCAGTTTATCAGTAACTAGCAAGGACACAAGAAATTAAACTAATCATGGACGTCTGTAATTGGAAAGTGTATGTAAGAAGTGTTACCAACATCTGTAAGTCAGTCATCCCCTTCATATATATATATAATGATTCCATATACGTGTCAATAAAGATATTCTTACCCTCCTGAACTGGCATCTTCCAAAAGAATGACTCAGATTCATCAACATCCTCCTACAAAAAGTTCTATGAGCTTAATGAAATATCTTTGACTGCTGGTAGACAATTGTAAGAGAACTTATTTTTCTAATACTTTAGTATCTTAGGCTTTTAAAGTCACAGTCTTTTGCTTGTCTGCCTTAAAATAAGATTGTTCTCTTCTGGAAAGCATCCCCAATCCTGCAGCCTCTGGCCTTGAGTCAGCACCATGAATCTATTATATAACTAAGGTTATGACAGTCCTAGTATTCCATATAAGGCCTATACCTACCTAAATTTTGTTTGTTATCTGTTATATGTAAGTGAAGCCTCTGCGTAATTAGAGTACCTTAGAGTGCCATTGTTTGAAGAAAAAATGTTAGCATAGAAAGGGCTCCTGAGATGCATCTTAGTTAAATAAAATGTTTTGCACATTTCTGGAGTCTGAAGAGCCGTTGTGTACAAGAGTATTGCAGGACTAGGTACTGGAAGGTATTTCCATACAGTATGTAAAGTGTAAGTACACTCATTTAGCCTACATAGCAGTGAACTGATCAAAAAATACATGCCTGTCACAGCTCAAGTACAAGCTGTCCTGATCTTACAGGTGTCATAGGATCTATCATCATTAGGGCATCACGAGATTCAGCTTTGAACTGCTATTTCGAAAGACATCTGTAAAAATAAAAAATGTAACAAAAAAATGTTTATATGGTGTAAGAGCTCCCAGGCAGCTGACCTTACATAGATGCAGCTTGCTGTCACACAAGGTCACCTATTGCCACCTTCTGGTTTCTTGTAACAGAAGAGTCAGTGACAGTGATGTAGAGTTCAATCCATCTGGGCATGGGTACATAATTTTAATGAGATGCAAAGAACATGTGTTTCTGTCAGGCAGGTGGATTAGGATCATATATTATTTGCTCCAAGTATATTTAAATCATAAAAAATAAAATTAATCCAAAAAGTTTAAACAGCACGCATCACTGCAACTGCAGGATGAACTGAGGAAATAAAAACTAAGATTACAAGTATACACTGCACAAAATGCATTACAGAAAACTTATAATAGGAGTTGTTTTGCTTTTATTTAGCACAAAATCTGCTATTGCGGTAAACAAAATTTACTTCATGAAATAATCTTAAATACAACTTTCTTTATAAGTTAATAAATCTTACTATAAAGAAAAACAAGATTTAATGGCATTATATAAAAACTTTCCACTTGCTTAGATTTCATTTTTTGCATTGTACCTTAAGATGATTTTCAGCTACTTGAAAAATGGAACAATATCATACACAGTCTATTGTATATGTTTTATCAACGGTAAAGGAACATGGAAACTAACACATTACAAGCAACCATGTATTCATTTGGCTAGTTCTGATCTTCATACTAAACTCACTCACAGGTTTAAAAACACTTCAGAGTGATACTGCTGTCTAAACTGGCAGCTAAAGCGGATGTGAAATGAGTAGGATTACCATACATCCCATTTTCCAAATATGTCATCTTTTTAGGTGTCTATTTGGGCATTCAGGTGGATTGTACAGAACTGTCAGTTTGTGCGGGATTTTTACATTGCAGCCTATCGTTCCCAACCAGGTTTTAGTTTTTTGCAGTTTACCTCCTTGTTATTATCTACCATATAATTCTTAACCAACATCAGATGAACAAGCAATGGCGTGGATGAGTGCTTCTCATGTGGTGATGGTGTGCCGTGCACATTATGGAAGTAATTACAAACATTCAAACCCAACCCCCACACATTCACACAGCGAGAAACTCCAAGAGTATCTATACCAACACCCCGGTCTAAGATGGAGAATAACTCCAAAGGCCTTTTTTTTAATGCTTGTGTCTTCATTTTTGGCTCAGGAAATATAGTAACCCTAGGCATGAGCAAAATATAAAGCTGCTATCTGAATGTTATGCCCTCTTTTTACTAACTACTGTATATGAAGTTAAAAATATAGAATTCTACCTCCATCTATTAAAAAGTGACAGCCACTTTCTGCCTCCATCTATTAAAAAGCGACAGCCACATTAAAACTTAAACCATGAGTAAGATATCTCCATCCCCAGCCTGTGCAGATGATGTGATGACACTTAAAAAGTTTTGAAACAAAAAGTTATGGTAGGTTATGAGTGACAGTGCATAAACTGTTTTTTTAAAGTCATAATTTATTGTGTAAGGTCCTACAATTACCCTATTTTCCCATTTTATACTCTTTTATTGTGTAGACCTTAATAAAATTTCTAAAATGCCATACAATGTGATCAGGTAATTTAACACTTCCTCCCCCCTTTGCTTCTACTTCTGGAACCTTACGCAATTAGACAGTTTAAAGAAACTGGTAAGAGTTAAATTACACGTTTAATTATATATCTATATCTATATCTATATATATATATATATATATATATATATACATATATATATATATATATATATATATATATATATATATATATATATATATATATATATATATATATATATATATATATGTCAATTTGTGTATGTATGCTATGTTCCAGCATCACTTCCGAACAGCTGGGGCGATTTTCATGAAATTTGGTACAACAACAACAACAACAACATTTATTTATATAGCACATTTTCATACAACAAGTAGCTCAAAGTGCTTTACATAATGAAGAAAATAAAAATAAAAGACAAAATAAGAAATTAAAATAAGACAACATTAGTTAACATAGAAAAGGAGTAAGGTCCGATGGCCAGGGTGGAGAAAAAAATTAAAATCTGTAGGGGTTCCAGGCCACGAGACCGCCCAGTCCCCTCTGGGCATTCTACCTAACATAAATGAAATAGTCCTCTTTGTAGTTAGGGTTCTCACGGAGTCACTTGATGCTGATGGTCATACAGACTTCTGGCTTTTAATCCATCCATCCATCATTGTTGGAACATCATGGTGCTTTGAGTGCGCCACCACCAAAAGGACACCGGAAAAGGAAACAGAAGAGAGAGTAGGGGTCAGTACAGATTTTAGAGCCACCATGAATAGTTATTATAATGAATTGGATATACAGAGTATCAGGATTTAAATTACAGTAAAGTTATGAGAAGGCCATGTTAAAGTAATGTGTTTTCAGCAGTTTTTTAAAGTGCTCCACTGTATTAGGCTGGCGAATTCCTACTGGCAGGCTATTCCAGATTTTAGGTGCATAACAGCAGAAGGCCGCCTCACCACTTCTTTTAAGTTTTGCTCTTGGAATTCTAAGGAGACACTCAGTTGAGGATCTGAGGTTACGATTTGGAATATAAGATGGGGCGAGGTTATTTAAGGCTTTATAAACCATAAGCAGAATTTTAAAGTCAATCCTGAATGACACAGGTAACCAGTGTAGTGACATCAAAACTGGAGAGATGTGCTCGGATTTTCTTTTCCTGTTTAGGATTCTAGCAGCTGCATTCTGCACTAGTTGCAAACGATTTATGTCTTTTTTGGGTAGTCCTGAGAGGAGTACGTTACAGTAATCTACTCGACTGAAAACAAACACGTGAACTAATTTCTCAGCATCTTTCAATGATATAAGAGGTCTAACTTTTGCTATGTTTCTTAAGTGAAAAAATGCTGTCCTAGTGATCTGATTAATATGCGATTTAAAATTTATATTACAGTCAACAGTTACCCCTAAACTTTTTACCTCCGTTTTGACTTTTAATCCTAATGCATCCAGTTTATTTCTAATAGCCTCATTGTATCCATTATTGCCAATCACTAATATTTCAGTTTTCTCTTTGTTTAACTTGAGAAAGTTACTATTCATCCATTCTGAGATACAAGTTAGACATTGTGTTAGTGAATCAAGAGAATCGGGGTCATCAGGTGCAATTGATAAATACAGCTGTGTGTCATCAGCATAGCTGTGGTAGCTCACGTTTTGCCCTGAGATAATCTGACCTAATGGAAGCATGTAGATTGAGAAGAGCAGCGGACCCAGGATAGAGCCTTGTGGAACACCATATAGGATATCATGTGTCTTTGAGTTGTAATTACCACAACTAACAAAGAATTTTCCCCCTGCCAGGTAGGATTCAAACCAATTTAAGACGCTGCCAGAGAGGCCCACCCATTGACTAAGGCGATTTCTAAGAATATTATGATCAATGGTGTCAAATGCGGCACTCAGATCTAAGAGGATGAGAACAGATAAATGACCTATGTCTGCATTTACCCGCAAATCATTTACTACTTTAACGTGTGTAGTTTCTGTGCTGTGATTTGTTCTAAAACCTGATTGAAATTTATCAAGAATAGCATGTTTATTGAGGTGCTCATTTAACTGCATAATGACTGCCTTCTCTAGAATTTTACTTAAGAAAGGCAGGTTAGAGATGGGTCTAAAATTTTCAAGAGTAGAGGGGTCGAGATTATTTTTCTTAAGTAGGGGTTTAACTACAGCAGTCTTAAGACAGTCTGGGAAGACCCCAGTATCTAATGACGAATTTACTATGTCAAGAACATTATCAATTAGCACGCCTGATACTTCTTTGAAAAAATTTGTTGGTATTGGGTCAAGGACGCAGGTGGAGGGTTTCATTTGAGAAATTATTTTATGTAAATCAGGTAAATCTATCCTAGTGAAAGAGTTTAATCTGTTTATAACGGAATACTGGGGTTTAGTAGGATCCTTAGTGTTGGGGAGATATACTATGTTATTTCTAATATCATTAATTTTTTGATTGAAAATACAGCAATAGCCTCACAGGTTTTACTGGAAGTACTTAGGAGGCATTCCTTTGAGTTACCTGGGTTTAACAGACGATCAATCGTCGAAAATAAGACTCTGGGATTACTAGCATTGTTATTTATAATCTTAGAGAAATAACAGCGCCTCTCAAGACGGACTGTGTTATTGTATTCTGTTATTTTAACTTTTAATATTTCATAGTGGATAGTTAGTTTAGTCTTCCTCCATTTACGCTCAGCTCTATGGCATGTTCTCTTTAAATCAGACACTCTTTGGGTCTTCCATGGTATAACAATGCTAGAAAATTTTTTAACTGTCTTTTCAGGTGCAAATATGTCAACAGCAGCTCTCACTTTAGTATTAAATCTTTCCACCTTACTATTTACATTATCCTCGCTATTATAGTTGGCACTATAAACTCACTGATTGCTTAGAATGTTTGTAATTTTTGTAACATATGACCTGCTTTATGTGCAGGCTGATTAACAAGCTGTCTCAAATCGAAAGAGTCCAGGAGGTTCATAAATTCTTTTACTTTTTGGTCACACTGATTATCTATATGAAAATTAAAGTCGCCGACTATTAAGAGTGTGTCATAGTTCGTAATTAAAATTGACATTAAGTCAGAGAATTCCTGAAAAAAAGACGCGTTGAATTTTGGAGGTCTATACACAGATAATACTAGAACGTGAGAATCTCCATGGATAACAACGGCGAGATACTCAAAGGACTTGAATTTACCAAAACTGACATTTTTACATTTTAACCGGTTTGAGTAAATGTTTGCCTAGCCGCTGCTTCTTTTTTCTTGGCGATCTGCACGAGTAAAACTGTAATCCGGAGGTGCAGATTCGATTAAAAGAGCTGCGCCACTGGTACACATCTTCCTAAAAATACTATAGGGTGAAATCAACCCTAACCCGCCCACTTCTGGGTACAGTGGAGGGTCTTGTATGCATGTTATCATCAAGGTGACACTCAGAACAACCACCAGAGTTCAAACTGGAGGTGACTGCCAGCATTCTTTTTGTTTGAGCGACACCGTGCGCCTGTTGCTTTTAAAATTAAATAGAGTTGGCTGGTTCCGAGCGTCAACTGGATGATAACATACTGTACATACAAGACTGCATGACAAGCACATCAGTAAGTCTTCATTGTTTGTTAATTTATTTTTATTTTTAAAGTTGTGTTTTTTTTTAATTATATTTTTCTCAATTCTTCTTTTTCTTCTTTCGGCTGCTCCCGTTAGGGGTCGTCACAGCGGATCATCTTCTTCCATATCTTTCTGTCCTCTGCATCTTGTTCTGTTACACCCATCACCTGCATGTCCTCTCTCACCACATCCATATACCTTCTTTTTGGCCTTCCTCTTTTCCGCTTACCTGGCAGCTCTATTCTTAGCATCCTTCTCCAAACATACCCAGCATCTCTCCTCTGCACATGTCCAAACCAACACAATCTCGCCTCTCTGACTTTGTCTCCCAACCATCCAACTTGAGCTGACCCTCTAATGTATTCATTTCTAATCCTATCCATCCTTGTCACACCCAGTGAAAATCTTAGAATCTTTAACTCTGCTACCTCCAGCTCTGTCTCCTGCTTTCTGGTCAGTGCCACCGTCTCCAACTCATATCACATAGCTGGTCTCAATACTGTCCTGTAGACCTTCCCTTTCACTCTTGCTGATATCTGTCTGTCACAAATCACTCCTGACACTCTTCTCCACCCAATCCACCCTGCCTGCACTCTCATTTTCACCTCTCTTCCACAATCCCCATTACCCTGTACTGTTGATCCCAAGTATTTAAACTCATCCACCTTCGCCAACTCTACTCCTTGCATCCTCACCATTCCACTGACCTCCCTCTCATTTACATACATGTATTCTGTCTTGTTCCTACTGACCTTCATTCCTCTCCTTTCCAGAGCATATCTCCACCTCTCCAGGGTCTCCTCAACCTGCTCCCTACTATTGCTACAGATCACAATGTCATCAGCAAACATCATAGTCCACAGGGACTCCTGTCTAATCTCGTCTGTCAACCTGTCCATCACCATTGCAAATAAGAAAGGGCTCAGAGCCGACCCCTGATGTAATCCCACCTCCATCTTGAATGCATCCGTCACTCCTACCGCAGACCTCATCATGGTTACACTTCCCTCGTACATATTCTGTAAAACTCTTATATACCTCTCTGCCACTATTGACTTCCTCACACAATACCACAGCTCCTCTCAAGGCACCCTGTCATATGCTTTCTCCAGATCCACAAAGAAGCGATGCAACTCCTTCTGGCCTTCTCTATACTTCTCCATCAATATCCTCAGTGCAAACATCACATCTGTGGTGCTCTTACTTGGCATAAAACCATACTGCTACTCACTAATCATCACCTCACTTCTTAACCGAGGTTCCACTACTCTTTCCCATAACTTCATGCTGTGGCTCATCAGTTTTATCCCTCTGTAGTTACTACAGCTCTGCACATCCCCCTTATTCTTAAATATCGTCGCCAGTACATTTCTTCTCCACTCCTCAGGCATCCACTCACTTTCCAAGATTCCATTAAACAATCAGGTTAAAAACTCCACTGCCATCTCTCCTAAACACCTCCATGCTTCCACTGGTATGTCATCTGGACCAATGACTTTTCCATTTTTCATCCTCTTCATAGCTGTCCTTACTTCCTCCTTGCTAATCCGTTGCACTTCCTGATTCACTATCTCAACATCATCCAACCTTTTCTCTCTCTCATTCACTTCATTCATCAGCCTCTCAAAGTACTGTTTCCATCTGCTCAACACACTCTTCTCGCTTGTGAGTATGCTTCCATCTTTATCTTTTATTACCCTAACCTGTTGCACATCTTTCCCAGCTCGCTCCCTCTGTCTAGCCCTCCAGTCCTTTTCTCCCTCCTTAGTGTCCAGCCTTTCATACAACTCATCATACGCCTTTTCTTTAGCCTTCACCACCTCTCTCTTCACCTTGCACCTTATCTCCTTGTACTCTTGTCTACTTTCTGTATCTTTCTGACTATCCTACTTCTTCTTCTCCATCCTCTTCCTCTCTATACTCTCCTGTACTTCCCCATTCCACCACCAGGTTTCCTTTTCCTCCTTCCTCTGTCCAGATGTCACACCAAACACCCTCAAATAATTAAAAAAAAACACTTTATTTTCCTCCCAGGCAATGCTGGGTATTTCAGCTAGTTATTGATAAAAATGCCCAAAAATTAAGGAAGCAGAATACTATGTGAATATTGACAAATCATACCTTTACAGCCTAAGCAGCAGTGCATCTTGAGTCCATAGGTGGCTCTCGGCGTATCCTCAGACTAACTTGCTTTGCTACTATATGGCCTTTGAATGGAGTATTGAAACAAGCCACAAGCCTGTCTTAATATGGCTGCCGAGACAGAGTTGACTTCATCACAGTCTTCTCTTCATGGCCAGATTGTGAGAGAGAAATGGATAAAGGCAAGGTGACCAACTTGATACCATTCTTACAACAAAACAAAAACCAGTTGGAACGTCATAGAACAGAATGGCCTCAAATTCAAAACCAATTATAAACAGCCATACTTTAGACCAATAGAATCCGTTTATATATTCCTTCCCAGACCAGTAATCAATGAAATGGCTCAGGTACAACTTGTCACCCAGTTGCTTTGTTTAGCCAGTTTATGGCCTTCCTGTGGTGGATGGCTTATAGGCTCCAAGTCCAAACACAGTCACCCTTGACAAGCTGGTCTGATGCCTCATCCCCCTAACCATACATTTCACATCTTGAGTCAGTGTTAAAGACTGGGTTTTGGTTAGGTAAACATCAAAACACCACCGTTCTCTTCAATAAAGTGAAACATGCCTGAAATTATATTTGCTTTGTCTAGCTAAAAAATAAAGACTTGCAAAATATTTGTCAACTTATAAGCTAGAAATCACTCCACCACAGTGATATATAAACAACCTTTGTGTGTGTGTATGAAGCAGTCCATTCTGCTCACACTCAACCACAGTCACAGGAGTTGGTGTGAGTTCTACGGAAGATTTAGAAACTTATACAAGGGTGACTTGCACCTCT
This sequence comes from Erpetoichthys calabaricus, assembly GCF_900747795.2. NCBI lineage: Eukaryota > Metazoa > Chordata > Cladistia > Polypteriformes > Polypteridae > Erpetoichthys > Erpetoichthys calabaricus. Next base: position 202,400,154 of record NC_041397.2, read on the forward strand.
GCGGTGGGTTGGCACCCTGCCTGGGATTGGTTCCTGCCTTGTGCCCTGTGTTGGCTGGGATTGGCTCCAGCAGACCCCCGTGACCCTGTGTTCGGATTCAGCGGGTTGGAAAATGGATGGATGGATGGATGGATGGACTTGCACCTGGTGAGATAGCGTATGCATACACTTTTACATTTTTAGGCTTTTGATTATATGTAGCACACACTAAATTAGCTATTTATGCTTTGAGGTTTTAGTTTAAAGTATATGTTGAAGAAATGGCACTTAGCCTCTGAGGTTGCATGTGAAATATTATTTGTGTAACCCTCAGGTAGATATTTAGCTTCTGAAGTTTTATTATAAAGCACAGGCTAGTTAAGCAGCACTTAACCTCTGTGGTTACATATGAAAAAGAGATTACTGGCCACAGTTGCATTGTTTTCTAGATGTATATTTTACTTCCAGTGCAAACTGAATAGCTAGCATTATGGCAGGACTGGGAGGTGAAGTGTAGTCAAAAAAGAAAACAAAGTTGTTAACCAGAAATCTCAATAATCTGTTGCCAATACCAGATCACTAACCAAACTCAAAGGAATAAAGGAAACTGCTAATTTTTCAAAGCCAGAAACATAGTAATACAATCTGTTGGGGAATGTGATTTTATTATGTTATATTTCATGTGCTTTAAAATGTTAAAATCATTATAGATGACATTTAATGATGTTAAACTGATAGGCTTTAAATTATTTTCTTTTAGTTTTTTCTTGAACTCTGGATCTCAGCTAGTTTAAACCACATAAAGAGGAAGCTTTTGTGGAGAACAAGGCATTCTTGGCCCTGACAAGCTTTAAAAAGTTAGCAACTTGGAGGAGAAGAAGGAAGATATAGAATCATGAAAAGGGGAGGATGAGGACCAGAAGATCCATGTCGTGAGACTAAAGAACACAAATTGGGTTTGTTGGCCAGCATCATCTATGACAGCTGCTGAAATATTCAGGTTGTATGGTGACACATCCATTTTCTTTTTGCTTCTGCTTGTGGCACATTTAAGTATATTAAGAATGTTAACACCTTAACCGCCCTCTGCCGGATATATCCGGCACCGTTGTTTTATTGCTAACGCCATACTGCCGGAATTATCCGGCACATTTGCCTGTGGTTATATGAATGCCTGGCAAGTAGTATAACTGACGGTTTGGCGTGGGTATTATTACTACGTTGTATTTCGACAAGTCTGTGGTTGTTTTGGCCGGTCATGTGACGTGATTCGCATGTAACAGCTGTGAATATGGCGAAACGTAAACTGACTTCAAGTGAGGCTTTGCAGGCGATTTTGGACAGTTCTGATCATGATTGTAGCAGTTCTGAAGAAGATTTTAGCGACAGTGATGAGCAGCAACGTGCGCTGCATGATACTGTGAATGAAGATGCATCGGATGACGGCGCTGAGTGGGTGTATCCCCAGCATCTGAACTGGACTGCTGCCCGTGGTGAACTACCATTTCTGCATCCATTTGAGGCAACGTGTGGCTTTACTGTTAATGTAAACAATTACACTGCTGAGCAGTTTTATGAGCTGTTTGTGTCACCTGATTTGATCAGACATTTTGTTCATCAGACAAATCTGTATGCAGCACAGTTTATTGAGAAAAATCCCAATTTACCTCCACATTCCCGTGTTCGTGCTTGGTTTCACACTGATGAAAACGAAATGAAAAAATTCATTGGGATTTTGATGTTGATGGGAATAATCAGAAAACCAGATATTGAGATGTACTGGTCTACAGATCCTATGTATGCAACACCTATTTTTGCAGCTGTCATGACACGTAACCGATTCTCTTTGCTGCTGAAATTCTTTCATTTGAATGACAACAGAAACGAGCCAGATAAGAAAGATCCAAACCGCGACCACTTGTTCAAGCTACGTCCTTTGATTGATCATTTATTTGAAGCATTTCAGTTGCCCTACATGCCAGGACCGTCAGTTGCAGTTGATGAAAGTTTATTGTCGTGGAAGGGCCGCTTACAGTTTCGACAGTATCTACCATTGAAAAGGGCACGGTTTGGTATCAAGATGTTTTGCTTAGCTGAGAATTCAGGTTACATTTATAGATTTCGTGTATACACTGGCAACTTGCACAACATTTAGTGGTCAATACTGCTTGAATAAATGTAAAAAATGTAAAAAAAAATGTAAAAAAGTAAAAAAACGAAAATTGTTCAGATTTCGCCTGGCTTGGGGAATATTTAGGGAGTTGGCGGTTAAAGGGTTAAAGACTATAATGACTAAATAAGTTATCTAAGTTATCTAAATCTGTCCAAGCTTGCATTGTTGCTCTATCTTTCCTCCTAGGTATAGAGAACAGGAGAAGATGTCCTCCAATAGTGAAAGTGAACCACAGTAACAGTTAATTCTGGGTGAAGTCAGATTGTTGTCCCAAGTGCATGTGTATTGTGGTTGTCTCCTTCTAGGCCAGGTGAATGTAAGTATAAAATAACAAGATTTGGGGTGAAGGACATATGTGTGGGTGTATATAACAAATAATCTGGGTGTGATATCCTCAATCTATGACAAAGATAGAACCATGGTGTCGGCTTATAAAGCATTGTGTTGATGACGTTACATGGAATGACTTCAGGATGGTGCCATACAACAACTGGGAGTTGTGTCTTGACAGTGGAATCTTCAAAGTGGCAGTTCCCAATAAGAAAAACAAGGTGTCATTGTCATAAATGAAAATGCAAAAATAATAAAGTACAAATTATTCTAATGACTTGATATGAACCTAATAATTAGTGCATTTACATGCACACAAAAATCCAAGATAAGGGAAGTAATCCAATTAAGGCAGAATCCTGGTTTCTTAAAAAAAAACTCCATTTACATGTGTGAGTACACTTTTCATTTTCTCTGATGTCATAAAAATGCAGTAAAAAAAGATTACATACCATCAACAGCTGCCCTGAATCTGAAAACAAGCTTGGCGCCTGTGTGGTGTTCATCTTAGCACTGTATATTCAACTCATCAGCATAATTTTAGTGATTTCTGAAATATTGAGACAGATTATTTCAGCCAGGAGAAGGAATAATGTGATTGCCAGTGTATTTGCTTCAGGAAATGTATCTTTGTGTATGCTTCCACTATTTTCTATCTGTGGCTGCTGGATGTGTGTGTGAGGCACAGACATGTGCAGGCTACCAGAATGCAATGAACATGTGCATACTAAAAAATCTTCAGCTGCACCTGGTTAGGAGTTTACATGGCCGTGTTAGTTGTGGAAAAATCTACACGTGTTAAACCGGTTGCTCAGAGACCAAATCTCAGTTTCTGTGAAAAAACAGAATATTAAATTGCACGTAAACACACTGAATGACACCAAATTGTTACTTGGCATTCAAAACCACACAAAATGCATAAAGAGATCTTATAAAAAAGCATATTTTTAATATATAAATATATACAATGCATCCGGAAAGTATTCACAGCGCATCACTTTTTCCACATTTTGTTATGTTACAGCCTTATTCCAAAATGGATTAAATTCATTTTTTTCCTCAGAATTCTACACACAACACTCCATAATGACAACGTGACAAAAGTTTACTTGAGGTTTTTGCAAATTTATTAAAAATAAAAAAACTGAGAAATCACATGTACATGCAGTAAGTATTCACAGCCTTTGCTCAATACTTTGACGATGCACCTTTGGCAGCAATTACAGCCTCAAGTCTTGTTGAATATGATGCCACAAGCTTGGCACACCTATCCTTGGCCAGTTTTGCCCATTCCTCTTTGCAGCATCTCTCAAGCTCCATCAGGTAGGATGGGAAGCGTCGGTGCACAGCCATTTTAAGATCTCTCCAGAGTTGTTCAATCGGATTCAAGTCTTTGCTCTGGCTGGGCCACTCAAGGACATTCACAGAGTTGTCCTGAAGCCACTCCTTTGATATCTTGGCTGTGTGCTTAGGGTCGTTGTCCTGCTGAAAGATGAACTGTCACCTCAGTCTGAGGTCAAGAGCGCTCTGGAGCAGGTTTTCATCCAGGATGTCTCTGTACATTGCTGCAGTCATCTTTCCCTTTATCCTGACTAGTCTCCCAGTCCCTGCCTCTGAAAAACATCCCCACAGCATGATGCTGCCACCACCACGCTTCACTGTAGGGATGACATTGGCCTGGTGATGAGCGGTGCCTTGTTTCCTCCAAACGTGATGCCTGGCATTCACACCAAAGAGTTCAATCTTTGTCTCATCAGACCAGAGAATTTTCTTTTTCATGGTCTGAGAGTCCTTCAGGTGCCTTTCGGCAAACTCCAGGCGGGCTGCCATGTGCCGTTTACTAAGGAGTGGCTTCCGTCTGGCCACTCTACCATACAGGCCTGATTGGTGGATTGCTGCAGAGATGGTTGTCCTTCTGGAAGGTTCTCCTCTCTCCACAGAGGACCTCTGGAGCTCTGACAGAGTGACCATCGGGTTCTTGGTCACCTCCCTGACTAAAGCCCTTCTCCCCCGATCGCTCAGTTTAGATGGTTGGCCAGCTCTAGGAAGAGTCCTGGTGATTTCGAACTTCTTCCACTTATGGATGATGGAGGCCACTGTGCTCATTGGGACCTTCAAAGCAGCAGAATTTTTCTGTAACCTTCCCCAGATTTGTACCTCGAGACAATCCTGTCTCGGAGGTCTACAGACAATTCCTTTGACTTCATGTTTGGTTTGTAATCCATTTTGGAATAAGGCTGTAACATAACAAAATGTGGAAAAAGTGATGCGCTGTGAATACTTTCTGGATGCACTGTATATATATATATATATATAATATACTTTATATATTGTCACACTTGTGCACATGGGAGGCAGCTAGAAGGACCAAAAGAAGATAATTCCACACCAGGTCAGAGGGTGACATGGTGCAGTAACCCTTTCTCTTTTATCCGTGTAGACCAAACACAGAAAATTCTGCCTGGAACTCTGATGTCACTTCCAGTTCTGGGTCCGATGACATCACTTTTTTGCCTTAAAACCCGGCCAACTTCCTTCTGTGATTCACTTCTATTGTGGACTCAAAATGTACAACACTGTACCTTAAATCGTCACTATTTGCAGCCTTTATTGAAGTATACGGGTAGCTCCCCAAAACCATTTTCATGTCATGGCGTATTATTTCACAATATAAATATACAAAATATGAAAATGTTTAGCAAGCAGTGTGGCACAGTGATTAAGGCTTTAGACTTCAAACCCTGAGGTTCTGGGTTCAAATCCTGCCACTGACACTAAGTAAGTCACTTCACCTACCTGTGTCCCAACTGGTAAAAGAAAAGAAACATAACCAATTGTATCTCAAATGTTGTAAGTCATTTTGGATAAAGGTGTTAACCATTAAATAAGTGTAAATGTAACAATGTCTGTATCATACCTTACTACCTAGACTGCATCTGGAGAAAAAATAAACCCAGAGAATTACACAAATAGGCGTATGAGACTGGAGAAGGCGAGAGCAACTCATTGAGGGAGTAGGTTTTTTATTGTTTATTTATTTTCTATTTGATTTATTCCTTTCAGTCATTCCCTCCCTTGTGAGCTTTGCTTTCATTTTCCAACTGGACCCCTTACCTTTTATTCTGGATTTGAGGGTGGCTTGAGAACAGGTTTGTGTTTGGGCAAGCATTGATTTCTCTGTTTATTTCAAAGCTGGTAGAAAGATGAGTAGTACATTGAAAGGCGTATTACTGATCATGGCACTCTTACGGGGAGCTTTTATTTGATATGTTGATCAAGTGAAATGAGTTGGTCCCTGTAGTCATCTTCTCCAGTCTTTTTCTTTTTCACTGCAATGCAATGACAACAAAAATGTACTTTTTTTATTGCATATGTAAGCATTATAACAGTGCCTCATGACAGTTTGTTTTTTTATATTTTTTTATTTCCCTTCAATCTCTTATCTTTGTCCACATCTTCTTTTTTTTCTTCTTTTACATTTTTCTCTCGTTTATTATCCTCCAATTTAATATTGTTTTTAATCAGTATTCTGCTACTGGAGTATGTGAATTTCCCCTTGGGATTAATAAAGTATCTATCTATCTATCTATCTATCTATCTATCTATCTATCTATCTATCTATCTATCTATCTATCTATCTATCTATCTATCTATCTATCTATCTATCTATCTATCTATCTATCTATCTATCTATCTATCTATCTATCTATCTATCTATCTATCTATCTATGTCCTGTGTTTGCAGGGGCAGGACCCATATGCATTAAATCTTTCAGGCGCTGAGATCTTTAGGATCACAGGCACCTGAGTGACCTGCTCCTAAACATTAATATAGCATCAGAAAGTTTATTTGCTATGTGTTTGCCTCCTTTTGTTTTTTATTTTATAAATTGTAGCTGAGCATAGGAGGCTTCTTTATTAAGAATTTTTGGCTCTCTATGCCTCTCAGGTCTACACCTATGAGATTGTGCTTTTGATTTTTAATAACTGCTCTTTAATTATTTGTTATGCTTTATAACTCTTTCTTTTCAGCTTTAACTAATGATCTGTCTCGAATTTAGTTCTTCTTAATTAATTACTTTTTGAAATAACTTTTCTTTTGAGTTTTTGGTCCTTACTTCTTTATTTGGTTTATGACTCAATTAATTAAGTGTCTTATTTTGTGGCTCTTCTGGTAAAGTTTTTCTCAAATTGGACTTGCGTTCTCTGATTAGTCAATAGACATGGATAATGTTAAGATTCTGTAAAAGATAGCATTTTCGTTTTCCTTTCTTTTTTTGTACCATTTCCTTATAATCATAATACACTGGCATTTTGGTACTGGTTTTTATGATTTTAGAGGAAATTATCTATGAATGTATGTGACACCCCTGGAGGAGTTGTAATGTGATCATAGCAGCTATCTTTTAAAGAGTGAAAAATGTGTCAGTACGTTGTTTTGATAAATGAGTATGTTTAGAGTAATACAGTTAATTTCCTTGAGCAGTTTCTTTTTGAGTTTTTCTGGTTTTGCCCATGTTTTACATTGACTTCTAGTTTTATTGTGCCCATTTTATTTGATGATTTAGTAACAGTCCTTCCAAGAACTTTTCTTGCCTGGCTATGAGTATTGTCTGTCTTTTCCCTTTAGAAAGTCCTTCTCTACTCTGCCTCACTCTTCTAAAGGTAAGAAGATCCTCTTGTAAACGGAAAGAGCTAAACAGATGCAAAAGCTAGTCCTTTGATCAAGAGCAAACACAGCATTGACATGTCTAACCAAAGGCACCATCCTTATCAATATTAGACTCTAATTTTGTCCCATAACGAAATAGTAATTTGGCTGTATATGTGTATTTAACGTTGATGTATGTTTGTAATGAAACTATAAGAACATGGAATAATACGGCCATATAACTTTAAACCCAGTAAGGGAGTTGTGCCAGTGCACTTAATCTTGACTCAAGTATCCTGCTAAAGTTACAGTTAAAAAAGAACAGAGTACACAGTGTGAGACCCTCACAGTTTGAACAAGCACAGCACTCTCTGGCTACACACCTAAATCTGACTTACCAGGAGTGTTATCATATTATTTCTTAGGCTATGTTCACACTACTATGTGTTCATTTATAAATGCAATACAGTTAGCCTTCATTTTTGTCTTTTGTCCAGACTACCATGGTATTTTAAATCCTCAAAAATGGAGACATTTGAAAATTCTCTCCAGAGACTTTTACTTCTGACAATGCCGTCTTGGTGTTGCATTGTGGATTGGTAAAAATATACACTTCTGATAAAGCAGATTCCAATCACGCTCTGATTTGTCTGTGCTTATTGTGTAGCCCTTCCCTGATTGGATCCCACTCATTGCAACATCTCATTCCTTGATTAGTCACCCTTCATGGAAGAAAACCATATTCCACCATAGTGGGCATATAAGAATGGCTTTCAATGGCACTTGTTTTGTTGCTTACCTGTAAGCATCTAAGTTGTGTCTCGTACGTTTAAATGCTGCACACATGTACAAAAGGCAGATCATTCACCCGTTGCTACAGTTATAAAAATAGTCCCATGGCCAGCAGTTTTACTGTACTTCAAAGATTTTTCCACTGATGTGCACAAACCCAGTGTAGGCGAATATCTACATCATTTGCATTTTCATTTGTTTTAGTGATGCTTTTGTCAACGATGTGAAAGCACTAGTGTGGACGGAGGTCATTTTTTTTTCAAAACACATTTTAAATGAAAACATAATAGTATGGACATAGCCCTAGAGTTATTCCATAGGTTATGGATTTTCATTATATGTGATATAGTTATTCTTGAAATTGCAGTACAAGCTGTTGTGGTTCTAAGGTTTTGAATGTTGCTAATTCTATTTTTGTCATTTTGTGCATTTTCATACCTGTTTAATGATGTCATTATATTTTATCATTATTCTGATGATTTTTCCATCAGGGTAAACCAGCAGACTATAAAAGAGCAAGACCAGCAAATGATAGGAAACAAAATCATATGCATAATAACCAAAACACAAACCGATCGCCACAAAGTTAAAAAAAAAATGCACAAAGTTCTAAAGCCTAATATGAATATTTTTTAAAGTAAAGCATGCAAAGATGTTTGAGAACTACCCATGAAGCTGAGCATGGAGAAATGGATGTTGCCATGTTTTATATGCTTGATGCGGTAATGTTATGCACTGCACTTCCAGGAGTCAACGTGGTGACAACCACAACATTGTTGTCAACAACAACCAACAGCAAATGGTGGCACCCATGGCTGAAAAATGAAAACAACATAGTGGTATAAATATAAACAACAATAATGTTAAAATAATGAAAAAATCCAAAAATCATATCAAAATGGACACAGTAACCAATCAAATCTCCAATTCCTAATAATGGTGTCATCATTTTTTTTTTACATATTGTTGACAACAGTACATGCTGTCATCATGTGACTGTTAGGTGCATCACATGTGATTATGATGATCCTACACAATGGTGTTGCGCTGTCTCTGGAGTCCAAGTTAAACAAGTTCCTTTTGTGGTTAGTGAAGGTTATTCTTTTTGTTAGCTATTAACTTTGATTGGAACTTCAGACTTAATTTTTGGTAGGCATTTTTGTTTTGTTATTTATTGGCAAGTTGATCCTCAGTCCACATTTAATTATTCTTTTCATTTTAGGTGTGCGTTTGTCATATTGACGGAACACATGTTTTTTTGCATTCTAGGTATCTGTCTTATTACAAAATTGTATATTTAACTAAAATACAAGCTGTTTAAAATGCATGCTTTGTATGTTAGTAAAAAAGTTTGGATTTCAAATCATTTGAATCATTGACTTTTTCTAAACAATAGACAAACAAGGATTTTTTCCTGATTTATCTTTGGCCTTGGCTGCAGATTTATAGCAGGTGAATAACTGAATGCTGGCAGAGATCATTGAATACAAGACCTAAGATTAAAAACCGTACAAGATGATTGCCAGAGACCTATGATGACAGCAGCGTTTAACCTGTATTGCACATAAACATATAATATAACGCCTGTGCCTAAGAAATGCTGAACTGAATTAATCAGAGATGCTTTTCATTCAGCTCTCACAAAAAGGTATTATCTTTTTAGCTTTGCTCTACTGGTTCTATTTTGAGCCACTCATTAATAGAAATATATTCAGGAAAATTGTGAAGACTCATACTGTACAAAGCACTGAAAGCAAAAACTACTGAGTACCTGTCTGTGCCATCTACGCAACTTAGCCAGCATAAACCTCTGTGACAGCTAAAATCCTCTTAAGCCATCTAATTATTCCAGATCATCAATGTAGCAGTCTAATTGAACACTCATTCAGGTCTGTGGCACAAAGTGCATGGTAGTCACTTTTATGTGTCTGCTTAGGTGGCTCCTGATTCTGAATTTTGATGAGAACAGAAGACTCATATGCTTTCTGTTTTATTAAAAAGACATTTTAAGTGCATTATTTTCATGATTACAATCATTATTCTATCCTTTTGGCAAATTCTGTTTGTGCCTATTTTTTGAATTATTGTTTCTTACTGATTTACTGTAACAGCTATTATGTCTGTTGAACTGTCAATGCATTTCTCTTTGTTATCTAAGTAGTATAACAGCTGCTTTATACCAGTATATGACTGCTTATTTTATTTTTCCTTTTTCAAAAGATAGACTCCAATTCTTTAGGGAAATGGTAAGAAATTAAAAGCAATGTTTTAGTAGCAGAGTATTCTCTTTGGTATTGTATTTTATTGCATTCACATTTCCTTTGAAGAGGGATAAGGAGACAGAGATGGGAAGATCAGATATTAATTCTCTTTTCAGATATTGTTTGCTCTCAATAATTTTAATAATTAATTTTTCCCCAAAACAGACATACTAGAGATAAAGCAAATTATGTTAACCCTTATTTTTATAACAAAACAGAAAAAATGACATATATTATACAGTATTTGAGTCAAAAATACAATCAAATAAACATACAGTAATACATACATTGTGTATTCCAAGAAATAAAAAGCCAAAGTAAGTGAAAACATAGTCTCCTTCTTCTGACCAGTTCAGAGAGATATATGATAAGAGAACCCTGTATGATCACAATTATATGTGAACGTAAATAATTAAATGTTTCCTGAAATATATTTGTTGCTTATTTGTTAATGCATTATCACAATAACAGTCCACAAACATCAAAAAGGTTTGGGGCAGCCACCCATATATTATGCCCTGGCTGCAAATGGGTAATTTTGGTTGACTTGTTCACAGGTTGGAGTCCAAAACAGAACTGATTTAAGAGTGAAAATATGGTGGCTTTAAAGGCTGGGACAGGGAGTGACCGTCATCGGGACCAGGACCGGAAGTGACGTCATCAACAGCACCAGTACTGGAAGTGAAGTCATCAGTGGCACCAGGACCTAGCAGGATTTCCCATGGATGGTCTGCAGAGGATTGAGAGAGAAAATCAGTGTAGCTCGCCAGCCCCTGGTCTGGCGTGGTACTAATATTATTCAGACCCTTCAGCTGCCTCCCAATCGCACGTGTGTGACAGCATTTATTTTATTATGTCTTCAATTATTTATTTCACGGCACTACACACAACATGAAATACTGTACATCTTAAAAAGAAAACTATGATTTTTCACTCATCACAGTTGAGAGGGTAGGCTCTTATCAAGTACTGTTTCTTGATTGGTTAATTGTTGGTATGTGGGACGTAAGTATTCCACCATCAGGCTCCTGAGAGCTTCTTAAATTAAAGTAGCTGCTTGGTGCAATAATTCTGAGCGACGTTTCTAGTACTCATATCCGCCACAGACATGCACAGTCACAACTTTAAGCATGTGCTTTGCTTGCTTTGGAAATCCTGTGGATCTTAGGCATGTGCAAATGTGTGTGTTGCCTCTGCTGATGATGCTGCACAATGGAGAACGCAAACACATGCTTATTACAGTCACTTATATAAGGCTAATTTAGATTTACACATACTGTACACCTGATGCACACATTCTTTAAATGGGGAAAGAAAGCTGAGTATTCCAAAAAAAAAATAAACAAACTTGAGCTGGGAATCAATCTTGAATGTTCAGAGCTGTGAGGCTGCAGTGCTAACCACTGCACCACCCTATTTCTTGAAATGTCATACAGTATAGACTAAACATTCACCTAAAACTTAAAATTAATTATCTTCAGCCTATTATCTTATTTATTCACATTTTATGTTAAAGAATGAATGGTTGCACTGAAAAACTATTTAGAATATTAACCACTGAATTTTAATCATTTTAAGCAGTGAAAGTCAAAATATAAAGATGTATTTTAATTTGTTATATGAATATATGTGCCAAGATCAAAAGCTGTGAATATTCAATGAGAAGAAAAGCAATGTTAATTATTGGAATGGCAAACTATCTAATCAATCAAAAACACTAATCCCACCAATTATAATTAGACATAAATCCAATAAATAACTAATATTGACTGTGTACTATACAGCCATCGGGAAAGTAAACCTTAACTACTACTAACTACTAACAATAATCTTATTTCCTAGGTTTGTCTCCAACCTACTGTGCTTTTTGCAGGGATATCATTTGTTCTTTCATGGTTATGCTCTTTCTCCAGGACCAATGACATGGTATTAGGTTTACATGAGATAAACTCTGTACCTGTGAATGATGGAATAGCCTAAGGTCACATGCAAGATGTCCTTTACTATAAAGTTAAGCTTTGGCCCCCCAGTTACCTTGAGCAGGATAATTAGGTTCACACAACTGCAGATGAATGGGATACTTAACCTTGGAAATAGGAAAGCATGTAATTTAATCAGCTAGAGAAGGACATTGTGGAAACTGCCAGGGATGCAGAAAAGAATTGGAAATAGTCAAATATATATGGACTATAGCAAAGTGGAAATTCCTTTTTCATTAAAAATCCTTCCACAGAAGATTTTATCAAGACATCTCCTAATGGCAATCACATGAGTTCTCAACCCAAGTTCTCTTTACTATCCAGAGCCACCCTCAACATGTAGGTTTGTGAAGTACTTGGGCAACTCTTGTTAAATGCAGTGTTCATCAACGTTTGCTGTAATTTCTGTTCAGATGATGCATGTCTGATGTTTGCTTTGGATAAAGGGGAAGATTACTCTACACACATTCTGATGCATTTTTCTTTTAGAGTTGTAGTACAGAGAAGTGAGTTTAGATTGTACTCCTGATTCCTGGCTGTATTAAGCTGTTTAGCACACTTGTAAAGAAAGTTAATTACAACAAAGCTGACTTAGTTCAGCATCACAGTAAAATGAGTGCTACTCATGGAGGTATCCTTGTTATGAAAATGATATTTGAAAAAGTCAAAAGATGGTCAGATTTTAGTTTTCAAGACCTTTGTGCTCTGATAGTTCATTAATCTATCTATTGGTTTTTAAAAATATTAATTCTTTAATTGCACTTCATGGGATTTTCTGGTTTCTTGTAGAACTACTGCTTGACCAAGTACCATTTTATTCTGGGAAGGGTTCTATGCATATGAAATTATTTTTTATGGTTTGCAAAACTTCCTAATATGTAGAAGAAACCTGAAATATTCAATGTAGGCTACCTAGAAGCACTCTAACAGATTAAGAAAACCTGGACTGTGCCTGTGTTACTGTATGCAGCAAGAGTCTTTATAAAATCCTTACCCAATGGTATTTCATAAATCTGTTACCACCTCTTCATGGTTATTTACTTTGTTGAGTCTGTTACTTATCAAAATAAAAAATGGTTCTCTCGGGAACCTTCCATGTGGATGGGTGGTTTTGGAACCAAAAATGGTTCCCCTATGGCATCACTCTGAATAACCACTATGGCACCTTTATTTTTTTAAGTTTACTTAATAGGCTTATTGAGTCTATTTTAGTGAAAACACATAGGCATACATTTTCAGGCTGAAACATGCTTGTTGCTCTTTTTTGATATGTTCTTACATTACAAAACGAAAGAGATTCCCTCTACCTGGAGTCAGACTGTGAGGTCTAAAGCTGAGGACAGCACCTCTTTTTATGCAATTCTCTGACCCAAAAGGTATATTCAATAGACTAAGGATCAAGAAATCTAGAAAGAATCTATTATAAATTACTGTAATTAATGCCAATTGGGGAAATTTTGAAACTTTTTTGTTTAACATTCGGTTGCATTTTGAAAAATCAAGAGTGCTGTGTATGCTGTGCATTCATGTAAAACTACCAATAGCATCCATGGGGGGCGGAGTGGTGGCTCTGAGACTAAGGATCTGCGCTGGTATCCCGAAGGTTGCCGGTTCGAATCCCCATCACTGCCAAAAAGAGATCCTACTCTGCTGGGCCCTTGAGCAAGGCCCTTAACCTGTAATTGCTCCAGGGGCGCTGTACAATGGCTGACCCTGCGCTCTGACCCCAAGGGGTATGCGAAAAAAAAAAAAACTAACAAACACTGTTGTAAGTCGCTCTGGATAAGAGCGTCTGCTAAATGATGTAAAATGTAAATGTACTATAAAGAAATTTAGTTAGTTTGCCTTTACTGGCTTTGTAAGTATGCCACAGGGGAAATCAACAAAATGTAGTTCAAATAATCAAATACCATTATCATGTTTTAAAACTTAGGTTACAATAAGTGCAATTGATTTATTTTATTTTTTTTTTTGCCTCTTTCAGATTCCTTAGCCTCAAGGAAACATAAGTGAATTTAAATTGTCAAGATGCTAACTTGTTGCTATTACTTTTCACATGCAAGTAGAAAAAGAACAACATTATGAAAGAAGTCAGTGCTGTTGACGTTGAAGCAAAGCGAAGAGATGCTAAAGAAACCTTAACTGCCACTACAGTATTGAGTTTTCTGTGTGACTCCCCAGTAATTGAGGCTAATGTGATAGGCAAGCGGAACTGCCAGCTTTGCTCGGTTCTGACTGTAAAAGCACACTCCTATGTCAGACCGCCTGCGGTTTTAAATAGCAGATTTTAAACTGGGTACACCACCTGTGAGATGAAATGGAAAACCTTTGCACACCAATGTGACTCAGGGTAGGTAACACAATTCTGGAAAAAAGTAGGTTCATGTAATAGGCCTCTAATGTAATGCTGCCTTTTCGTGACCCTGAGGGAGGGTGATGTTTAATTTATTTATTAGCAGCCATTAGGAAAGCAGAAATGGCATGTGAAAGAAAGATGACTGAAATGATGATGTGCCAGTGCCAGTGTAATGATAAGCAGGCATCATGTGAGACAGGGATAGAGGGTAAGCATCCAATGTCTAGAAGGTTTCTTGGGACACTGACAGTTATCACAAGTAGAATGTTTGACTGGGTTCCTCAATGAGAGCGAAAAACGGGCATTGTCTTATTAATTAAGAATCGAATTCAATCTGTGTGATGGAGACTCTACAAATGTTTTAAAACTTTCAAGTTACTGTTTATTATTAGAATGGGAATTCCTAGGGTTCCCACAATATTATATTATCTTGATACATTATACTATAACATTGTACTTCAGTTGCAACATGTTATAAATAATCCAGAGTAGTATCAATCCTTTACAGACGTCCTCCTGTTATCATCTTTATTCTCATCTTATACTGGATGCTGTTCAGCAAAGTTCTTTGCTTGTGAGATTTTCACCATCATTTGATCCTCATGTAAAGCATACTAATCAGAAAGAAAATAGAGGACGCAAATGTCTTTAATTCAAATCATCTTTATTATTTCCAACCTCTGTATAAAACACCAATGAATCCACTTTTTCTAACCATGCCCATAATGCTGCACAGGGCTGTTAGTGCAAGTTCATCCTAAGAATAGTTTAACAGCATGTTACAGTATTGAAGTAAATGATTCGGGCAAAAGGTTCTGATTTTGACTAGTTATTTCTTTGTCTTGATGTCTCTGTTTTATACAAAATGTTTGACTTAACAAACAGAAAATGAATATAACAAATTATTTCGTCTAGAACTATGAACACCTTAATTTTTACCGCTCAAAAATTGAAAACAGTAATGTTCATATTATCTAATAAATGATATGTTTGATCATGGTACAAGTTAATCATGGCTTTCCAGTTGGCATTGACATTAAATATCTATTGTGGCAGATGGAGAGAGCCCTTGCCCGCCCAGGACGCCCCAAAGTGTGGAAGGACCAGGGGAAAGAGGATTGTCGGGACAGTGTTTTCCAGGGGGCGATAGAGGGTAGTCCCCTTGGTTTCCAGTTGGACCACAAATTATGAGCATGGGGGCTCAACGCTGTTGGAACCCATGGCCACTGCCAGGGGGCGCATGGACCTTTCCAGGGCCTTATTTGGTCACGCTTCTGCCACACCCGGAAGTGTGGCCGGAAGAAACTCGTCAGGCACCTGGAGTCCATCCAGGAGCCCTATAAAAAGGAGCCACCTCACTCCATAAGTGGCCAGAGTTGGGAGGAGAGGACAAAGCCTGAAGAGGAGGGGAGGGAGAAGGACTGGTGGAAAGAAGGGACTGAATGGTGTTGGTGTGTTGCGTGGTGTTTACTGGTATTGTAGACTGGTAATATTGTAAATAAACATGTGGAGTGTGGCAAAACCTGTCTCCTGCCTGTCTGTGTCTGGGTTAGGGTGGCGGTATGCCTCCTAGTGGCTCACACTATCATCAGGATCTTCTCTCATTTTTAATTAGTTGCTCAATTAGTATGTCTGCTCTGTTCTGTCTGTTCTTCTCCTTTCTCAATCTCAATCTTTAAATAGGATTCTAACATTACTGGCTCCTGAGTCACCATATTTTAATATTGAAGGCCAGTGAGACTCTTTAGGCTTTTATTTTCCATTGTGGAAGCCAGTGCCAGCTCTAGATTTTTTTTTAATTTGTTACGGTAGGCAAAAGTGAAAATGTCATGCCCAAACCACAGAGTCTTGAAGGCAGTTGCTAAATAAACTATTGAGCGGGGGAAGGATCTCCTTTGGGGTTTAGTACAAGTCATACATACATAGATGTCAGATCAAACAGCGCAGCTGGTTGGATGTGTTTTGGGAGACATGGCCTGGAAAAATCACAGGATGGGTGCCAAAGTTCACCACAAGCCCCCACGTCTGGATGACAAAGATTACATCTATTCTAGATAATTTGCCGCCTCCTCCCCCAAAACAAAACTTGGTCTCCCGAGAACCACCAAGTTCACCTCTATAACAGATCCGACCCTGGTGAAAGCACAGCTCCTACAGGACTAATCAAGAGAGCAGTATTCCTTGCTTTCTATCAGAAAACCTTTTTTAAGTGAGTTTTGTGGTTTGCAAAAAAAAAATTTAAGGGGCAATTTTCAGCCAACTGTACACAAAACAAAATCCTGCTGTTTCCTTCATCACTACCCAGTAGTCACCAAATGTACATCTCTGGCAAGGGTGCTAAGTCATCTGCTGAAGATGGCTGGTGACACTTTGCTGTATAACGGGCAATTGCTACTGGCAGGAATCTTTCGTACAGGAAATAAAATTAATCTGATGCATCATTGCAACAATGTGAGAAGTCAGCATGATGTGCTCTATATTCTCTGAAAGAGACCCCTTTTTTCATTTTCCACCAGCTATGCAGAAAGTTTCCTTAACAGTACTTCAAAGAGGTCATGCTGTCTTCAACTGGGTTTTGCAAAAAGCCAGAGAGAGTACAATGAAATTCTTATTTGCATGTTTAACAAATATGCAAGAAGTCACCACTCTCTGATATAATGATAAATATCTTCTTAAGCAATAGAAAACACAAATCAGCTTGCCTGATGTTCAGTTGTGCACCCATTTAATTTGTTGATTACTTCTGTCAATACTTCAGTCCTTGCAATGTTTTCAAATGCTGATGCAATGCTATGCATTATGGGTCTTTTTCAGTTGATTCGTAACTCCCTATTTTAGGTGCCCAGGACTTTAGATTTTTTCATTGTGAGCATATTTTAAATTGATTGAACATCTTAACCTGTAGTACCGATGATTTCAAGTTTTATTATAAAACAGATCTTATTTGGGTGTTTATTAAGGGTTGTGAACAAATAAATTATGCTAAATGGAGAGTACAATTGATTGAAGAATTAAAGGTTTCAAAATTGACCCGATGGACATGGCAGTGCTCAAAATGTGAAGCAGCTGTACATAAATGTGACTTTTGAAAATGTTTTGCTATGTTGGAGCACTTTACTGAAAACCTTCACATTTCACAGATGAAAATAGGACATTTAGGATGTTCTTATAAGATATTTATCTACAATTTACCCAAAATGCAGTGGAAAATCCATTAAAGTCAATAATGGTGTCACACATGTGCGACTAGGAGGGAGCTGAATGGACTGAGTGGAGGTAATTACCTGCCAGGCCAGGGGGTGGCGGGGTGCACTAAACCTACCTCTGTCATCTCTGCAGGCCAAAGACGGGAAAACCTGCTTGATTCAACATCACTTCCGGTTCCGGCAGGCAGACTGACATCACTTCCACTTTACGGCCTATAAATCCGCCATCTTTGCTCAGCCTGTGCAGTTCAATCTAGACACATTAGCGCTTACAGTATTTAAAAACCTTTTTGCAGCCAGGGACAATATACGAGTGGCTGCCCCAGACCTTTCCAGTGTGTTGAGACTCATTCTTTTACAGGGTCAAAAATGACTTGCAAGACATGGCAAGGTAAAATTTTTTAGAAGCTGTACAAATTATGGGATTTCTTATCTTCCTTAATTGAGGGTATTGTATGTAAAGTCACAAACTTTCATGAAACACATGGAATTTAGGATGTTTTTACTGATGACAAATACAAGCGCATGTTATATTATAAAATTAGAGAAACGTGTGGATATGTTAAACTCATTCAGCTCATTCAAGCTCATCCATTGTCACACATGTGTGCATGAGAGGCAACCTCAGATCTCGTCTAATGGTAATTACACTCTGAGCTAGAGGTTGGCCTCTTATCTCCCTACCTCTGCAGAACAGATGATTTATGGACAGACCACCACATCACTTCCGCCTTCCAGCTTCCTGATCCTGCCACTTCCGCCTCATATTCCTGAAAACCGACTCCACCATCATCTTGAACTCAGTCTGATACTGACTTGTGTGTATATTGAGTGTTTTTTCATCACTTTTATTTTTTCAATTAAATGGGATCACCTAGGTGGCCCAACTCTTTATGGTCTTTGTTGTTTCCTTATTACACCATCTGTCAGTTTAATGAACCCGTTTACACCAGTTTTAATGTCGCTAAAAGTAAGAAAGGCATTTTCATCCTGTAAAGTCATTAAACATTTATTTGCTTTTGGTTAATATTTATTTACTTTTTATAATATCTTGCTTAAACTAGTTATTGTGTGCTCAATGCACATATTCTATAACAAAAGCTACTGGAATTTTATGGTACACTGCCAACTCTATAAGAGTGTAGTCTAAAAGTATAGAAAGAACGATTTTTTAAATTAAGTACACCCTGTAATATCCTTTCAAATCTTAAGGGAACAAATTTCAGTCAGCTTCATCTTAAGAGATGTCCACTTTAAAAGCACTTGCTTTTTTTGCAGGCTTCTGATGAGCAAAGGCAATTCTTTCCTCTATGATAGGAATTGCCTGTTCATACATAAATCATGAACTATTGCCTGTTGCTGCACCAGTCACCTAGAAACCAATTGTGCATACTGTAGCTCAGTGAGTGGAAAGATCAGATGAGACAAACCACTGTTTTTTTTTGGTTTTGTGTCAGTCAAGAATAAAATAATTTTGCACAGAGGTGATTTGTCTTCGCTCATTTATAACTACAGCCAGTTTTCCAGGGTAGTCATCATCTATGCCTAATTTTAAATCAGTCAGATTAGAAGACTTTTATAATCAGATACTCTTGATAAAAACAGTAAATTCATTTTCAATAGCCTGAAATGCTATGGGTTTATACACATCTTTGGTCTCTCCACCCTGTCTTTGAAAGGCAGAGTAAAAAAAAATCATATATGGCAACCATTTGTATTTAATTCAAATACTGCCGTGTTAACTACAGTATCCAATTGATCATTCAGAATATCTTGCTCAGTTATTTGACCAGCTGAATATCCACTATCAATTTTAAGAACAGTTCATTAACTGAAGTATCTCTAAATGTGCAGAGACTTTGTGTGTGAGTCTTTCAATGTTATTTCTGTGCAGAGCAGTCAGAATTGATTTTAGGAGCGCCACTTCTAAAGTGATGTGAATAATTTAACAAGATACTCTTTAACTATTTGCTTGAGGGGGTGGAATTTTAAATGTACCCATATTCTGCGTATTTGTATTGGTGCAAAATCACAGAAACAGCAGGTTCAGCAAAAGTCCTTAGATGCAGAGGAAAAAATGAAAGATTTTAGCATTAGGTTTTTGGTTTAAAGCAATTGCGATAGAATGTACTCGTGACATGAAATGACACTGAGGCTTTTACTCAACAGCAAGACTATCAATGAGAGTGATTTTTCCAAGATGTATTCACTTTAATTTAACTTATTTTTAAGAAACACAATGTGCAAAAACATTGGAACAGGAGAGGATACTTTACACAATATCTTCACACACCAGGAATAACACCAAGGAAGCCATAATTATAAAATATACCCATTCATTAATTTACGCAATCGATGCTTGATCCAATTTTAGGTGGTTGTATTTACATTAATTAATAAAGTAAACGGTGGAGGGAGTAATAGAGAGTGAGAGAGAGAGCTTAAAGTATAAAAGGATAACAAAAAGAAACCTACTGCTCTATAGGCAACACGCATGAACCTCTGTCTGCCTGGTAGGGTGGCTCACCAATCTGACAAACTGTTAAGTACCATATGAAAGCACTCCCTTCTCACCTCCCAGATCTTTTCTGTCACATACAATTTGTCCTCCTGACAGTTAGTTTTTTTCCACTTCTCTCCTCCCAATGCTAGGCTAATTGGTGTCTCTGGAATGAGGTGGCTTTATGCTCCATACCTTAGTCACTTTGCATCAATACCCAGAATCATTTCCTGGGTCAAAGGTGTTCCTTCTTTAGCTATATGAACAGCAGGTTAGAACTTCCCCTGTGGCAACATCTACTGGACCTGTTGACTGTATTGTACAACTGAGACCTCCAGTTCTTAGGTCTTTTGGCATCTTGCTAACTTTCAGTTGCTTCTTTCGTATCTCATGTGGATTGTGCTGTATTCCCTGGCATGAAGTGTGTCACATGTCTTGTAGCACCTAGTTATAACAATTGTTTTCTACTAGGTGACACTTTCTTTCTCCTTCTTTAATATCCCTGCCTAGTGTCCTTGTGGAAAACAAGAAGTTTGAACCCTCTCGCAGTCCCTGTCTTCCTACTCTGGCGGATAGTATGGTTCTTCCTTTTCCAAGTAATGTCTTTCTGTTGTTCATTCTCCGGGCACAGTAGCTGGCCATTCCTTCAAGAAACATTAATCAAAGAATTTATTTCAGTTCCTGTTGACGCAAAAAGTATGAAAGGCCCTTTACACAATAACATAATATGAAATACAAAAATAGATAATAAAATTAAATAAAAATAAAATAGGATATGAGTTACATAAAACATAAGTCAATAAGAAGACTAACCAGAATAAAAAAATCTTGTCCTAGTAATAAAGGTTTAAGCCCTGATTTAAATATGTTGTGCAACTCCAGCTCAATTGCTCATCGGAAGTGATTTCCAAATTATAGGAGCAAAACTACTAAAGACTCAAAACTCAAAGTTTTTATACCTGTATACAGGAACAGCAAAGAGATGGGTATCAGTAGAGTGAAGAACTCTTTTAGGCTAGACATTTATCAAAATGGATAATCCCATCTATCTTCAGCAGGGTTGCAGGAATGCTGAAGCCTATCCCAGTAAGTATCCGGCACAATGCAGGAACAATCCCTGGAAAAGGAACACACTGACAAACAAACGATTTGCATAACCTTTGGACTGTGGGAGACAACCAGAGCACCCAGATGAAATCAGGTACACAAGGGAAGAACATGCAAACTCCATGCAGGTAGCAACTAGAACACAAACCTCTGTCTCCTTGTTGTAAGGCAGCATCACTACCACTGTACCACCATTCTGCCATCAAAATGGGTAAATCTAAAGGAAATGTATCATGTAATGTCTTAGATTAAAAATAAATGTATAAAATAAATACACTTCAATAGGGAGCTAATGCAAATAGCATAATACCAAAGTGGATGCTGGGTCACAAACTTGTACATTTCAAAAGATAACCAGATGAGTTCTGGGAATATGTATAGATTGCTTTGCACTGTATAAGGCATTATAGCAATCAAAGCAAGAATAAATTTGTACTTGAATTAGAATTTTAGCAGCACCAAAATTAATGTAAGGGTGAATTTGTGTGATATTCCTTAAATAGAAATATCCAGAGCTACAAGTGGCTTTTATTTGTGTACAACAACAGAATTCTGAACCAAACACCATACACACAGAATATTTAAAATTGATCTTATTGCTTCCAAAGGGCAAATAACTGACAAATTGTGTTTTCACAAAATCATTTTGTAAGTTGTTTCTTGCATATTCTCAAGGCTTGTAATGGTAAAAAGCCATCTGAGTGATGAAAACCACTGGATGCCTTCCCATTGGATATGGGGCAAGACTGTTTGCAGATGCTTTGAGTCATTTCTGATTGTATCCCCTGTGGTTTTCTCTGTGCTCCTGACTCTGTCCATGTAAAAAGGCACAGCAAGCCATGCCAATACAGTATGTGTATTACATACTGCTTTTGCATGTTATTTGTGCCTTTCAAAACTGAATGTAATGCTGTGATAAATATCTATAGGTTGCTTTCTTTTCACTTAGTGGACCACTAAATTAGTGACAGCAAGAACCTCAAGTCTTATCTCATTTAACACTTCATCTTCAAAAGCAGTTGGATATTATAGAAACGTTCAATAAACTGAACACAAATAACAATTTTTAGGCTTAGGTGGTGCCTGAAGATTGTTTTCTTGAGTTATTCACATTCTGACCATAAGGGGACCTAAACCCATACAGAATTGGGCCAGACACAGTTCCAGGTACAAATAAGTTAATTTATTTTCACAAACACCTTGCACAGGTTTCTTCCTTTGCACAACTGACAACTCCAAACAAAATTCTCTCCATTTCCACTCCTTCCCAGGTGAGATTTGTCCACTGCCTCATGACTCTGACTACCTGATGAAGATGAGGTGGCTTCTATTATGCCGGACCCAGGAGTACTTCCAGTACCATAACATTCCAAGCTGGAAGCAGTTCCAGGTCCAACAGAAACCACCCAAAGTAGGGACATCGCTCCCTCACAGCTCCCTTGCGCTGACACCCAAGTACCCTAGCAGGCTGAACCATCCAGACTACAACTCCCACCATGCCGTGTGGGTGTACAAATGGGAGTTCCACCAGAGGAATGCGACCACCCAGTGTATCAGTGGAATAAATGACCCCAGCAAGCAGATATACTATGGCCTCCCAGCTAGGAAAGGTATCAGTAAACAATCCGGCCAGAATGCCTGTCCAACCACTATGGTACTCTCAATGTACTGTTTAAAGCAGCACCTCAGCATTAAGGGTAAATTGAGAACTATCTGTCGTCACCCAGTGGATGCAACATTAAATTGTAAACTAACTTTAGTAAATTAACAACATTTTGAAATGTTTTTAGTATACAGTTGACATAATCAAATTTTTCCAATTTTTACATGATATGTTCAATCCAATTTTTTATCTAGCAAATTTTTTTTATTTTTGGAGTATGTGAAATTTTCTTTTTGCCTGGTTTCTGAGCTGTTTGAGCAGACCCCTACATTTCCCAATACATATTACACCACCTGAAAGACAAAATATATAAAAAAAAACTTATGTAAAGCAATTTTATTTACTTTAGTTTTAAATGCACTAAAAAGCAAAAACTAAAATTTTCTTTACCCACAGTTTTCGTGTTTTTATGTGAGTAAATAAAATTGTGAGGTGCAGTTAAATTAATTGATTCTAACAATTTTTGAAACTTGTTTAGCATGGTGGGGAATTACAATGTTGTTTTTTTTATATATTTTATGATGAAAGTAGCTATTCTATTAACAAATTGAATGAATTCATTTATCTGTGCCCCTCGATTTTATTTAGTCACATATACAGTAATCCCTCCTCCATCGCGGGGGTTGCGTTCCAGAGCCACCCGGTAAATAAGAAAATTGGCGAAGTAGAAACCATATGTTTATATGGTTATTTTTATATTGTCATGCTTGGGTCACAGATTTGCGCAGAAACACAGGAGGTTGTAGAGAGACAGGAACGTTATTCAAACACTGCAAACAAATATTTGTCTCTTTTTCAAAAGTTTAAACTGTGCTCCATGACAAGACAGAGATGACAGTTCCGTCTCACAATTAAAAGAATGCAAACATATCTTCCTCTTCAAAGGAGTGCGTGTCAGAGAGAGAGAAAAGCAAACAAATCAATAGGGCTGTTTGGCTTTTAAGTATGCGAAGCACCGCGGCACAAAGCTGTTGAAGGCGGCAGCTCACACCCCCTCCGTCAGGAGCAGAGAAAGAGAGAGAGAGAGAGAGATAGAGAGAGAGACAGACTTTGTTTTTCAATCAAAAATCAATACGTGCCCTTCGAGCTTTTAAGTATGCGAAGCACCGTGCAGCATGTCGTTTCAGGAAGCAGCTGCACAAAAGATAGCAACGTGAAGATAATCTTTCAGCATTTTTTGACGAGCGTCCGTATCGTCTAGGTGTGCGAACAGCCCCCCTGCTCAATCCCCCTACGTCAGGATCAGAGAAAGTCAGTGCAAGAGAGAGAGAAAAGTAAGCTGGGTAGCTTCTCAGCCATCTGCCAATAGCGTCCCTTGTATGAAATCAACTGGGCAAACCAACTGAGGAAGCATGTACCAGAAATTAAAAGACCCATTGTCCGCTGAAATCCGCGAACCAGCAAAAAATCTGCGATATATATTTAAATAGGCTTACATATAAAATCCGCGATGGAGTGAAGCCGCGAAAGGCGAAGCGCGATATAGCGAGGGATTACTGTAACCAAGAAAATTGTGGTTAAAGAAAAATGTATTTTTTGCTTTTTAATGCATTTATAACTAAAGTAAATAAATTCATTTTACTTAGAAAATGTTTTTATACATTTTATTTTTTAGTTTTTGAGTATTTTGAAAATGATTTTTCTTTAATCATTTTTCATGAACGGGGAAGCTTCTTTAAAAGTATTACATAATATATACTCTTTGCAGAATTATTTGAATACTAAAAAGAATTCTATTTTGGTCTCTATGTTTCTGTTTAGGCTCTTATGGGATTAGCGATCGGTCGCTACGAAAAAAAATATCAATGACAGAACGGCAATCTTACGGCAATACTTCCTCACCATGATCATCAAGGCTACTCCTTCACAAGAGTAAACAAGTAAAGTCGGCACGTATATTTACCCACTCCACTCACTGGAAGAGGCAAGTGGGGGCAATCTGATGCGTCTCTCACTTGTTTGCCCCTACAGTATATCGCACTATTCCCTCTCTGTCATTTTTGTGTGTGCATTAATTGGAATTGCATAACCATTAATTACGGCAAAATATGTTAATTAATTGCATCAGTTTTGACAGATTATTTTATTGTCATCGATACTGAACACATATGCAAAATATGAAAACATTCGCTTTGCCAAAAGTGGGTTTAAAATCAGTTGCAAGATTTCATCCAGACAAACAAACAGACAGCAGCGTAAAGTTAAATAAAATTGTTTTATTAATAATAAAAAGAATAGCTGGTCCATTGTTGGACTAGTGAAAGCAATTCAAAACTTAAAACTTGTCAATTTATCTAGAACAGGGATGTTCATCTCAGATCCTGGAGCATCACAGTGGTGGCAGGTTTTTGTTCTAGCCACTTTCTGAATTTCTAACCATCTACTGATCTCTAATTAAAGACTTATTTCCCCTTCAAGCAATGACCAGACAATAAAGAGATTCAAAGTGAGCCAACAGATGACCAGATAATTTGATTTTATATGCACCTGTGTGTCTATCATGTAATATTGGTTTCAATAAAATATTTGAAAAGAAAAAATGAAAGTCTGAAAAATTTTAAATTGCTGCTGTCCACAAAATATTTTGGAAGGTTTTCCTGGAAAGAAGAAAATCAATAGTTCTAGAAAATGTCTGGCATGGTAGAATAAGTCAAATAACAAGTAATAGAATTAAAAAATAAGTTTAATTAACACTAAGATTTGGCTTTCATTTAAAAACTGGTTGAAGGAAAATGGTGACCCTCCAGTTTGACATTCTTGGTCATCAGTTGGCTCACATTGTATCATTTTTTTTGCTTGGCTGTTGGTTAATGAAAAAAATAAATAATGAAGGGTTCAGAATCTTAAAAAGAAAGTCCATTAAAATTAAGGCAAAAGAAGTGAGCTCCATTAGAGGCGCTAATTGTTTATTAAATAAGAAAGTGACAGGAATGAAAACCTGCAGCCACAGCAACTCACATGGGTTTGACTCCCCTAAGAATAAGAAACGGGCAGGGTTGAAAGAGGAGAACAGGACACCACCATCTGCTGGCGAGCCATGGAACTGCATTATGTTTGTTGGCATACTGAGACGTTTGTTCAACTAAACCGAAAAAGGAAACCTTAAATGTTTATGAAGGTCAAACAAAAAAGCAAGATTGTGATAGCTTATCATTTCTTTAATGAAATGTTTAATTTTAAAATGTAATGCATTCAAACATTCTCGACAGGAAAAACAGTGACAGTGGATAATGCAAATATGAAAAAGAAAAACCTTTTGGGAGGCCCTTATAATAAATGACAATTGGAATGTGTCAATTTATACTTACATAATAAACTCAGTACTAAAAATAATCAGAGAGTCAATTTCCACTGACCTTGATCCAAAAAACTAGTTTAAGAAAATATATATAACTAGCTGTGTATTCCAGGATTGATCAGATATTTTTTTGAAAACATCTCTGTACATTTTGTCATCTGAGCAAGAGACACACAAACTGCCCAATTTGATCAGAGATTGTTAGGCTACAAAATATAAAATTCAAACAGAAGTGCATCAGTTTGAAGTGGAAAGAGTAATTTGATGGGTTAAAATGAATTTGTGGTATAACATTGTATAAAAACAGAATCTCCTTTATCACACCCTGTAAAGATTGTGGTCAATCATTATGCCTCCAAGGCACTCTGGTTGGACTGTCATTCACTTTCAACCAGTCAACTTTGAGGTTAGCCTCATCATAAAGGAAGGACTTAATGCTCAACAACAGAAACAGAACAATATCAGTTTCACAGCGACCTATCCCTACCATGGAGTCAAGACGCCATATAATCTGGACTATATGTTGGACAGTATCCAAGTTATCCTCCAATTTTCATGAAAATATGGAAAGTTGTTTTTGAGTGATGCCAGAACAAACATACACACACACATACACATTCAAACTCAGTTTTATCTATATTGGTTTCATTTGCGTCACTAAGTGAACAGTAACTCCTTAACAGTGTCTTCAGTTCTTTGGAGATTCATTCCAGTTCCTTTGATGATACTTCTCATAGACTTTGTTTCCTTTAACTTTTACCAGCGTCATTGCTGTAAAATGCTGATCATCCATGATGATATTTTCACCCATCTTCATTTGACACAACATTGAATGTTTTAGGTGTCTGATACTTTTTGGACATCAGGACATATTGTGCAGTTTTAATTTCCATCTTCATAAAAAGAAATGGCAAAAGGAGAAAGTAAAGATGCCATTGTACCAGAGAAGCTGCAGAACACAGTTAAACTTTAATTAACTTCAATACAATGGCAAAGGTAAATCAGCATTAAGGTGCTACATAAATAAAACGTATTATTGTTATTAAGTAATGTGGCGAAGAATACAGCAGACTATAAAAGAAGGAATACAGTGCTTAACAAGCATTAGGAGATGTTAAGTATAAAAAATGGGCAGAGTTAATGTAGAATTTCAGTATGTGTTCTGCAGTTTTTTATCATAATTTAACTCATCATAATTTAATTTATGATTTAATTAATAATGATTTATTTTTTTAATAGTAGTCTCACATTCACAACAAATTAATATGCTATTGTGACTGATCTAATGCTGATTTTGAACATCTTTTCTACACATAGCAATCTTTCTCAGTACCATTGATTTTTTTTTCTTTTCTTTCTTTACTGGTTCTCTCTCACACCTTTATATAATTGCTGCTAGGCAGATTTTTACTTTGTAAATTTGCCCTATATTTATATTTCATTATTTTTCCAGAAACAGAAGTCATATTTTGTGACTGCAATTGCAATCCATGTGGATCTTTGACCCCAGGAAGATTAAATCTTTAACAATGTCTGCTTTTTCTTTATCCATCTGCATTTGATCGATGAAGTCACTAAATATATTCTTTGTCTTCTTTACACTGAGCAGCAGTTTCAACATTTACACTATTTTCTTTTGCCTTTATTATGAGCGTTTGCACTTCTTTCAGTTTTGTGTATTCAGCCACATATAGAATTAGTGATAATTCTCCCAAATTTATATTCAGGATTTTTATTTTTCATTTTTTAATAAACTATCTTTGCAATAGATACACAGATAAACAGACGGATAGAAAAGGTTTTCAGCAGGCATAGCAAAAGAAACATGCATTTTTTAGTGTGTTCCATGCTAGTGTTTTCCTTTTTCGGTTTCTTCATTATTTAGTGAGTGTTTGAGCTGGATGTTGTGATAGATCAAAGCATATATACAGTAGTTTAAAGCATTATCTGAGATCATCCTTATTTCATGTCAAAATTAAAAAATGATCTCTTTTAATCAGTTGACGCTGTGTCTTGTATAACTGCTAATGAAGTCAATACCTCAACTAACTAGTCTTCTGTGACCTTGATTAAGTTGATTGATATTCCGTTTACACCCAATTTACATGCAGTGCTTTATTATTAGCTAGCCCCACTAATCTTCACTGCCTAATATACTTTGTCAGGTTACCAATTTGTTGCTTTTTTTTTTAAAAGATCATTCATCTTGGAGTAAGGGGCATTACCTTCTTTTTTTAACCTTTTCATATGTGATTCTTTACCTCACCATCCCAGTGTTTTATATTTATATATATTTTTTTATATTAAGTACATTACATGTCAGTAAAGCATACTACAACTTACTCAGAACAATCCACATATCCCTCCCCTATACAACCAGAGAAGAAAGAAAGAAAGAAAGAAAGAAAGAAAGAAAGAAAGAAAGAAAGAAAGAAAGAAAGAAAGAAAGAAAGAAAGAAAGAAAGAAAGAAAGAAAGTTAATGTATCAAATTATTTACATTATCACTCCAAAAAAAGGTTAGCATCAGTTCAGAATGACACAATTAGTTATTTAAGGGCACCATTAACTCATGTCAGAGTCCAAGAAATGTTTGGACTGTTTCTCATTGAATAAATTAGATATTTTTCTAATTTTAAGGTAAGACATCCTTTTCCCATTATGTTATGATAGGATGTTAAGATAAGGCAATATGTTTGAAGTGTAGTAATACTAAAAATAATATGTTCCATTTATAATGCTAAAATTAATATGTTTTATTTATAAAGCACCTTTTTCACCAGTGCTTTACAATATTCAAAGGAATACAATGGAAATAAAAGCAAATATTAAATTAATAACATGTTATACAAACTAATATCAACCATTAAACACTAAGTAATATATGAACACATGAAAGTCGGAATATTGAATCAGAATAAGAAACAATAAACAGGCAAAAAAAGAAGAAAGCCATGAAAACAACAACACAACTTGTGTATGCTTACTTGTAGAAATTTACATGAAAATGTTACAATCACCTACATCGATAAGAAACAAAGAATAGGATAAGAGTGGATTTCATTATCAGTAGACCCAGACTTTGGAAGGACATTGGCCATTTAATGGCTATTCATTAGATGTTTAGCTCTTTTCCAATAATTTCAGTCTGACTGCCACCTTCGGATGGAGTTGGCTAATTCAGAGATGCAAACTCTTTAAGTTTATTTCCCATTTTTGTTTGACATATCAAGACTTCCGATCACAATGATTCTGATAATTCTAGTGCTTTAATGAGCCTTATGTTAAGCGTGTACATTTTAATGTCTGGAGTTGTTTTATTTTTTCTGTACTACTGTATCTTTAGAGACTAAGGATAGAACACTATACTGTATATAAGGCCTATTTTTCTACTAATTATACATTTATTTTATGAAAGCCTATGTTTCTTTTTTTTGTTATTTATTCATTATTATTATTATTAGTTTGCATCAGGACAGGACTCTGGTCATAAAAATCATGCCTAATGTCTAATGGAGAAGTCTAATCAAAAAATATAGCAATCCCAAAAAAATGGGAATAGCTACAGAAGAAGAAGAAGATTCATTATTATTCTTAACACATTTAATTTGATTTTCTTTTCTTGCAACTTTTCCTTTGGACTTCCTGTAAATCATTTTGAGCCACATTCTGTGTATTAAAATATGCTCTAGAAATAAATGTTGTTTGAGCTAGAAATGTTAGTTGAAGAAAGTTTGTTGATCAGTTGCCAGAGTTATTTCAGTACAGAGTAGTTTTGGTATATTACTCTTGTGATCTTAAACTTTAAACAGGATGGCATACTTCAGAATTAAGAGTGCTGATAAGCTTCTAAGCACAGGCTGGCGATGTTACATCCCCCCTTTAAAAACTTTGACATTATGCAGTATTCAAAGTATATTAAGATTATTCCATATAACATATAATAGTTCATCACAATGGCATTTCAGGTAGTCTGAGGTAATATGACCAGATCGTTCATTCAGGAGTAATTTCACATTGGATGTTAGCCCAGCGAAAACTTTGGAGAATAAGTTGTTACTGAAATTCCAAGACTGTCAAACCAATAAGCAAATATTTTATTTCAATATGGATTGAGCAAGAGGCATTTCCAAAATATATACTGTAACATAGCGAAGCAGACATTTGTTGACGTCGCTTACATCACTTTTGACAAGGGATATGAATATATTATAGATAGCAATCTGTGAGGTAAACATTTTCTTCATTCCTTTTATTATCAAAAAATTGCATATCGTAGCACTAAACCTTTTTATCTTTTTTATTTTTTGATCTTTTAATCTTGTTTCTGTCTTTCAATTAAAGAGTTAAAGCTACAAGGCAGCAGTTGCTTTTAAAAACCACAAAAAAAAAAATTACATGGACAGTTTTTTCTTCCCTTAGATAAGATGATCTGGTTTTAAAGCACTGGAGACTTTTCACCCCTCTACCTTTTGGCAGACCTGGCATAGTGATCAAGCTTTCCATGGCAAATGAAGTGGGTATCTTCTGAAGTAGGTTTCAATGGGAGGATCTTATCAGTGTAGTGATCCCACTACAGCATTTTAACCAGCATTCACTTTCCTCAGCAGTCATAGGGTTTGTAAGTGGTGGACAGGACAAAAAGCATAAAGGCCTGGTGAACGACTTTCCTGAATGGTGCAGGTTGAACCATATGTATTTTCACAGAGAACACAGATTAGCTGGCATTTCATCTGGGAAGGATGTCCTCTGTGCTAATACAGGCATAAATAGTGACCCTAGTGGACCTCTCACCTACAAACACGTAATACTGTAAGTACACCCCACAGTATAAAACAGGACAGAAACCGTGGTCATTAGGTTATTTTGGATAAGTTAAAAAAATATGTGTGATCTCCAGGGATTGTAGCATAGGTTTTCAATATTTCACTTTCTTTGCTTAAAGCTACAGTAACAGTTTAATTAAAAATTCTTAAAAGATATTTGAACAACCACTTAGGATGGAAGGAGTCTTAGAGTTGTACACTTTACACTTCTCTCCAAACTCAAGCTTTGTAAAATGTATCCTGGGCCCTGTCTATTGTCATAGGTGCTAACAAATCCCATCCTTCCTTGGTGAGATGTTTTGGCTTTTTCCTTGAAACTGCTACTGGACATTTAATTTTTAATAATGCAGAAAGAATTTCTTATACTGCCATTTTTGCAATAATTCTGAATTGAATATCCATTGTTAATGATTGTTTCAAAACACCTGACTTTGTTATGCTGCTGCATTGCAAACTAATCTTGCTCAATTGAAAGAGCTCTGCATTGCCTTCTGTTTCTCAGTAGATTAGGGACATGCTAGAAGTAGAAGTCGTAGTATTGTCACATTATTGCTTGCATGTCCAAGTAACATACAACACGTTGCTACTCAACTATGTGAAATTGGTAAAAATAATGTTTACACAATAAGTATCAACCCTGCAATTTTACAAAACATTACCATCTGACTTAGGTGAGAAATAATATGTCAGTTGTTGTTAATAGTTTTAGATCTTAGATGTTCCTCATTTACTCTGTCTTTTCTCTTAAGTTATTTGTGAGGAGGAACATTGGGGAAAATAAAATAAGGTATCGTACAGTGTATTATTCAAATGATACACTTTTATTACTGTGTTAGCTTCAAGGTTGGGTGGAAATTTTATGACAATAATTAGAAATACCTTATTCAGCAAGCAGTAATATGCCATGCGCCATCAAACAAGAAATTCTGTCTGGAGTAGCTAATGTTGAAATGATCTGCCTTAAGGCTCTTTTAAATGCGCACTGGTGGGCATCTCTCAGATTTGCTGACAGAAGCTTCCGAATTAATCCCCCCTGTAACTTAAGGCTCTATCACCTCCAGTAATTCAAATTATTAGACAGTCCAAATCCTGTAATTGCAGAGCAGAAGCATTTGGTGAGTAAATATTAATGTTATGCATTGAAGCTTCTTTTGTTATTTTGTCATCCCTATTTATATTGTCTTGCAACATTCAGTCTTTCGGGTTTAGCTAACTTTAGAGTTTTCATGACCTGTGTTTTTACATTTTGGACGTAAGTATTTACTAGCTGTAAAGAACAAATTAAAGACATTGTGTTTTCAAAAGAAGTACAGCTTGAAATAAGAGAATCACCACATTATAGCATACCTCATCATGTGTTGTGAGCAAACTCAGGTCAGGGAAATGTGCCTCATTTCCCCACATCATGTGCATTTCCATTGCTGTCTCAGGTTGCCATCCACCACTCTAGGGAAACCTTTCCTTTACTTCCTTCTTTAAAGTTGATGTCACATCAGTACATGGCTTCTGGTCGTGGGGTACAGTACTGCAGACTTGCTGACTGCAGTTGCTGATCTCATCACATGGCCGTGCCAGTTTAAATGACAGAGTTGAGTCTCGATCGTTTCTGACAACCAATAGCATGCTGCTTGACAGAGCTGCTGCAGTACAAAGGGTTAACAGGTGCAGTGCGTTCAGGTGGATCCCTGACCCTTTTTTTTCTTTTTCTGTTCTGGTACATAAAACCTGAGACATCAGACAGACAAGCTTCTCTTCTGTTTGTGAGGTCCAAAACACCCACATTCTTTATTCCCCACCGCTGCATTAAATGCTTTGTACTTCTGGATAAGCATTGATTGGTTGTCAGCTCCCATTGCACATAAAGCAAACACCTACAGCGAAAGACAAGTTCAAACCTGTTTGATTGTATGGAAGCAAGTCACACATTTGTTGGAGCAAGTCGTTGGGCATATCACATTACACCACCACCAGCTTTACAGGAGTGCACTGCTGACTGACTCTGACTTACTAAAATTAGGTAAATAAAGGCTAAAACTGAAAATTGTTGAAAAAGTCACATAATGTGACATTGTCTGAAGTTCAATTAAGTTTCACAAAAACTGGCCATTTATAGCAGTCTCTAATATTCAAGGTATCACTCTTCTTGACTTAAAAGGACTTTCTGATATTTTTGTGAAGTCAACAGATTATAGAGGCCACTAATGGATCTTGATTCTTATGTCTCTTTGATTCCTGATACAAACATAAAGAGTCAAGGACCAATAACTGTCACTGGGCTTCATTTATGTCTCTGTGCAAAGCAGGACCTTTCTGTCTGGGACCCATGCTGTCTTCTTAGGCATATGTAACAGTATACTGTTCATTAGTCTAAGAACACTGGGGAAATGTCTATGCACAATGGGGTCATAGTCACTAAGATTTAAGGTTTTTTCATTTAATCATGTTTGCACAAGAATACATGGAATTTTACCTTCTCAGCTTAATCCAAAAGAGACAAAATAAAAAACAGATAGATGAGGTTAAAAGATGAACAAAGACTCTTAAATGTTTACATTTATTTTAAAACATCCATCTATCCATCCATTTTTGTAACTCATTTATCCACTGAAGGGTTACAGTGTAGTTGAAGCCTATTAATCACTGGGTACAAGGCAGGAACAAATCCTGGACATGGTACAAGTCCATCATAAGGTTAATACACACACTCAGACCAATTCACCTAACTTTTAAGTCCTTGGACAATGGGAGGAAACCAGAGCACCTATATGAAAAATAATACGCTATTAGTACTTCTAATGGTCTGACAATAGATTTTACATAGACAGTTACACAATACATATGAAAAACTCGTCAAAAATTTTTATTATCTTCAGTCTTCATTTATTAAAAAAACATTTTGTACTTGGAGAAAAGGAATTTCCAGAGTGGTTTGTTAAAGCAACTGTCCTCCCTGATTTACTGAAGGTATGTGCTGTATATAATGGATGTCTGTCATCATCTGAGATTATTTCCAGTTCCTTCACATTGCCCTCTGACACATACTCACCAAATTATTCACATCAATTCCAAAATTTCTGGCTGCATGTTTGTTAACCTGCATTTCATTAGTCTTTTTGGGATTAGAAAAAGATGATTATAATTTCATTTCCTTAGCAGTCCCTTTGTTGAAGTAATGGCATTCATCATTCCAAGATATGTGTCCTATCACCAATTTATTTTTATTATGAGATATCTTTTAATTTTAGTTTTTATTTACATTTTTGTTTTATTTTTTTTTTGTTTTATTTTTTCACCATTTTGTTTTTATTTACTAATAATTTATTTATTTTTTGCTTTTATTTAGTCTTAGTTTTTCAGCAGTTAACTTTTAGTTTTTGTCACATTTAATTAAAAATGCCCACATGGACATAGTTTTACAAGTGTAAAACACAGTTTTCTTTGTAGTTGTCAAATTGTATTTCATTCATATTGTACAATTTTACTGTCTATGACAGATATCCATCTTCTAATAATGTGATATTTCGAGGCTTCCAATATAATTACAAAATGCAAAATTCAACATACAAGTGTGCTCTGTCATTTGTTACTTTAACCTGTGTAAAACAAGACAGACACACATAAAGGGTTGGGGTTTTTAGCCCCATATACTGAAACACAAAAATCAGGTCAATTGTTTCCAAAAATTCAAAAGACTTAGAAGGATAGGGAGACGGACAGTTTATAGGGTTGGACCGGAAATTAGAACGTGGGATGCTGGTTAAATCGTGGTGGTGGATGGCCGCAACACTTCCAGGTTCCTTCCTTCCCTCTGGTCCCCAATTGATGGGAGGCTGACGTCATCAATTGGGGACCAGAGGGAAGAAAGGAACCCAGTGTTGCGGCTTTTTGAGTCGTCCAGGTGGTATTACGGCGGTGATGCCTCGTTCTTTCTGAGGAAATAAAAAGAGAGAGGTTAGTACGCTGCCGTTGTCCCCTGGCACGACTTGTCACGGTGCGAATCGGGTCCTTAAGCTGTTCCCCATGCGCTCGTGTGTGACATGACCCCCCCTTCAGCCCAGACCCATCGGGTCGGGTGGCCTGAACCGAGAGGTCATGAACCTGTGAGAGAGTGTCAGTGTCGGCTTGCAGATTACCTTGGCGATAAGTGACAGTAAACTTATACGGCTGCAGGTCTAAAAACCACCTCGTAACCCAAGGATTCGAGCCCCTGTGAAGGGCCATCCACTGGAGGGCGGCATGGTCCGTCACCAGGGTGAACTCCCTGCAGGTAGTACCGCAGGTGAGTTACCACCCACTTGATGGCCATGGCTTCCCGTTCCACCGCAGCATACCTCTTCTCCCGGTCCAACAGTTTCCGGCTCAGGTAAATCACAGGGTGTTCGACACCGTTGATGCTTTGGCTCAGCACAGCACCAAGACCTGTGTCCGAAGCATCGGTCTGGAGGAGAAAAGGAAGTGAAAAAAATTAGGTGTTCTCAACACAGGTGCCGTTGTGAGGGCCGTTTTTAAATCACTGAATGCCCGTTCCGTCACTTCATTCCATACCACATGCAAAGGAGCCCTTTTCTTTGTCAAGTCTGCCAAGGGGGCGGCCCTCTCAGAAAACCGAGGTACAAACTGTCAGTAGTAGCTCTCTAATCCTAAGAAGGCTTGCACCTGTATCTTAACTATCGGACGAGGCCATTCCAGGATGTGTTTTATTTTAGAACACTGCGGCTTCACCAAACCTCCTCCTACCAGGTAGCCCAAATACTTGGCTTCGTTCATACCCGAAGTAGCACTTCCGGGGATTGATGTGTAGCCCAGCTTTTGCTAGCGTCAGGAGGACAGCGTAAACCTGCAATACATGTTCCTCCCAGGTGCCGGAAAAGATGACCACGTCATCAAGGTTGGTGGCACAATAGGACTGGTGGGGCCGTAACATTCTGTCTACTAGACGTTGAAAAGTCGCTGGTGCCCCGTGCAGCCCAAATGGGAGTACCTTGTACTGCCAGTGTCCGCTAGGGGTGCTAAATGCAGTTTTCTCTTTTGCAGATGCCGTTAGAGGAATTTGCCAGTAGCCCTTCATCATGTCAAGAGTAGTCAAATAGCGGGCCGTCCACAATCTCTCAAGGAGCTCATCCACTCTGGGCATGGGATAGGCGTCAAATTTGGAGACTTGATTAAGACGCCTAAAGTTGTTACAGAATCTCCATGACCCGTCTGGCTTAGACACGAGGATGACAGGACTGGACCAGGGGCTATGGCTCTCCTCAATGATGTCCATGTCCAACATCCGTTGAACCTCTAGCTCCACCTCAGCACGTTTCGCCTCTGGACGGCGATAGGGCCATGATGTCGTGCTAAATCAGCACAGTCCGGCCTGCGGCTTCACTGACCACTTCCGGGATGGACAGGATCGCACTTTCGAGCTCCCGTTGCTTTTGGGACGTCAAATTGTGGCCGAGGTTAAGCGTGTTTTTTCTGAGAAAAGAGAGAGGGTGGGGCCGGAAAGAGGGCGCTCTTCCCTGTCCTTCCACAGCTTCAATAAGTTAACATGATAGACCCTCTCGCTCGGCCGACGGTTTGGTTGACTTACCAAATAGTCGACGAGCCCTTTTTTCTCTTTAACCTCGTATGGCCCTTGCCAATGGGTCAACAATTTTGAGTGGGAAGTGGGCACAAGCACCATTACGCGGTCTCCCTGCTGGAATTCGCGCAGAGAAGAGTTTCGGTTGTAATTCCGGACCTACGCTGCTTGAGCCCTGGGGCCTCATGTATAACGCCGTGCGTAGAACTCACACTATAACATGGCGTAAGCACAAAAGCGGGAATGTGCGTATGTACAGAAAAATCCAGATGCAGGAATCTGTACGTACACAAACTTCCACGTTCTTCCGCTACATAAATCCTGATCAGCGTGAAAAGTAACGCACGTTCATGCGCCTGCTGTCCCACCCCAACTCCTCCCAGAATTACGCCTCTTTGAATATGCAAATCAATAGGCCTATAAATAGCCCTTAAGCTCAGCGTTCTGTGAAAAGACAAAAAAGTAGAATTTCAGCGAATACCAAGTGGAGGCAAAGAAAAACATACTATTTGTTGGTTTAAACAGTGGTATAATCAACAAAAGGAAGTTGATCGAGTGACAGAGTATCAGAGAAACTTGAAAGCTCAAGTTCACAAAGTCGCACAGTGCCCGAAATAAAAAAGAAATCACATATCAAAGTCGCCGTGAAAAGGTGAGTCGTAGCCCACCATCTAAGCGTCATATGAAAGCTTATTAGGGTACAGACAAAAAAAATAGGCACACAGTGGGGAAAAAAGCACAAAATGTCAACTTTAATCTCGAAATCTCCACTTTAATCAAGTAGTTTATTTTGCCATTAAAGTAGAACATCATAAACTTCATCTTAAAATCATTTAATTTACTAGTTTCTCAAATCCCATTGTAACTAAAGTAGCACGTTAAATGCTTTGTTCTGTATTTGATCTTCTATGTGCTCTATGTGTGTGAATCACTACCTGCTTCTCTTTCTCCGACAGGACACAGAATCCATTACATTCATGGTATTACAGCTCTCTAAATAATTAAAATAATGAGATGTACACGGGATATCTTTTTCATGATGATAGGAATGAAAGCATGTTATTAAACATGGGAACACGGTGGCACAGTGCTTGTTCATGTTTCACGCAAGATACTTGCTGCACCATGCACGACCTTCAATGAAATAATTTATCGCTGCAGTACTGTCTCTTTCAAACATACTAACCTCCAATTCTTGTCCTTACTTTTCTTTCTCCAAATACCCAATTGCCACACAATCAGCTCTGTAATTGACGTTAAGCCATCTGTAAGCTTAGAACGACGATTCTTCAAAACATTTAAGGAACATTGAAATATCTTCGTAGTACGTGTTTAATTATTCTATCTATCCTACCAGTGTCGCCCCAGCCCAGCAAGAATAAAGCACGAGGTACAGAATGTCACACATGTGCGCATGGGAGGCAGCTAAAGGGCTTGAGTGATGGCAGTTCTGAGACATGCTGGGAGGTGGCAGAGTGCACTGACTCTTTTTCTCTCTTGCCTGCAGACCATTCCCGGGAGATTCCACCTGGCTCTTGTGACATCATTTCCGGGACCGAGCCAATGGAAGGAGAACTTACTGGCTCTGGCCCCTCTGACGTCACGTCCGGGCTCGAACCAATGGAGAACAAACACGACCCTGATCCTTATGACCTCACTTCCTGTCTTCCCCTTTAAAACCCTGCCCTTTGTCCTAATTCCTCAGTCTTGTCTTGGACTCAATTGTAATGCACATCAGTGCTGTTTATTTCATAAAAATGACTTTTCAGCCAGGATACCAGATTATATGGGTGGCTGCCCCAAACCTTTATCTGAGTATGTCTCATTTGTGTGACAAGAATAATCCGTGAATTAGCCAGCGCTGCGGCACCATGTCCTCACATGTTTGATTATTAACAATACAGATTATTTAAATGAAGTTAAAGTTTTATCTGTATAATATAATCAACATATTTTGCTGCATTTCATCTTAAAAATGATACCGTCATCATATGTAAATACGCACTTTATAAAGTGGTGCAGGTTGTGCAGTATTATAACTGTAGTGCAAGTTTACTGTGAGGTAATTGTACTTATAAGTACAAACAGTTCTACAAGGAGCACTTGATGGACTGATTGAGTGCGTTTAAAGTTCTTGGGATGAAACTGTTTCTGAACCGCGAGGTCCGTACAGGAAAGGCTCTGAAGCATTTTGCCATGGCTGAGGCAGCGTGTGCTTGGTGCTGTATCCCGATAATTCTCTTTCCGATCAGCTGCTGCTGTGATTCCACACTCAGATACAGTGATATAAATACTCCGAGTGGTGCAGTGAGAGTAATATGGAAAAATATGATCCGCTGTGGCAACCCTTAACGGGAGCAGCTGAAAGAAGAAAAAGAAGGTGCAGTGAGAGCAACAACGCTAAAGCAGTTATGGTATTTGGAATACTATGGCTATTCCCTGGACCATTATATTGTTACAGGTTAATTACAATCAGATGCATTACACTAGTAAACAATATGCAGTTAGTTTCAGTGTATTTATAAAGTTGCGTCAGGAATGTGGATCTAAGAAAGAAGGGGTAACCATACAGGAACAGTAGCACTGCTTTGACGCTGGGCGCCGCCAGTCTGCAGAACTGAGCGGAGAACTTGCGTACGCCAGGGTATGAGGTACCGTGGAAATGTGCGTGGCTTTACGCCAAGTTTAGGTTTTATACATCGCGATTTGAGCGTGGAAATATTCGTACGCAACATTTCTGTGCGTACGCACCGTTTATACATGAGGCCCTTGGACATGTGTTCTTTAAGCAGAGGCTGAATTTTATCCAATCTATCGCGTAACTGCGCGATATATTCTAAGAGGTTAGTGGAGGGAAGTGCCTCCCTTTCCCAACCTTCTTTTAGTACGTCTAATATGCCCCAGGGTTGGTGCCCATATAGAAGCTCAAAAGGGGAAAAACCCGTGGAGGGCTTGAGGTACCTCCCGGTAGGCAAAAAGTACTAGGGGTAAAAGTTGGTCCCAGTTCCTACTGTCCGCGCTGACTACCTTGTGGAGCATCTGTTTGAGTGTTTGGTTAAATCTTTCTACCAGTCCATCTGTCTGTGGATGATAGACGGATGCCTTGAGATGCTTAATCCGGAGCAACTTGGCAACCTCCTTGAACGTATCCAATGTAAAGGGCGTACCTTGGTCCGTGAGAACTTCTTTAGGTATGCCCACTCGGGAAAAAAGCCCTACTAATTCCTGTGCGATATTCTTTGTATTAGCAGCTCACAGGGGAACCGCTTCTGGGTATCGAGTTGCATAATCAACCATGACCAATATGTACTTATGGGCTTGTACTGAAGGTTCTAGGGGTCCTACCAGATAGACACCGATCCTCTCAAAGGGAACATCTATAAGGGGAATCGGGATTAGAGGAGTGTGGTCCCTCCGGGTATCTGGCGTAGCTGACAGACTGGGCAAGACTGACAGAAACACCGGACTTCCTCATTGATCCCGGGCCAATAGAACCGGAGTTTTACTCTCTCCAGTGTTTTCTCAGCCCTGAGACTGGCGCCTAAGAGGTGGGCATGAGCTAGTTCACAAACCTCCTGTCGGTAGGTCCGCAGAACTAACAACAACTTCTGCACCTCACCTTCGTGTTCTGCAACTCGATACAACAGATCATTATCCAAAACAAAGTAGGGTCCCGGTGGTGTAAAATGTTTAATGTTTAAATGACAGCAGCGTAGACCAAAACTGAAAGTCCATGCCGGCGAGTGGGTCAGGTGTCTGGTCCGTGGGAGCACTCACCTGTCCCGGAACCTCACCTGGTTGCACTTCCGGGTCGAGGTCCATCGCAGAAGAGAGCTCCCCCGGGCCTTCTACGTCATCATTAGTTGCCAAGGAACACGGCATGGGAGCAGCTGGGAGGGCCCCTTGACCCTGCATAGTCAGACCCAACATAGGTGTAGGAGTGGCAACAGCTCTACCGTGTTTACTTTCTGACCAGTCTTGTCCCAAAATAACTGGAAAGGAGGACTCAGGCAGTACAGCGACGAGCAGTTGTTTAGGACTCCCTTCCCAGGTTATAAAGCACTTTGCAGACCTGTAAGATCTGGTCTCCCCGTGCACACAAGTTACGCTCATTGGTTGAGCGACCCACTGTTGCGGTAGAACATAACGGTGAGCAACAATAGTAACGTTACTCCCGGAGTCAAACAACGCCACCACCGAGTGCCCATTCAACAAAACCACTCCCGTATTTGTGACCGCCAGAGGGTTCGACAGAGCACAGTACCTCTTTCCCTTTGCCCAGCTGCAGTCCATTGGCTCTGTGTTGAGGGGATAGGTGGGAAGCATGTGCCGCACCTTGGCACACTTGAAACAGCGCGGCGGGGCAGGCACCCAATCTCTGGGTTTAGCCGGAGCCTCCGCGACAGTTGGGCTTGGGGATGGCGACACGTCCCTGTTGGATCCCGTGAGCTGGCTTCTCAGGCCCCCCAAGTTGGGTTACCACCAGTTGTTGCTCCAGGACCTCCAGAAGGCCGTTCATGTCCTTGAACGGGTGTCTCCAGACCTGCTGGGCGAGATAGTCTGGCATAGCGTGGACCAACCCCTTGCAGGCAACCTGCTCAACCACTTGGCGAGCCTGGTTAATATTTGGCCGTAGCCAGGACCCGAGCTTGCCCCAGAACTCGAACGCCTGGGCTCTAGCCGGGAGTTCGGGGTCGAACTTCCACTGCCGCCATACCCTCGCCTGCTGGCCGAAGGTTATGCCGTAGCATTTGTATATCTCGGCCCTCAGGAGGTAGTATTGGGTGGCTTCCTCCTCAAGAAGATCATGATAGGCCTGCTGTGCAGGGCCCTTCAGGTACAGAGCCAGGATGGACCCCCACTCCACCTGTGGTCAATGGTTCCGTGTCGCCGTCCTCTCAAAGATAGAGAGATATGACTCTATGTCATCTGCCTCTGTGAGAGGGACAATCGGAGGTGGTGGAAGCCATGTGGGCTCCGGCTTTACTGCTTCTGACGCCACCAGCCGCCTCTTGGTTTTGGCGAGCTCCATCTTCGTGGCCGCCTGATCCATTTTGACAGCCTGGAGCTCATTTGCCAATGTGGTGAGGACTGTGTTCAGGTCCTGCCCTTCCGACATTCTTCAGGCTTCTATCCTGCCGACTACGCCACTGTAAAACAAGACAGACACGCATAAAGGGTTGGGGGTTTTAGCCCTGTATACTGAAACGCAAAAATCAGGTCAATTGTTTCCAAAAACTCAAAAGACATAGAAGGATAGGGAGACGGACAGTTTATAGGGTCGGACCGGAAATTAGAACGTGGGATGCTGGGTAAATCGTGGAGGTGGATGGGAGGCTGACGTCATCAATTGGGGACCAGAGGGAAGAAAGGAACCTGGAAGTGTTACGGCTCTTTGAGTCATCCGGGCTGTATTATGGCGGTGGTGCCTTGTTCTTTCTGAGGAAATAAAAAGAGAGAGGTTAGTACGCTACCATTGTCCCCTGGCAAGACTTGTCACAGTGCGAATTGGGTCCTTAAGCTGTTCCCCATGCGCTCATGCGTGACACCTGCAATAAGTTAAGTAAATGGTTATTTCTTTTCAAAAACACATTTTTTTTATTTTTGAGATTCCCTTTGCAAGCAGTAAGATCACCACACACATTATTTTGTACTTTTTTGATATTGTCAAAACAGCTCATATATATCACCTACCTATTTGGAAACTTTGAAAGTCTATTTTTTTCAGGGAATTACTTTTTGAAAAATTGTTGAAGTCACTACTTGAATTGAACTGTGTTCATAACAGTAATAGCAGAAGTAGAAATGAAAGTTTTCCATGTATATACTGTATTTCCACAAGCATATTATTTACATTAAATACTGTTATAGCAACATCTCAGATGATTCATCCATCCATCCATTTTCCAACCTGCTGAATCCGAACATAGGGTCATGGGGTCTGCTGGAGCCAATCCCAGCTAACACAGGGCGCAAGGCAGGAAACAAACCCCGGGCAGGGCGCCAGCCCACCGCATGGCATATTTGAAAGTCAAAGTTCTGAATTAGATTGCAAAACAAGCAGAAAAAAAAATAATAAAGCCATGATAAAAATAACGCAATTTGTGTATGATTACATGTAATAATATAAATGTAGCTGTAATCACACGCAGTGATATGGAACATCCATCCATCCATCCATTTTCCAACCCGCTGAATCCGAACACAGGGTCACGGGGGTCTGCTGGAACCAATCCCAGCCAACACAGGGCACAAGGCAGGAACCAATCCCAGGCAGGGTGCCAACCCACCACAGGACAAACACAAACACACCAAGTACACACTAGGGCCAGTTTAGAATCACCAATCTACCTAACCTGCATGTCTTTGGACTGTGGGAGGAAACCGGAGCGCCCGGAGGAAACCCACGCAGACACGGGGAGAACATGCAAACTCCACGCAGGGAGGACCCGGGAAGCGAACCCAGGTCCCCAGGTCTCCCAACTGCGAGGCAACAGCGCTACCCACTGCGCCACTGATATGGAACAATGAATATGAAATACACAGATCCTATTATCAATTTTACAGCTAAACGCTGGAGGACATCGACTTTTCAATGGCTATTCATTTGCCGTGCAGTTCAGATTGAGCAATCGCAGCCAGACCTCTGCATCGCCACAAAGTAAACAACCAGACGGAGTCTGCTCATTTTGTTTTTGTATGCTGTATCAAAATTGCAGTCTGCAAAAAAATCAGATAGTTCCAGTGCTTTGCCACTGATACACCTTAGGTTAAGCATGGGAATGTTAAATAATGAAAGTTGTTAGTCTTTATTTTAGTATAAAGCAGATTTGATACATTTTCCTTGTTAAAATAAACCCTGTATGGGTTCACATTATGATCCTCTTAAAAACTTTTGAGTACTGTTGTATTGCAAAAATTTTTAAGAATTTTGAAATCTGATCATTTGCTATTGATGGAGAATTTAACATACAGACGTTCATCACAATAGTGTGACAGGAACTTGCTCTTCGACACCTCAGTGACCCATGCTGAAATATTAGTACTAATAATCCGATTAAAACTAAATATACACATGGAACATTGGCTTGTTGATAGCATTGATTTCATGCTATGCATCTGTTTAATCGGTCACAGCAATGGTGCTGTCAGCAAACAATCAATATGTGTACAAAATAAGGTTAGAATTTCAGAAATTCCTTTGTTCTTTGGAGTATAAAGATAACATTTTTTCCAGGCTAAATACTGACTGAATGTGAAGCATGAGGGTGGCTATTTGAGTTTGACAAAACCTCCATGGCTCTAATTTGCAAACTCCTTAGCTGTATCTTCCAAACTAACATGTGACATGTTTTAATATAAGTTTCTTTTTATTGAAGTTTTGAGAAAACTGCCAGTAACATAAAACCCACAACATAAGTCAATGGGGAATGATA
The DNA here is from genome assembly GCF_900747795.2 of Erpetoichthys calabaricus. Taxonomy (NCBI): domain Eukaryota; kingdom Metazoa; phylum Chordata; class Cladistia; order Polypteriformes; family Polypteridae; genus Erpetoichthys; species Erpetoichthys calabaricus. Next base: position 202,444,278 of record NC_041397.2, read on the forward strand.
AGGCTTTGGTATTGTCTCTTAGTTCAAGAATGGAAAGTTCACTGATGGCTCAAATGACCAATGAAGTCCACAGATTCTGATACCAGCAGTGAGGGTTTGTTGTACATAAGCACGAACCAATGCTTGTCTCTAATCTAATATTATCATATTATGACTGTACCGTCAATTGCATACTTGCGTGTACATTATACAAAGAAACTAGTGTGGTGAAAATCAAAATTTAAATTGCAAAAACTAGTTTTGTTTTCATTTAGTTTTGTTTTTCAGTCTTTTTCTGTTTTAATTTTAGTTTTAGTTAACGTAATGGATATTTTTTCTTCAACAACATATTTCTTTTTAGTTTTCGTTAACAGGAATACCATTGTGTCATCTGCATGCTTGATAATAGGACATTGGTTGCTGCTCTGTTGTAGCCATGCAAGTCACTAGTATCAAGCATAAATAGTAAAGGTCACAGAGCAGAATCCTTTAAAAAGAATGACCTTTGAAACAGTACCATGTACTGATTTATAAAAAAAAGTCCAGAATGCATGACTTAATAAATAGATTAACATTCATATTGTTTATTTTTTAATCAATGTGTGAGGCTGTACGGTATTAAATGCTGAAGAAAAATCTGGAAACAGCACTTTGACATTGTAACCTGGCTTATCAAGAAAAGAGTAGATAACCAGCAGAGCATCCTTGACACTTCTGTTTGCACAGAAAGCAAACCAGTGGTTAATTTAAAAGGGCTTAGTTTGTGTCATTAAAATGTGTTTCGACACATGTTCAAAGCATTTCAAATAGAATGAAAGTGAGTGCCACTACCTTAGCAACTGGGGTAATGATTGACTACTTCCACTGCTCAGGTACAATACATTCTACAGTTCAGGGACCAGCTAAAAAGGAAATGAAAAACTGAAGAGAGCTGTTTGAACCAGGACTTAAGCAGCCATCCTGAGGTGCCATCAGGCCCCAGTGCCCTGTTAGTTTTGACCTGCCACAAAGACTACCCCACATCAGTTATGCTGACCTCCAGGCCAGTAACTTGTGCATTTTGTATAATTAAGTCATTGGTTTGAAATCTTGTTAAAAAACTTGTCAGTTAGTTCATCAGCTTAGAGCTTGTGGTCAACATCTATTCTAAGGGCCAAAATGATTTAAAAATCCAATCCTGAGAGAGTCCTCAGACCTTTCTAGATCTGCTTTACATTATTATCATTACAACAAATTTTATTTTTTTCTACCTGTACATCATTTTATTTTGTTTAATTGACTTGCCTTTCCTTTACTGTAAAATCGGATTCTCTTCTTCTGGCATTTCTCATATATTGTATGTCCTTTTCAGGATTCAGAGGCTGCTAAATTTTAATATGATACACTCCCATGTGTTATGGTGCCGTTATAGTAACATTTCCAAATGTCTGAACTGCTGCCACACCATAGGCTTTCCTTAAAGCATTTGAACCTAACAATAAACACTCTAAGAAGCAAGACAAAGACAGATAAGGGCTGTCACTATGGTTTTAAGTGTCTTTTACCAGGAACTAAATAATGAACAGCATTTGGCCGTATCACATATCAGGCAATATTTTGTCTGTTTTTTTCTTGTGTTTCTTGCATTGATTCCGTTTAATAGATATGGTAACATTGATAGATAGATAGATAGATAGATAGATAGATAGATAGATAGATAGATAGATAGATAGATAGATAGATAGATAGATAGATAGATAGATAGATAGATAGATAGATAGATAGATAGATAGATAGATAGATCTTTATTGTCATTGTCACTTTTACAAAGGAAAAACGAAATTGAAGGTGCAGTCGACTCAGTGTGAGGAATAAGAGTTAAAAAGACAAAAAGACAAGAAGAGAGAAAATAATAACAAACCGAATAGTAATAAATATACAAATTGCACTTGTTGACTTAAGGTCTATATTGCACATTGGTAGAATGATATGGAACAGTTTTATTCTGAGCTCAGGGCCATGATTGCTTTTGGATAAAAGCTGTTTTTAAGGCGGTTTGTCCTGGTTTTCATTGCTCTGTATCTCTTGCCCGATGGCAAAAGCTGGAAGAGTTATTGACTCTGCACCACTCTGACAGCCGCTTCACCTCGTCCCTGTATGCCAGCTCACCCACCTTGCCCGAGATGAGTCAGACCACTGTCGTGTCATCCGCGAACTTTATAATCTTGTTGCTATGGTGAGTGGGAACACAGTCATATGTGTAGAGGGTGCAGAGGAGCGGGCTGAGCACACAACCCTGCGGCGTCCCAGTGTTGAGGCTGAGAGCAGTGGATGTGTGGAGATCCAACCTGACCCTTTGGGAGCGACCAGACAGGAAGTCCAGTATCCAACTGCAGGTGAGTGATGGAAGTCCCAGATCTGCCAGTTTGGACACCAGTCATTGTGGGAGGATGGTGTTAAACGCTGAGCTGAAGTCTACAAAGAGCAGTCTGGCATAACTCTCCTGCTGCTCCAGGTGGGTCACGGCAGCATGAAGGGCTGTGGCCACAGCATCCTCCGTGGATCTCTTTGCTTTGGAGATTTTAGACAGTTGACAGTGGAGCTAAAATTTGTAAATAACTTTTTTTTAAAAAAATAACCTCTCAATTTGTTAATACATTTTCAAATGTTAAATGCCAAAGTCAATTTATTTCCCAATTAAGCATTTTCTTCCAGCTTTGTTTGTACTACTCAGGGTCATGAAGAGTCGAAGCTCATGCTAGTAACATCAGACATAAAGCACAATCCAGTTCAAGGAGACCAACCTCTGCACATAATAACCAGTTAACCTAAATGTGCATGTGTTTGAGATAGAGGAGAAAAACTGGAGCTCTAGAAATAAAATCCATGAAGATATGAACTCCAGACAGACAAAATCTATATATTGAATTCATCCTACTGGATCCATGAGGCTGCAGCAGCACTAACTACTGCAGCACTCTGTCAACCAAACATCTTTGAAGAGCATGAAAAAAAAACTAATTTAAAAGTATAGAATATATATAAATATATCATAATCTTATTTCAAAAATGTTGTTATGGGTACACATTTGAAGAAGATACAAAAGGTTCTTTGTCATGACTGTTCTCAATTCAGTGAACACCCAGCCTCTGGGAATGCAAAATGGCTTGTCCCACTGGTGAAACAGAGAGAGAGAGAGAGAGAGAGAAACAGACAGAAAGCAGTGAAGAAGAGAGAAGAAGGATTGAAAAGTACAGCGAGATCCAACAACAAGCAATGTGTAGTTGGTGAAGTGTGTCGAGGCACAATATTCTTCCTTCTCTCAGCTGCATCAGATATTGCGACACCAAGGTCTCCCCAGATCTTCATCTGTATTCAAGGTATTAACCATTATAGATAACTCATTGGCTTGTCTATTATTCAGCATATGGATTCATTGGATTTGCATCATGAACTAAATAATGACTTCAGACTGATGAGTCCTCCAGGAGAAATTCAATCAAAATACATTCATTTAAAATTATCAGTAAAATGAATGTCCTTTCTCTGAATAAAGTGTATTATTTGCCACCTACAGTTATGCATTGTTTGAAGTACAAATAAAATGGCGGAGGATATGACTACCTAAAACACATGCTTATTTCCTAGCCAACTTTTTGACAATGGTACTTACTTATCAGCTAAATACATTTAGTTATAAGGCTTTGATAAGATATAGCAAGCATTTTTAAGTAAAGGTGAAGGTGTCTTGTATAAGAATAAAAACCATGAACCTATGGTAACATGTTACTATGGTAACGAGTATACTGAACAATAACCAAACGTGTGAATGTATGCTCTCAAAAATGAAGCAACCAGATTGTTGTGATTCTTTTGCTTCTTTTTCTGTGTGACATCATTGTAGCTCCTGTATCATAATTTAGCTGACATGCAAAATAAATATATACATATAAATATATATAGTATACATTTTCCAGCAAACACACAAAATTGAAAATTTGTAGTGAGACATTGAGACAAAAAAATAAATTCCATGTGCTGAAAGGGTACCAAACAAGCACTAATGCTTGCCTTCATAAAAGGAGATAGAAATGAAAGCCTTGAAGCAGAGATAGCAAGGGCTTGTTTGCTGAATTGGTTCTATGGAATCAAAGTGAGTATTTGGCCTCAGCAAGCAATCTCCTAAGATAACAGAAAACATTATAATGCTAAGAAAACAAAGAAGGCAAAACTAGCACAAAATTTAAAATAGAGTTTTAAACACATGTCAAAACAATGGTGTCTCTGTTACATAGAAACAATTTGAAGAGCTCTTACCTGTATCTCTTCGTCTCTTTTTTTGATCACTGGAAACAACAGGAGATCGTTAGAAAACAATTAAAAATCCAAAATCTTAGAGCTGATACACTTGATACGCTGGAACAGGAGTCCACTTCACCTGCATTACATTCAGTCCATCTTGTTATGATTATGTGTGTACTTCCTGTTCATTTGTTTAAGGTTCATTTTATTCATAGTTGTCCCATTTTGGATTTTCAGAATCATATTTTGCACCAATTTTTATTAATATTATTTTCAATTATTAATAACAACAATGTTGTAATTTTTGTCACCATTTTGTTTTTCTTACAAGCACCATTTTGAATCTTCTTTGTTACAATGTGGTTTCAGTTGCTACAATGTGCATCTCCAGAAATGACATAATTAGTGTCATTTGAGGATAGCTGTAAAAACAACTCTTTGTGCGTGTGCATGTGTGTGTGTGCATGTGTGTGTGTGTGCTTTAGCAGTCAACAGAAGAAGTGTGCTAATAAATAGGAAACATGTTCAGATACTTTCTTTTTTATCAAGGGTCTGTTATCTCATAGAGTTGTGCATAAGAGTAAAATTTTACAGATAGGTACACACACACTGTTTATTTAGAAGACACTAATATTGTTATTTAGAGACAGTAGTATTGTCATTAATGAATCATATTGTAACAAAGGCGCTTTATAGGCGCCGAACCGACACAGACTGACACCAGAGGCATGAATAAAACTCAAGAAACTTACTGTATGTTTTTCTGCACAACACAGTCCCAAACACACCAAAGAAAACCCACACAGTACTTCTTTGCACCACCACTCCTCCCGGCAAGCGTAGTCCTCGTCCTCTCGACTCAGGCTCCTGGAGTGGTTGCTGCTGGGCCCTCTTATCAGGCACCCAGAAGTGCTCCAAGTGGTTGATTGCGAAGTTCTGCCTGCACTTCCGGGTGTGGCGAACACACTGCCCATTAGGGCTCAGGAGTCCCAACTGCAGCACCCCCTGGCCACGCCTCCAGGATACAACAGGGCTGCACCAAACTCCAATTCCCATGGAGCACAGTGGGTAAACAAAGCACCGCTCCAACCCAGAAGGGTTGCCATCTAGCGTCCAGGGTAAGGTATTGCAAAGTCCATGGCTGCTCCCCTTGAACATATACCGAAGGTGCGTCCTGGCCAGGCATAGACCCTGACCATCCTCCACAATATGTATATTTTTTGTTGTTGTTTATTAGCTCATGGAGCCCCACATGCTGTATGTGCCACCTCTGTGCCTGTATTCATCAAGCATCTCAAAGCAGGAATACTGTCCTAACTGGCACACATTTCTCAAAGTGACACATCTTTGGTGCTGTTCCTAGGAGTAGGAGTAAAAGCATTTTATTTTTTTAATTTGGGAAACTACTCTTAACTTCATCAGGATTTAGGAGAGCTCTAAACTAACTCGCTAGGAGCTGCCAGAAGATGGCACTCAGGCAGTAATTGGCATGCACATCCCTTGATAAGCAGAGTGTTATGGAAATACTAGAAAACAATTAATTAATAAAAGGATACCGACTTGTCATAGATGGAATAATATTCATAACAAATCTTGTACATTACATGATCACTCCATCTACGCAGAAAAGGAGTGCACTGTCTGCTGAAATGAAAGTGATGTTAACATTACGTGTAAAATGTAGCTTTACAATAGCAATAGTTTGGGTATGTCACAACCAAACATTTCTCAAATTTTGCACCAAACTTTAAACACCATTAGCATTTGTGCCATAATACACAGATTTGTTCATACATTTCCCTAGCACTCCACATGAGTTATGTTAAAGCAAACTGCATTCATGCAAACTGGCATGCACATGAAGATCATTGCCCCCAATATGGACTCCCAAGCGATATCACAGTATCCACATACAGATGGTCATGGGTGTAAACTGTATGGTAGTAGCCGGCATATTACTCTGAAGATAAGTAGGGCTGGATGGGTAATCAACAGAGAAATGTCTGGAAAACTGAATGCTGCATTTGACAAGCCCCTAACATTCCAGTTGCATTTTACAAACCTGGGAAGGTTCAAGAAACCAGGCAGAGACTCATGTGGTACTGGATAAAAAGAACCTCTTAGAAGATAAGGGCAATCATGGAGAGGAACACAGCACGGAACAGTGGTAGATGATCTGGACACTGGAAGAGTGAACTGCAGGAATGGCGCAAAAATAGCTGTGGCTAGTATTGTTATAACTGTTACTTTACTAGATGTTTCTTGTAGCCATAACAGTGGAAAGATGAATCTTCCATCCATCCATCCATTTTCTAAACCCACTTTATCCCGAGCAGGTCATGGGGAAGCTGGAGCCTATCCCAGCAAGCATAGGTATGGACAGTAACAGTCCCTGGAGCATTCATTGTTAAATAAATGTGCCCAAATTCGGGCTTTACTCTCTTTTGATGTAAATGTTTTTGTCTTTCCATTTCGGTATGCTGCACAGTATTATTGTTTATGCTGTGGCAAAGTGGAAACAATTATGTGCAGCTTAGAAGAACATCTTATCTTATTATGTTTTCCTTCTGCTACTATATTTAATATAATTGTTGTGATTATTATTATGCATTTTACTCTTAGCGGTGCAGCCTTAGTGTCAGTATCAGAAAATGACAAAACGTCATCACCATTTCCAATTTGTCACTCAAGGTGCTATGAATTTGTGTCATAATTTATTCTTTTTTGTTGTTGTAAAACTTGACTAATAAAATCAATAAAATCAAATAACATTCCATACAAATAAGTCAAGTTTTACAACACTTGGATTGAAACAAATCAACCCTGACCCATGAGAAAGAGAGCTAGAACAGCAGAGTAAAACTTTAAGCTAGTAAAAATAAGTAAATAGAAAAATTAATAAATGAATTAAATTAAATAGAGTAAAAAAAAGAAAAAAAGAGGAGAGAGAACCTGCTTCCTCAATTAAAATGCTTATTCTATAATATTATTGATTAGATCCTGCCAGGTTTTGAAAACATTTTGAACAGATCCTCTAAGTAAGAATTAGATTTTTTCCAATTTCAAATAATATAAAACATCAGTTACCCACTGACTTAAAGAGGTGGGTTAGGATTCTTCCAGTTGAGCAAGATAAGTCTATGTGCTAGTAGTGAAGTAAAGGCAATTACAGTTTGTTTGTCCTTCTCCACTTTAAGCCCATCTGGAAGAACACCAAACACAGCTATTAGTGGATTAGGAGGGATTGTGACACTAAGGCTGTCTGATAGGTATTTAAAACTTTGGGTCCAGAATGATGTTAATTTGGTGCAGGCCCAAAACACGTGGCCTAGTGAAGCTGGGGCTCGATTGCAACATTCGCAGGTTGGATCTTGCCCTGGAAACATTTTGGACAATTTTAAACAAGACAGATGTGCTCAATATATAATTTTAAGTTGAATAATTGTATGCTTTGTGCATATGGAGCTCAGTGGATTCTGTGCATTGCTACCTTCCACTCCATTTCTGAGATGCTGAATAAGAGATCCTTTGCCCATTGTCCTCTGGGATCTTTGAAAGGGAGGGGCTGTACAATGGTTTTATATATTATGGTGATGCTGTCTGAGTCCTCAAGACTGATCAATATTTTTTCCGGCATAGAGGTAGGTGGGAGGTGAGGAAAATTGGGCATGTTTTGTTTAACAAAGTTTCTAATTTGAAGGTAGTGAAAGAAATATGTTGCTGGAAACTTAAATCTGGAGTGTAATTGTTCATAGGATGCAAAGACGTTGTCTATGTACAGATCTCTAAGTGATTTAATCCCAAATGTTTTCCAGACATTAAAAACTGCATACGTTTGGGAGGGTGGAGAAAGGTGGTTCTCATGCAGAGGTGCCACAGATTAAAGCTTCGCTGTCTTAAAATACTTCCTACATTGGTTCCATATTCTGAGTTAGTGAAGCACAATTGGGTTGTTAGTATATTGGTGTAGAGAAAAGCCAAGCAAAATGACACCTTTTATTGGCTTACTAAAAAGATTACAATATGCAAGCTTTAGAGGCAACTCAGGCCCCTTCTTCAGGCAAGATGTAATTGCCTGAATATAGTATATTGGTGATAACTTGTACTTATTGGGGTACAAAGCAAAGAATATAAAGAAGTACTGCAGGATTTTATTTCCATTGCGGACCAAGCTGTGTATGTTCATCTATTTGTGTTCATGTCCAGGTTTTTATAGCTTGTATATTTGCTGCCCAGTAATAAAATTGAAAGATAGGTAGAGCCGTGCCACCTTCCGCCTTTAGGTCTTTGTAGGGTAGCTCTTTGGATACGTGGATGTTTTAAATCATCATTTATTTTCAAACATGAACTCTCACTCCTAGATGGGTGTAGGTGTAGGACACTTCAAAACTACTTCTTATGTACTACTCCTTGGTAGGACAAATTCTTATTCTTGTTTGCAATTTCTAGGAGTAATTCTGAGACACTTGATCAGATTGTTTAGCCCTTGTCTCCCTTAACTGGAATAAAAAAAGATATGGGATTTGGTGGGGGAATTGGAGTACCTAAAGAAAAAACACTATGGACATGGAGGCGATGTGCAAACTATATGTAGTGAAGATAATAGCCAGGCTGGGATCTTTTTTATGATAAATCATACTCAGCAGAGTTTACTATTCTCAAATTGTTTTTTTTGTAGTTTGAATTTTTGTATGATTGATTGTTAAACAAGTTCTTTATGAATTTGGAATTTTGAGTCAATTGAATATCCGACTTTGATTACAGCTCGTTACTGCAGTGACATGGTGTCTGTGTGGAAAGTAGAGAGAACACGTGTGCTATTCCTAACTTAATAATTACTAAGGAGACCAAGGAAGGGATTTTATTACAAAGAAAGGGTAGTGTTATATGGAGAACACAAAATACATAGAAAAGGGAAAAGTAATAAGACCCGTCATCCCTGACTATCACATAGGGTGCCTGGTTCGCTTACTCACAAGTACAAAGCACTCTCTGTTACCTTCCTTTCATTAACAAACGTTTTGTATTATTTATCTGTCGCTCCTCTCTTGCTAAGGTCACATCTCCCAACTCCAAGTTTAATTACCCTGTAGCCAGAAAGAAGTTTAAACTTCAACCAGTAACTACATTAATTTCACAGAAGTTGCATAGAAGCTCTGGCATGTTATCTGTACAGCTGCCTTTGGCCATCCCAGATGTTACTGCACTCCCATGCCATGACCACCATTGAGATCTAGAGATTGGTTTTACTACTCAGTAATTCAGAGCACTCCGTACGCCATGAAACGTATGCCATGCTGTCTGGCAGTTAGTTGGGGGACTTCTGTTATGTTTATGATCGATCTTTTAAAGAGTTCATCACATTGTAAGAACCAGGAGTCATAGTTGCCTATCTGCATCCAGACAGAGAAGATTAAAAAACTAATGGGAAATTATGTTACTTAGCTAAATGTGCAGTGTACAAGTTTTTGCTTAAGCTATATAATATACTTCTTAGGTCTCATGTGGAATGCTTGTGTACTTTTGCTCTCAATATTGCACAAAATACTTAGCAGCACTAGAGGAAGTACAGACAAGACTGATTTAAGGGCTCAGAGGTATGACCTATGAGTAACAATTGATGGAGTTAAACATTTTTTAGTTTAAACACAAGAGATTAAGTTGTTACATGATTAAATTATTTAAAATTGTGAATTAGTACAATGGAGGTCAGCTGTTATTTTAAATTAAATTCATCAACAAGAACGATGAAACACAGATGTACACTTAAGGTTAGATTACATTGGGTACCTTCAAAACATGTTGTGATTTAGTTTTGAAGAGTTAGGTGAATAAAATTGGTGAGCCTGTTGGGCTGAATGATCTGTTCTTGTCAAAAGTGTTCTAATGTTCTAATTTAATAATATATGCTTGACTCTAACACAAAACATTTTCTGTCGTTGTACCAACATAACAACAATAATCTCAAAACCCCTTAATCTAATTCAGGGTCATGGGTAAACTGGGCCTACCCTGGTGGCTTGGTATAAGGTAGGAATCAGCTTTTGATTAAGGAATAACTACATTTCAGAGCCCATTCACACACACATGCACACATACACCCATAGTTACAATCACACAGAGCCATTCTGGAATTAGCGATTATTCTAATATGTCGTATGTAGAAGGAAAAACAGGTTCCTTGGAGCAAACCCACATGAGAATATGCAGAGTCCACACAGACAACAACCATCCATGGTGCAAATCATATATGGAAGGTGGAATGAAATATTTACAATGTGAAACTAAGACTATTATAGAAAAGGTCATCTCTCCTAAATTAATAATAATAATAATAATAATAATAATAATAATAATAATAATAATAAAAAACCACTACATGGAAAATTCTTTCAAGACTTGGAAAGATCATTTGTCGAGAAGCAGACGTCTGTGCAATGGCTTCAAATTTCCGGTCCAAAAGGAGAAACAGAAAGCTTAATTATGGCAGCACAGAAGAACATCTTAAAACAGGCAGTAGATAGTAAATGTAGACTATGCAACAGGGCAGAACAGCATATTAGTCATATTGTTGCAGGCTGTACAACACTTGCATCTTCTGAATATACACAGTGGCATAATAAAGTAGCCAGTTATGTACAAGAATCTAGGGGTACAAATGCCAGACAAGTATTACGAACACCAGCCAGAAAAGGTCATGAACATCAATGATGTCACCATCATGGGGGATGTTCCAATAACAACAGATAGAACAATCCTAGCGAATTGTCCTGATATTGTTCTGCATAAGAAAGAGAGAACCTGCCTGTTGATCTATATAGCCATCTCAGACAACTTGAACATCATGTTAAAAGAAACTGAGAAGATTAGTAAATACAAGGATTTGGAAATCGAGATTAGCAGGATGTGAAACTGTAAAACTAGAACACTGCCAGTTATAGTTAGAGCATTAGGTACATTAAAGAAAGATCATGATGAAAACTTGAAGATGCTCCCAGGCCAACCATCAGCTAGTGAAGTGCAAAAGATCACACTTATGGGCACTGCACACATCCTTAGAAAGGGGTTAGGGTAAATCACTTTGGCTTCGTGTTGTAGCCTGCATTTACCAGCTAAAATCACAAAGACATCATCTGAGAGGAAAGAAACACTGAATAATAATAATGATAATAATAATACATTTTATTTATATAGCACATTTCCAATACTGAAGTAGCTTCACAGAAATTCAAAATGAATAACAAGGCGTATACAACATTGGAAACAAATAATATCCACATAAAATACTGAATGAAGATGAATACTGTACAGGAAACACAAAACTTTGAATTAGAATAAGAGACAATAAACCAAAAAAAAAAAATAAACAAAATATACAAAATACTGCAAAAAACCCTGAACAAATAACATAATTTGTGATACAAATGCAAATCAAATCATCTTGAGCACCATCTTGATCTTATTAATTTAGGGATTTTTGGTCGTTCCAAAGTCTGGGTGCAAAGTTAAACGTAAGTAAAGGATTTGCCATGAAACATGGAAGTTTATTTCTTTTCAATTAGTTCTTATGGGGCACACTTCTCAACAGAGAGACTTGTAATGTATAAGTATTTAAAACTATCATGTGTATAAAATAAAACACAAAGCACCATTTTAACAATAATTATAAATATTTTAATTGTAAAGTGTGTAATTGTAATTTTAAAGTGCTTTACCTCTCTTTCTCCAAACCAGTACAATGCAAGCAGAAGTCCACATTTATCAAAACTCTTATTTTTTGCTTATAAATCACATGAAGAAACATATGATGAGGGTGAAAAGAAAGTATAGACCCCTCATGGACCCCGTGATCATCAGAGGTGACTGTGTGCAGATGGTGCAGACCTATAAATACCTGGGAGTGCAGCTGGATGATAAATTAGACTGCCAATACTGATGCTCTGTGTAAGAAAGGACAGAGCCGGTTATACTTCCTTAGAAGGCTGGTGTCCTTCAACATCTGCAATAATATGCTGCAGATGTTCTATCAGACGGTTGTGGTGAGCTCCCTCTTCTACACGGTGTTGTGCTGGGGAGGCAGCATTAAGAAGAAGGACGCCTCACGCCTGGACAAACTGGTGAGGAAAGCAGGCTCTATTGTTGGCATGGAGCTGGACAGCTTGACATCTGTGGCAGAGCGACGGGCGCTCAGCAGGCTCCTATCAATTATGGAGAATCCACTGCATCCACTAAACAGTGTTATCTCCAGACAGAAAAGCAGCTTCAGCGACAGACTGCTGTCACTGTCCTGCTCTACTGACAGACTGAGGAGATAGTTCCTCCCCCAAACAATGCGACTCTTCAATTCCACCCCAGGGGGTAAACATTAACATTAACATTATACAAAGTTATTGTCTGTTTTTACCTGCATTGTTATCAATCTTTAATTTAATATTGTTTTTTGTATCAGTATGCTGCTGCTGAAGTATGTGAATTTCCCCTTGGGATTAATAAAGTATCTATCTATCTATCTATCTATCTATCTATCTATCTATCTATCTATCTATCTATCTATCTATCTATCTATCTATCTATCTATCTATCTATCTATCTATCTATCTATCTATCTATCTATCTATCTATCTATCTATCTATCTATCTATCTATCTATCTATCTATCTATCTATCTATCTATCTATCTATCTATCTATCTATCTATCTATCTATCTATCTTGTGTTGTGCTGTGCTTCTACTTTCAATCAAGCCTCACCCATCATCCCCCTGTAAAAGCGTGCAATTCTTCTTTTTATATTACAGCAAATAGAAGCAGCACATGGTGTTGTCCTGGTATGTAGTGTTAAGTCTGGCTTCAGTCTGTTTGGATGTTTTGCTTGCTCTGAGCCAGCAAGTGGCACTGGTGTGCAAACTGTAGCATGCAGGGCGAAAAAAAAACAAAACACCGACTGGGACCCTCAAGGTTAAAATGTTGGGCTCCAAAGTAGTCTGTATGGTCCTACCCGGGTTTAGCACAGTTAGAGAGGACAGAGATGCAAGTACCTGTGGGAAGCACAAAGGAGGAGGACTCGCTCTCTATGTTAATACACGGTGGTGTAACTCTGGATATGTTAACGTCAAAATCTCCACTTGCTGCAGGGACATCAAACTGTTGGCCGTAAGTTTGCGTCCCTATTACTTGCCCAAAGAGTTTGGACACGTCATTGTTGTTATTGTATACATTCCTCCTCGGGCGGACGTGGAGACAGCGAGTGACATCATCCATTCTGCTGTTGCTAAGTTACAAACGCAGCACCCTGAGGCGCTTGTGCTAATCACTGGAGACTTTAAACATGTGACGCTGGACAAAACATTACCTGCCTTCTCTCAGTATGTGGACTGTAACACCCGGGGAAATAAGACTATTGATTTACTGTATGCAAACGTTAAAGACGCATACAGCGCCACCCCGCTGCCTGCGCTTGGGAAAGCAGATCATAACCTGGTTCTGCTTCAGCCTCACTACAAACCAAAAGTGAGGGTCCTACCTGTAACCACACGATCATTCAGGAAGTGGACCCCGGAGGCTGAGAATACTCTGAGAGAATGTTTTGGAACTACAGACTGGGATATCCTGCAGGAATCACATAGTGAGAACATTGAGGATGTTGTTGACTGTACTACTGACTACATCAACTTCTGTATGGACATTGTAGTTCCAGTAAGAACTGTACGCTGCTATGCTAACAACAAGCCATGGATTACAAGTGACATCAAATGCCTTTTGAACCAGAAGAAAAGGGCTTTAAAAGACAGTGATCAGCATGAGCTCAAGCGTGTGCAGAAGGAACTCCGAGTCCAGCTCAGGACAGCGAAGGAGCAGTACAGGAGAAAGCTGGAGCAGAAGTTGCAGAATAACAGCATGAAGGAAGTGTGGGATGAAGATCATCACTGGCTGCAGCTCGAAGCGGGGTACCACCATCGAGAGAGACGTGAAGAGAGCAAACCAAATGAACAACTTCTTTAACAGGTTTGACCACACCTAACCCACACATCCTTCTGCTGATACCAGCATAGGAGAGACATCCCCACCCATAATTACAACAGTGCAGGTGAGCAGAGAGCTGAGGAGACTTCGTGCCAACAAAGCAGCGGGTCCAGATGGAGTATCGTCACGACTGCTGAAGGTCTGTGCATTGGAGCTGGGGCGTCCTCTACAGCGCATCTTCAACCTGAGCCTGGAACAGGGGAGAGTCCCGAAGCTTTGGAAAACATCTTGCATCACCCCAGTCCCAAAGGTATCACGTCCTAGTGAGCTGAATGACTTTCGGCCTGTTGCTCTGACATCACATGTGATGAAGACCATGGAGAGGCTGCTGCTTCACCACCTTAGGCCACAGGTTCAACATGCCCTTGACCCTCTGCAGTTTGCATATCAGGAGAAGGTGGGAGCAGAGGATGTCATCATCTATATGCTACACCGATCCCTGTCCCACTTAGACAGAGGCAGTGGTGCTGTAAGAATTATGTTTCTAGACTTCTCTAGCACTTTCAACACAATCCAACCTCTGCTCCTTAGGGACAAGCTGACAGAGATGGGAGTAGATTCATACCTAGTGGCATGGATCGTAGACTATCTTAAAGACAGACCTCAATATGTGCGTCTTGGGAACTGCACGTCTGACATTGTGGTCAGCAACACTGAGGAGATCGTTCCTCCCCCAAACTTTGCGACTCTTCAATTCCACCCGGGGGGTAAACGTTAACATTTAACATTATACAAAGTTATTGTCTGTTTTTCTGTTTTTCACCTGCATTATTATCAATCTTTAATTTAATATTATTTATTGTATCAGTATGCTGCTGCTGGAGAATGTGAATTTCCCATTGGGATTAAAAAAGTATCTATCTATCTATCTATCTATCTATCTATCTATCTATCTATCTATCTATCTATCTATCTATCTATCTAGAGAGTAACTATGCAAAATTTGGTCCATTAACATAAAGACTGACAGACATTCTGTTACACATATATAATACATATGTGCATATATATGTGTGTATTATATATACAGTACAATCCCTCTGGCCTCACATTAACCGGCCGACAGATTAACCAGCCTGTTAAAATAAAATAAAATAAATTTTTTTTTTAATCCTGAGTTCTTCTTTATATTATACTAGCTGATTACCCAGTGGCTTCGCTCACTGAGTGCAAGGGAAAAATATAAAATGTAGTCTATAAGTTATTAAACAGTAAAAGATTAACATTTAAGAAGTAAAGATACATTGAGCACCACTGGAGTGGTTTCGGGTAAACTACATTTTAAAGGCGCTATAACACAACAGGTAAGTAGTACTAACAGCAGCTAAAATGTATTTGGATCAACTCTCGGTAGTAGATCCGTTGTGAAAGGCGACTGCTGTGGTATAGAAATTACATTTTCTATGTGATCGTCCAAATTTCTGCCTGACAACCTTGCACTACATGCCTGTGATTTACTTCTTAAAATAATTCATCACAAAAGCAACCTTGAATGTTGCGGGGTTTTAGTGACCGAACTCACCTTAAGGGACAGTAAGTAGTCATGCAGGGCAATTCACAAACAGAGTCCTGCTTTGATGGCGCCGATTACACTCATTCGCAAAGATTTCCACTCTACCAGGAGCCGACGGGGCACTTGAAGTGTCACAAACAATGCGAGAAGAGAGGGCGCTGCCCGAAACTGCAAAGCTCTCAACCCAGCGGAGCAGCCTTACATTCCGTGACTCCCAGCGTCCACTTTGTTCTCACGACCCCTCACCACTGAAGGCGGTGTCATCTTCACATTGTTTACAGCTCGGCACAGTTAAAAAGTAGAAAGACGCAAAGCTGTTTTCCTCATCTCTTCTACCATCAAGTACTGCCAACTAAAAAAAAGTTACAATGTGGCAGTTTCCGCGACAGTCACGTGGACGAATAAATAAAACTTCTCTGTCAGAACGCGCCTGGCGGCGGACGGCTCAGCACTGTAGTCCAGAGAGGAGGGCTGGGAGAGGGCAACGCGGGGCACACTTCTATGGGATAGATCAGCGTGTTTGTGTTTACTTCTTTTCAATATCAGTAAAATAACTCTCACACAAATAATAACAATTCGTAAAGACGATATAAAAATGGCATCCACAAACGAAGTGATTAGTTCCTGTATTATAATATGTTCTGTGGTCATACGTAATTTCCGTTTCAAACGCGAAAAGAATTTTATATATATAGATGTATGCACTTCCTTCTTTCCTGGATAGTGAGAGGGCTCCTATGCTTAGAGTGATTTCCATTTACATATTCCTTTATGAATTTTCCACGGTGCCTTCTTCTTTCTACCTGGTGGCTTCCCTGCTTCTCCCATGGGGCTTCGCAACAGGGAAGTCGCCCTACCTGCAGGTGCAGCAGCCTTCCACACTGGTCTGGCAGCCCTCCGATCCCTGGCTACGTCGGGCTCCATCCAGACCGAGACTTGGATTCTTTCCCAAGTGGGCAGGGCGCTCACACTGGGGCTAAACCAGCCCAAAGCCTCCACGACTGCCGCTGCCTTTCGACGGCCAGTCGTCTTCAATACCGGTCACTCCAGCTCCGTGATCGCTCAGCTGGAGCGACCACTTTCTTCAGCCCTACCGAGTTACGGCCAAACACTCCTCTGCAGGGGTTCACCTCCCAGCTGCCTGCCTTTGCTCCATCGAATCTGCTCTCTCGCACTCGCTTGCTCTTCTGCACCGGCATTCCTCTACCTGCTTCCTTTTCCATTAACCTCCCGTTCTTTCCTGTTCTCCCCCTAGCTGCCTCGCGCATCTATTTATCACGGGGACGCGAGTGCGGCGATTATTTATTTAAAAAGTGGCCTTTTTGACTTGAGCTGTGGACCCGCTACACCACACTGTCCAGTTGTTGTACGAGAAAAAAACCTGTGTGCGAAATCTTGGATGAAGCCTTGTGGATATGGTTTCTTCAGGAATGTTGAAGAGGTACAGTACATACCTTAGAAATATTTTTCTACATGAAAATAGGTATGCATCGGATTAACCGGCCAAAACGGCAACCAGCCCTGGGTCCAGTCCCGAGGTGGCCAGTTAAGAGGGATTGTACTGTACAATCACAGTTGTCATGCACGAGCGCTTGGGGAGCAGCTTAAGGACCTGATTCGCACCATGACAAGTTGTGCTAGGGGACAACAGTAGCGTACTAACCGCTCTCTTTTTATTTCCTCAGAAAGAACGAGGCACCGCCGCCACAATACGGCCCAGATGACTCATAGAGCCGCAACACTTCCGGGTTCCTTTCTTCCCTCTGGTCCCCAATTGATGACGTCAGCCTACCATCCACCACCACGTTTTACCCAGCATCCCACGTTTTATTTTCCAGTCCGATCCTATAAACTGTCCATCTACTTATCCTTCCGTGTCTTTTGAGTTTTTTTGGAAAAATATTGACCTGATTTTGTTAAAGTATACGAGGCTAAAAACACCAACCCTTTATGCTTGTCTGTCTTGTTATTACAATGTATATATATTTTTTATGCATATATATTTATATATGTATATTGTAGCATCAGCGCCAATCACTGCAAACGGATGGATTCTCACCTCTTTACATGGCTCTTTGAGGTGGCTTGCTATTTTTTGCCGCACTAGTTGGAAAATGCGTGTGTAAATATGCAGAGTTGCTATTTTGATATGTGCCCCTGCTATATGTGCCCCTGCATTCTTTTGGTGATTCATTCCTGGCTGATGTAACTTGTCCAGTACTGTATTTATATATATACTGTATATATATATATATATATATATATATATATATATACTATATATATATATATATATATATATATATATATATATATATATATATATATATATACATACAGAAAGAGAGAGACAGTCACACACACATGAATAGGGGCTCGAAAGACAGTATTTTCATTGTGGACCAGGGGGTGGCAGCTCGTACTAACCCTTTTTCTCTTTCTTCTGCAGACCACCCGAGGGAAATCCTGCTTGAGTCTGTCAACATCACCTTCGGTTCCAGCCCCTATGACATCACTTCCTGCTCCGGGCCCAGTGACATCACTTCCTCTGGTCCATCTATAAAATCTCTATTTTTTTCCCCATTAATTAAGTTCTGTCTTGCACTCCGTCTGTAAAGACCTATTGATTGTTTTTTTATTCATTTGCTTCAAATATACATGGTGGCTACCACAAACCTTTTTCTGTCTCTTTGTTATCTTTTTACAATATAGATAGATAGATAGATAGATAGATAGATAGATAGATAGATAGATAGATAGATAGATAGATAGATAGATAGATAGATAGATAGATAGATAGATAGATAGATAGATAGATAGATAGATAGATAGATATTACTATTCTTCCTATTAAAACTAGGAAGAAATCAAACAGTGCAGACATTCTTTAAAATTTGAGAGCTCATTAATGTTATTTTAAAATAGTTTTCCAGGCCTTTGTTATCATGGCCTTTGTTATCATGGCTACATGTTTATAACAGAACATACAAGCTGCCTATGGAGTGTGGAAGTGGGTAGTGATAATTCAAAGATGGAGGTGTGTCAAACTTAAGAGAGGAGGGGAGGGGTGTGTTTAAAATTCAACAGAAATGAGAACTCTTAAAAAGAGTATGGAGCAGATACTAATATAAAACATAGATGAGCAACATTTAGAAGAGAGCGTTTTTCAGAAAACGTTTGCTGGAAATAAAATTTTTTGACAGAAATGACATCATGCATACATCACTAAAAAGCGCACTTATGAACAACTTTTTGTGATATTAGCATGTGTTAATAAATGTCATTAAATGAAAATTTTAACACATTACGTGGAGCAAAATATGTACAGCAGTTTTTTTCTGGAGAATTACTACCTGAAAGATGAGAAAAGCCAAGCAAAATGACACCTTTTATTGGCTAACTAGAAAGATTACAATATGCAAGCTTTCGAGGCAACTCAGGCCCCTTCTTCAGGCAAGATGTAGTACTACCTGAAAGATAAAAAAATTTTTTTCTAATATTAATGGTTTTTCATTTGTACAAGAGCAAGCTCATTTTTCTACGATATTGCTATACTTCAGAGCGATTACACATTATATTAAATACATTTCCATTGAAATTCCTTTGGCACTGTGTCTTTTTGGAGATCCTTTGCTTCTGCTGGTTTGACTTTGTGTTGAATGAGCGGTTGCTCACAGAGTCCCGAATGAGGCACATTACCTGCATTGTGAGAGAGCGTCAGTTACGTCAC
This sequence comes from Erpetoichthys calabaricus, assembly GCF_900747795.2. NCBI lineage: Eukaryota > Metazoa > Chordata > Cladistia > Polypteriformes > Polypteridae > Erpetoichthys > Erpetoichthys calabaricus. Next base: position 202,463,804 of record NC_041397.2, read on the forward strand.
TACGTCCATGTGACGCAATTCCCTGAGGGTGATCTGGCTCACAGGATGCACATTGTTGAGGACCCAAGTGGCTGGACCAGACCAAGGGGATACCCACGTAACACTTGGCTGCGGCAGATAGAGGGGTAATTTCCAGAAGGTGGGACTGGACCACGTGTTTGCCTGGGTAGTTGCCAACCAGGATTCCGAGCTGTTTCGTCATGTGGTGGATGCAGCAACATTCTGTACCAGTGCATGCTCCCCAATCTGACCTGAAATGACCTGTTTTGAACTTGAAGTCGATATGAGTGGGCACCTTTTTCACCGCTAACAGAAATTTTTGTGGTCCTTTTCTTTGATTTCACTGAAATTTATTACAAATAACCATGATTAAAATTTGGTAGGTGAATAAAACCACAAAATTTTATATCTCTAGCTATCTCTATGGCAAGAAAACATTAGCGTTATTAAGAAACAAAGACTTGTGTCCATTACTGCATGTCTTACTACAGGCTATTTCACAAAGCCCTTCAATTCTGGCCTTTTTGAAAGGTGATTTTTTCCAATGATAAGGATCACACCTGCCACAGTTGTTATACTGTCAATTTTATTGCAGCTGCTCAATTGTTTGCTTACTGATGTGATCTAGTATATTTTTAAAGTGTGGTTTAAGATTAACAAATGGTAATTCATTCTGAGACACACATAGGATTGATTGTCTTATTGATTTTACTGAACTTTTTGTTATTTTGACTGTCAAATTGTAACACTACTCTTGCAATGTAAATTTCTGTAAGGTAATTGTTTACGTTGTGAAAATGCGCTATTTATGCGTATGTCCCGACATGGAGGCACATGTAAAATAAACCAAATATTTATTTTTCTTCACCTGTGGGGCACGTCTTCCCCGTGAACACCACAGACACAACACTGTCTGAAGCACAATTCAGCAATACCAAAACACTCTTCTTCTGCACCACCACTCCTCCCTGGAAACCTTGTCCTCCTCCACCCAACTCTGGCTGCTGAGTGGTGGTTTCTGGCTCCTCTCTTAGTCCACCCGGAAGTGCTCCAGGTGCTTGATCGCGAGTTCCGGCTGCACTTCCGGGTGTCACAAATACGCTGCCCATACGGGCTCAGGAGTCCCAGTTACAGCACCCCCTGGCGGTGCCTGCAGGACCCAACAGGGCTGCACCCAACTCCAATTCCCCTGGAGCCCTGCGGGAAACCGAGGCACCGCTCCAACCAAGGGGGGGGCGGCCATCCAGCGTCCAGTAGGAGGTATTGCACCCTCCAGGGCTGTTCCCCCTGAATATACAGTGAAGGGGCATTCCGCCACAACATTTATTTAAAAAAGAGGTACACCAACAGCATTTAATTCAAGGGTGAAGACTCAATACTATCATCTAGCATACCCTGATTAAAGCTGCTGATTAGCTGTTCATATTGTATTTCCTTTTTCCTGTTTTTTGTCCGATAATACAAACATGACAATCACCACAAACTGTCTTTGATCCTCTTTATACTATTTCTCTTAGTGTTATTCTGCTGTGACACTTGGTGTCATTACTATATTTCCAAGATGATACCCCTGGCTATATGAAGTGACACCAGGGAAATTTAGATGCATGGAATCCAAGGAAGAAAGGATATCTTTCTTATTTGAATACTCAATCCTGTTTTTATAATTTTGTAGCATGTCCAGATTGGGGTGGGTGGCTTTTGGCCTAGGTCACCAGATCTGTGACTTTGACTGTTAAAACTAACCACACACCCCTCATAGGTTAACTTTCTCCTGGAATTCAGTTGACAGGATATTTATTTTCCTCACCTTCATTGTAAACTGGGAGTAGTTGAAGGATAATATTAATAGACATATACTGTATTTTCATAACTTTGCAGCACTGCCACATTATGTGTTTTTTCTATTACCTATGCTGTTGTTTTGTTTCGTTGTCCTGATGTATTGGTGAATGGGGTAATGCATACCTTTACCGCGATTGTTCCTGGGGCAGATGTTAGGAGTTGCCACGGACACCGATTTTGGCACCATCAGAAGCCCTTTAAAAGAACTATAAAGGAACAATAAGAACAAAAAAGACAGCTACAAATATTTGTTCTAAAAGAAAGATATTGGTAGATGCATTCTGCAACAATTTCCCCCGCCTACAAAAGAGTGTCAGATCATCATTTGTAGAAGTTCACAATGGGAAAGGTGGCCACCTCAGTCGGCACGTTCATTGAACAGCTGGAGAAGGACCCTTTCTGGTTGGTAATGAATGGGAGTAGCCCAATACTAAATCAGGTGAGGCAGTACTAGATTTTCATGTTGGGGATGCGCTGATCACAAACACTTCCACCTGGTTCTTTCACATATCACATTTTCCATCATTAAGTTCTAAACTGGACTTTTTTTTGTTTTGTCTGAACTGTTTCTGTAGGCCTATTGTAAAGTTTATTAAGCAATGAACTTAAAGTGATTTGTGTTAATGGTTTTGCTGGGGGGTGTTGGGGGATCGCTTTGCTGTATGTTAATTTATGTTATTTGTCTTCATTCGTACTTACAGTACATCAACTAAAACCTGAATTAGTTTTCTTGTTTTTGCATATTGTCAATACATTTCTTGTAGAGGGATGGGAAGACCCAAGGACAAAGCATAAAGTGGGTGTTGGCCTTTCTTTGATTCTTTTACTTCAGTCTTGTTAGGTGAACTGTAACAGGTCACCCTTCATAGGCAGCATTGATTACAATTTGTTTATGTTGATCAATTTGAAATTGCTTTCTTTTACTCTATTCAACCTAGTTTGCATGTTTGCAATTTATTCTTTTTATGTGGTGCATAATATGAGTCACAGCGGTGGTTTTTCCTCTGACCCTCTCCTGCAAGAGCTGCTAGCTCGTCTGAGAGAATCCCTCCACTGGCCATCAAGTTGACCACACATTTATACTGTAAACACACACAGTTGCACTTCTCCAAACCCTAAACCTGAATGACTGGATATTTATAATGAAGGCACCTTTCTAAGTACCCAAGACAGAGATAAACAGAGCTTATATCCTTTTAGTACACTCTGGTCTTGTTAAATCAAATAAAGCAGTATAATTCTCAAGACTCTAGAAAAGTTTTACACTTAATCCATAAGAGCATGCACAGTAAATAATTGAGGATACCAAAAGCATAAAAAGAAGCCAAGATCAAGTTAAATGCCCAAATGCAAAAAGTGTCACTGCTCTTTCTTTCTTTCCTCTATTTGAATTCTGGTTTTCATCTTTCTGGGATGAAAGATTCTTGCCAAAGCCACTTATCTCTGTTTAGCTGCAGCAATGTCTTCACAAAGTATATACCATATATACTATTGGATAAGTCGGATGCGGAAAACTTACACTATTGGTCCAAGAGATTATGATATGCTATCACCCACCTGAGAGAGTAACCATGAGCACACTGCCTTTTTTTTCTATGTATTGTGCCTACGTGACCACACGGAAATACCCAAACTATTTTGAAGCGATGTTTACACTGTTTTGTGTTTTTTGTATCTCACACCCTCATACACCTTTATCGTAAGAGCATCCCTTATATACGATGGAGCATTCGATCTGAAGAAAATATGAAGTTGGTTTTAAATTAAAAGTCGTTGAAGTGGCAAAAGAAATTGGTAACTGCTGCTGCAACAAAATTTGATGTGTCTAAGAAACTGGTGCGAAATTGGAGGAAGCAAGAAGATGTAAAAAAAAATTATGTGTCATTTTTTTGAACGGGCATATAAGTTGGGGTCTGATTTTATGATCGATTTTTTGGGTTTCAAGACCCGACTTATACGTGTGTATATACGGTACCAATTGTTATCTCATAAAATATACTGAATTATGCTAAATTTACTTTAGCATGACAGGATTCATGATAAATAGGAACACATTATGTCAATATATTAATTAATAGCCTGACTGATTAGTTCATACGTAAATGTCTGACAGCTTCCATAAAGTTCACACTTTCAACAGTAATGCACTTAAAGGCACATCCTTTCTTATCAGTAATGGTCATTACAGAACTGTTTAGTGTTAGTTCTTTTTTTCAGTGCACTCCCTTGTTTTTTCACCTCAGCCTTAAGACAATCAAATATAGTAAGTCATCAGCTTTACAGGAGTTGAATGAAAAGTAATGTCTCTAATTTCTTATCTCATCAACAGGTGCTGTGGTGGGTTGGCACCCTGCCCAGGATTGTTTCCTGCCTTGTGCCCTGTATTGGCTGGGATTGGCTCCAGCAGACCCCCGTGACCCTGTGTTCGGATTCAGCGGGTTGGAAAATGGATGGATGGATGGATGGATCAACAGGTGGAAGCACTAGCACATTTTGTAGGTTCTCTTCTATCACTTCAGTTGGTGGCAGGTCATTACAGTAAATGGTAGATTTGCTGCTGTCTATGAAATGCAACCCTGTGCTGCACCCTTCTCAGGGTGATTTAAGCAACAATTGAAGTTCCAGATGGCAGAAGGTGTTGGTTCAATCAAAATTCATCAACGTATGCAAACTGTTTACATTGATGACTGTTTTCGAAAACTGAAACAAGATCTTTGTGGCCATCACTACATATCCAATGAAGAAGTTGAGGATGCTGTCAGGACATGGTTGCTGAGCAGAGTCTGGACATTTGCCATGATGGAATCACAAAATTTGTTTATCATTGGCAAAGATATATGCAGTTATCTGGTGTCTGGGTATAAAACTTAAAATACATAATTGTAGTAAAGAGAAAAAAACTGATAATATCTAGTATGGTAAATATTTTGAATGTTGTCTTTATTTATAAAATTGTCTTTATGCTTTCATTTTAGTGTAATATTGTTTAAATCAGTGCGGGTACCCATTTGCTGAAATTCCAAAGCAAGAAATGACTGGCCAACTATCCTGGGGGAATACAGGTGGGCTGAGATGAAAAGTCATTAACAGGCTGGACTGGGGATTGAAGACTTTGCTTCAGTCAACTTGCAACTGTTGTGCCAGGAAGAATAAAGGGATCAGCAGATAAATGAGAGGTAAATACAGAAGCCTCAGGCAGAAAGCTGGACGATGAAACCAAAACACGAAGCCAAACTAATACTTACTGAAAAAATCAGAAGTGGGTCAGAATATTCTTAAACTTATTCAAACAACAATTGCAAACAAATATGGAATTTCTTTGAGGAATCCACAAAATCAGATAAGGAAGTGAACCCAAGGAGTGACTTTTATACACCATGATTCCCAAAATCACTTGATTCTTGACCTTTGACATTGCTGTTAGTAACTGCATAGCAATCAAGCGACTCATAAAGAAAGCAAAATAATGTTGCAAGAGAATGCAAATAAAAAAAATAATATTGTAATAATTACCACCAAAATGCTGATTTTACACATAACAAAATAATCATCCAAAATTACAGTTTTCCAAAGTATTTTGGAGCAGAAGAACCTAACATCATAACAATAATTGGTTTCACAAGGTCAGCCTGCAATAGAAGGGACAGGAGGAGTTTATGAGCCTGTGGAAGGGGGAGTACGTTTTTAGAAATATAAGTACGGGCCAGAATGGGGGCAAAAACAATACTTGAACAGGACTGGAATTAAGCAGGGCAGTTGGCCTGCACTATGATGTTCTGTTGATCTGGGAGGTACATCAAGGAAGCTGGGCTAACATAAAGACAGGGTAAAAATTAAATTCTCTTGGCTGCCATATTCAGACAGGCCATGCTGCCTATTTGTGTCACTCCATTTAAAAGCTACTTGTGAGCAAAGACCAAGCAGAACCAGAGACCAATCAGCATATTAAGATGGAGTGCCAACTGGTATTCTAAGCAAGATGAACTAATTATTATCCAGGTTGTATTAATACGATTTTGCCAACACTCACCTTTGCACTTATATTTGGCACATACAGTATTATCTATAATATACTGTATGATGAATAAAACTCTAAATACAGTGGAACCTCGGGTCACGAACGTCTCGGAACATGTACAAATCGGGTTACGACCAAAAAGTTTGCTAAACGTTTGCATCTGTTCATAACCACACACTTGAGTGACAAACAAGCCAGTTTCCCTTCTGGTTCGTACGCGCCGATGATTTCCGCACGTGTTCAGTCTCTCCCTATATATTGTTCTCGGTCAGACATGCGTGCAAACTCTTTGTGCTCTATTGCTTTTGCATTAATTTTGCAATTAACCATGGCCTCTAAGCAAGTGTGAGTGGTAGTGTTGGCGAGAAGAAAGGTTAGAAGAAAATTGAAATCGAATTAAAGAAAGAAATTATTGAAAAGTATGAGCGTGGCGTTTGTGTCTTGCCACCGAGTACAAGAAGTCAAAGAAGAAAGAGGCCATTAAAGCAGCTGATGTTGCAAAAGGACAAAGCCGGTTATACTTCCTTAGAAGGCTGGCTTCCTTCAACATCTGCAATAAGATGCTGCAGATGTTCTATCAAACAGTTGTGGCGAGCGCCCTCTTCTACGCAGTGGTGTGCTGGGGAGGCAGCATTAAGAGGAAAGACGCCTCACGCCTGGACAAACTGGTGAGGAAGGCAGGCTCTATTGTTGGCATGGAGCTGGACAGTTTAACATCTGTGGCAGAACGAAGGGCGCTCAGCAGGCTCCTATCAATTATGGAGAATCCACTGCATCCACTAAATAATGTCATCTCCAGACAGAAGAGCAGCTTCAGCGACAGACTGCTGTCACTGTCCTGCTCCACAGACAGATTGAGGAGATCGTTCCTCCCCCAAACTATGAGACTCTTTAATTCCACCAGGGGGGGTAAACGTTAATATTTAACATTATACATAGTTATTGTCTGTTTTTTTCACCTGTATTATTATCATTCTTTAATTTAATATTATTTATTGTATCAGTATGCTGCTGCTGAAGAATGTGAATTTCCCATTGGGATTAATAAAGTATCTATCTATCTATCTATCTATCTATCTATCTATCTATCTATCTATCTATCTATCTATCTATCTATCTATCTATCTATCTATCTATCTAGTTTCATGTATAGATTATAGATACACTATTGATTCATTTTCTCATGTTTGGGAAAAATATTTACAACAGTTGTGGCATCCCAGCTGGGGCTCTTCCCTGGAGACAATACCTCCCCCGGGATGCAAGAGGGCAGACCCCCTGGTTTGCACCAGAGCCACAGGACTGGAGCGTTGAAGCTCAACCCAATTGTGGCCCATGGCGACCACCAGAGGGCGCCTGGAAGATTCCAGAGCCCTAAATTGCAGCACTTCCGCCACACCAGAAAGTGCTGCAGGAAGATCATGAGGGAGCACCTGGAGCACATACAGGTGCAACATAAAAGGGGCCGTCTCACTCCATTCGGGGAACCGGAGTTGGGAGGTGGAGGGCAGAGCCTGTGAGTGGAGGAAGTGATGGTGGCAGAGAAGAGAGAGAAAGAAAGAAAGACAGGACTAAGCTGTGATTTGTAGATTTGCACTGTGTGCTGAAAAGGAGAAATAAAATATGTGTCTGCGTCTGGGCTGATTACCACACACTTAAAAAAATAATTATATGAGCTGCAAAGTGTTCTTTTGACACAAGTAAGCATAATTCTGCAGGGACTGGAACCACAGACTGGACTTGTACTAAAGAATTCTTATAGGAATTTTATGTGTACATAGTACAATGAAATTCTTAATATGCATGACAAATCAGAATAGTGTCAATCAGTGGCAGATGGTGAAAAAATTTTGGGCAGGGGCTCAGTTTTTTGGGGAACAAACTGAAGCAGCACTTATCATTTATATAGTGCCTTTCACATCTATCTATCTATCTATCTATCTATCTATCTATCTATCTATCTATCTATCTATCTATCTATCTATCTATCTATCTATCTATCTATCTATCTATCTATCTATCTATCTAAAAGGAGTTACAGTGTTAACCAAGCAGAGGCCTCAAGTGCTGGAAGAGGTGGAAAAACTGTTGCTAGTGTGGTTGAACGAGAAGCAACTTGCAGGGGGTAGCGTTTTAATATTGTTCATTGCATCAACCTCATCGATAAAGCCTGGGAAGACGTCACACACTGGACCTTGAACTCAGCCTGGAAGAAACTTTGGCCTGAATGCGTTCCTGAACAGGATTTAGAAAGATTTGAGCCGCCTGTTGTGGATGAGATTGTGTCCATGGGCAAGAGCATGGGTCTTGAAGTGGACAATGAGGACATCGAGGAGCTAGTCCTGGATCACAAGGAGGAGCTGACGACGGAGGAACTCACTGAACTTCAGCAGGAGCAGCATAAGTTGCTCACCGAGGAGCAGTCCTCAGGGGAAGAAGAGGAAAGGGCGGTTATAAAAAAGTGATGCAATAAAAGCCATCATAAAAAAATGGGACAAGTGCCAGGATTTTGTCCAGAAGAACCACCCTGACAAAGCAGTTGTGAACAGAGTGATAAACATGATGAACGACCATGTCGTTTCGCATTTCCAAAAAATTTTAATGCGTAGGAAAAGGGAAGTCACATTAGACTGCTATTTCGCGAAGTCTGATCCACCATCTAAACAGCTAAAAACACCAGAAACCCAAGAAATCACAAGAGAGAAAACACCTGAAGGAGAACATCCCTCCATTGCGCAGAGGGACTCTCCCTCAAAACTGTAACCTCCTCTCCATCCAGCTTCCTCCATACTTCCTTCATGCCAGAACTCGACTCATGCAAGGTTAGTTTTTGTATAAATTAAGGATTTTTCAAATTTTCATTTTTTTCCCTGTGCTTAAAACTCATTAAAAAAAAGTGTTTACAGTGAGCAGTTTGTAAGGCTGTAGCATTAACTCTTGCAATGTTAGTTTTCTCTGTTCAAGGTTTTCTCAGGTTTTTTTACATTTAGTTTACTGTTACACTGTGCATTCTATGGTATAATGAACTATTTTTGTGCTTAAAAATCTTTAAACAAAATATATTTACATACAGTTCATACGGTCTGGAATGGATTAATTGTATTTACATACAATCCTATGGAGAAATTAGTTCAGATCATGACCAAATCGGGTTGCAACCAGAGTTTTGGAACGAATTACGGTCGTGACCTGAGGTTCCACTGTACCTGTTTGGGTACTGCTTGTATCTTGTTACCTGATGTCATAAATATCAAAAGTAGTGTAACATATGAGTGCTATAGCAGGGATTTGAGGCATGTTGTTCAGATCTACATAATAAAGAGTAAAAAAGGGAAATAAGAGTCACCCTAAGACACTGTCATGAGCAAATAGTAAATAAAGAGCATATTCTAATAACTATTTCTGTGTTTAATTTATTGAAATATCCCCATCTAGTCGTGACTAATAGACATGGAGGCTTTACTTTTAATTCAATCCTCATGTTTCAGTATCTTTCACAATATTGCAAAGCAACAAATTGAGTCAGCTATGCATCTGAATTCCATAATCATCAAGTGTTAGTGCTTGCAAATGATATATGCTTTAATTATTTCTGTCATTGCATTGTTTCTGGAAACTTGTGCAAGAGCTCTTAAGCCTGTGCTCAGTGATGAGTTCTCTACAAAAAGAATTTGACCTGAAATAATAGGAACAGAAAATAGATATCTAGTTAGGCCCCCCTTTATTATTTGTGCCCCTTTGGTCACATGACTGAAGCATAACTAATGTTGCAAATCAATAGATACTGATCTGTGAAGCCAAGGCCCCCATAAGTGCAGGAGCTAAGTGCATAGCCCAAGCTCACTCCTGTTACCAGTCTCCTGGAGCACTTAGTTCTGAACCACTGAGCTCCACTATAAGCATAGAAATGTGAAATATGTTTATATTAACATTGATTTCTTTATGCTTTTAGGTGTCATTAAGGATTTTTATTATATCAAGAATTATACCTTCAAATTTTCTGCATGTTAAAAATACTGTATGTGGAACAAAGAGAAAGGTCAAGGCTTCAGGCTGACATCCCATTTAGATGGTAGAATAGTTTCAAAAGTATGTATTGGTATTGGTTGTAATGGTTGTTTACCTTTATTCACCTATTCATGAACACAGATGAAATTACTTCAGTTAATGACAAACTGACAGTTAGAAATGATTAAAAATGTACTGTGTAGTCGGAGAAGGTGCTTAGGTACTGAGTAAGGAGAAAAGAGGAACAGAGTTGAGGTGTTTGTACACATTATAAAATAAGGTGTTGATAGTTTTTAATTGTATTCCTGATTGTGCATTGTGGCAGACGGCTGGGTGCCACCCCCAGCAGGGATGCCCAGGAAGACAGGAGGAGGGTTCATGCCTCCTCCAGAACACGAGAGGGCGACCGCCCTGGTTCCATTAGGGGCCACGGGTGCAGGGCTTGGAAGCCCAACCCTGTAGGGGCCCGTGGTCTCCGCCAGGGGATGCCCCTATGCCTGAAGAACCCGGAACCCCAACACTTCCGCCACACCAGGAAGTGCTGGGGGGAAGAAGACTGGGAACACCCGGAGGGCTTCTGGGAACACAGCCGGCACTTCCGCCACACAGGGGAGTGTCTAGGGAGTGTCGGGGATCACCTGGAGCCCATCCGGGCACTTATAAAAGGGGCCGCCTCCCTGCAAAGAAGGACTGGAGTCGGGTGAGGAGAGGACAAGGTTTGGAGGCAGGAGAGAGGAGGCGGCCTGAGAGCAGGCAGAGAGAGTGAGAGCCTGGACTTTGGGGGAGATTGGTGCTGGAGGCACTGGGTTTGTGCACATTTTGGACTTATTATTATGTATAATAAACGTGTGGTGGACTTAAGAATTGTGTCCATCTGTCTGTTTCCGGGCAGCTTATCACAGCATATTTCCTACCTACCATGTAAAAATTATTGCATGTTGTTTCAGCTTATTTTGTTTAACAGTTTTAGTTGGTAAATGTTGGTTCAACACCTTACTAATGCCACCAAGAAGCCCATTTTCCCACTTTTCCCCTGCTAGTCCTGCTAGTTTCTTAAGGAATTCAGCTTGGCTGGGGGTGTAAGGGTGATACATGAAGTGTAAGTGTCATCTTGGTGGCCCTCAGCTCAAATGAAAGTGTGACTTGCCATACCAAATTAAAGAGGGCACTGCCAGTCTGGTCCTTTACCAGAGTCTGTTAGTGCTCTGAACCATATTTATCTTTTTTATCTTTAGATTTTGAGTCATTAATATTTTTACTCCGAAATGCTGGATTAAAATGTGATCTAAAACATGACTTAGTTGCTTTTAACAGTGTATTTATGTCAACATTAGATTTAAAAAGTGTTTCTATAAATCAGTAGTTTTAGAAAAAAAGTTTCTTCCAAATGCAGAGATTTTTTGCTACTTCATATTTTTCAGACTGTAAAGAAAAGAAAACATGACTAAATATGGATCAACTAAAAAAATGTTTGATACACAAAATGTACAGGGTGCAGGGTTTTGTGCTGCATCCTCACAGTTCCAATCTTCTGGGTTCAAACCATGCACCTGGTCGTTGTCTGCGGGGGCTTGCATGTTCTGCCTGTGTTTGGGTGGGCTTGGCTCCTTGCTACCGGTTGCTTCCCAGGAGCCTCTTGAACCTGTTACTGTCAATAACGTAACTGAGGGATGAGCCAGTGGATGGGGACACTTACACAAAGCAAGGGGTAGGTGCCTAAAAGTGCTCCAGTGCTTTTATTAAAAACAAGCAAAAAACCAAATAGTGTCCAAAAATGTACTGCAAAAATGTCCAATAAAAAATTATCCAATCAAAACGCAGTGATAGTGGAGATTAAACACAATTTCATAAATAATCCATTAAAAAGAAATTAAAACACAGGCAGATATCCATCCTTTAAAAATACAGTCCCCGGCGCATCACCCAAAAAATGGCTGTCTCCTCAGCTTACCCCCAGGCAAGGTCTTGCAGCTGAAGAGACGCCTGACAGTTCAGCCAGCCTTCTGTGCCTTTGCTCCTAGGCTTGGCCCACTGTAGTCATCTCTGGTTCCTGTCAGGGCAACACCCCAAGCCTCCAACTCCTGCTGCCAGGCTTGTGTCCCTGTGGTCCATGGCATCACCCCCGGTACACCTCACTGAGCCTACCATTACCCCTGCAACTCCCACTCCCTTTCTCCTGGCTTTATACAGAGTCACTCCAACAGAGCGACCTAGAAGCTGGAGTGACTATCAACCCCTGTGTGTGGGCCACACACTCTCTTAAGGAACTTCCTCCCGGCTGCCTGCCTTCTCTCACGCTCTCTCTCGTCAACTTGCTTACAAGCACAGGCTCCCTTCTTCTTCACTCCCATCTTTTGACCTCTAATTCTTTCACTCTTTATTTTACTTTTTCATCCCCCTTTCTTACTGAGTCGGCTCCCTTTTTGTCTGCCTCCGTGGGCACAGCGTCTCAATAGAGCACCACAGGAAGCCCATGAAACAATTGAGACAGACGGTACCCTCACATGTAGGTGCATCTCTCCCCAATTACTCCACCAACCTCTCACAGCTGCACGAGCATGCACACCCATGAACATTGGGCAGGCCAATCAATTATTTATTCATAAAATGGGCCCCTGACTATTAAGCAGCAGACCTATCATTATACCACAAGCTCCCATAACTCCAAAGATGTGTTGGGAAGGTTAATTACCGATTGTAATTTCCCTTCAGTGTGGGTATGTGTGCCCATAGGTGGACTGGTGCAATATTGTTTCCCATCCTGACCATGGGGCAGCTGAAATAGTAAAGCCACCACACACACACACACACACACACACACACACACACACACACACACACACACACACACACACCCCAATTGAATTTGAGGATCTGTGTCTGCAATATACAAGAACTGTTATTATGTTTCCAAGGTACTGAATGTAAGAGAGGTTTTGCTATTGATTACTTTTATAATGGAAATGGGAGCAAGCTTTAGGTTTGTAAAGAATATATTTTTGTACAAATAACAGATAAGAATACAGTCTGAGATATTACCACAAAAATTCCTGGTAAAACTCACAATGAACACATTTGTCAAAAAGAATCGATGAACTTCCTCTTTAACCTCACTCTCCTTGGATGGCCACTTTTCACAACTACTCTGGCCTTCACTCAGTAGAAGTTCTTTGGGGTTTTCTTCTACCCCTTTCTCACAGGTCTCTCAGTTCTAATTCTCATTAATGTTTTTTTTGTTCATAATATACCCGATACAGCATTACATCGTCACAAGAGACAGAGAATGGAGCCTTAGTTGCAGCTTGGTGCATTTGCTGTGTATCCTTCAATAAAACATCACTTGCAGAGTCTTTCTTTGAAGTATTAACATAGCAACATTTTTGGCATCATATTCTTTTTAATTAGCATTTAATAATTATATATAACAGTAAACATTTTAAAAATAATGCTCCAGTTTCATTTGTGAACTGTAAGTATATGATTTCTATGGCAGAGAAAAACCCTACCATCACCTTGTGCAACGTATAAAATCAAATCTGAGATATGGTGTGTGATATATATCAATTTTTATGCAGTTCATGCATTATAAAAGAGACAAACACTAGCTCATGTTTATTTTACCAAAGCCAATGTAAATTAAAAGATATTATTTTATTATGCAAAGAGATACATCTCCTGTAACTAAAGGGTAATATTTCTCATCATTAATTGCAATAATATTTTAAATTATTGTGGATCTTATTATCACCCAGCTATTGTTTGCAATGTGCTGTTACACTGTCCACTTTCATTCCTGCCTCATTTCATCCATACTATAAAAGCTATACTGTTATTTAAAACTTTGCTTAAGTGATATACAGTCATAGATATTCAATTCAATTCAATTTATTTTCGTATAGCACTCTTCACTGAGTGGAGGTGCAGAGCACTGTGATAGTTCTCAGGTAAAATGCAAGTATAAATTTTACAAATTACAGAATTACTAGTCATAAAGGCACAGCTTTGTTAAAACACACATAAATCAAAGTAGAAATTAATATTCATAGAAACCAGCAAAGCTATCCATTAATTAATTACTGAATTCTGGACTATGGCCAGTTGACAATGGAGGAGAGGAAAACAAAAACACCAGTCAGTAACATCTCTGGAGAAAATAAACCTCTGGAGGTTGATGGTCAATTGTAGAAGATGGAATCAAAGACAAAGTCAGGCAGAGTCACTGTCCTGGAGACCTCAGTCAAGTAGCCACCCACACCGTCCTGAGCATTCTGTAGAGTCTGTGTTAGCCGTCCAATCTGATGACAGAATTTTTCCATCCAGTGAATCCAATGTTCCCAGTATCTGAGATAATCAATACGCAATATACCCTTTGTCACTGCCTTAGAAAGATTTAACTTACACACTAAGTGGGCAATTATCAATTTATTATTTATTATTACATCTACCTAATATCCATGAGTGAGTTCTCATTTTCCTTTTAAAAAGCATGATATGGACAGAGTAATGTGTCCATTCCAAAATGTCCATTAGTTTTTGCATATTTTCTGATGTTGGAACTCTATTCTGAATAACTTGTTCCATCTCCAATGGAATGATTGAGTTCTAGTGACTGGGAAGACTGCATTTAGATTAATGAACTGTCATTTTTCTAAATCTGTTCTTGGATATTCCCTGCATTGTATTATGGACTTTTAGCCTGCTGATAAAAGACGTTCAGAGATGGGCACATTGCAGCCATGATATTCCATACCAATGTAGAATGACATCCAAAAATGACTTTACTCACATGAAGGCCACAAAAACATACACCCACACAATTATATTTTTTCAGTGCTTCAGTGTGCAACGTTTGTGTTCCCTATCCCATTGCAGCTTCTCGTTTTCCCTAACACTGTTGTGTCACCTGCTGGTATACCATTTTGGTGACAAGGTATGACGTGTTATGTATTCTGATACCACTGCAGTTTCTTCTGTTAGTTGACTGACTTTGTGGCATCTGCTGGCAGGTTTGCTAGGTCCTTAGAAAATTTATAGCCGAAGGACAGAATAAATATAGTAAATTTGTCCAAAAAAACATTGTTCAATACCTGAGGTAGACCAAATGACACACTGGAAAGCGGGGGGTGGTGTCAAAAGCGAGAGGGTTAGATACATACCATTGAAGTCCAGCTCCCATTCAATGATCATACAATGATAAAGAACATATACAAGTACAAATAGCTGGAGATGGTGCCAGATGGATGAAAAACTTGGTAAAAATGTGGAGGGGAATTTGAATATATCCCAAAAAATAATGTTTTATAAAAAATAGCCCAAAAAACACAAACCGCAAAAGCTTATTATTTCCCACAATTGGGTTGGAAAACTGGGGGCCTGACAACACTGTCTTGTTGCTTTTGTCATGTTGACTGCTATTATTAACAGCCTTTTTCCAAAAACATGTCCAGTAGTGGCTGTAAAGTGTTGGCTCCCTCTCACTATATCAACGATACTTTCAAGCATAAAAACCTCAACATTTTCAGACTCACACATGCTAGTGCTTCTGGCACAAGCTACATTACCCTAACCTGATTCAAAACCACTGAAATATTCAGTCTTGTGCATTTGGAATTGTACATGTAGACATGATTCATTGATACGAATCTGTGTGTTTTACACAAAAATGTCTGCACAAATGATATTTGTCCCTGACTGAATTGACAATAATATGAGAGGAGAAGGTGACTGTAATAATGTAGCCACTCAATCTACAGTATCTAACATGGCATCACATCTGTACTTTAACAGAAATAAAATAACATTAGCAACCACAAGATTAAATAGTCCAAAATGTTTGGCGAGACCACTAGTTGTCCAAATTTGAGTCTATATAGCAGAATACACACAAACACGAACACATTAACAAACATGAAATTAAGAAACCCCAGTTGACATAATGATAGCATAACTTGTACACCTCTACTGCGGATGTCCCTTTTTGGTGGGCAAGTTAAGGTAGCAGTAATAGCTGTTTGTGAATCCTTAAAATTGAGGCTTTTGTATGAATGTTTCTGCACTCTTGTGATATGATCTTCAGTATACGTACAGCTTGTATTACCTGATGGAAATAGCTGGCCAAAGAAAAATTAAATGAGTTAAAAGAATGAGACATAACATTGGTCATTATCCTCATCACCGGACAAAGATTCTCTGAAATTATTTGTTCAGGCAAAACAAAATAAATCAGGTAAGAATGAATACTTTGAGCCAAGTCAAAAGTCAAAAAAGCCTAGTATGGGATCTTCCAAATATAAACACTAGTTTCAGATAACCTGTTGTAACAAGATGGTGTCCTTGAAAGTGGACATTTCTATCTTTAAACAACAGTTAAATGCCTTATTTTCTTTGGAGATAATGAATGTTGTGCACTGTAATGAGAATTTGCAAAATCCATGGAGTCATCTGTAGATATATTTCTCACATCTGAAACCTGCAAAAAAGAAGAAAATTAAATTCATAACAGTAATAATTTTCTGTTACTTCCACTCACATTTATTTGGTTAGAATCAGAGGTAACAATGGGAGTATTCCATACCAGAATATACTTATGCATATATTCACACTAAGGTAACTTTAAAAATGTAATCATCCTAAAACTTGTTTTTAACACTGCTGGAAAATGGGAGTCACAGGAGGAAACTAAAATGGGAAGGTGCTGTGAGAAGGCAGTACTATATACTGTATAACTGTATTATAATAATAACTAACTGTGCTACTCGTCTAAGAGTAATCAAAGTTGCCCTCAGTACAGTGCACCATCTATTGTAATTTATTTTGAAATCCATTACTATAAATGTTTGTGATGCCTCATGTATGGGAATGACAGAGACATAGCAACCGGATAGACAGACAGACAAACACATAGGCACTTACCCTTTTTTTAGAGTGAATAATATTGTAATAATAATACTAAAAATAATTATATCAAATTCTATTACTATGGTGGCCGCATCAAGTCATGTAGAATTACCATGAAATGTGTAATATTCCAAGGTGACTCCTTGTCACCCCTGCTGTTCCGTGTGTGGGTAATTCAACAGCAACAATCTAGTGTACATCCTGCAGAAGAAGCACAGGATGAGCCGCCTGCTATACATGAATGACCTGAGGCTCTTTACAAAGGACAAAAGTCAACTGGATAAAGAGATTGGCATAGTCAATATGTTGAGCGGCAATATCTGCATGGAAATTGGACCAGACAAGTGGATCAAGGAACAGTAACCATCAAACAAGGAACACTGTCATCAGGACAAAGCACACGCTAAACAATAACACTGAGATTCAAAATCTTAAGCAGGATAAGGTTTACAAAGTATCTAATAGGAGATTAGAGCAATGGTATTCTTGACAGAAAAAAGAAAGAAAGGACCCAAAATAAATACTATTGCCAAATCAAAGTAGTCCTCGGTATTAGACTTGACTCAAATGCAAGCTATTAGTAGTTTAGAAATACCAGTGCCACAGTACAGATTTGGGATAATGGACTAGGGAGATGAACAAAAAGACCAGAAACCTACTATGTATGGTCTCCTACAACTGAAAGCAGGACATAGACTGAATGTAAATCCTCTGAAAAATATGGTTGTGAACCATTAGAGCCTGATGAAAAGACTTCATTCTCCATGACAGTGGTGGTGATGTCTACTTGACACAGCAGTTCCAAATGATGCAAGTGTCTCATTCAAAGAGGTGGAAAAAACCTGAGATTGAGATTCCATGATAGCGGAACTCGAAGGTTCCTGTGATTCTGGACATAATAGCAGCACTGGGAACTGCTTGACTGGGTCTCCAAAAATATCTTAATGAACTGCCAAATAAAGTGAGTTCCACCCAAGTGCAGATTATCACCCTTCTCAGAACTACCCACATACTTAATAAAGTTCTGACTATCAGACAATAAGATCTAAGGAACCCAGTGGGTTCCCAGTAAAAAGCAACCAGCACAAATTAAGAAAAAAAAGAAAAGAAAAAAAATAATAAAGATAAGGAACAGATTGATACATGGACAGGAAGATACAAAACATTCCAATAATGCATGTTCTCCAACATCCAAAGGTTGATTCTGGCTGACTATATTTTATATCGAAAGACATGACGGTGGACACATTTATTTAACTCCAGCCCACATACAACATAATAGTTAAGTTCATCAGGCAAGGCAAAGACAAGCTTATAAAAATGGCCAAGAAGCATGAAGCCAGTAGAGCGAAGTACTGTATGATTAGCAAAGCAAGTGGCATTCGCTAGCAATACCCATCTACCCTGATCAAGATCAATGCTTCAACGAGATGATCAAGCCTGAAAGAATAGAACTTCTTAAAAGAAAACCACTAAATGGACAGTGTTTTAAAAACCTAGAACAGACATTTTTGGACAAAATTGTCAATGTAGTTTAGATACAAAGCTCAAATCTTAAGATAAGGAAACAGAAACCCTGATCATTGTCTCATAGGATCAATCAGTCATGACCAGCTATTATCAGCAGAAAATTCAGAACCACCAACCATTAGCCACATACTGTATAAGCACTGCAATAAAATTCACTATATTAACAGCGGCAGACACAGAAACAACTGAATAACCAGGTATATACATTGGAGCTTGAAGTAGGGGTATATCAGCGTGTTCCACAGCCTACCATTAACATTCAGGATCTGTACCTTCATATAGGACATTACTATCCATACTGATTGCATCAGAGAAACCAGTTGTCCAGACATTGTGTTCAATGACATGAAGAAGTCGTGGGTACTTTTTGACATTGCTGTACCCGATGACCTCTTCATCACAGTCAAAGAAGCCAAACAGACCTATAAATATAAATATCTTCAGATCAAAGTGAAACATATGTGAGATACTAAAGCCAGTAGTAATGGGTTCACTGTGTTCCATCTACAAAGCACCCAAAAAGCATTTATTTTAAAGTGGTGATCCTCAACGCTTAGTGTCTTAATTTTCTACCTAACAAGACACCTTATAAATTGATTATTTCTTTACCATTAGTTAGGTATAATATACCCACATTAGGGGTAGAACTTTGCATGTACTCCTGTCCATGCATATTGCTCTTTGACAATTGGAACTCCATGGTGCTCTAAGCCTTCTCCCTCATTAATTATCCATCTAGTCTTAATTCTTTCATCTGTGCCCTCTGACATGTTGTTCTTTCTTCAAATTCATAAAAGTATTTATACATATATAGCACATACTGTATATAACAAACATATCATTCTTAAACCTGCTTAATCTAAGTCAGGTATGCAGGGGACTGGGAGCCCATCACAGCAGCACTAGACTCAAGACGACCATCCTCTATGCCCATGCATTTCTGGGTCCACTCACACATATGCACTTACACGTGGCTAATCTGGAAATACCAAGCAACCTAACCAGCACATCTGTGGTGATGTGGGAGAAACACTGGGGTACCTACAGGAAAACTCATGTGAACCTTGGAAGAATATTCAAAATCTGTGCAACTCCACACAGACAATAGGATGCTGGACCAGTTCTGCCCTATATACTGTATACATTTTATATACTAGGGGGCTTTGCCTCCTGCTCACTTCGTTTGCTAACCCCCGGGCTGGAACTACCCGCTAGCCACTTTGCAGTTCAGCCGCTCGCTTATGGGGAAACAGAAGTACAATTTAAACAGATTGTTATTTTCATGGTAATTGTTACCTGTGCATAATAGAACTAACTATTTTACATTACGAGTGAGTAATTAACCATATTAAAAAATAGTAAAACGTAATAATTTGAAAGTAAATTATATTTCATGTTGCATTTGAGTTATTCGTTGCATTATACAATCTCATTCTGTTTGGATTTGAAATTAACCTGCAAATACTTTTTAAACTTACACTTTTACTGCAAAACTTCAGTAAAAACAATTTTTTGAATAGATTTTTATCAGTATTGTATTGAAATTTGATTCTGTGTTTGGACTTACATCGTGACAATGCAACGTATAACTGCCTGTGAGTGAATTTAATTTCTTTCTCTCATAAATAAACCGACTTTTTCGAATGTTTGTCTCTGTGATTTGTTAATTGTCTTTGCAAAAGCTATTCTAATTATAAACTGTTAACATTTTAATATGAATCGCATTTCAAGATCTCCTTTGGTGTCTAATGTTATCCGCGGGAGATGTACTACATTACCTTTCTTAGATACATTCTTCTTTCAACAGTAATTCGGCTGGTGGAAGACTTTACAGTGCAAGCTAATCTAATGGGAAACAGTTAACATGGTGTTAATGGCTGCAGATATTCTTCAGGACATTGTAAGCTGATGTTTTCATCTTCTGCACGATCACCACTAACTGTTTCAGCATAGTCTATTGATAAGCATATAACCAATTTGTCATGTAACCAATCGACAATTTTCTCATTAATTTGTTTGACTTCATCGTTTCTCAATGCCAGGATTGCCCGTGTACTCATTTCTTCTGTTGATAACCCTTGATACGCATTTAACCAATTTGCCGTGTAACCGATCGACAATTTTTGCATTAATTCATTTGACTTCATTGTTTCTCTGTGATAGGATTGCCCGTGTACTCATTTCTTCTGTTGGTAACCCTTCAGGATGAAATTCTTCATTAAGATTTCGACATAAGTCTTCTTTTATTGAGAATTTAAAGTGAGGAAAACGTAAAAATTTATAAGAGCTAAGAAAGCAGGAACTGTGTCTGTCAAAAGCATTCACATGAATGAGAGGTGAGAGGACCGTATGCATGGTTGAATATGGTTGAGAAGAGGGCGTGACTTGAAAACATCTCATGGCCAAAGTCTCATCTCACGGAACTTGAATTTACCTCTTTGAAAAAGTCTCGTCTCAGGATTTCCTTTTATAATAGAGTGATGTTTATATTATGACATGCCCTGATAAATCTGTGCTTTTGCTTTCTAGTGATGATTTGATTATGAATAAACTCACTTTCTTTCAAGCATAATTCCGAAAAAATGCTGGATCAGCTGCCTTAACACACACATATCTCATATTTCATATCTCACAGTAAAAAAATCTTTTAAAGTACTTGTTTCTATAAAACAGCTCTTTTCCCAGCCGGGTTGCTTCTGTCTTTCAGAGCCTTGTGGAAGATAACATCTCCACCCCTCAGCAAGGGATTAGCCTGAAGAAGATATCTTTGAATTTTATTAAATCTGAAAAGACAGAAACATCTTGTTGTCAGCTTGTTACTGAAAGATTTATTATGCTTTCATGTATGCATTTAAGATCACTCCTAAATTGTTCTTACAAGAGTGTTATTGGATTACATCATTTGTCTAAGAGTACATCTTTTAATCTATAGTGGGTTGTGTTTAGTCATGTTGCATTTCCAAAAGACACAATTCCCTCATTTGTTTTCATCTGGACCCTTTTTTGAAAAATTCATGGGTCCAAAAAAAATTTATTTATCTTCATATTGTGAGTAAGTTTGCAATATTAGTTAACATTAAGCTGTTTTTGCATTTTGCGGCATGTTGTGTGCAAACACAGTAAGAAAAATGCTGAGTAAATGGAAAAAACACAATGATCTAGAGCTAAGCCAATAAAGCACAATGAAGTGTAGTTTGTACTGTAGCGAATGCTGATTCACTGTTTATCAAAATATGATCAAAAGAGAATGAATAAATGGGTAAAAGTAATTAGTAAGTTTACAGATTTTTTTTTGGCTATACATTTATTTAAGTCAGTTTTATAATGAGACAGTCCTTTTTTCAGGACTCAATGCCAATGCAAAGTCATGATTTCTAGCAATTGTAAATCAATGTTAAAAAAAAATCTGTCCAGCAATGCCTACCAAAAATACCCCCATCAAAAACCTCTCTGTAGTCCATGCTCTTAGGTTGCATCCAAACTATCTTAAAAAAAAGATATACTGTAGATTTGTGTCTGTGATGGTAGTACTAGGGTGTTGTGTCATGTTAGCCATTATGAATGTATTGAGAAATCAAAATGACATCATCTTTTATTGGGTAACTAAAAAGATTACAATATGCAAGCTTTCGAGGCAACTCAGGCTTCTTCTTCAGGCAAGACTTAATCCAACATAATAAACCCTACCCAGGAAAGTGTCCGTTTTCAAACTTTTAAGATACTGCCCACCAAAAGATCTCTGCATGTCACCGTCTGCTCCTAATGGGCTAAATGATGCATGAAAACAGTCAGCGTCTTACAGAATGTTCAATTGCAATGTGCGTCACACCTTTGTGTGCACAATTCCCAACATGACGTAGTTTGCTTTACGTGCATTTATGTTACTTGAGTTGGTGAACGCGGTGTAAGTACATAAAACCAACAACATCCTATGCTAGAAATGGGCAAACATTATTTAGTAACTGGCACTGTACTGTTAATCACTTTTATTTGTGCAGAATGCAGATGATGACAATACACATACAGTATACACACATACTGTCCATATACTGTATATACATATATATTGTTTTTAGTCGACTAGATTACTGTAACACACTCCTCTCAGGACTGCCCAAAAAAGACATCAATCAATTGCAACTAGTGCAGAATGCAGCTGCTAGAATCTTAACTAGGAAAAGAAAATCTGAGCACATTTCTCCAGTTCTGATGTCACTACATTGGTTACCTGTGCCATTTAGAATTGACTTTAAAATACTGCTTATGGTTTACAAAGCCTTAAATAATCTTGCTCCATCCTATATTTCAGAATGCCTGTCACCCTACATTCCAAATCATAACTTTAGATCTTCAAATGAGTGTCTGCTTATAATTCCAAGAGCTAAACTTAAAAGAATTGGTGAGGCAGCCTTCTGCTGTTATGCACCTAAAATCGGGAATAGCTTATCGATAGAAATACCGCCAGGCTAATATGGAGGAGCACTTTTAAAAACTGCTAAAAACCCTACGGCTTTCTCATACCTTCATTTTAGTGTAACCCTGATATTCTGTATATGCATTGAATTATCATTTTTATCATGGCTCCGCAATCCGCACTAACCCCAACTTTACGTTTTCTGTGTTGCCGATCTGTGCCACCACAACCTGATCAAAGCACCATGCAGTCCTTACATTGATGGATTGAAGGCCAGATGTCCACATGACCACCATCACCTAATTCTTCCACATGAAGCCTGAAAGCCATGAGGGCTGATTTAGATCATTAAGGTTAGGTAGTATGTCTATTGGGTGCTGGGTGGCCTCGTGGCCTCAGAACCCCTGCAGATTTGTTTTTTTTTTCCTCCAATATTGTGGAGTTTTTTTTTTGTTTGTTTTTTCTGTCCTCCTGGCCATCGGACCTTACTTTATTCTTTTTTACTTATTATTGCCTAATCTTATTTTTATACGTTTCTTTTTTCTTTCTTCATCTTGTAAACCACTTTGAGGTACATCATTTGTATGAAAACATGCTATATAAATAAATGTTGTTGCTGTTGTTGTTGTTAGATTAATCCCTTTGATCATGGGGTTCAGAGAGCAGGGTCAGTCCTTGTACAGAACACAGAACCCCTGGAGCAATTTTCATGTTAAGGACTTTGCTCAATCAACCTTCCCAATACCAGCACAGATCCTTAGTCTCAGAACAACCACTGGGCTGCAAAAGATCTTTCACTCTGAAAGAGTGGATTCCACACCTACTTGTCATCTTGAAGTTGCCTGACAGTGTTTGATTACAGTCACAGAACTATCAACCCAATGCTTATGCAAAATGCGCTTAAGTTTCTGTTCCAAGAAATAACTGAGATACTTCCAGACCACATGTACACACTATTTGTCAAATGTGTGAATTGTTGTGTAAAAACAAGAAGAGGTCAGCAAATACAGTGTTTACTGAATGTTATTTACTTGTCAGTCCAAGGATTAACATATTCAACCTTGAATTCTGAAGAAAGCCCACGGTGATACTGGCAGAATATTCATTTTCCACACTGAGGATTGTGATGGCAGGAAATCAAACTCAGGCCCCTGGCGGTCACTGAAGTTGTGAGGGAGCAGTGAGAATTATTGCACCATTATTCTTGTCCAATGTACATATTCCATATATTTCTTCATTTATAATGGCACAGTGAGTGATATGTATAGCTGTACAAAACTGAGTAATGAGAGGTATGTGTAGGAAACAATGAAAGAAGAAATAAAAAAGAAAAAAAAGCCTTGCCTTGTGACTATCTAGACTTCCAAAATGCAATAAAAAGACAGATTCAGGCCTGTAGGGTAAACATCAAGGATGACAGGAGCATATGTCTTAGTCATCTTTTGACAGGAGAGCTATAATGTTGCAGTGTTTCAATCCAAAGCATAGACAAAATTAGGACAAACATGTAATAATGAAAGTTGTGTTGTTTATCGGTTAAATGTTAATAATGTTTCAGTGAAATAACATAGGATGTTCCTGGCCACAGGTTCCAGAGATAGTAAGAACAAAATGAATCAAAAGTTACATGAGCTAAAGGGAGAACAGCCATGTGTGTCTGAGCCAGAGATCTTTTCTCATTAGTCCTGCTATAGTTATCAGTGACAGTTTTAAGGTGATATATCAAAATAAAAAGAAACAATTGTGAAAATCAGCACATAAATGTGATTTATTATTTTTATTACCATGTTAAAGTGGGCGGCACGGTGGCACAGTGGGTAGCGCTGCTGCCTTGCAGTTGGGTGACCTGGGGACCCGGGTTCGCTTCCCGGGTCCTCCCTGCGTGGAGTTTGCATGTTCTCCCCGTGTCTGCGTGGGTTTCCTCCGGGCGCTCCGGTTTCCTCCCACAGTCCAAAGACATGCAGGTTAGGTGGATTGGCGTTTCTAATTTGGCCCTAGTGTGTGCTTGGTGTGTGGGTGTGTTTGTGTGTGTCCTGCGGTGAGTTGGCACCCTGCCCGGGATTGGTTCCTGCCTTGTGCCCTGTGTTGGCTGGGATTGGCTCCAGCAGACCCCCATGACCCTGTGTTCGGATTCAGCGGGTTGGAAAATGGATGGCTGGATGTTAAAGTGTCCTGATTGGAAGCATTTCAGAGTAGTATGGTAACATAACCAGGACAGAAATGCCATCTAGAGGATTGTGGCATCTGCTCAAACCCCCTCTAGCATCAATTACAGAGATCTACACCAAAAACTTTGACAATAAAGCATGTGCCATAATAAATAATTTCAACCTTGTTAGACTCTTTTTGTGTCTATAGTCAGGCAGATTGTACCTTTAATTTCCTAAAGTGGCCATGTATATTGGGGAAACCCCTTATTGTCTGCCTGTTACCTGTTGCCTTTTAACACTGGGGCTGTCAAGATCACATTTTACAATATATATTGAACATTTTTATGAAAAGTTTGCTATATTGCTTTTTTCTTTGTATGCATGTACCACCTGCATTTCACAATTGGTAATCCACCTGAAGCTAAACATGTCTGGGCCCAGCAGATAGTTGGATAGGATGCCATCTAGGAAAAGCTTGGGTTGCTGCTGGAGGAGGTGTTGGTGAGCCCAGCAGGGAACACTTACCCTCTGGTCTGTGTTTGGACCCAGTGCAGTAACAGGGACACTGTGCTGTAAAATTGGTGCCATCCGTCAGATGAGACATAAAACAATGGTCCTTACTCTGTGTGGTCATAAAAGATCCCTAGGCATCCTTTGTAAAGAGCAGTGTTTATCCTGGTGTCCGGGCTAAAATAAACTGCTCTCCATGGATTAGTTATGCTGGCACCCTAATCATCCCCTGTCTCTAACTGGCTAACTATCTCTCACCCCTTAACCACCTAATAGCTAACATGTAGTGTGCATACTGTTGCAAAATGGCTGCCATCGCCACATTCAGGCAGATGCTGCACGTCGGTGGTGGTTGAAGTGACTCCCCACTCTTTATGTAAAAGCACTTTGAGTAGTGACAAAAGTGGTAAATAAATGTAAAAAAATATTATTTTATTATTAATAGTTGGCTTTTCTTTTGATAAACTCTGTGACATCATGCATTGTGTACATGATGATACTGCATTCTCTGCATACACTGGTCTGGGCAGAGTAAACAGGAATAATGGGTGAGTATTTAAAGATTATTATTATCATATTTTGATAGAGATTATATTAGAATATTGGAAAAATTAGATGACAAGAGGCCATTCAGCCCAACAAAGCTTGCCAATCCTTTCCACATAATTTCTCCAAACCACCATCAACTTCTACTCTTTACCACAATCCTTGATAATTTATTCCATCTTTCTATGGTTTTCTGTGGTGCAAAATGTACCCTTAATAAGCTTCCAACTGTGTCCCTGTGTTCTTGTTGAGCTCATTTTTAAGTAACAGCCTAGATCCACTGTACTAATATCCTTCATAATTTTAAAAACTTCAGTCATGTTACCATTTAATTTCCATTTGCCTAAACTGAAAATGTTACCTCTTTCCTGGACTTTCTCTAGTGCTGTTATGTCTTTTTCTTTAGCCAGGAGACCAAATCTGCACACAGCACTCCAGGTGGGGCTTTACTGGTGCGTTATAAACAGCAGCTTAAGCATAACCTCCTTTGACTTGTACTCTTCATATTTTGCTATATATACATTAGGCTGGTCAGGTTATTTCAGCAAGCTAAATTAAGTTAATATGTTCAGGGTTTATGACACTGCTTTGGTAAGATTATAATTTTGCTGACACCATCGCTGTTCGGCAGGCAAGATTTGCCTTTATAAGTATCCTGCAGGAACATATAGACTCACACACAGCCTGTATGGGCATTTCAGTTTAATTCTACTTTTCTAAAATCACTCCGGGATTGGAGGGGCATTGCCCACCATAGTTTGCAATTGACCCATTACCCTGCTATAAACAGCGCTGATGAACACTTTGTCAATTTATTCTTGGCATGATGCAGCAGTAGTGGAAGTGCACCAGTGTGTTGTTCTACAGTACCTAAATTTCTGTCTCTTGTTTTTACATAATTTGATGTGTTTGTATTTATTTAACAGTTTATTAATTTTAACATAATGTTTACATAAAATATAATATAGCTTTGATTCTGCATATAAAAAAGATGGATTAAGTAGTGTTTGAATATCGAATATATTCTGTTTGCAACAGCCCACATTAACTGGCTTCAATGTCATCAGAGAAACTTGTCATACTCCTTCTGAACTAAAGTTAATGTACCGCTAGGCATACAATCTGTGTTTTGGTGTTCAGTAAAATACTGTAGCGGTGGTGTATTCTTGTGCTGAAAGGGAAGATACATAATAAAACATCCAATATAACAACTGCCATCCTAGCTCAGCCCATCTATTTATCTGTTATCTTGTTGTCTGATTAACTTGACTACCAAACAACACTGTGAGCAAAAATAGCTACAGCTGTGCATATTGCAGATTATCACTGAGAAACCCCACTTGACTTTATTAAACATTTAATTTGACAGATTGGCTCCTGATTTGTTCCCTTGATGTCCCCCATCATTCCCCCATTCCTCGTTTTATAGCACGCAATGACTCATTATACAATTCCCAGCACCAAGCCATTATGTATGCAGCAGTCCCGTATATGCTTTTTCAAACAATGGCAAACATCAGCCTTGGATTTGCTTTATGTTCTGTCATAGAACACTCACTCTGGCAGTGGAGGGCTGGAGCAGAACCTCGTTGATTTGTGGTGACATTTATAGATGACACAGGAGGGGGCACACTCAAACAGGATGAGGCCAGCACAGTGCCAATAAATAAGAAACAATAAACTCTATTTATGTCCCCATGATGCCACAGCGTCACTCTGATCCATGACAGCTCTATCAGTTTTAAACATTAAAGGCTATACAAGGAATTTTCCCCGAAAGGTGATGCAGTGGAGATTTCAAAAGTAACACTGCGTCCTGCTTTTCAAAACTAATATTCTAAACACAGATTTTTTTTGCAAAGTAATTGCCAATAGAATTTGACTTGTTTGTATTGTTATCATTATCACCATCCACCATGAAGTCACTTTTTTCATCACAAAATTTCAAGGAGCCAAATGTTATGTTGACAACCCTGGGTGCAGACCAGAATCAAACCTTGGAAGAATCTGCAGTCTATAGTAGAACATGCTTACACACTCACAGTCACAGCAAATTCAATTTTGGAGGCACACATTAACAAGTAGAACATCTTTATATATAATACGCTATCGTGGCTGTCCGTTTGTCTGTGCAGGATTTTAAATCACCTGTAGCTTGAAAACCGTTTGACCTATTGACCTGAAATTTGGTACACATATACTACGTGATCTGCTTTTGGGGAGATGATTGACCCCCAAGGTTATTTCTCTTTTTATTTTATTTTATTGCAAAAATCAGCTCTCAGCAGCGGGCGCTGTTTCTCATCCCTACCACCTTTGCCGTCACTTCCCCTACCTCTTCATATATAAAATCATTCTTGAGGCAGATTGAAGACTTAAGTGCCAGCTTAAGTGAAAAATTAACACAAACACTGACTTAATCAGTTTTAACACAGAAAGATGCTGAGGAAAGAAGAGAAGACGCGGGCCGCTAGGGTGGAGAGAAGAAGAGCTGCTCAGGAAAAAGCAAGCACATCAGCCTCTGAGCAAACAAATGCTAAACGTACAGACAAAGAGTTTGAAAACTATGATTGGTCAAGTCAAGTGTATTCACTGCAAGTTATCGTGCAGTGCACCGTTACTGGTATTATATAATGCCCACAAAACTGGAGGTCTTTTATTAAGATGAAGTTCCCATGTATTAACTTAGTAAGTGCAGTCCAAAGTTTTTTTGTATTATTAATTCTAAGGTTCTAAAAGTCATCTAATAGAAATAAAGATCATTGCACATCCATACTCCAGCACAAGTGCTTTCTCAAGTTAAGACTGGCACACCCTTGCTGTATGTTAAAGAAACGACTGGAGACGGAGTTCCCTGTACAATTTCAGGAATGGGCAGGAGTTAAAAATGCCAAAGTGGTACTGTAAGATAGAATAAAATTGGAAAGCAAGCTACAGGTCAGTACATGGAGAAATAGTCTAAGGAACCAGTTACCAAACCCCATCATGCAAAGGACAGACAGTCAGAAACCAAAACAAAATCCTAACACTAATGTCTTCTTGAAATTGCCTGTTAGATTCTTCTATTGAGGAAGAGCTACATTGAATTGTAAAGAAAAGAATTTGATCCAAAGCATGGATGTTATGATATGTAGGGCATCATCTTATATAGTCAGGCTGTGAAATGTAATAGTAACCGTGAACAATATGGCTGTAGCTAGGAAAAACAGGCATAAAATGTCATCATCTGGAGAATAAAAGAGTATTAATAACAATACTAAATATAAGAATAAAACATAATCAAATTTCAAAATGACAATGAGAAATTAGAAAAATATCTATATAGCGAGCAAAGTACAGTCCAGAAGGCAGATTATGCTTCTGCTTTAACTGTAGATGATGTCTGTAATTTTCATTGTTTAAACTGGCACTTTACCTCCACTTTCTTTCTGAAGCTCATCACTGGGCCTCAGTATGTCATGAATATTTCTGTGAAATTTAGAAAGAAGGATATTGTATGGTCTTATATTTTATGCAAGGCATATTTATTGTTTTTTTTTTTTATTATATGCAATCTGTAAATTTGTAGGGGTACCTACAGCACATTCAGAAGGAGCTTGCAGATAAGTCTGGGAACCAGACAGGGATGACTAGGGATACCTTTCCTAGTGATTATATAATGAATGTGTAATGGAGGCCTACTTGCCGGGACAATATATTTCCTCAGCATGCTGGGTAGCGGAAATGCTTCAGAAGTATACCTCAGAAATTTCTGAAGAACTCTCAGGTTCAACATTAAAAGAAGCCTTTACTACTCCATCAGATGAACTTGGAATTTAGACAAACCCTCACCTTGGATAAAGGTAGGAAAGGAAGTGACCCCAGTCATTTATCATTTGTTTATCTGTTTTGTGGAACATATTCTTGTGTGTTGTGTCTGGAATGTGGTTTGTGCAAGAAGACTGGGTTCCATCCACAATGTGCTCATCTAAACTACATTGAACAGCCCTCCTTTCTTCACTTTCTACACAAGTCTCTGTCTTCTGTTCCTCCAACAAGCTGAACATTTCCACGTCCACTCCATGCTTTAAAAACCTATGGCTAGAAAAACCTTTTAAATCCTGTTCAAGAACTATTTCTGAGTCAATTGAACGTCTGGAGCCATCATCCTAGGGATTCCCTGACTGCTCGAGATGTTCCTGAAACTCAAGACCTCTACTTTTCTTTAAAACTATAGTGCCATGTATAACATAATGGAGTTACCTACTGCCACTGAGAATCCCCCTATTCTCCTTCCAATATCCAGTTGCTTCCAAGTGATGGCAGTTATCTACCAGGAGAAGGACATCATGGTAACCCTCCACTTTAAAGAAGCAAATGTACAAAAATATGGCTCTGTTATTACAGATTAAAGTTACAGGAAGGGTTACAAAAAGTAGCACTTCAAATACAAAGAAGCAGAAGGTGAAACAAGAACCTCAATCCTCTGTGGGCCTGCCAAAAAAGTCTAAAATCATGTGTGCCTGCTGGTGTGGCTCTTCAACCTTCCCACCACTGTACCATAGAGTACAACGCCACTTCTCTCCCTTCTCTCTCTTTGCTGTAGCCCTAGTCTGTCATTTTAACCCTAGCCAGTCTATCTTCTTCAAGTTGAGTGTTTGCCTACATCTCCTTACAACTTTGTACTCAGTAGTCCTTTCGCTTTGGGGTAGTTTTAAACTTGATCCTGGAGTGACTTGTGGCCAAACGCAAGTATCATTTCTGGGGTAAAGAGCAGCAATCCATTTGTTCAAAGAACATCAGGCTAGATTTGTCTGTAGTTGCTTCTGGTATCTCTGTACTCTGGAGCCTTCCATTGGCCTTAAGTACCCATATCTCCTAGTTGGCTTCAGAGCTTCCTGTCACTCCCTATATTTATTTTCTGGGACAATCTGCACTCTGTTGCTGCCAGGATAGACACTAGGCAGCCACAAACCATTAATTAAATTAACTAGGCTTAAACTTAAGAAGGTTATGTTCTGTAATGTAAAATTTTGAAGGTGTTAAATCTTTTAAAATTAATTTTTGAATAGTTCAGCTATAATTAATTAGGTACTATAACATTTTATAGCCCGGTAAGTCACTTAAAGTAGCACAACGGGTTACCAATACTGTGTTACAGCTTCAAAGATTTGGATTTAATTGCAGTCTCGAACACTGCAAGGAGCTTTCCCACTTACTCTATAATTGTTTCAGTTTTTCATTGGCCACTTCAGTTTCCCATCACATCCCAAAGGCATACAATTAGGGTAACTACAAGCCACCTTAGTGTATTTATTGATTACAATGGACCTGCTTCTCATCCAGAACTTAATCCTGCCCTGCACCTGATTCTGCCTACTTATATTCCCTTGTGACTCTATAAGAAAGTGGTTTTACAAAATCAGTGGGCATACCTTGCATACCTTGGACAAATTGATGAACCGCTTATGACATTTTGTAAATTATTCATTATATCAATGATCTCAAACAGCAAGAGTGCATTACTCAAATTTATTGATGTTGAACTAATTTTATGGTCTTTTACATCTTTCTGTTTCCTCTGTGGGTACAATTGTCCCAGCTCCATTTAACTGTAATCTTGCAAATTCACAATCTCATCTTGTCAAAAGATTTATTTTCCATTCACACCTGCAAGATTACATAGCTTTCACTTTCTCTTTTACCTTGCTGCTTTTGGGACTGCAGATTATTAACTACATTCGATTTGCCATTGCTGATGTAGTGGTTAAATAGCATCATTACCTCAAATGTTCTTGGGATTGGGTTAAAATTTTTTGTGAGTGAGGATTCTGCACATTTTTCTCATACATGGCTGAAAATTCTAAGGGAGTATTGGTTACCTCCCACATGCCAAAGTGATTCAAATTAGGTTGAATGATGACTCAAAATCAGCCTAATATGAGTGAGTGCATCCTATGATGGACAGGCACCGGATATTTCTAAAATAGGAATCAGAAGCAGTCATCATTAGCTTAGAAGGAAGAAATTAACTGACTTTTTTGTTTTTGCAGTTACACTATATGTTTAGTAAGGCTAGTGAGAAAAAAAGAGTTTTCATAGAGATTACGGTATTTTTCTGCTCTGACTGAATTTACTGAATCATGAACACTCAGAGGATTGAACAAGATAAAAGCTGAATCCCTACACACATTGAGTAAGCAGAATGATGTGCACTACATGGCAAGAGGATAATAGAGGGTAGCAATTTTAAAGTATGTTTGTATTTGCAGTCATTTGCAAAAAAAAGTGAACATAAGGAAACAAAGCAACTCAGAATGAACATTTAATTTGTTATTTGTCAGTCACTTTCCATCTACACTGCTGTTCCTTTGATTTTTTTTCCTTACACTATATCAGAATTCATTACATCCCCAAAAGATAGATAAGAAGAAAATCATTTATATTTATATCTAATTCACTAATGTTATTATCCAAAGTAACTTGCAAACTGCAAGTCAGGGCAGCCTTACAACTTGTAATTAAGCTATTGCTTTATTCTGGGGATGATACACCTGCAGGGAATAAGATAAAAATGTACAATAAGTCCGTCAGTCATTTTCCAACCCGCTATATCCTAACACAGGGTCACAGGGGTTCTGCTGGAGCCAATCCCAGCCAGCACAGGGTGCAAGGCAGGAATAAATCCCGGGCAGGGCACCAGTCCACCACAGTGTACAAAAAGTTTAAAAATTAAAAGCATTATAGTGGTAAACACATGGGGAAAGGGGTGATATTGATATTGAAGACTGAAAAAAAGTGTGAAATAGTATTAAATGCCCAACAAATGCATTACATGAAAGACAGACAGACAGACAGACAGACAGACAGACAGACAGACAGACAGACAGACAGACAGACAGACAGATAGATAGATAGATAGATAGATAGATAGATAGATAGATAGATAGATAGATAGATAGATAGATAGATAGATAGATAGATAGATAGATAGATAGATAGATAGATAGATAGATAGATAGAACTTTATTTGTACCATGGGGGACATTTGGCTTTTTACAAGAGCTCTATAAATAAGTAAATAGGTTGATATATAAATTGGTAGATAAATAAGAAAGTAACTAAATAAATCAATAAAAAAAATATACATACACACTTTGGTCTGAACAGAGAAGAAAATTAAAAAAAAGAAAACTTTTGACTTGGCAGTCACAGAGTAAGCCATTGCGCAGACATATTGCTGTTGATATAAAGGAGCCCCAGTAGCTTTTCTTGACACACTTCTGCTGAATAATTTGTTGCCTGAAAGTGCTCACAGTTTGTGTGTCAGAGAGAGGAAGTGCAACATTGTTCATAATGGCACTCGGTTTTGTTGTTTGAATTCTCTCCTTTGCTACAACCTCCAGGGGATCCAGAGTTTGCACTTTTAATTAGCCTGTTGATTCAGTGAGCCTCTCTTAAAGTGATGTTACCAGCCCAGCTCACCACAGCATTGAAAATTGCATGGGAGCTATACAAGATGTGAAGGATGTCACTTCCAACATTAAAGGAACACAGTCTCATAAGGAAAAAGACCCTGCTCTTCTGTATTCCGAGACCAGTCCAACCTATCATTAATACGGACCCTGCAGTTCTTTTAGGAGAAAACCACCTTTACATCCAATCCCTTAAGAGTGACCAGGTATAAAGTCTCTTTGGTGTGGTGAAAGTCAATAACCAGTTCCTTGGTCTTGCTGATGTTAAGAGTCAGACAATTCTCTTTGCACCAAGAAAGACACTTCTCCACCTGACTCCTATACTCTGTCTCATCCCCTACACCCCATAAGGGCAGAATCATCTGCGAATTTTTGCAAATAACATTACCTGGTATTATATTTATAGTTTGAGATGTACAGAGTGAATAGTAAAGGAGACAGGACTGTTCCCTTGCCGGGGCTCCAGTGTTGCACACAGCCATATCAGAAGCACAGCCCCTGAGTCTCAAAAACTGCTTGACAGATAGTCCATTA
Source organism: Erpetoichthys calabaricus (assembly GCF_900747795.2). Lineage (NCBI taxonomy): Eukaryota > Metazoa > Chordata > Cladistia > Polypteriformes > Polypteridae > Erpetoichthys > Erpetoichthys calabaricus. The sequence continues at coordinate 202,497,710 of NC_041397.2, forward strand.
TCCAGGACACCATAGGCTCATCTACCTGCATATCTCAGAGTTTACCCCTTAACAGGGATGCTATTGAAAGCACTGGCAAAATCAAAAAATATAATCCTCACAGTGCTGCAAGCTTTTCTCAGGTGAGAATAAGTCTTGTGGAGCAGATAGTTAATTGCATTCTCATCTCCAGTCTTTGTCCAATAGACAAACTGCTGTGGGTCCAGGTGATCTACCACAAGAGGACTCATCTGGTCCAGGACCAGTCTCTCAAAGTTGTTCATGATGTGAGACATAAGTGCCACTGATCTGTAGTCATTAGGTGAAGAGGCGCCTGCCTTCTTGGGAATAGGAACAATGCATGATGTTTACCACAGCAACAGCACTTTCTGAAGCCTTAGGGACAGATTGAACAGTTGACAGTGGACACCATAAAGATCGTCAGCACAGGCATTAAGAGCTCAAGGACTGACTCCATCTGGTCCCACTTTTCCTGTGTGTAGGTTCCTCAGTTGTCTCCTTACTTGGTCTTTAGTTACAGACACTCAACACTGATGGTCAGAGGTGTTGAGTGAAAAACCAAGGGAGGCTATTCTTAAACTGAATAAATGCTCTTATGAGCCCTAATCCAAAATATTAGTATCGTTTTCCATATTTAGAAAGTTATAGCAGAGCTACAAAAATCAGCAATAAGCCACTAGACTGACTTCAGGACTGTGGCTGTCATGATTTAGTTTTTGCTTTTAATTTTTTTGCAGCTATGCCTTGGTCTCTATAAATATTTTCAACATTGGTTTGAAGGTATTAGAAGGTTACAATTATTGTTTCAACACATTTGTAACATTGTTTAAAATTCAATGGTTTCTATCAGTGCGGGATGTTGTTTATCTTATGGGCACCACCATTTTAGGAATTTTGTGTTGAAAGGCTGCTATGCCATTGTTAGGTGAGGCCAACCTGTAGTGTCAGGTGTGTGACATCACTGGGCTGAAGGCATAACGATCAGCATTGTGCAGTTTCTGGTTGTCCAGGTTTGCTGATACAACAAAGGAAAGGCTTAGTGTACTTTTCTGATTTTTGTAAACATTTTTTTATTATCTCTTGGTACACACAGTTCTTTTAGTTTTTGACTGTTCTACTGTGTTTTGGTTTTGGTTTCAAGTCCTTGTCTTTTTTATTGGATTATTTATTCCTTGTATTGATGAATGCTTGTTAATTAAACCAGTACCAATCTAGTGAATCCATTCTTGTTTAAATATTGTTGTTGCCCTGTGGAGTATGTGCAGTGGGAAGAATTAAATGCGGTAGATTTTTGAGTTTAAGCAGTCAAAGATAAATGGGGAACATGACAGAAGTGTTCAGAATTATGAAGGGATTTAGTAAACTGCTTGCCAGCTGTTAACTTGGAAAATTAGTTCTTCAACTAGAACATACGGACACTGATAAAAAGTGATTCAAGGGTACATTTTACACAAATGTTAGAAAATATTCCTTCACATACAGAACAGTTAACCTCATGGAATAATTTACCAGGTAAGGTGGTGAATAGCAGTTCTTTTATGATCTGCAGATCGTGACTCAGGTACACATCGAGGCCTAATTAAGTATGACATTTACCCAAAACTTTCCAGCTGCGGCTAACCAGCTGACCATGAAGTCATTCATTATCCACACTGTAGCTCACCTCAGTTTTAATGACTCAAGACGTGTGTGCACTGCTGCCACCTGGTGGTCCAAGCTTTTCACATAACAGAAATGTATAAACATTTGCAAAGCAACCGGTCAGGAAGGCGCTCCTGGCCATGTACTATAAAGCTACCCACAGTAGCTGGCTGGTGTCTTTCTGACTCGTTTAAACTTTTCCTACTCCAGTCTGTGGTTCATTTCTATTTAAAAATAGCCTACAATTATATTAGAAACCTAAGAAATTTAGAGAGACCTGCCTCAATTATTATCACACAGTAGTGGGTAAATTAGTCATAATGAAGTCGTAATGTTTTGAAAGGCTAGTGATGGCACATGTCATCTCTAGCTTCCCTGCAGTTTACACCTTCTCCAGTTTGCTTATTACTATAACAAGTCCATAGAGGATGTCATTGCTCTTGTTTAACACACCGTTCCGTCTCACTTCACCAGTAAAATACCAATGGCAGATTAATTTTCATAGACTCTGGCTCAGCATTCAACACTATAATTCTATCTAAAAAGATATGAAGGCTCAGAAATCTGAAATTTGGCAGCAGTCTCCTTAGCCACATTCTCCATTTATACCAAAAGACCACATTCTATGAAGATTAGCAACCATATATTCTCTCCACTGATCCTCAATATCGGGAAACAGCTGGCATGAAAGAATAAAGATAAGCTGCATCTTGTTTGTTTATAGTGAGAGGCAGAGCACCAAAGTTTGTGGTGTTATTGTAATAAGCACTGACCCTATATCTAAAGACAGAAAAGATAATAAGCACCATAAGAAACAACCCACAAGGGCTTTCACCATCCATCCAGCTTAACAAATACAGAATAGATGCTCCGGATAACTTGCTCCAAGCAGCTGACACACACAACTTATAAAACATCAGAAAAAAATATAAATAGTGGAGAGGTAAGAAAAATAAGGGACCTAGAGATAAGCTGCCTAAAGGAGTCTAAACCCATCATAAGGTTTAGTAACTAGTGACTAATTCAAAACACAAAATCAGTGGTCAAAGAAGAAAGCAGGAGTCTGTAACCAACACTAACTAAAAAGGATCCCTAAAACAATAAATAACCTTGTAGCATGCCAAAGATTGTTTTATCAGATATTCCAAAGCTAGAATGCATGATATACTGCATCTTCATCTTAAATATGGATGGCATGATGACACATCAATCCATATGACCTCATCACGTGACCAGTAATGACACAATGAGAGCCAACAACGCAACTAGAAATAAAACAACACAAAATGCTGTTGGGAACTGCATAACAAATAACAAAGTCATAACAAATGATGGCGATAATTCATCCATCCATCCATTATCCAACCCGCTATATCCTAAGTACAGGGTCACAGAGGTTTGCTGGAGCCAATCCCAGCCAACACAGGGTGCAGGGCAGGAAACAAACCCCGGGCAGGGTGCCAGCCCACCACAGGGCAATAATACATCACCATCATAATAGTAAAAATGTATTATTTAAAAAAAGTAAAAAAAAAATGTTCAAAACTGTTAAAAAATTATTAAAACAGAAAGATAACAGAATTAATGAAAGAAATCAGACCTGAAGTAAATGGTAAGCAAAAGACAAGCTGAAGAATCAAGAAAAAAGCTGACACTTCTATGCATTGATTGCTATAATATCACATGCCAGCACGACTACAGCAGAGACACCCGTACACACAGTGTGCAGAAAAAATATGATCTACAAAATCATTGCAGTAATGCTGCAGAAAATATGGGAGTGCATTATAAGTAACAAAATAAGCTACATAAATCAAAAGCAAAGGCTGCCAGTTGTAACAACCTCACACTCATCAAAGATCCCCACAGGGTTGTTTTCCTCTATTTCTACGCACAGCTATATCATTGGACACAGCTTAAGTTCTATCTTCACATTTGCTGACAACACATGAGACAACATAAGTAAGCATTCGAGGTTAAGGTCAAGTCTTATCAGTTTGATGCCATGGCCATAGGCTCAACCTTAATAAAAACTTAGGAAATTGGATTTTCGAGTTTTAAAATACAGGGAGAGGGTCTGTTAGATATCTAACAGTTTTATGTTTGAAGCAACCTTATAAATAACAACCTTACTTTGTCCACCAGTACAGAAGATCATCAGTGCTTCTGCTTCCTGATTTAGCATGTCATTGCAGGCAGTGGCATGGCAGTTGTTCAAATTCTGTAATGTAAGTCCTCACAGATGATGTTGAAGTTACTATGTGGCGTTGTCAGAATACCGTATAGCTTTTACAGATTCAGAATATTTACATAGATAGATAGATAGATAGATAGATAGATAGATAGATAGATAGATAGATAGATAGATAGATAGATAGATAGATAGATAGATAGATAGATAGATAGATAGATAGATAGATAGATAGATAGATAGATAGATAGATAGATATAGATAGATACTTTATTAATCCCGATAGTTCATTGTCTTAGGAGTGTAAACAATATAATTAAGAATTACGTTCATCCAAGTCTAAAGCTTTCCTCTCCTGTCATCTAGTAAACAATGCATGACTATAAAACACTTGTACTTCCATACTTAAAAAAACTTTTTTTTTTCTTCATCATTAAGACTTTTATATGAGCTCTTCTAGGGCAGTGATGACTGTTGCATTGTAATTTATTCATACACCTAAAGTCATTTAATACTGGATTTGTCTCTTTAATGTTATAAATATTGTTAGAATTGTATTACTGCTTACATTTGCATTTCTACATTTATGATAATAAAATAAGCTGTATTATTGGTTGGACTTCTCAGAGACAGGGACAAGGAGACTAGTCAGAATTGAGAGAAGGATGAATACATACAAAAATGGAGATGTCCTTAAAAAAAGCCTACTCCAGAGTGCTTGCAAGCTCACATGGTGGTGACTCTACCTTTCAGCAAGATAATGATCTGAAATTACACAGCCAGGACATTGCTGGTTTTGGGACAAGTCTAAGACTGTCCTTGAGTGGTCCAGACAAAGTCCAGTTTACAGATGCTTTACTGTATATTCAGTCTAATGATGCTTGAGAGTATCTGCCAGAAAGAATGAGATAAGCTGCCCAAATCCAAGTGTGCAAAGCTTGTTGAGAGAGTCTTACCCAAAAAGACCTCAAGCTGTAATTGCTGCCATGGGGCTTCTACAAAGCACTGAATTAAAAGTCAGAATACGTATACTAAAAGTTGTAGTACACCTCAGTTTTTCCAGTTTTTCTTCAGATTTAAACAGTTGAAAAGCTACAAATGACCTAAATAATGAAAAGGTAAGCAGGTGACTGCCAGAGGTTTAAATTTAAAGTTTAAGTTAGCAAAAGCTAAAAAAAGGAAATATCAGAATTTTACAAACATGACTTCTTCAGAGAAAAACTGATAGTTTAAAACCTTCAGATGTTCTGCAGCAAATAAAGTAAATAAAGCCTTGCAAGTTGAAGCAAGCAATTTGCACAGGTGTCCCAATTTTTGGTGATTACTTTAAAACCCTCTGTCCATCTTAAAGCAGAGTTGTAACAGACTGTGATACCACACCCTCTACACCCTAGAAATTTGTAAATTCCAGTTAACAAATGAAATGAAATTGCACTAAAAAACACTTTGAGAACCTCTGATTTAAATCACAGTGAACATATCATTTATTTTTCTTCTCTCTTCTGTTGGAATGGAGAGAGGAACCACATAGTCCTGTGTAAAAGATATTTAGTTTAGTTTAGCCAAATGAAAAATTTTTGCTTTCTTCATTTATGATTTTTTTTTATCTCTATTGACATGAGAAAGGCCCCCCTTCTCTCAAATGGTGTTTCACTGGATTTCAGGCTATGACACTGACAAGGTTTCAACAGTGCATGTGATGTCTTACACACACCCTCCCACCTCCTTTCCTGTTGACTGAGGCTCAGCCAATTCTAACCACTACCCCATGAGACACCATTTTGTTTTTTATGGCTCTGGCATTTTGAGCATTTTTTTATTGGTTACTTTGCTGTTTCTTTGCAGGGTGATGCAAAAGTGTGCAATATGTGACATCATCTGGTCATAGCTATAAAGGTTAGTGCCATAAATTTTGTGTTTTTCCATGATTGTGTTCTCCTAAAGACCATTGCTTACATTTATTTTTCTTTCTCAATCTCTGGTTTGGAAATTCTTGCTCTGCTTTTTGCCTATGACTAACGTTTAACTATTTGGCTGTGGTTACATATTTCTATTTCAGTTTTTTTTTTAAATTTATAATCTCCTGCACCATTTCCAAACTATGACTCTTGTTTCACATCCTGAGCTGAGCTAGTTTGCCTGATCATCATTCTTTCTGGTTTTTACGCCTTGCATGTGTTTTTTTTTTTTGACATCTCCAGATTCCATCTTCACTTACAAGATTCTGCCACCTTGTGTAATTAGCACATTTACAGGAAATCAAGGATGATTAACAAAAATAACAAATTTGAAATTAAGCCATACACAACAATTTCATGCATTATAGTGTTGTATCCATGTATCCGCTTATTTCTAAAATCTATGAAACCTATATCTAGTATATTGGGCACAGGTCAAGAAGCAACATGAGATGGGGTGTCTCATCTTTGGTCAGAAATACCAATAAATCATAATATGGTCACTGAATACATCTGTAATTGAAAGAGCATATATCTGCTCAATTTCTCAAATGCAAGACTATGCGGTCTATCAAACTCATTTGTTTAGTTAATAGCCAAGCTGTCCTCACAGGTGGTGCAGTGGTAGTGCTGCTGCTTTGCAGTAAGGAGACTACGGAAGATTGTGGGTTCACTTCCCGGTTCCTCCCTGTGTGGATAGTGCTTTGAGTACTGAGAAAAGCGCTATATAAATGTAATGGATTATTATTATTATAAATATCTCATCCAGATACATCTTAAAGTTTGTCAAGGTTTCTCCTTCAACTACATGTCTCAATAATTTGTTCCAGATTCCCAAAACTCTTTTCATAAAGAAGTACTTCCTGGATTCAGTCCTAAATGCCCTTTCCTTTTATTTCCACCGGTGTCCTTGAGTACATGATTCATCAGTCATGTGAAAGAATTTTGCTGGATCTACTTTATCAATGCCATTGAGAAATCTGAACACCTGGATTAAGGCCCCATACAGTATTCTCTGCTCAAGACTAAAATGTAATCCAAGTAGCAGAGGTCAGCAAGACTTGAGATTGAATTGAAACAAAGAAAACAAGGAAAGGTCCGATGATCATCATCTCAAAAGTAAGTTCAAGATGGGAGCTACAAATTTAACATGCATTCATCTATCAGATGGCATTGAATAGGTCATGAGATGTCACATGCACTGTGCTCCCTGGGCAACAATAAAGCATTCTGTTAGGAAAAACATTATGTGATGATGAAAACTAAATAGAGACAATGATCAAAACAAAATGAATATCTTATGAATAAAACTTCAAACATATAAAAAATCAAAACAACAGAAGAACTACAGATGCAAAATCTGGAATTAGCTTAATCCAGTTCAGGACTTTGGGGAACCAATACATGTTCCGATAACCTCAAGACTTAACTTTGGCTAATCTAAGGAATTGATTGCAGACTTTAGACAGCAGGGCAGGAATGAACACTGGACAGTGTGCCAAGTCCATCAGAGGACACACACTCACCCACATTTACTCATACAGAGACAATTTAGAGCAGCTGTTCAATCTAAACTGCATAATTGTCATTTTCAAACACACGTTTCAAAAACATTATCAAAAATATCTATTAAATCAAAAAAAGTACTTCATCATGAGAGCAAGAAAGTCACAGCAGTTCTGTTATAGTTATCATGGACCCTTCATCTTAAAAGAATACCAATTTATCCTGCATTCGTTTTTGAGGTGAGTAAACCACGCATATACTATGTTCATAATATTATTGTACAAGTGTTAGCCTAGAATTTCCACTTTAATCTCTCCTGCCATGTGTTATACGAGACTGATTCTGTTAAACTGCTTCCTTGAAAAGGCCTAGAAATGTACGAACAGAACACAAGAGGTCAACACTAATTAAAGGGGAAATTCTGATTTATTTCTTGAAAATGTTCCCAGTTTATTCTATACTTGAAAAAGAAGCACAGTATTGACAAGTAGCATGGATGACAGGTGATTGTGCAGTAAAGGAGAGACTAGAAGATGAGCCTCCAGGAAGTAGCCCATGAGTTGCTTAGCTTATTTTTATGTGTTTGTTTCAATAAGCCAATGAACCACGTGAATGTACTTATTATTGGCTCTTCAGTAAATTATTGAAACAGGTCTAATGTTGAATGAACTTGTCCATATACCATTATATTGGGTACAGCACATTACATTTTTTACACAGTTTAACCACTTTGATTGGACTTTGCTAAAATATTAATGTTAAACTTATTTCAGATAAACACACAGCTGCAGTGTATTAATCTTAAAAACTAATAAAGTAGCCAAGTGAAAACCCACATCCTACTCCTGGGGCCTATAGCAGAACGGATTAAATAAGACTTAGTGGGTTCCTGGCTCTCAGCAGAAATGCGTAAATCCAGTGAATGGGGGGTGTGCTTACTCTCCATGAAGGGTCTGCTGTCTGATGATATACATTCTGCATGAAGAATCAGCTTTAAAACATTTATAGTGCAAATTTCATTCTTCATCTGATAATGCATTTTTTCTTTATTGTTGTAATCTTTCTCATCATCATAAAGCAGTGGTATGCATTGCATACGCTGGAAAACAGATTATAATACAAGGCATTCCCCAAATTAATACTAGCAGTGAGTTTTCCACTAAAAGAAAAGGGGACTCACTCAAAAAAAATATACCATTGGGGATATTCGATATATGTATGTAATTTACATTATTTTAACTTAAAATAATTATGCACACTGTTAACTTAAGTTTTGCTTAACCCATTTACCTAACATCGACTTAAATTTGTTAGATGTTACACTAACACAATTAATTTATGTTTAAACAATGCAATTAGATGATTTTCTTTCAACAGAAGCATAATCTGACTCAGGACTGTTGTCATGACTCACTTGTTTTATGCTAATCTTACTCAAGATGAATGCTTTTCTAATCCTGAAAACATGGTATCCCTGCTTTCCTTATACATAGTTAAATTTTGTTGATTTAACAAAAAGTAATCAAGGTTTATCTACATGATCATACCACATTTGCATAAACCATGATATTTTGTATAAAGGACCGCCCCTTTTGATGAAAACACATTCCGAGGGATCCACACAGCTTTGTTTACTTAATAAGAATGTTGAAGACTTTTAGTAATTTGTTCTTTTCTCAAATGCCATGTGTTTTGTAGGGTTACGGAAGCCAATTTATGACTTTTTTGATAAATATCGCCTTCTCTGCATCAGACATTTCACAGGGGGAACCCTGGACAAACAGGAAGCTGTAGTGAAAAAGAGGATGATGGAAACATTGGATGCCATCATAAAAAAAAATCCCCTCCTTCCCCTCTGGGAGGCACTCTCTTGGAGAACTTTAGGACACAGGCTCATTCCACCGTGGTATGCTAAGAATTGCTTCTGGGGGTCTTTTCTGCTCACTGCTATCAGGCAATTCAATGCTTGCACTTGATGTACTTGTTAAGCTTATGCAGATGTATTATCTGTCGTGTGAGTCTGTATTCTTTTTTTTTGTTTCTGCTGTTGTATGCATTTGGATATCCCCATGGGATTAATAACGTTTATCTAATTTAATCTAATCTGATATAAAAGAATCCTTTGTTTCCAATCAAAGCAACAATGTAATTAATGTTAAGATTACAAAACAGAGATTGTTTACATTATGCAGTGATAAGTGAACAACTAAACACTTAACCAACCTTTTGTTTTCTATGTATTTATAAGATCAAACCACTGTCCACAATTTTCAATTCACAAATGGAGACTCTAAACTGACCAAATATGAGTGTGGTTATGGATCTGTTCATGAATCTTGCTATGGTCTCATGCCCTCACCTATGTTTAGATCCTGGAAGTGTCCAATGATGCCTGGATAAATTATGATCTAAAACTGGTTTAAGCAAATTTAAGAAATATGATTTCCTTCTCAGACCCTTGTGAAAAAGAGAAATGAGGAAAATGAATAGATTGGTGGAAGAAAAATAATGTATAAAGCAATTAATAACCAAGTCCATCCTTATTAGTCATGCATCCCTAGATCTATAGTTATTAAAGGATACAATTTTTTGCTCCCAACACAGGATAACTTAAAAAAGAGAAGAGTGACAAACTCCATGTAATATTATAGTCTACTAAAATTATGAAAGTACAGTAAGAATGTTGGATGATGCAGTAGGTTATGAGGAGCAGGTATTCACTATGAATATCAGAAAATGCATCCTACATAAAGTTAAAGAGTGAAAAAGTCAAATATAATGTGTGGACCTGTGCTATTAGATTCAAATTAGGTAAAAGAAAAACTTCACAGTGTTGAAATCCAAAGGAGCATGGAGCCAACATGCATTTGTCTAAAAATACTGATTATTTTTGTATTCAAGTTTTTATTAAGAGAAATTGTAAAGTGAACATTTTTTCATTGACCTTATATCACACTATTTGAAATAATAGAATAAATAACCTATATGACATGTATTATTGAGAGAAATTAAACAATTCAAAAACAATTGAAATCTCCTCTGCAATAATAAAAATAATTTGTCATCATTAAACCTACAAAAATTTCTTTACCCCTGGCTGCAATATTGGCAGGTAAACATATTTCAACTATGCGCTGCTCTATCATACTTATTTCAGACCATCTCACACATGAGAAGACATACATTGTGACTTTTTTAATGCCTGCATTATAATTTACATTATGAAGCTACTGTACACTGTGCCATCAACCCAAACTAATTTCTTTGTTACAGATTAGATTATTCAGCCACCCTGAAGGCAGTGTCCATGGCAGAAGCGAGGGGGAAATCCTTTGGTTATTATTAGAAAAGGCTGCCTACAATGATTAGAGCTAAAAGATGTATCCTGGCAATAGAAATCCAGAAGGTATTTCTTTTTAATATGTAGGTTTTAAAGAACTGGATGTGAATCTCTTCATGAAAAGATAGATATTAATTTTAAGTGGGTCAGACAAATAAAAAAACTGTATAACGACTGGTCAAGTTTTATTTTGCTATTACTCCTCTCTTTCTCCGTTAAGTGCATGACTGATTTGCAAGCAAGTATGGTCTTGTGAAATTTTTTTGAAATAGTAAACCTACTGCACTTACACAGCTTAGATATCTCACTTAATATTTGTTCATTCATCCATCGATTGAATGTTTTACTAATACGAGGTCACTGGGATTTGGAGCCAGTTGTAGTAGATTTATGTGAATGTTGACAACCAACACTGCAGGGGATACAAGGCATAAGTGGATACACAAACTTACACTTAGCCAATTGAAAATCAGCAAAAAGCTCAACAGTATTAAGGGAAACTGAAGGACCCAGTTAAAATTGACAAGAAAATGGATAGAACATAAAAACTCTGCGCAGACTAGACCATGACTGACACTCAGGTCCCAATCTGTCACTCCCACTTTTAGTTATTAGATAGATGATGGATACAGACATAGGAATGATTGCAAGCATACTCCCCCAAGGTTTCTTTGGTTTCCCTGAGGAGTGGCAAAAATATCAAGTCTTCAAAGCTAGTTGAGCTGTAGAAAAAAACTCCATTAGCAAAAGTAAATATTGAGACTTCTCTCTGTCAGAGGACGATCTCACTCATAAATTTAAACACTTATTTAACAGGCTCACTAACATTAGCTATATTCCACAGCCAAAACCAAATCTAGTCACAAAAAATTATTCATCTCTAAATCTGCTTAAAATTTCTAAAATTTCTTATTTGGTAACTTACAAATATCTGCTCTCCTATAAATTTCACAAAGAATACCTGAAAATCACAATACTATCCATTTTCATATGATGATTTGCAAATAAAACATTCTTTTTTATATAGTTCATGTGTGTTTATATCTTTTGATCATTTTGTCGAATGTGGACACATGCTTAAAATAACCACAAACAGCACAACAGTGAACAAAATAATAAGATGTATTCAGCTTAAACCAAAGTTCTTTGAGCAGACTATTTTCTTTTAGATTTACTTGGTCAATCATCTTAAAGAAGAAATAAAACTGTAGACTGCTAAATGAATAAGGTCAAGGCTAAGGTCAATGTTACTTTATTGTCATCATCAAATGTGTACATGTACATAGTGAGATGAGACAACGTATCACCATGAGCCCCGGTGCAAAATATAGCAACATACAACAAGGTGCAAGGTTCGACAGAAACAAACCATAAATAGACAATACAGCCATATAAACAGTAGCACGAAAGGGATTTAAACCTTCCAGAATAAAGTAATATTGCCCTATAAGTAAGATATTGTACAGAGGCAATTTGCAGCATTGGACCACATTGAATTAGTGATAAGTATAAGGTTAACAAAGCACAAAGAAGGACATAATTGTGCCTGTTGTAACAGTAAACAGAAGATAAAGTGCAAAAAAGTCCAAATTGTAATATAAGTATATAAAGCATAAAATGAGGTAGTACACTGAAATGACACTTGTTAAACAGGAACTAGACATTTTTGTGCATTCAGAATTCCTATGGCCTGTGGCATGACACTGTCACTCAATCTTACAGAAACAGACTGGAAACTTCAACACTGTTTGCCAGATGGTAGAAGAGAGAAGAGTCCATGTAACGGGTGGGAATAGTCTTTCACAATGTTACTGGTTCTGTTATAGCACTAGGTTTGATAAACATCTTTCATGGGAGGTAGAGGCATACCAATAACCTTCTCAGCTGCTTTCCCTATCCGCTGTAGTGTGTTGCAGTCCGAAACATTACAGTTCCCATGCCAGACAGTGATGCAGCTCGAGGGAAGACTTTCAATGGTACTCCTATAAAATGTAGTGAGGACTAGTGAGGGGAGGCTCATTCTTTTCAGTCTTTTTGGACTGATGTTTACATTTGATTTTTGATGTTTACATTTGTATTTGGCCAATATCTCTCTATTATAAAAGAAAATCCTGAGACAAGACTATTTCCAAGAGATTTTTCAAATCCTGCGAGACGAGACTTTTGCCCTGAGATTTTTTCAAGTCCCGCTCTCCTCTCAACCATATTCAACAACCTCATCTCTCATTCGTGTGAATGCTTTTGACAGACACAGTTCAGCTCTTATAAATTTTTACATTTTCCTCACTTTAAGATCCCAAACAAAGAAAACTTATTATGTCCAAATCTTATGAATAATTTCATCCCGAAGTCTTATCAGCCGAAGAAATGAGCAATCCTAGCACCGAGAAACAATGAAGTCAAACAAATTAACATAGAATTTGTCGATCGAATTGGTTAAATGCATATCAATAGACTATGCTGAAACAGTTGGTAGTGATCGTGCGGAAGATGAAAACATCAACTTATAATATTCCAAGGAATATAGAAGAAGGATGTATCTAAGAAAGGTAATGTAGTACATCTTCCGCAGATAACATTAGACACCCAACGGAGATCTTGATATGCCATTAGCATTAAAACGTTAACAGTTTCCTGTTAGAATAGCTTTTGCAAAGACAATTAACAGAGACAAACATTCGAAAAAGTCGGTTTATTTATTAGAGAGAAAGAAAAGAAATTCAGTCATGGGCAGTTATATGTTGCATTGTCGTGATATAAATCCAAACACAGAATCAAAATTCGAAATTGTATAACACAACGAATATCTCTATCTTTACTTTCAAATTATTATGTTTTACTATTTTTTAAATAGTTAGTTCTATTATGCATATGTAACAATTCCCATGAAAATAACAATCTGTTTAAAGTGTACATCCGCATCCCCATACAACAGCAGCAGAAATGCAAAGTGGCTAGCGTATAGTGCCGGGCCGGGGTTGGCGAGTGAAACAAGCAGGGGCAAAGCCTAGGAAAGGCCTAGATTGGTTGTAGGAGATGCCTATGTTCTGTCTGTATTAAATATAATTCAGTAGGGTCAATGTTTAATTTTGGAGGGAAAATGGAAGCAATGTAAAAAGATAACAAGAATGATATGTGTGTTCATACAGTTGATGATGAGTTGAAGATGGTTGTACTTCTGGCTAAACTATTCTTTTTATTAAAAAGGGAACATTTAACTTCTTACATATAGACTTTCAATTATTTTATTTAATACAATATGTTATACATTATAAACATATGTGGAATGGCACATGAAAAATAGCCTATGTGACTACTAGGGGGCAAAACAGCATCCCAAACCCAAGACACAACTTCACCAACACAGTCATGGGCTCAAGTAACAATTGTTAAATGTTCACAAATACGTCTAACAGGCTTCTCCACAAATATTCCAACACAAGTCATATAGAATCAACGTTGATTATTCTTTTAAACTCCTTCCACACCTCCCAGCAAGCATTGTCCTCCTCCTCCTGACCCCGACTCCTCCTGGAGGTGAGATGGACCCTTTTTTATGCCCTTCTGCTGCTAAATTATTGCACTGTGGAAGCACATCCGGGTAAGGCTGAAGCCCCTCAAAGATGCAACCCTTCATCTCCCCCTGGTAGCACCCAGCAGGGCTGCCCAATGAGACTACAATTCCCAACATACCCTATGGGGGCCTGTGTGGGTATACTATGGAAGAATAATTTTAGGGTAACATAGCATTCATCTTAAAGAAACAGCATAAAGGTATAATACATGTCAGAAACCTGTTCAGGCATATCAAGAAACCAGATAAAGGTCAAGTGAACAACAGGCCAACCTTAACCCTTCTACCTAGGAGTCATCTTGCTGCATGATCATGATAGACCACATACTATGAGAAACTCTTGTAAAATCTGTTATGAAGCTTTGCATGGAAGGTGATGAAGCATTCACTTTATAATTCAACCTTTATACAGAGTTACTAGCATCAGGTTTAGTCTTTTCAAAAAGCCAGTGACATCATACTACCTTCATTTGGAGTTCTCTGCTATATTATAATGGTTTTATAATTACTCTTTGGGCTTAGAGATAGATAATACTACACATGGGCTTAGATATGGATAATATGTGATAAGAGAAGGAATATCCCAGCAATTACTGTATGTGGTAGAAGGGAGATCTGTTAACTTATACTGTATATGGCTCCCTACTCCACATTGTGATTAGCAGGTGACCTGGGGGTGGCCTGTTCCTTTAAACTTGGTGTTTAGGATTGAAGGGATACCTGGAACTGCTAAGGAGAATTCATAAGCACTGCCCCAGGAACACCCTGGATTTCATCCAGAAGTATTTCTAGATTGCAGATTAACACCCCTTCCCTTCCAGCAATAGCTCTTGAGGCTGATTTTGTGTGCGTGTGTGTTTTTTGTCATAACTGCAGGCTGATTTGTTTTTAGGTGAAAGATGTTAAAGTTATTCTTTATTACTCAAACTGGAGAACATACAACAATCAAATGTTTGGATACACTATACTGTACTGTTTGCAATATGTGCTCGACTGGTGACACTGTTTTTATGGCTGTATGTTGTTTTTAATTTACCTGGCTCACACAGTCATCTGATGACTCTTTTAATAGCGAATGGCCTCAATATATGCTTCCTGCAAAGTACCATCTTGCCTACCTAACTTTTACATATAAATATGAAAGCTTTCTTTTTTGGTTCATTAACCCAAGCTTATTTATAAATTTCATATTTACCTTTACAGTGTGATAGTTAAAAAATACATTTCTCACCTTTGAATTAGAAAAAGACATGTTTTGATTGCGTGACAAATCTCCTGAGTAGGTTCCTTAATAAGGAGACATTGTGGAAAAAAAAGACAGTTAAAACTACTTATTTGGAAACAAGGTGCATTTGTGAGAAGCAAAAACTAAAAACACTATTATCCATGGTATTACTGTAGCTAAAGACAAACTGAAGTATATGAATGTTGAACTACAAAACACATCACGTTCAACAAGTCACTTAGCTTTTAAAAGCGTCTATCCACAAATAGGATAAAATACTCTACTACATAACTGGAAGTTTTTATTAGACAGCCATTTAGACAGAAGGAAAATAGCTGAGCTTGAGTGGAAATTAATCCCTTAGGAACTAATTAACATAGCCTCAGGAAAGCAAAATCAGAATAATAAAATCTCACCCGAGGAGTTCTCTGTGGAATAGGCCAAATTCACTTGTCCTCCCTTATTCCAATCCATAGAGGCACTTCCATTTTGTGTTTGCTCTTGAGTTGCTGAGCTGAATGTAATAAACACACAGAAAGCATAAATGCAGTTTTAGATACAATGGCACTGGGTGTTGCTGATTTTTGTTATACTGGGGATATACAAGTTAATTGCTTTTGTTTTGTGACTTATTGAATATCAGAATGGCAGTGCACTTCAGTTTTCCAAGTACCAGGAGTATATCACTGGTCATGTCCAGGTGCAATTGAGGAATTTCCAGTGTGTTGAGTGAATGGGTGCCACCACATTGGCCCAGTAACTGTGAATCTTGCTTAAATAAAAGTAGGATTGCTGTGATTCTGTATTGAAGATGCTGGGTTCAGAAAATGGATGGAGGGAAGGCTTTAAGAATTAATCATTAATCAAGATAGAGGACATAAACCTAACCAGATTTCTTAGCATGCAGGATTAAAAAAAAAAATCCCTGTGTTCAGAAGAATGTTGCAATCCTGAATGACCTCATTTTAACAGCCCATCTAAAAATTGACTACTCTATTAATATAACACAGACAAGTCCATTGTCTAACAGATAATGACAGCAGAAGTACATTCAATTCCAGTTTTAAATGTTGTTTTTTTAATCTACATAACAATTATAAAAAAATATGACATATGAGTATTAAAACTGTCAAGTGGATGTATTAAATAGTGCAACTGTCTGTAGAACAAAATTATTCTTCTTTATCTCTGTATCAATACAGCACAGTTTGTTCTTCATGTGCAGCTTTGTTTTTCAACCCATAGACTTGAAATTTGGCAGACAGGTACTTTTCACCATAATTATGGTTTCTGACACCATTTCAGCCTTGGCTCAAGGTCAAAAAGAGTGGCATGAAAGTACAACATAATTTATAAACTGTGAAATAGCTGTAGTAGAAAAGTGTGGTGTATTTGCCTTTCAAGCCAGGTGTCTTGGCTCAATTCTGGCCCACTCCGTTTTACTTTTTTCTTTAATCAAGCATTTCCCTGCCTTTTTTTTGTATCATGGACCAAGGCACCCTAAAGGTTGAGACCTTTTTGTCTGTGCAGTTATTTATTGCTGTTTGGAGCTGCAGGGTTAATGTCTAGTGATGTACAAAATAGAACAGTTTCATTTCACATCCAGCTTTTTGAAACTAGTATTAAAATTTGTTTTGCAGCCCATTTCACAATTGTTTACAAGAAAGATACTTAAAAAGATTTTTTTGGTGGTTTTCACATTTTCTTTATTATTTTTAGGGTGGAAAACAAGCCTTATTTACACTTCCAGGTTCGTCTGTGTTCTTTTCGGCAGCTGTGTAATGCAGCGGTCTCAAACACCGGTCCTGGAGGGCTGCAGTGGCTGCAGGTTTTGTTCCTACCCTTTTCTTAATGAGTGACCTGTTTTTTGCCGCTAATTAACTTTTTTGAATTAATTTTATTTGACTTGCTCTTGCAGACTCAGACCCCTTCATTGTTTCTTTTTCCTTAAATAGCAGCCAAACAATAATGAGATACAAAATAAACAAAAACATGACCAGCAAACTGTGTCCATCATACAGTATCAGAAAATAAAGAAAGATGAAGGTCTCAGGAATGTCAATCTGCTCAGACCCCCAAAACATTTTACCAGTGCTCTTAGAAAAGAGAAAATCAACAATTTTGGAAATGTATGCTATTGCATAATGAGAGCAGCAACAAGCCATGGAATTAAAGAATGGTTTAATTAACAACATGAATCGGAGCCTAATTAAACAACTGGTTAGAGTCAAATTGGTTAGAGTTTGTGACCGTGACTTAGTCGGTCTTCTGCTGGCTCACTTACTTCACATTTCATTTCTGTTTGGGTGCCATTCAAGGAAAGAAATTAAGCAATTCAGAGGAACAATGAAAAAATTCAGGGGAACAAATCTTAAAAGACAAGTCTATTAAAATGAAAGGAAAAGGTCACCAATTAAGAAAAGGGTTCGAATGAAAACCTGCAGCCAATGCATCCCTCCAGGACCAGAGTTTGAGACCACTGATGTAATGCATATACTGTTGCACTCTAGTAAAATCAATTCTATTTCTGCCTCTCACTCACAACTCCATGAAGGACTTTAATGCATTTTTTAAAAATGGCTCATTCTGCATATTTCCACACAAAGAGGCAGCAAAACATCCCATTGTGTATAGCATTGTGTTTTCTCCACAGGAAAACCTCACTGTATAGGAAGCCACCAAGTGACCTAGACACCACCATCTCTGATTTCTTAATCCTCATGGAAAAGGTTGAGGATATGCACTCTCCAAGCACCATGGAGTTTCAAGTTTCTGTTTCTGATTTCAATCACCAAGTTTATCATAATAATTGGCCCAATGGAGGTCAGACTACCAGAACACATCTGATGACTCGACAAAATGTCTACAGGTGACAGGAAATGAATCGGGTCATTTTTTAAAAATCTTTGTACTTAAATACTAAATAACAGGCAACCACATGCAGAAATAATGCACGTAAATGATTTCAGACATTTCTTCTTGTACGAATGGAACAAATTTTGCTGGAAGCGAAACACAATTTTTTTTGTGTAGTAAAATATAAAGTTTTGCTGTGAATTTAATTTTGCACAAATCATTTTGCTCAACACTGGTGATGTCTCGTCACTACACCATCATCTCAATCTGCATGGCACTGATCCTGTATTGTTTTTGAAGCTATACTTAAATCTCTTAATGTGCCGGGATAACCAGTAGTATTTAGTGTAGTCACAATAATTTTCTCACTTTAAATATGCGGTAGATATTTTTAAATAACGCCTGGGAAAAGCAGAGTAACACAGCTGTTTCTGCGTAAATAAGGCTGACTTGGCATCTCTTGGTAAACTCTACATGCGTGTTTGTTTGTATGTCTGTTGCAGCCTCACTCTAAAACATATTTTCACTCAGATTAGTCCCACTTAGCATACAGGAGATGATACAGTGCTGGTAAGGATCAGAGAATCTGATATCTTATTGTCCTCTAAGAGAGTCAAGGCTGGGGGGGCTGTCAAATGACAGGGCCTGTTAAAGCCCTTTGCGGCACTCCTTGTGTGATTTTGGGTTATACAAAAATAAATTGTATATTGTTGGGTTTCTTGGCCAAGAATTATATGACGTCAGAGGCTAGCTTTAAAGTTGACTGGTTGAAGGTAAATGCCAGTCTGACCAGGGTGGCATTGGGGGGCAGAGTGAGTGGCCACACACTTAATGGGATGTGAATTCGTATTTATACCATGGATTCCTCTCATCAGATCAAAATACCCCTCCCATTTCAAACAGATACAGTGCCCTTGCTTTTTCATGGGAAAATGTGTATCTCTTGATCAGATGAGTGTAAAGCTAAAATTGACAGTGGTGTTTTGAAACGCACATGAACACATCTAATATTATAAAAAATGTATAAGTATTGGGTTTGTGTCTGAAGGAAGGTTAAAGCAATATGGAAAAATTTCCATCCACTAATTGAAGCTACTTATTAATGTATGGGGCTATGGAAAGTGTATCCCTGCAGTACTGGGCACATTCAGTTGCACTTCCACTGCCATAATTTAGTTACCAATGAATATGCAGGTTCGTGCATTTCTTTGGCATTATGGGAGCACATTAGGGTATCTTTATAAAACAAATGTGGACCATGAGAAGAATGTGCAAATTACACAGTGACAGTGTTTAGACTGGGACTAACACATGGGACCCCACAACCATTCTGATCATGTGTTGTCATCAAAAATATTTTTTTCACTGTTCAAGACATTCAATACGGCAAAAAACGTTTTTTAATTATTTACCGTAGACAATGTTTTATATAGTTAAAAGACATAAGATCACAAAATAATGACACACCCATGTGTGCATGAAACAAACAGATGAATCAAATGACTTAAGTGAACTCCATAAGGCAGAGTGAATATATTTAGATTTCTTTCTGTGCCACTGACTCATTTCTTTGCCTGAATATAGGGAAGAAAAAAGTGTATGCTATGTAATTAGAAAGTCATGTCTGAGATTATAATATTTCCTCTGTGGAAAACCAAAAAAAAGAAACAAAAAGAAAAAGATATCTGGGCACAACACTTAAAAAAAAATAATTAGCTAAAAGAAGCCTGAAGGATTTTTTTTCCACTTTTTTTGTGTTTTTTAGATGATGAAAGGATTCTCCCACAGCATTTTAAAAGAGAATAGTAATTGTACTGCTGGAAAGTCTGAAGATTCACTTGCCTCTTTTTGTCTTGATAGCTGGACCCTGAAAGAAAATGAAATATGACTTTAATACTGGGTGTAATTAAACAATCTGTCTTCTATTCATAAACTGTTGAAATCAAGGGAAAAATGGTTTTAAATGTCCTGGAAGGGGACAAAAGGAGAGGTTTTAAATTTTGAGGTCAGTTACATTTTGCAGTTGTCATCTGTTTCCTTTTCACTCCATCTTGCCTGTATATCTTAGATGGACTGTAGATATCCATCTATGCCTGCAACCTCTTTATAAATTACCGAGGTAGATGAAAATCTTGACTTTGAGTAAATGCAGTGGACACATTAAACCTCAGCTGGCTCCACCACACTGGCTTCCTGGTAAATTCAGAATCATCTATAGGACTCTGTTATCAATGTACAAAGATTTAGACACCAATGCCACCTGATTGCACTGTTATTAATTTTTTCTGATAACTAAAATATTGTTAATGTAGTTTCTTGTTCTCTAAAAGTTTCACTACATAACTCTTGACAAATACTCTTTTAACCTTTTTCTTTCCATTACAGATAGGTCTCTACAAAGGTTTGTTTGCAAGGCTCCATCAACTATAATATTTAAATCAACAATAAAAGTTCAACTCTTTAACTCTTTCATTTTGCTTTATCATCCTTCCAAATACTATGTAAAATGGAGTGTACTGAGCTTTACTATGTTTATAAAGTAGGATACAAGTAGGAGGAAGCAGTTGAAAAACTTTTTTGAAAAGAGGTTCAAAGCAAGAATGCTAACACATGCTCAAAGTCATTATAGGCCAGTGTCACATTACATGACTTTTTGTATGTCAGATTTGGTGATTTCAACCACAATCCCAACCCTTTATTTTTTTCATTCTGTTATGGTCAGATGGATGAGCTTGTCTTCTGTTTGTGAGGTCCACAGCCCCCATGCTGCCTGACGGAGCTGCCGTTGTACTAGTGCTGTACAAAGGGTTAATAGCTGTGCTAATAGCTGTGCTAAGTTCAGTTGCAGTGTTGGCCCTTTTTTCTTTTTTCCATTCTGTTTTAGTACATAAAACATGAGGCATCGGACAGACAAGCTTATCTTCTATTTGTGAGGTTCAAAAAATGTGTGTTCCTTATTCCTCGTCACTACATTCTATGCATTCTTCTTCCGGCTGAATGCCCATTGGTTTTCAGCTCTTACTGTGAAGGTCTAGGTTGGCTCCATGTTACCTTTTCCCTACAGGAGCCTCTAGAACCCAGATTGTCAGTAACATACCCAAGGGATGAGCCAGCGGATTAGGACAAACACACATACACAGCAAGGGGTAGGTGTAAGTGCAAAGTGCTTTTATTAAAACAGTCAAAAACAAGTGTCCAATGGTACAGCACTCAGAAACTCATAAATAAATAAATAATCCTTTTAAAATCAAGTGCTTGTGGAGATTAAAAATAATCAACCCAATAAATATTTCTTTAAAAGCGAGGTTAAAAAAAAACAGTGCAGGAAGCTGAGGCAACCCTGTAAAAACTGACATCTCCTCTACTCACCTCCCTCAAAGCCTTACAGCAGTTGAAATGCCCCTCTGACAGACACATTCTTCATCTAAGTACAGGCCCAGATCCCTGCTGTTTCCATGTCTCCCGACTGGTCTCCCAATCCGTATCCAGGCTCGGGTCCTTACTGTCCATGAACCTCTTTAAGATAACAGCCATCCCAGACTTACGCGGCGAGCAGTACGCCTCCTGATCACTCCAGCTTTCTGAGACGCTCAGCCGCAGTGATCAACTTCAGTAGCTTAGAGTCATCTGCATGCTCCCTCCAGGATTCTCCTCCTCATGGCTGCTCATTCTCGGTAGCTTGCTCTTGCACCGGCTCTCTCTCCCATCTTCCTGACTGCATCTCACTCCTTACTTTAACCTCCTTTCTGTTTCTTTCTTTCTTGTCTCTCTTTCTTTGATCTCTGCTCTGATCTTCCCCTTATATCCCTCCGTGCACTCAGCACCTCAATCACACACCGCAGAAACCCAATGAAGCAATTGAAACAAACTGCACCCTCACATGAAGGTTACCTCACCAACCTCCTGCAGTTATGTGAGCATGCACATCCACAGAGATTGAGCCGGCCATTCAATTACTTATTTAAGAACAGCCCAACTGTCTAGCCACGGACTCACTATACCACAGAGATCAACCCCCCCCCACAAACCAAAGACAAAATCAAACCTGTTTGACCTGTTTGATTTTATCATAGCCAGTCACTGACTTGTTGGTCATAGGTATTGAGTATGTCACATTACACGTCTGATTTCATGAAAGGGACCAGTATATAAAGGCAATGACTGAAAATCAATGGAAAAGTCATCCAATGTGACATAGTCTTTGGATAGATAGGCATGCTGTAATAACATGTAGATGGCAATGACCACATTTAAAGTAAACAATATGGCTGCAGCCCTGAAAATCCAGCACAAAATGGTGGGATCCAGAGAACAAAGTGCAGTTGTGGTGATGCAACCCAACATAATGATGAAAAAATATCAAATTTCATCAATTTTAAATGATGAAAATTGAACAAAAACCCAAGTCTGGTGCCAGAGATATTCAATACCTTCTGACAGAACTTATTTTCCATGTTCTTTAATTCTTCTCTGCAGCTCTTCTATGAAGGACCACGTGTCACATGCATTATGTGTACTGGTCACTCCAAATCCAATTCCATAAAACTGCTATTGCAGTAAAGTAAGAGAGCCAAAAAAAAAAATAGCTGATCATTGATCAACACAGCAGGTATCTTTTTCAAGCATTAACCTGTTAAAGTGCATGAAGAGACATAATTTATGACACAATTTTTTTTTATTGCAAATTGATCACCATTTCAGGAAGCAATACTCATTATATGTAAGTAGAGAGGTCTATCCAATGAAGCTTTCACTTTACAAAATAGATTGAATCATTTCTTGACTTAAGCTTTCATTTTGTTTATTGCTTGTGTAAACAGCATCACATGGCCATTCAGTGGAAATTTTCGCTATTGCCTTTATTTTAAGTTTGATTGGTAAAAAATATATTAAATAGACTATTGAAACAGCACTAACAGTTTCTTTCCAAAACATTAAAATTTTTAATCTGAGAAAGCCCTGGTAACCTGTCTTAATAAAATGTGCTTTCTCATGTACATGATGGATATTGCATGAGCTTTGAGTGTGTAGTTTTCATCAGAATGCATAGGTGGTCCTTTGTGCTGTATTGTCTTTCTAATAATTGTGCTGAAAAGGTGTCTTGAAATCACAGTTTAACCATATATATTTAGGATGTGCTATTGGGTTAATTAATTCCATCCATCCATTTTCCAACCCGCTGAATCCGAACACAGGGTCACGGGGGTCTGCTGGAGCCAATCCCCAGCCAACACAGGGCACAAGGCAGGGAACCAATCCAGGGCAGGGTGCCAACCCACCGCAGGGGTTAATTAATTAAAAAGTGAAAAATGGCTACTATCAAAAGACATGTACTGTATTATGATGCAACCAAATATCTGATGAATTTATTTTATACATATCAGAATTTGGTTTCACCTTTTTATATACAACTGGATTTTCATTCAACTCCTCATTTAATTTTAGCAAAAGAGGTCTAAAACGTCTCCAAATTGGAGGAAAGATTACAAAAAAGTTTTCCCACACCTGGCAGTCACATATGGAGGATGGATGAGAGGAAGAATATTACAATGGGGATTTGACAGGGACAGCCATGTACAACAGGTGGAGAGCTTCATATGTGCAGAGTTCTTTATAAATTATGACCTTACTGAATTTGAAAATTTACCAAACAAACGTTCCTTTTGAAAACCTGAGTCTGACTATTCTAACAATATAATTTTCTTATTATTCTGATATACAGTATGGTTTATTTTAAATATTAGCACAGTATTAATAAAAAAAAAACTTTTCTGATTTACATTAAGAGCAGATGTGTTTCTGATCTTCTTATCTGATGTTTCAGATTTTACACAATACTACTGCGTCAGCATTGCCAAGAGCAAGTCACTTGTGCAGTACATAAGTGCTGACTTCAGACATTGAAAAAAAAAATCAGTTTTCCTTCTTAATGAAATTCAAACGTTATTGATGTTATGATGGAGCGTTGTCAATACACATCTTAGAAATGCTTTTCCATCTTTGTATATGTTATGTACAGTACAATAATAGAATTAGAGCAGACTTTCAATATATACTTACTGTCTGCATTAAATTAGTTTATTTTTTCAAATTCACTTTTGTAAGCTACATAAGTCCAAATTGTGTTCCTTAAAAAATACTGCGATATGGTTCAGTGGACACTTTCATGATGATGCCTCTTAGGATATGCTGTGCCTAAAGCGCAATTTATTGTACACAGACCATGCAAATTTGTTACGCCGTTGACCCTGCTTTGGATGCCATTATAAAGCACAGTGTGCTTCAAAAACTGCTTTCACCTTCTTTACTGAGGTTGAATTCCCCCCCGTGGAATGTCCTGGCAATACAATTAGCTCAGCAAAATTGCTTCTTGGCATTCTTACATCTTTTAGAATTCTGTGACAGATGTAAAAGGACATTAAGTACCAAGACATGAAAATACAATAACATAGAAGTAATTGCAAAAACAACAATACTTAGCAGAAAGAGGGTTTGAAAGTACTACACTTAAGCCACACATATGACTTATAATGTCACATAGTGCTCACTCCAACCTAAAGTCAAAAAGAGTCCACCAAGAGCTACAAAATATAAAGGAGTGGAGATTCACATAGAGTCCACCCAAAATACCCTCCTGCCCCATTGGACTTTGCAGTTGTTCCTTGGGTTTCTGCCGCAGACCCCGGAAGACTTGTAATGGTACAGGGTAAAATAAATGTAGCAGAATACACGGAAATCCTAGAGTAAATCTTGATGCAGTCTGCAGGAAACTGGCATTTCGGGAAAATAATGAGAAAACAACCTCAATCCTAAATCCAAAGTTACACAGAAATGGCTTAAAACAACAATGTTAATGTCCTGGAGTGGTAGAGTCAATTTCCAGATCCCAATCCAATCGAGAATTTGTGGTGGGAATTGAAGAAGGCTGTTCACTCAGCGTTAATCCTACAAACTTACAGAGCTTGAGCAGCTTTGTGAAAAAGAATGAGGAGTGTCCAGATGTGCAAAACTGCTACAGGCCTGTGCACAGACTCAAGGCTCTCATGGCTGCCACAGGTGCATCTACTATATACTGACTTGCAGGACATGAACTTTTATGTGATCGATTTTTTGGAGTTTCACATTTGCAATTCATTTAGGCTACTTTGCAGAGATCTGTTTTCACTTTCACATTAAAGAGTCTTTATCTGTTGATCAAGACAAAGACGTCAAAGTAAATCCACTGTAATTCAAGGCTGTATAACAATAAAATGTGAAAACTTCCAAGGGGATGAATACTTTCTTTAGGCAGTTTATGCAGGACAGAGCATAAACATCGGTCATTATGAAGTGCTTCGAGCAACTAGTCAAAGGTTACATCTGCTCCTCCCTCCCTGACACGCTGGATCCTCTCCAATTTGCTTACAGAGCAAACAGATCGACAGAGGATGCCGTTGCGCTAGCAATAAACATTGCCCTCACCCACCTGGAAAGAGGAAATACATATGTAAGAATGCTGTTCATAGATTACAGCTCGGCATCAACACCATCATCCCCTCAAAACTCGTCTTGAAGCTTGACGACCTTGGGTTGGGGGACGACCATCTGCAGATGGATTTTTCTCTTTCCTCACAAACAGGTCCCAGGTGGTGAGAGTCGGCAAACACACATCCTCATCACTCATTTTAAACACAGGAGCGCCGCAGGGCTGTGTGCTTAGCCCCCTCTTGTATTCCTTGTTCACCCATGACTGTGTTGCAAAACACGGCACAAACACCATCATCAAGTTTGCAGACGACACAACAATCATAGGCCTTATCACTGACAATGATGAGACGGCCTACAGAGAGGAGGTGCTGGCATTGAGTAATTGGTGCCTAGATAACAACTTGTCTCTTAACGTCAGCAAAACCAAGGAGATGATTGTGGACTATCGAAAACAACAAGGCAGAGAACACCAGGCCATCTACATCAGTGGCATAGAAGTTGAAAGGGTCAACAGCTTCAAGTTCCTCGGAGTAAACATCACCAAGGATCTCTCGTGGACCCTTCACATAGACACTGTGGTCAAGAAAGCTCGCCAGCGGCTCTACTTCCTGAGGAGGCTGAGGAAGTTTGGCATGAATGCCAACATCACCTCAAACTTTTACAGCAGTGTAGTCGAGAGTCTGCTAACGGGCTGCATTACCGTCTGGTATGGGAGCTGCTCTGCCAGCAGCCGGAAATCACTACAGAGAGTGGTGAAGGCAGCAGAGCACATCACGGGCAAGAGTCTTCCTGCCATTGAAGACATTTACCTCCATCGGTGCTTGCGTAAGACAAGCAGCATCATAAAGGACCACAGCCATCCAGCACGCCAGCTGTTCTCCTTGTTACCGTCCGGCAGACGATACAGGAGTCTGGCTGCTCGGACTACAAGACTTAAGAACAGCTTTTACCACCAGGCCATTCGACTCCTCAACAGCAACACCTGAACACTTACATACACTTACATTACATCTACATTGCACTACTCACACACAAACTGTACCTGCACACACTCTGAATACTGACTGGAACATGCATCTGCACTTTATGGAATATGCATCTGCACTTATAAAACATTATCTGTGCAATAACTGTCATTTGTACTTGCTGCTCATTCAACTCATATTGCTCTATAACTTCTTTTAAAACATACACATTTTATTTTATATGACTTGTCTATTTTTAACTTGTAATCTTTTTTTTTAAGCTTTATTGGATCTAGGCTGAGTGACTTGTTTTTCTCGTCATACACATTTCATTGTATGTTGACCCTGTGTTAACCTATATATGACAAATAAACCTAAACCTAAACCTAAGCTAGTAGAAAGTCCCCATGCATGTTTATTTTATCTTATGCTGGAGAGAAGACCTGTAGTATTCATTGAACATACAGCTGTATGATTATATAGTTTCCTTCAAGTTGACACCTGAGGAACTAATGGAACAATATCCTAATGCAAGAGCTTCTGCAAAATGCACAATTCTGCAATAGGTGAAAAGAATACACAAAAACCAATAAACTCCCCCAGAGGTTGCAACTGACATTGCATATTGCATGGGAGGAAACTCTCATAAATCAGTGTGATGATTGTCTCAGAAGGCGTTGTCATGAAGGTCTTGCTGGTGTGTACTATGTGGTTTGCAAGCTACTTTTTTGTGTGTTACATGGTATATTGTATTTAGATGCCCTTCCTTCTATAGCACATATGGAATATGATAAGTTCACAGTACACATTGTAACACATCTTAAACAAACTCATTTAAGTCTTTTTTTTTACTGCTTCTTGCATGACACAACAGTAAGTCAGGAAGAAAGGAAAGCTTTTTCTTTAATCGTTCAGATACTGTCATGACTGTACAAGCTGCCTATTCATCATTCATACTCGGTAGCTTTATAAAAAAAAATGAAGACTACTAGATTCACAGAGAGATTTTTAAAAAGCTCTCTTTTTAAATACTACAACTGAAAAATTCATTTACATTATTTATGGCAAGCCAAATTAACATTTAGAGATATCCCAAAATGAATTTCAGGTATCTTAAAATGTAATTTACTTTTTAAGATATCTGAAACTCGCTTTGAGATATCTTAAAATAATTTCTTTCACATTTTAAGATATCTACAAAACATTTTGAGATATTTCAAATGCATTTCAAGATATCTCAAATGAATTTTCAAATATCTTAAATTGACCTTTCATGCATTTTAAGATATCTTAAATGCATTTCAAGATATCTCAAAATCATTTCCTGTAAAACTGTCTATTATTTCAATGGGACTTCTTGTTTATTATAAGATATCTTAAAATGTATTTGAGATATCTTGAAATGAGCAGGAAGTGATGTTGAGATATCTGAAAATGTATTTTGAGATATCTCAAAATGGACAGGAAGTTGTTTTGAGATATCTGGAAATGTATTTCAGATATCTTAAATTGTATTGTAGATATCTGAAAATGCTATTGAGATATCTTGAAATACAATTTGAGATATCTTGAAATACATTGCTAGATATCTGAAATGGAGCAGAGACCCATTTTAAGATATCATGAAATTAATTTTAGATATCTCAAACAACAATGAATTTAAGTTATCTTAAATGCTTTTTGAGATATCTTAATTATATTTCGAGATATCCTAAAACAACTTCCCACTCATTTTAAGATATCTCAAATTCATTTTGAGATATCTGAAATGCATTTTAAGATGTCTCAACAAAACTTCCTGCACATTTTAAGATATCTCAAATACATTTTCAGATATCTTAAAATAGACAGGAAGTCCCATTGAAAGAATAGGAAATTTTACAGGAAGTGATTTCGAGATATCTCAAAATGTATTTGAGATATCTCAAAATGCACAGGAACCTATTTCGAGATATCTGGAATTGCATTTAAGATATCTTAAAATGCATTTCAGATATTTCAAAATGTACAGCATATCACTTGAAGATATCTTGAAATCTATTTGAGATATTATAAAATGCGTTTTAGATATTTTAAAATAGATGCATTTTTAGATATCTGTAATTCAATTTGAGATATCTAAAATGCATTTCCAGATATCTTAAAATTCATTTTGAGATATCTCTAAATCCGCAGACCTGATAGGAGCTCTGATGACTTGAAACTGTGCCTTAATTCAAAAAAAACAAAAACGCTGAGTCTCTGTCTGGGTGCCTTCTGCAGAAATATGTGCAGTGTACATACTGAATGTAATGGCAGAGTCAGCGATCTTCAAGCTGCCTGAAGAACAAAAAGCATGCTGTCATTCAGAGGAGCTAAAAGAAAATTTTCTTTAATACGTCCATTCAGGTTTTTCACTCCAAACATGTCGCAAATATGATCATCAATTCACTCTTTTGAGGACTAATATCAAGAAGGCAGATCTTCTCATCCTAAATTGGTGCCTGTAATTTTTTTTCCCAGCAAAGAAAACTTAACACACTCTTGAAGGCACTACAATGCTAAGCCTGTTCTCAGAAGTAAAAGAGAGAGAATAAAAAAGAGAGAAAGAGAGAAGAAGCCCTAGTAGGATTCCACTTGTTAACATCTGGCATACTCCAAGCTGCATTGTTTAATTTGTCAGCAGGTCAAAAAGCAGGTCCATGCTTGATTCTGCAAGGTCTTTCCTTTGTCCTGTATCTCAGTGCTCCGCAACCGGTGTGCCACGGCACACTGGTGTGCCTTGAGCCGATACAGGTGTGCCGCGGTCAAATAAGACAATTTTCTAACTAAATAATATTTCAACGGTCCTCCTTAGAAACACAATAACGAGAATACGTGCAATGAAATATTTGCGTAAATAGCCTTTTAAAGGTTTCATAATTTTATGTGTCATTTCTCTGAAATAATAAATCCCATCGCCTGGCGCCTACGACGTACGCCCAACGTAGTCGCCAGACAACTGCGTAGTATGCTTTGATAGGCAGAGCGCCCCGTGCCCTCACCTACATTCAATTCAAGCCGACGTATTAATCGTGCTATGTCGCATTCACTCGTCTTGCGACAGTAGTTATCATTCATTACTATTAGTTGTGTTGCTGAATTGTGTATGGTTAACGTTCTTCGTGATTCATATTTAGTTTTATACCCCTTTAAATATGGATACATTTTTACGTGGAAAAGATTCGTCTTCACGTACAGATGATGAAGAACCCAGCACAAGTGTTGCAAAAAAAAACAAAGAAGATTGTGAAAAGGAAGTACAACGAAGACTACATTCGATATGGATTTTCGTGGTGTGGTCACGAAACGGCTCCAAAGCCACAATGCATCATTTGCGGCGATCAGCTATCAAACGAGGCAATGGCACCCAGCAAACTAAATCGGCATCTAAATTCAAACCATCCCAGTTACGCCAAAAAAGACAAACAATATTTTCAGAGGCGCTTAGAACAAAATCAAAAACAGAAGCAATTTATGAAATCGGCCGTTACGGTTTCTGAAAAGGCCTTAGAAGCTAGCTACCATGTTGCAAAATTAATTGCACGTCAGAAAAGACCACATACTATCGGCGAAACACTTATTAAACCAGCATGCATGGAAATTGTTCGACTTATGCTTGGGCCCAATGAAGTTAAGGAAGTGAATAAAGTTTCGTTGTCTGCCGATACTGTTAAAAGACGTATTCACGACATGTCAAGCGATATTTTAGGAACACTGATTAGAAAACTGATATTGGCTGAAAAATTTGCGCTTCAAATTGACGAATCAACCGATATTAAAAATAAAGCACAACTGATAGCTATTGTATGTTTCGTTGACGAGGACTTTATTAAAGAACATTATTTATTTTGTAAGGAGGTTCCAGAGCGAACTACCGGTGAAGAAATTTTCCGAGTAACCGATGATTTCTTCAAAATATATAATATTCAATGGAGCAATTGCATTGCTATTTGCACGGATGGCGCTGCGGCAATGACGGGTAGTAAAAAAGGTTTTGTCTCTTGTGTACAACAAAAAAATCCGATAATACAAATTACACACTGCTGCATACACCGAGAAGCATTAATGGTCAAGAATTTGCCAGAGGAACTTTTGAACACGATGAATGAATGCATTAAAATCATAAACATAATTAAATCGACAGCCCTAAATTCGCGAATCTTTGGAATACTCTGTGCAGAAATGGGAGCCGAATATGAATCCTTATTGTTTTATACTGAAGTTCGTTGGCTATCCCGAGGCAAAGTTTTGGCTAGATTGTTTGAGCTTCGCTACGAGGTGCGTGAGTTTCTTTTAGATCAAAATATGCCCGAACTATACCAGCGCCTTGATGATGATTACTGGATAGCCAAACTTGCATACATGGCTGATATATTCGAGCATCTGAATGAACTTAATAAAAAAAATGCAAGGACGGAATGAGAATATATTGACGTGCTCCGATAAATTACAGGGGTTCAAAAAAAAAAACTCGAACTTTGGCAGGAAGCGTTGCAAAAAGGATGTTTAGAAATGTACCAAAGGACCAACCATAGTACAACTGAAAACAAGCAATTAATTGTGGATTTGGCCCAACAACATTTAAGTATGCTTCAGCAGAAATTTGATCACTATTTTTATTCTATTAATACGGAACAATACGATTGGATTCGAAATCCTTTTGCAACCAATGCAATAAATTCTACGGAAGCTCTGTCACTGCAAATTCGAGAGGAATTTATAGAATTAAGTAATGACAGGACGTTAAAACTTCATTTCACCGAAGTTCCATTAGATGTTTTCTGGATTTCCGTTAAGAAAGAATATCCTCGGATTTCCGACAAGGCCATCCTAACACTACTTCCATTTTCGACGACATATTCATGTGAGCAAAGTTTTTCAACTCTTGTGTTAATTAAAAATGATAAGTGGTCATGCTTAAAAGATCTTGACCAAGAACTTCGGGTTGCGCTGTCAAATATTGAGCCGAATATAAAACTTTTGTGTCCGTTGAAACAAGCGCAGGTATCACATTAATCAGTCATTATGTTATAATAATTATTAAGATTGCATAAAAGTAAATATAGTATAGTTTTTATGTACGTATACTTATAATAAATGTATACTTATATAAAAAATGAAAATTTATTGTAAAATATGTGTATTAAATTAATATCTATATATCAGTGGCGTAGCTGGAGATCATGTTGCCCTAAAGCTGAAAAATAAATTGGAGTTCATGTTGTTGCCCCTAAATAGCTGGCGCTCGGAGCGGACCGCCCCCCCCCCATACCCCCCCCACCTACGCCATTGCTACATATTTTGGCTTTTGATGTGCCGCGGAATTCTAGGAAGAACTTTGGTGTGTCATAGGTGAGAAAAGGTTGCGGAGCACTGCTGTATCTAATGTGTCAATCTTAAGTACCAAATGATTTTATATACTTAAAGATATAAAGCTATGTATATTACCTGCAGGCAATAATGACTTCTAAAGCAAATTTACACTTCATAATATGAAGCATAGTGAAGTCTTATCACAAATGCACATATACTAGTGTAGGATAACCTCACTTCAAATGTCTAAATGTGTGGATGTATAGTACTAAATCCCAACTTGAATATCCAATTAAAAAAAAAAAAACTAATGAAAAAAATCTGATATTATGACCTTTCGACCTTATATCACAATATAATGATATTGTTCTTGCCAAAAGTACAGCATCATTAGCATTTGTACCACTTGATCTAAGGACAGTTCATACCCTTTAGGTCAGCAGTATCTCATGCTGACAACTAAAGTAACATGAACAAACCTAATGTGTGTGTCTCTTACATTTAAAGTATTGTAAATGTAGGCAGGCTTGGGACCATAATTAAAGCTTATAGGGCAAGTCTTCGGGACACCAACATTAATATGTTGCAGCAGTGATGCCAGTTTGTTAATTAGTGGAAGGATGTCCAGAAATAATCATTCCAGAAATGCAGCTTCGCAGCAAGAAGGCTTGTTTATTTGCGCACAGCCTCCTGCATTATATTGTTAGACCTCTACAGGATAACATAATACTTTTTCATGTCACATGGGGACTATAGGGACTCCAGAAGTGCTTTGGAGCTTTAATTCCTAAATGATATTGGAAATAATCCTACTGGTCATCAATTAAATGGGCTTGCAGTCAGGAGTGGAGTGGAGTGGAAGGAACGGAGTCACCTAGCAGGAGGGACAGTGCTGAAAGAAAAAGGAATATAAGCTAAGAAGGACTGCAGTGGTGCTGCATCTATAGTCATAAGTGGATCACCGACATTTATCTAGGCCCAGACAGGCAATGATCCATGTTATTTTGTCTTCAATTACTCCTTCTGCTACCAATCCCTGGATTGTTTAATTCCTGATAACATTTCTTTCTGTATTTTACCTGGTTTTCCAAGGCATTTCTGGGCTCAGAGAAAGCTCAAGAGTGAACCTAAAATGTATACCTTTTTTCTGGTGTTGTATTTATGATAGATAGATAGATAGATAGATAGATAGATAGATAGATAGATAGATAGATAGATAGATAGATAGATAGATAGATAGATAGATAGATAGATAGATAGATAGATAGATAGATAGATACTTTATTAATCCCAGGGGGAAATTCACAAGTGTATGGTGTTGTATTCATTGTCTTTCTTGTTATTATAATGTTGCTATTAGTCTGTTGGAGCCATCCATCCATCCATTTTCCAACCCGCTGAATCCGAACACAGGGTCACGGGGGTCTGCTGGAGCCAATCCCAGCCAACACAGGGCACTAGGCAGGAACCAATCCTGGGCAGGGTGCCAACCCACCGCAGGACACACACAAACACACCCACACACCAAGCACACACTAGGGACAATTTAGAATCGCCAATCCATCTAACCTGCATGTCTTTGGACTATGGGAGCCATGCAAGTAAGAATCTCAATGTACTGTATAGACATGACAATAAGCGCGAATGGTACAATTAGCATAATTTTTAGTAAATGAGCCTATACTAAAATTAATATTTAGATATTTGTTTTTTTGAGATGACTCAGTGATTTGTTAATTAGAACCAAAGCTTCATGAATTTAGCATTCTGGTTGGAATTTGTGTGGCGTTTGCACATATTCCCCGTGTCTGTGTGGGTTTTACCCTGGTTAATCTATACTTTTTTGGTTATCCACAAGAACATTAAGATTAGATTAATTGGTGAGTTCAGATTGGTCCTATATGGATATGAGATTGGACCCTTCTTTCTTTCTTTCTTTCTTTCTTTCTTTCTTTCTTTCTTTCTTTCTTTCTTTCTTTCTTTCTTTCTTTCTTTCTTGTCAGTGGTAGCCTTTGAGAAATGCTGTTATGTAAAATATCATAAAGTAATACTAGTAACTGTACTGAGAGCTGCCATCACAGACAACACGACCAGCTTCAACTAAGAACAACGGGACAAAGTAAGCTTGGAAATGAAAATGAAAGGGAGGGATTTGGGTAACAGCAAAACTCTTTGCAACCAACCTCCTCTGCCCGGGATTTTACCATCTAATGTGCAAAAACTGTGTACTAAATTAGACAACATTGAGCAAGACTGGCTACCTGGAGAGACATCAGAAATTGCTGTGTGTTTTGTTTCTCTAAATCATGGCTAACTGTTGAGACACCAGATGCTGCAATGTAGCCAGATGGCTTTACTGTCTTTTGTGGAGATTAGACTAAACTGTAAGGTAAAAGCAAAACAGGAGGCAAGTGTTTTATGGTTAAGAACACGTGGTGCACAAATGTTAAAATTGACTCAAAAAACTGTTCACCTCATCTGGAATATTTATTGATCACATCATCCTTTACACATTCCTAGAGAGTTGTCTGGTGTTTTTCTGGTTGCTGTTTATATTCTACCATCAAGCAAACATTAACAATGCACTAAATGTTACACTGTCCTTAACTAACCCTTTTGTGTTTCCCTGACAGCATAGGAACACTATCAGGATGAACAGTGTCGTAACTTTCGCTCCGTAACGTTTGCTCCACCCCTTCTGCTCTGGGACCTATATTTCATAAGAAGGGACATAACCTTGCTCTTAGTGAGAACACTTTGTACAACACACAATAGTCGAGCAGAACAGTGAAGCATAAGAATGGCCCGTTGGTGATTTTAGGGAGATAGCAACTTCAAATGGTTATTTCTTTAATGAGACACCCCTTCACAAATTGTTCACTTGAAGAAAAGAAGAAGACAAGCTTACACACTGACTTTATCCTCCTCTTGTTATGACAAATTGAGCTGTTAAGCTGGATGTGGTGTAAGTGATGCCTTTTTTTTTGCTTTCCCTGTTCGCTGTTTGAAAGTGTCTGTACCGAAGTGTTCCGAACATCGACAGGAAACCTAAAACATGTTTCTGAAAAATGCAAGTAGCATGAAGGGAGCCACATTCGTCTAGACCAGTGTTCTTCAACCAGTGTGCCGCAGTACAGTAGTACACCATGAGAGCTACCCAAGTGTGCTATGGAAATAACAGTGTAGCACTCCTGGGTCTGAATCTAAGAGGGACAAGTACTGCAGGTGATCGAGACCTGTCTGAAGAGGATAGCTGGCAAAAAAGCAGACATATTAAAGCACTTTTGCCATGTCTCATGTTGATGACATGTCTCTGGATGTGTGTTCGCCAGCAATCCTCACAGGGCTGGTGGATAGTGGACATACGAGTTGCCTATGAGGCAGAGAGGGGTGGGCAAAGGGGCTAAGCAGCTTGGAGATGCCATCAAAGGGCTCACTGAGTGCCATGTCTGCGAACAATGATCTTGGAGCCCATTTTTACCAGCTTCTCTGGTAGTTCCGCCCCTTCAGGCAGTTGAGCAAATGTATGAGATATACTGTGTATGTGTCTGTGGTTAGTAAGATAGTGGCATGCTTAGGGATGATTTTGGTTACAAAAAGTGTGCCACTACAGGAAAAAAAGGTATGGAAACATTGATCTAGACAATAGTATAAGGCTAATTTTTTTTGGCAGGCTTAGTGAAATGACTCAATTTTGGAACACAGTTTGAGACTGAGTGAAATTGTGAACATTTCAGGCCTGAAGGAAAGGAGGGCAAAATTTATGTTCAAGGAAATATAGATATCCTGGTCATAAAGACAGAATCAGATTTAGGTTGGACTTGTCCTGTGGGTGTACTGCAAGACAGGTTGGAGGTGAGTTATGATTTAAGTTGTGGGGGTCTGTGGATGTTATAGTGTGAATTTGTGTCCAGGTGAGGTAAGCCTGACAAATTTACATAGGACTGACGAGACTGACAGCAAGAGTAGAATAAAATTAGGGTGGGAATGATTCTGTGGGTGTGGTACATGATAAACTGGGATACAAGATTTCAGAAAAATCAGAGGACTAGTGATTGTATAATGTGGATTTATGGAATAAAGTAGAAATGGCCAAGGACCGAGCACTCTATTAGCAGAGACAGAATAAGATTTAGATTGGACTTATGCTATGAATATTTTATAGGACCAACAGAAGTTCACATTATTGGAAGATTACAAAGTTGGGGGTGCAGGGATTATGATATGGGTTTTGGCAGAATGGGGAACTGGGCAAGTTGGCAGAGGACTGGGCAATTTAGACACAGGTGTAGTATAAAAAGGTGAACCTGTTTTTTTCCACATCTATAGGGCTAGTTAATAGGAAGAATAAGGGGATGTGGATGTCACAGAGCACAACAGAAATGGGAAAGCTGGTATCAGATTGGGCAGCATGGTGGAAAGGGTATAATACATTTTAGCCTGGATTTGTGCTATGGGTCTGGTATTGGACAGGCCAAGATGTGCATTGACACTCTGATGAGGACCACAAGAGCATATGGAATGACTGGATAGATAGATAGATAGATAGATAGATAGATAGATAGATAGATAGATAGATAGATAGATAGATAGATAGATAGATAGATAGATAGATAGATAGATAGATAGATAGATAGATAGATAGATAGATAGATAGATAGATAGATAGATAGATAGATAGATGTGAAAGGCACTATATAAATGATAAGTGCTGCTTCAGTTTGTTCCCCAAAAAACTGAGCCCCTGCCCAAAATTTTTTCACCATCTGCCACTGATTGACACTATTCTGATTTGTCATGCATATTAAGAATTTCATTGTACTATGTACACATAAAATTCCTATAAGAATTCTTTAGTACAAGTCCAGTCTGTGGTTCCAGTCCCTGCAGAATTATGCTTACTTGTGTCAAAAGAACACTTTGCAGCTCATATAATTATTTTTTTAAGTGTGTGGTAATCAGCCCAGACGCAGACACATATTTTATTTCTCCTTTTCAGCACACAGTGCAAATCTACAAATCACAGCTTAGTCCTGTCTTTCTTTCTTTCTCTCTCTTCTCTGCCACCATAACTTCCTCCACTCACAGGCTCTGCCCTCCACCTCCCAACTCCGGTTCCCCGAATGGAGTGAGACGGCCCCTTTTATGTTGCACCTGTATGTGCTCCAGGTGCTCCCTCATGATCTTCCTGCAGCACTTTCTGGTGTGGCGGAAGTGCTGCAATTTAGGGCTCTGGAATCTTCCAGGCGCCCTCTGGTGGTCGCCATGGGCCACAATTGGGTTGAGCTTCAACGCTCCAGTCCTGTGGCTCTGGTGCAAACCAGGGGGTCTGCCCTCTTGCATCCCGGGGGAGGTATTGTCTCCAGGGAAGAGCCCCAGCTGGGATGCCACAACTGTTGTAAATATTTTTCCCAAACATGAGAAAATGAATCAATAGTGTATCTATAATCTATACATGAAACTCCAAAAATATATTGTTTGATGACATTCAGCATTAAAATGTATTATTCTGCTTTTTTCTGCAACATGGTTTGTATCACATCAGGCAATATTTTGCCATTTGCCTTAAGAGTAGAATCATGTCTCACATACACCTTCACATGCCTACCACTATGCCAAGTCATATGCATCCATCATGCATTAAATAATTCTGTTCCTGGCAGTGGGAGGCTAATTTGCATGTGGCCGTGTGATATACAAATTACACAGAAATGTCCTGGTGAGGCAGTGGTTATGTAAGGCAGCCCTATCCCTTCCTCATGTCTGCCTATAGTCTCTGACTGCTCCTATCTATTCATGTTTATTATAATGAAAAAAATATTGCAAAGCAGTCACCTGATGTAGGGGCAGAGGATATAAATTAGGGGAGGGGATGGTGTTTTGCACCAGTGTTGCATTTCATACAGTGGTGTGAAAAACTATTTGCCCCCTTCCTGATTTCTTATTCTTTTGCATGTTTGACACACAAAATGTTTCTGATCATCAAACACATTTAACCATTAGTCAAATATAACACAAGTAAACACAAAATGCAGTTTTTAAATGATGGTGTTTATTATTTAGGGAGAAAAAAAATCCAAACCTACATGGCCCTGTGTGAAAAAGTAATTGCCCCTTGTTAAAAAAATAACCTAACTGTGGTGTATCACACCTGAGTTCAATTTCCGTAACCACCCCCAGGCCTGATTACTGCCACACCTGTTTCAATCAAGAAATCACTTAAATAGGAGCTGCCTGACACAGAGAAGTAGACCAAAAGCACCTCAAAAGCTAGACATCATGCCAAGATCCAAAGAAATTCAGGAACAAATGAGAACAGAAGTAATTGAGATCTATCAGTCTGGTAAAGGTTATAAAGCCATTTCTAAAGCTTTGGGACTCCAGCGAACCACAGTGAGAGCCATTATCCACAAATGGCAAAAACATGGAAACAGTGGTGAACCTTCCCAGGAGTGGCCGGCCGACCAAAATTACCCCAAGAGCGCAGAGACGACTCATCCGAGAGGTCACAAAAGACCCCAGGACAACGTCTAAAGAACTGCAGGCCTCACTTGCCTCAATTAAGGTCAGTGTTCACGACTCCACCATAAGAAAGAGACTGGGCAAAAACGGCCTGCATGGCAGATGTCCAAGACGCAAACCACTGTTAAGCAAAAAGAACATTAGGGCTCGTCTCAATTTTGCTAAGAAACATCTCAATGATTGCCAAGACTTTTGGGAAAATACCTTGTGGACTGATGAGTCAAAAGTTGAACTTTTTGGAAGGCAAATGTCCCGTTACATCTGGCGTAAAAG
This sequence comes from Erpetoichthys calabaricus, assembly GCF_900747795.2. Taxonomy (NCBI): domain Eukaryota; kingdom Metazoa; phylum Chordata; class Cladistia; order Polypteriformes; family Polypteridae; genus Erpetoichthys; species Erpetoichthys calabaricus. Next base: position 202,536,562 of record NC_041397.2, read on the forward strand.
GAACACAGCGTTTCAGAAAAAGAACATCATACCAACAGTAAAATATGGTGGTGGTAGTGTGATGGTCTGGGGTTGTTTTGCTGCTTCAGGACCTGGAAGGCTTGCTGTGATAGATGGAACCATGAATTCTACTGTCTACCAAAAAATCCTGAAGGAGAATGTCCGGCCATCTGTTCATCAACTCAAGCTGAAGCAATCTTGGGTGCTGCAACAGGACAATGACCCAAAACACACTAGCAAATCCACCTCTGAATGGCTGAAGAAAAACAAAATGAAGACTTTGGAGTGGCCTAGTCAAAGTCCTGACCTGAATCCAATTGAGATGCTATGGCATGACCTTAAAAAGGCGGTTCATGCTAGAAAACCCTCAAATAAAGCTGAATTACAACAATTTTGCAAAGATGAGTGGGCCAAAATTCCTCCAGAGCGCTGTAAAAGACTCATTGCAAGTTATCACAAACGCTTGATTGCAGTTATTGCTGCTAAGGGTGGCCCAACCAGTTATTAGGTTCAGGGGGCAATTACTTTTTCACACAGGGCCATGTAGGTTTGGATTTTTTTTCTCCCTAAATAATAAAAACCATCATTTAAAAACTGCATTTTGTGTTTACTTGTGTTTTATTTGACTAATGGTTAAATGTGTTTGATGATCAGAAACATTTTGTGTGACAAACATGCAAAAGAATAAGAAATCAGGAAGGGGGCAAATAGTTTTTCACACCACTGTATATCTGTAACAGCCCCTGTTTAAATTTTTTTCCTGTTTAATGAACTGTTTTGGATTTATGGACTTTTGTCAAGTATTTTTGGAACCTTTTGAGATTTTCTGTTTTTGACCTTTTACTTCCTTTTGATCACTATTATTTGGAATTTCCCATTTTCGTCTGGATCACTATTTTTGTGGTTTCTTCCATGTAGGACCCCCTGTCTGTTTTTTGGTAATGAGATTTGATTAAATAACGAATAATGAATGAACTAAAATACCTTACATAACCTAAATCTACAAATTAATTTTCATGTGCACGGTCAGATGCCACTTAGGGAATGGTGTGTTGCACAGTGTTGTCATGGCTTGCTCTTGTCTGCTAAAGATTTGGTGCTGGGGGTCAGGCTACGGGCACTCCTGCTCCTCTGGGTGCACTGAACCAACATAACCCAGATAGGAATGTGCCGCTGCCCTGTTGTTTTAGAGTCCTAGGTTTAAATCTCATCCAGGTCATCCAGGTGTTTGTGTGGTGTTTAGCTGTTGTGAATGTGCTTGTTAGGTTGATCGGTAAACCTATAGAGGCCCAGTCGGTTTAAATGTAATTCTGCCCGAGATGGACTTGTATTCTATTCAGCAGTGGCTCTTGCTTTGCTTGAGATGTTGCCAGGATTGGCTGTGGCTCCCTAAAAGGTGATTCATAAAATGAATGCGTTGCCTGATTAATATAAGGGCAAAAATAAAAATGAAACACCACATACTTTAAATGCATATTGAGATACATTCCTAAATTTGTTAGTATCTAGGATTCACAAAATTATAACATTGGAAATACCAAATCTTTAAACCTAACTATAATTTTTACATCCCACCACTCTTTCAAATAAAAACTGTAACAAGTACTTATATAAGGAGAAACTTGTCGCATGGATTTCAAACGTAGCGCTCCTGTTCCCAGCATGAGAGCCCATTTACAGGTCTGTCATGTGCTTAAAAGTACTTGTCAAGTTCAGGGGCTGAAATCGAGTGGCTCTGACCTTAAGAAAGATAATTCATTTGGACTGCTAGACAAGTAGTTATTATGGTCTGCCAAGCTGACTGCTTCCTACTTGATATGCCTTGCATCTACAGAACATGTTACTGTTTTGACAAGATTCTTCTTTTCACTCAGTGAATCATCACACCATGGCAGTCCTTAGAAGAAATGCATGGGTATTTTCAATTAAAAAAATTAACCATTTATTGATATCTCCTCAAGTGTACAATAAGGCAAGGCATGACTTTGCTGGTTTTTTTTAAGGCTAATATCAGCAACCACTGTTCTGCCTGTTAGGTTAACATAAGATTGAAGGGAACATCAAGGTAGCACTGATAAAAACAATACTAAGATTTTAATGATGCTTTCAAAGTTCTTACACAAATGTTAACACACACAAGTAGAGAGAGAGAGACAGAATTAATCTAAAGACAGGTCCTAAGTGAACTTAACATTTCTGTCCCTCTAATTACTGAATCATGCAGTACTACCTTTATTTTATCACTCATCTTTATTTTTCCAACTTTCTCATAATAGAGTCTATTTATATCCTGATCCGATTTATATGATTACTGGGTTGAGCAGCACAGTCCATCATTGGGCATACTCACAAACATATAGTATGCAATCATACCATAAATATTTAGAGTGACAATTAGTGATGAACAAAACAATTCATGTAAATTTAACATTAGAACAATCTAGACGAGAAAAGGCCATTCAAGCCAACAAACTTCGACAGTCCTATCTGCTTAAATCATCAAGTCTAGTTTTAAAAATCCCTAAAGTCAAATATCTACCGCACTACTTGGCAGTTTATTCCATGTTTCTATGGTTTTCTGTGTGAAGAAAAATTTCCTAATGTTTGTACAGAATGTACCCTTAACAAGTTCCCTTCTGTGTGCCTGTGTTCTTGTTGAACTAATTTTAAAGTAACAGTCTCAATTCAATATTCTAATTCCCTTCATAACTTTAGACATCATAATCATGTCTTCTTTTAATCTCCATTTGCTTAAACTAAAAAGGCTCAGCTCTTTTAATCTTTCCTTATAACTCATCCTCTGCAGTCCTAGAATCGGTCTAGTCTTCTCTGGGCATTTTCTAGTGCTGCTATGTCCTTTTTGTATCCTGGATATGAAAACTGCACACAGTACTCCAGATGAGGCCTCACCAGTGCATTATAAATGTTTAGCATAACCTCCTGTGACTTGTACTCCACACATCGTGCTATATAACCTAACATTCTGTTAGCCTTCTTAATGGCTTCTGAACACTGTCTGGCAGTTGATAGCATAGAGTCCACTACAACTCCTAAATCCTTCTCATAAGGTGTACTTTCAATTTTCGGACCTCCCATTGTGTACGCAAACCTAACATTTTTATTTCCCATGTGTAATACTTCACATTTACTTACATTAAATCTAATCTGCCACAAATCTACTCAAGCCTGTATGCTGTCCAAGTCCCTCTCTAATGATTCAACAGATTGTAGATTATCTGCTAATCCACCTATCTTGGTATCATCTATAAATTTAACCAGCTTGTTGTTTATATTCCTATCTAAATCATTTATATATATTAAAAATAGCAGCGGCCCTGGCACTGACCCCTGTGGAACACCACTTTTAACATCGGCCAATTCTGATGAGGTTCCTCACACCATCATCCTCTGCTTCCTGTGTCTGAACCAATTCTGCAATTTTTATTATGGACATTTTGAAACTGTTTACTTATTCAGGTTTAGTCTCCATTGCAGCTTATTATATTATGAAATCATTAGATTAAAATTTTCTCTTGGCTATCAATACAAAAAATTCAATGCAAGTAGCAGATACAAGAATTGTCTTTTTTTTCGTTAAATATTGGTATTAAGTGATTGAATGAAAGTGTTATGATTCTGCCTGTTAAATAAACTCTAAAAGGGTAATAGACAGATCTGAACCAAAAGTGTAGACCTCACCACTTCATGCAGCATAGCCCCACACCCAAGATGCACGCTTAGAGCTTGTACATGCCCAATAGAGGGGCAAATGCTTTAAAATCAAAAATATCCTCAAAGGAAAACCATAAAAAACACTCTGACAAAAAAAAAATTATTATATCAGGCAAACCTGACAGTGAACAAGTCCAGAGCAGTATCCAAAAACAGTATCTTATTACAAAAGTCACAAGTTGAAAACCAGAGAATCCAATAAGAAAACACAAAACCAAAGAAAGTCAGTTGTGATGCAGTCATTTCTTGGACTGATTCTTCTACATTAGGTGGCCATGCCCCCTTTGGCTCATCACAGAGTACACAAGAAACATGGCTTAAAAGACTAGACACTACATAATTAATAACCAATATATTCATAAACATATATAACATAAAAAGGATAAAAAAAACCCAAATCAATCATTTTAAAAAATAGATAATGGTGCTTCAATTTCTGATCTGGAAATGCTCTACACTTCTCACTCTTCGCATGGAAGATAAGCTTGAAAACTTACCAAACACATCCATTTTTCATGTCAAGACAGTTGTGAAGAATGGATCCTCGCCTTCTATTTTTACAACACATGTTTGTGAAAACAAAAAGGATCATGGAAATACTAATTTTATCACATATTCCTGGTACTATTTTTCTTGTGGTAAGGATGTGTTTTCTATTGGCTTGTGTCAGATGTCAATACAGAAGTATATCAAAACAAAAACAACCACATGACATGAAAAGCTTATGGTGATTAGGTTTGTCAGGAGAAAACCACCCATGGGGACATGAAAGGTTGTTGCACAGGAGGACTAAGTGTTGAGCTATTGTACACATCTTCTTCAAAATGGCTGAATCTCATAATTTTGTGTTTTTTGTTTAAAAATGACATATATAAACTATTTTATGATGTGTGTGTGATCACAAGATGTGGATCGATACTCGACAGATGTCTTGGCTTGAAAAATTGTCATATTTGGTAAGATTTTAAGCTTTTCTTCTGTGTCCCATAGACTACAATGTAAAGCGTCAGTGCTGGCAAGATATTTTTTTTCAATTTGTAGAAAGTGATTTCCTTTACTGCGGTGGGCTGGTGCCCTGCCTGGGGTTTCTTTCCTGCCTTGCGCCCTGTGTTGGCTGGGATTGGCTCCAGCAGACCCCCGTGACCCTGTAGTTAGGATATAGCGGGTTGGATAATGGATGGATGATTACCTTTATAACACAATTTTGCATGGCAAATGCATATATAGCATATTTATGAAGAAATGCTTTCCATTTGAAAAATACCAAACTTAACCTTTAAGTATCACTTCAAGCACTGCTTTGCATATAAGTTTAACCTCTGCTGACTTTAAAGGGGGATTACATACAACTGATGAAAAACACAAAAATAAATACCATTCTTGAGTTAATGGCATACACAAATGAAAATCTTTATTCCTACTGATCACTGATTTCAGTTTAAAAGGATACACTTTCCTGTAAAATTGTGTTTAGCGATGATCATCAACAAAAGTCCTATAACCAGGAAAAGCAGAACAAAACAGGAAATGATCTATGGCTGGAATGTTTTATTAATGGACAACTGCGTTTAGCCTGTTCAAGATTAAGTAGCTCCAGAGACCTATTACTTATTATTTGACTGATGCATTTTTCCAAGGTGACTTACAGAATTTAAGACACAATTGGTTATGTTTCTTTAGTTTTTCCAGTTAGTGCACAGACAAGTGAAGTGATTTTCTCATGGTCACACAGTGCCAGTAACAAGATTTGAACCCATGACCTTAATGACCTTGATGGCCTTAACCACTACAACAAACTGCCTGCCAAACATATTAGCCTTTCGTAAAAAAGAAAAAAACCAAACAACTACAAATATTACATGCAGAAAAGCACTTAGTTAGTTACACAGTACTTCTGATACACCCAATTAACTAAAGACATTATAACTGACGCCCATTGTCTTACAGAATTTCCTGGGTATAGCTGGGAGAGAAACTAGTACTCATATATTATTGTATACTGCTATCTAGTGATAATTCATGTTATTCCTTTATTTTACTTAAAAATTCTGTAGTGTCTAGTTCTTTCAATATCATAAACAATATTCTACATTTTTGCTGTTTTGCTTTTTTTACTATGCCCATATGGTTATGGATTCTTTACAGTGGAAAGCGTTTATTGTATATAATGTTATTTGTTGAAAATCATGCAAAGGTATTTTACAAACAGCAGGGAATTATTAAAACTGTTTGCACGTATTCTTCTGCTTTTGGCAGGCAGGCAGGTTATAGAGTGTGTTTAGGATCACAGATTGCGTTTGAGGCAGGGGTCAACCCCATAAAAAGCCTCTTTAATTTTCTCATTAGAGTGTCATCTGATTAATCCCTTGAGTGGATTGTCGTACTTGTTTAAGTAAAACACTATTAGGCTCCATTTATAAATTAACTTCAGGAAGTTTACAATTCAATTTGAACATACATACAGTACATACAAGGACAAACTATAAAGACATCCATCCCTCCTGGTATGTTTGTTATTTTTAACTCTGGATGCATTGTAAATTAGCTTTTTATTAAAAGTAAAATTTCTTTTTATTAAAATATCCCTTAAATAATCAAAAATATCTGCCAAACTGTGGAACTATAAACCATAGTTCTGATATGAAAGATTTGGTAATTCAATGCTTGTTTGACTTAATAAAACTGACAATCTATATTACCTAAAGAGAAAAATCTCAAAGCTATAGTAACCAAAATAATTGTTGCTTGTGTTGTGATAAATACAAGTTTGTGTACTGTCACATTTTATTTTGATCATACAACATTCATAGCAATGGGGTCGGAAGTATTTGATCAGTATCATCTGATGTACAAAAAAGTATCTTTCATCTGTACACAAATCTGAACTCAAAAACCATAGTGGGAACAAAGTTAAACTCCAAGAAGTCTAAATAGCAAAACTAATATACGCACAACAGTTGTTTTTCTTTGAATATCCCCAAACTCAGACAGTGACACATCTGGCATGCCATTTCTTATAGCAGCACACTGATTATGTCAATGACGTAACTTCTGGGATCCATAGCAATCATTATCATGTCATGAGGACAGTGAGACACAACAACAGCGTCCCAGCAAAAACAAAATGGTGATGAAAACAACATAAACTATTTCTAATAACTAAAATCAAAATTGATAATGGAAATAAATGCAAAACACATAATCAGGACCTCAGATAACCCATAAATGGAAATGACCAGTTAGGAAAACAGTTCAACAAGTGAAGAAAAAACTGCCAACATAAATAATCCCATCCATCCATTTTCCAACCCGCTGAATCCGAACACAGGGCCACGGGAGTCTGCTGGAGCCAATCCCAGCCAACACAGGATGCAAGGCAGGAACCAATCCTGGGCAGGGCACCAACCCACCACAGACATAAATACTCGTAACAATGTATTACCATAGATAAAACTTATTTTTTTACTTATTAATTTGCACTATGTTTTAATTTGTTTACAAATTAATGTATTGTTATGCTTAAAAAGATGGATTAATTAAGAGAATGACTGATTATTAAACAACTTAATTGAATTAAATCTATTGTTGTCATGCCTAGTTACGTCATTTACAGCAATAGGGAACTACTGTTCTGTCCATCAGGTAGGTAAAATTTTATAAAAATGTTTTTTCTTGTGGAACAAAAACATCATACATCCCCCTGTGTTAGGCCAAAGACAAGGAGACCAATACATAGAAAATGGTACATAGTGCCACATAACCTATAAAGCTCAAATATAAGCTCACAAGGGAAGCTAAACAATAGCTCAAAGTAAACTCTACAAAAGTGATTCAAAATACAAAAAAATAACATGAAGAAAGGAACACTAATATAACTGAGTCTTGCCTTCCCAAAACATACCAATTGCATAGATCGGCTTTTGTGCTGACTGTGTATCCATGTTCTGCAAATTCCTACAAATATGTAAGTCATCAGCCACACAATACAAAACAACTAATAAAGAAAACAAATGATGAAAAGCACTAAAATGAATTAAAATAAAATAAAAGAACATGAATTGTTCTCAACCAGCTTCATAGTAAAATACTTGTAAAAAAGTAAAAAGCTTCGCCTTTGATTAGAGACACCACCTACTATATTGACAGTGATGGTATCAGATGATCTGCTTGAAACAGAATGGGACAAAAACAAAACTTTATTATAGTACTAATACTTCAGTATTCCAGGAGTATTAAATTGTTATAAATCATATGCAAGGTCTTAGTTAAAAGATATTTAATACAACATCCTGTTATTATTAACTTGGAAATTACCAAGAAATAATAATATTGAGATAGTTCTGTTTTCAGGCCAGATCCAACCTTTCAAGTTAGACGAAATCATTAATATGGAATGTTGAATTTCATTCACTTTTTTCCAATTTGTCAGAACCTTCCCAGAGAATGTCTTAATTTGTTCCACTTAATTACAACCATTATCACTGTTGTTATTTTATTGTTATTCATTTTTATCATTATTTTATGACATGCCACTAGTTTTATGCAATTTTCTAGGGGGTTGCCATGTTGTTGATGAGATGTTTCATAACCATCAGTGACATGAAACCTGACGTGATAACTCCACCATTATAAAAGATGGCAACACACAATAATTCACCTCTGAACTTTGGATGAGCAAAGCAAACACCAACTATACCCTAGCACTAGAGAATCCTGAAGAAAAATATAATAGAAATAAATTTAGTTTAGTTATGATTTGGTTAGACTTTCATCCTGGGGTTTGAATAATGTTTTGGTTTTGATAAAAGATTTTATAGACTTGAATTAGATATCAGCATGCTTAACGACTAACCTTATGACTTGCTCTAAAAATAGTTGTGCATGCTTTCTATCTCTAACCAGTATCAAAATCCATTCTAAAAAATAATATAATAACAATTAATGTTAAGGTATGGGGGCACCTGAGTAATTTGGAGCGTACCTTGGTTTTGAATTTATTTACTTGTTGTCTTGCAAGGGTTCATTCCTATACTATATACATACATATATCCGTAGGTCTGAATCGTAATTTGATTTTTTGGGTGGTCACCTACCAGATAACGCTTGTGCTTGGTTGGCCAGTCAGCAAACATCCGCCACACACTCTCAGTTACGAGAACCAGATCATCGGCATGTTACAGAGTTCCTGTCAAATAATACAAATAGTACACAACATGTGTACTTTCGTAGCAGATACTGCTCTAGGTGTACAATTCTGCTAAAGTTCACAGGAAATGGTGTTTTGGTTGATGAGTGAGGTTGCATTATATACTGTATAAAAATAAATTGTTCTTTTTTATGATACAAGCACTACATTCATGTATATCACATGATTTAAGAGTAAAGAATTTGTGAATTTCCCCTTGGGATTAATAAAGTATCTATCTATCTATCTATCTATCTATCTATCTATCTATCTATCTATCTATCTATCTATCTATCTATCTATCTATCTATCTATCTATCTATCTATCTATCTATCTATCTATCTATCTATCTATCTATCTAAAGAGTCACATGTTCTTTACTACTATTCTTAATATTGGTTTATTAGGAAGATGTTATGATCAGCGGTTGTTGTTCATTTCTTAATGGGTTCCCCTGAAGGCATATTTAAAATGTATTCATCTATCTTGGGGTTTTGAAACTCAAGGATTCTGAGAATAACATTTGTTTCTTATTGTATGATGATTTAGAAAAGTTGCAAATCTTTAACACTATGCCACAATACAATCTTTGTTTTGCTATGGGCACCACTATTTGAGAACAAATGTGTCAAGTGTTTCCATCGTAATCACTCCCCAAAATTCCTTGGAATGTGTGACATATGTGACATCATCGGAGCAACCTTATTTAATTTGGTGTGTGCATTTCTAAAGTGTCCAATATTGACAGAAAACTCCTTGTGTGGTGTTCAAATGGAATTCTTCTTTATTGTCTTCCTGGTTTAGAAATGTGTTCTGATTACTGGACGTCAAGAAAGATAGATAGATAGATAGATAGATAGATAGATAGATAGATAGATAGATAGATAGATAGATAGACAGACAGACAGACAGACAGACAGACAGACAGACAGACAGACAGACAGACAGACAGACAGACAGATAGATAGATAGATAGATAGATAGATAGATAGATAGATAGATAGATAGATAGATAGATAGATAGATAGATAGATACTTTAAGCATAGGTTAGTGATTCTGCTCTGATGTCCAATCAGCTTGATCTTTGGCTTTGACCTTACCTCGTTCTTCATCTCTCAGTCATTAACATAAAATCTGTACTGTCTCTATTTAAGTCAATAAAGAAGAATAGACACCGATAAGTAATCACGTTATATCAGTCACTGCTGTGAATGTGTAATTTCTTTGCATTTTCAATTTCCTTGCTAAGAGAGTGGTACTGTATAATGCTGTGTATACAGCTCTCCATTTGGCCAAATGATTGTAAATGCAGACACATCTTTTCCTAGCTCTGCGAAAGTAATAAAATTTTATCTAAATTTTATTGCCTACAGCAGTGTACAGACTCCGATGGGCAGTTTATCACCCCTTTCACTCTTTACCTTTTCAGCTTAACATTTCAGCGCGAGCTGCATTGTGCATTAATGGTGTCATCGTGTACACACTATACTTTGGACATGACTCCGTGTGCATACATTAATGTGACATCATGAATGTCATTTTGTATAAAGCATGCGATGAATACAGCTCATTCATCAAACCTTTTAAAAATGTAGTATAGAATGTGTCCACTTTGGATGTATTTTAAGTACATGGGGAAAGAAAAGACATCTATAACATGGAAGAGGTGAGGGAAGGTATTGAAAGATCTATAAAATCTGTTACAGACAAATATTCTTTATTTTTTTCTTGTCTGCTAGGTTGTTAGCCTAATAGAAAGAAGCTGATGGACATATTCTAGTCATGTTTAAGAAGACCTGATTTAGGCCATCTCTACACATGTTGTACAGTTTAGACTTTTGTCCATTATTGTCCAACACTGAGACTGATACTAGTGACAAAAATATATGTTGCATATTGATTAGTATATGCAAGTGAAAATTTCACTGTAACCTGTAAATATGACAAAGCAATAATGACCCCATAAACATATGGTGTTTCCCATCTACTCTTTGGTCCTGTTTCAGCATCAGGAAGGATAATTTGATTAAAGCGGCTTTAATGCCATCTGCCTCTGATTATTTCATACAGTGCATTTAAACAAAGGATAAAAGTATGTAGCATAAACTAAATTACTATTTTCCAAAAAGTATAACATATGTGAGTGACTTTTTGCTACTATATGAAAAGTTTTGTTTAGTGCACAGTATTTCAGCTTCAGAAATATTACTATCAATGTACTATCAGGATGACTTTCCTGTTAATGCTGTATTATACTGCAGTATGAATAGCAACTTTTATATACCACCTTAACACTCTTTCGCCAAGCTGCTGTGTTAGCAGTGAAGTTGCATGATCAGAAATCCAATGAGAAGGCAAAGTCTTGTATCTCAATTTTGCTGACTATTGGAATTCTATATATGTTAATGTATGCTTTTGCTGATACAGGAATGTACTATTGAAAAAGAGCCAGATGTTTCTATCATACAGTGAAGTTAAAAAAAATAAATTCACCTTGAAAGAGTATTATTGCTTAGTTGTATTTGTTTATGCATGATCTACCGATGCCTTTGTGTAAGAGAAATGTGCACACACTTAATGTACCACTGAACTAGAACAGAGCTCATTTCAGAAAAAATGCCGACTTGCCTAACTAAACATGATACTAAATTTAGAATAGCAACAGTTACATAAACTCTAGGGCATTACCTATTAAGAACATCAGTTTGATTTCATTATTATAAGTGAAATCGCTGGCGCCAAGGGAAGCTCTAATATGGTACAGGGTAAGATCTTATTATCTGAGGCTTTAATTCCACATTATTACAATGGGGTCACGCAAGAGCATATTCCTCACAGATGACTTGAGAACACTGTGACAAAGGAAAGAAGATTAATTCAAAAACTGCCTTGCTACAGATTACAAGATTTGTAGTGATACTGATAAAAATAGTAACACCTTACATCACAAACATATTACATACAAATATCTAAAAGATATTTAAAAGATAAAGCTTGTAAATATAGTGTAAAGCCGAAAGCTTGTGAAAAACACATTCATGCTTCTTTTATAGCGTCTCTCCAATGTCTATGTAAAGGAAGAAGAGCTATAATTTGATTAAAAAATTAATGGAAAAAAGATACTTTTGAGGCCAGCCTTGTACAACAGACAGCAATGAATTTCTGAGGAATTTTGCAGCTTTTTATTTTGGATTGCCGTAGCTATAAAGATAGTTATTAAGTAAAATTAATACTTGAGGTGCAAAATGGTCACAATAATACAGTTTTGTCCACTTCAGTATTTCTAATACCTTGAAAATGTGTTCAACATTTGTAAAACAGTTTGATTATATATTACTATTTACCTTTTTTTTAACAGTAATTTGGTGAATAAAAGAGTGCAGGCAGGGTGGAGTGGGTGGAGGAGAGTGTCAGGAGTGACTTGTGACAGATGGGTATCAGCAAGAGTGAAAGGGAAGGTCTACAGGACAGTAGTGAGACCAGCTATATGGGTTCGAGACGGTGGCACTGACCAGAAAGCAGGAGACAGAGCTGGAGATGGCAGAGCTAAAGATGCTAAGATTTGCATTGGGTGTGACGAGGATGGACAGGATTAGAAACGAGTACATTAGAGGGTCAGCTCAGGTTGGACGGTTGGGAGACAAAGTCAGAGAGGCGAGATTGCTTTGGTTTGGACATGTGCAGAGGAGAGATGCTGGGTATATTGGGAGAAGGATGCTAAGGATAGAGCTGCCAGGTAAGAGAAAAAGAGGAAGGTCTAAGAGAAGGTTTATGGATGTGGTGAGAGAGGACATGCAGATGATGGGTGTAACAGAACAAGATGCAGAGGACAGGAAGATATGGGAAAAATTGATCCACTCTGGCGACCCCTAACGGGAGCAGCCGAAAGAAGAACAATTTGTTAGGGCAGCATAGTGAAGCAGTGGTATGCCCTATTACCTCACAGCTCCGGGAGACTGGGTTTGATTTCTGGCATGGTATCTATGGTATCTATCTCTGTGTGGACTGCATGTTCTCTCCATATTTGTATGGATTTTACGTGAGGTGCTGTTGTTTTTTTCTCACATTTCAGAGATGTGTGTGTTAAGTTAGTGACATTAATTAGCTTGGTGTGCGTTATAGCTTGTCTGTGTGTGTGTATGTGTGTGGGTGTGCGTGTGTGTTTGTGTATGTAAATTGATTCAGTAATGGATGTGGTGCCTCATTCAGGGCTGATTATTGGTGTGTGCCCAGTGCTGCCAGGATATGCAATGAAACTAGTCAGGCTTCACAAAATAGATGGATGCAACTAAACAACTAAACAAATAGTCTACTACAATGGATGAAGTTAAGGTCTATGTCGCATTTAGTTGTAAATAAAATGTTGCATTAACTGTATATTTGTCTCTTTTTTGGCAGACAAAGTCAGAGAGGCGAGATTGCGCTGGTTTGGACATGTGCAGAGGAGAGATGCTGAGTAAACTGGGAGAAGGATGCTAAGGATAGAGCTGCCAGGCAAGAGAAAAAGAGGGAGGCCTAAGAGAAGGTTTATGGATGTGGTGAGAGAGGACATGCAGGTGATGGGTGTAACAGAACAAGATACAGAGGACAGAAAGATATGTAAGAAGATGATCCGCTATGGTGACCCCTAACGGGAGCAGCCAAAAGAAGAAGAAGTAGTATCTACAGTATGTGTCTATAACATCTTGATTAATTCTCGTAAATAGGTCGACATTACAAGTGATATTCTATGTCTTAAAATGCAGCATGAGTGAAGAAAACAATAGTTAAACTAAATCAGTTAAACCCAAGAAGAACCTGAAGAAAAGTTATTCAATATGTCATCCATATCCTCCATTGGGCCGTGATGAAATTAAGTTTATCATGGAAACATCAGGCACAAGGCAGGAACCAAGTCTAAACTGAATTTCAAACCATAAATGTTAATATTCTTAATCTGTTGTCTCCTTAATTTATTACAATTTTCAGGTATTAAACAGTACTCTACTGGACAAAAGTGTAAAATTGTTTGCCATACAATAATGGATATATAGAGAATTAACCATGAGATTAAGGCAATCAAATATGAGCAATACAAATACAGTAAACATATAGCAATATAAACAAAAAATGCCTACCTGGTTCTTTTTTCCTTTTGCAAAAAAGAACAAGTCCGATAATCAGCAGTATTATTACTGTTAAGACTGAAATAGTAACAGTTACTGCTATCAGAACAGCTCTGTCAAACCTCGTCTCTCCGTTCTCTGAAAATATAATATCAGTTTTAGTTGTTATTAATTGCTTTGCTTTAACTGGGTTTCTCAAAAGCAAACTATTGGAATTCTATCATTACTACCACGTTATCAACTTTGACCTTATGTTAATTTTATATAACGTAATCATTTTCTCCATAACCACTGCCTCATTCCCGTTAATAAATGAGAAAGCAGTAAGAAGAAATATGAAGAAATATCTAAGATTTAAGACTGCTCTGCAACTGGAAAGTGAAGTCACTGGAATCACCTTAATCTTAATTTGCAGTATAGCTGGACTGATCCACACCCAGTATTTTTTTCAATTTCGAAAAAGCACATATCTGTCCATAAATCCATTTTTTAACCCACTTAATCAAATTTACAATTGTGGATCCTGGAACCAATTTACAGTATCACTGGCAAATACAAAGCGAACAGCAGAGTAGCTGTCTCACAGATCCTGCTTCCTGAATTGGAATCCTCACTCATTTGCTGTCTCTATGGAGTTTTAATCTTCTACAGGAGGATGATATTCTGGTATTCCCTCCATACAATATTCCAAAAATGTGCATGTTAGGTAAATTATTGGTTCTTAATTGATCTCTGTGTATAATCTATTTTGAATAAGATTATAGAATAGCATTATAAAACACTTTACTGACTTGTATTTTTTGTAATGAATTTTTTTAAATGAAAAATGCAATGCTTTCTTTTAAAAATTGACACATGTAAATGTGAATTGGGTTTGAATATGAGTGAGCCCTATAATGGACTTACAGCACATCCAGGCTTGAACCCAGTGCTGCCTGCATGGGCTCAAGACTCCATCACCCTCCGACAAATTAAGTGGGTCTGAGAATGTAACATTTTAAAATATTGTGTGTGAGGGATACACGTTTCTTTGAGTTAGCTAAATAAGATAATGAGTTATAAATGTATGTGAGGCAATCACATTAGACAATTTGTGTTTGAGTTACTTTTTCAACTTCAAATGACCTTTTGCCTGGAACATAAATGGCAAAGTCAATCTTTCAGCAGCCATTGACATAGCTTTATGATCACAGGACATGTTATTGATCAGAGCTTGTCTGTTGTGAACCGAACTGATGTAAACAGTGATTAAACATGCACAGTGAAGAGAAATTAGTCACTTAAGGAAATGAAGAAATAAACAATGTTAAGGACAAGTCATGGAGCTAATACAGTATATGGGAGTGAACCAGTAAATTTGAGATAGTCATCATACTTACTCTGCAGGTAAAACTATTAGCTGGCTATCAGCCAAATAACCATGATAGGCCATAACCTAGTATGTAATACAGTAGATCAGTTTTAAGCTAAGATCAATTAATATTCAAATTGAGGGATAGCTCTTAAGCATCTATGTCATAAACATGCAAAAAATAAATAAATTACTGATTAAATAAATAAATAATATGGGTACAAGATGGAAGAAGTTTTATTATAAAGTAAAAAAGGCAAAACCACACAAACACAAGGAGCACATGTTAAACACAACAAAAACAATGGCCATGACACTCAAATACTAACCCACTGCACCCCCATTCCTATCTGATATCCCACCCAGATAAAAAGAATATGAGCCCTTGATCTCCTTTGGCCCTTAAATTTGGGCTAATTCTCTTCATTTTGTGTGCCTTTACCTCCTCCTCCTCCTCTGCTCGCTTCATGGCTGCCCTTCCAGTTTTTTCTTTTATGTTGAAGCACATACCTGAATCTAATAAAAGATCGGTTTGGTCCTTATATAAGGAATAAACATAATGTTTCCACACCTTGGCTGTAGCAGACCAGCCTCAAACATGTTTTCAGAAACCCAGTGCTGATTACTGTAATTCTCCTTAAGGCTAAATTGATTCCACAAAAATGCAGCTCCCAAATCATTATTGTGGCCATGCAGTGGCTCTTGCTTACTTATCATAGTTTTCTGCATATTTTTCCTGACATATGAACTCAAAATGCCTATTTGGGCTGATGGCTTATCCCAAGACAGGGAGACTGTCAGCATCTACAAAACGCTCTTTCAGCAATGATTGGGCAAATGATTCCCCTCTATTTTACATAAAAGCAAATCACCTCATAGTAAGCACACTCTAAGTCATTATGCCATATAGATTAGGTGGTCGCCAGACTGGGAGGCAACATGCCTCCCTCACTCAATTCACTGTTCGGTTCCCATTTGATCACTGTGCTGACCTATAATGCCTCAGGATTCAGAGGAGATGGGTTAATTGCCCATGGAAAGATACTACAGAATATTGACATCCACTCCATTTGGTCTCTCTCATTAAGAATGTAGTGCTTTGGTGTATTTCAGCAAAATGTTGTTTGTAAAATATCCAATCGTCCATTTACTCTGACTGCTTGTATTCACTGGGGAGCCTCAGCTTTTTATTTCAGTACTGGAAACCATTCCTGGGCTGGAAAGTCCATGGCACTACTTGTAATATACAGTAGATCCTGAAAAATATATGTTTTGTTCAGTTTATACTTCAATAATTAGGCTGACATTACAAACAATCAGCTATAGAAAATAGAGAAAGTACAGTACATACAATTTAAGGTTTGCAGAGACCATTGAAAATATACAGTGCATCCGGAAAGTATTCACAGCGCATCACTTTTTTCACATTTTGTTATGTTACAGCCTTATTCCAAAATGGATTAAATTAAATTTTTTCCTCAGAATTCTACACACAACACCCCATAATGACAACGTGAAAAAAGTATACTTGAGGTTTTTGCAAATTTATTAAAAATAAAAAAATTGAGAAAGCACATGTACATAAGTATTCACAGCCTTTGCCGTGAAGCTCAAAATTGAGCTCAGGTGCATCCTGTTTCCCCTGATCATCCTTGAGATGTTTCTGCAGCTTAATTGGAGTTCACCTGTGGTAAATTCAGTTTACTGGACATCATTTGGAAAGGCACACACCTGTCTATATAAGGTCCCACAGTTGACAGTTCATGTCAGAGCACAAACCAAGCATGAAGTCAAAGGAATTGTCTGTAGACCTCCGAGACAGGATTGTCTCAAGGCACATATCTGGGGAAGGTTACAGAAAAACTTCTGCTGCTTTGAAGGTCCCAATGAGCACAGTGGCCTCCATCATCCGTAAGTGGAAGAAGTTCGAAACCACCAGGACCACTTCCTAGAGCTAGCCGGCCATCTAAACTGAGTGATCAGGGGAGAAGGGCCTTAGTCAGGGAGGTGACCAAGAACCCGATGGTCACTCTGTCAGAGCTCCAGAGGTCCTCTGTGGAGAGAGCAGAAACTTCCAGAAGGACAACCATCTCTGCAGCAATCCACCAATCAGGCCTGTATGGTAGAGTGGCCAGACGGAAGCCACTCCTTAGTAAAAGGCACATGGCAGCCCACATGGAGTTTGCCAAAAGGCACCTGAAGGACTCTCAGACCATGAGAAAGAAAATTCTCTGGTCTGTAGAGACAAAGATTGAACTATTTGGTGTGAATGCCAGGCATCACATTTGGAGGAAACCTGGCACCATCCCTCCAGTGAAACATGGTGGTGGCAGCATCATGCTGTGGGGATGTTTTTCAGTGGCAGGAACTGGGAGACTAGTCAGGATAAAGGGAAAGATGACTGCAGCAATGTACAGAGACATCCTGGATGAAAACCTGCTCCAGAGCGCTCTTGACCTCAGACTGGGGCGACGGTTCATCTTTCAGCAGGACAACGACCCTAAGCACACAGCCAAGATATCAAAGGAGTGGCTTCAGGACAACTCTGTGAATGTCCTTGAGTGGCCCAGCCAGAGCCCAGACTTGAATCCGATTGAACATCTCTGGAGAGATCTTAAAATGGCTGTGCACCGACGCTTCCCATCCAACCTGATGGAGCTTGAGAGGTGCTGCAAAGAGGAATGGGCAAAACTGGCCAAGGATAGGAGCGCCAAGCTTGTGGTATCATATTCAACAAGACTTGAGGCTGTAATTGCTGCCAAAGGTGCAGCGACAAAGTATTGAGCAAAGGCTGTGAATACTTATGTACATGTGATTTCTCAGTTTTTTATTTTTAATAAATTTGCAAAAACCTCAAGTAAACTTTTTTCACGTTGTCATTATGGGGTGTTGTGTGCAGAATTCTGAGGAAAAAAATGAATTTAATCCATTTTGGAATAAGGCTGTAACATAACAAAATGTGGAAAAAGTGATGCGCTGTGAATACTTTCTGGATGCACTGTACATATTCATTTCATTTTCTCTAATTCAGAGTCATGGTGGCTAGAGCATATCCTGTCAACATTGAGCACTGGACAGAGAACCAACCATGGACTGGTAGCAGGCCATTGCAGGGCATGCTTACCCATACTGGACCAAGTTAGAACTGCCATCGTGTAGAGTATGGGAGGCAAACTGTAACTGGAGGAGAAATACACAGAAATGGGTAAAACAACACAGAGAGCAGCTTGGCCAGGTATTCATAGCCTGGAGCTTTAAGGCAACTGTGCTGCCTTATATATCACCTTGCTGTTCTCAAACACACTTCTTTGGTTTTATTGTATGTTTTTGATAATGCTATTCATTAATTAAATCATTAATAATGCAACATGCAATGTGTTTTGTGAGCTATTAATTTAAATCTTTTAGTTCCAATATAGATTTTTTTCTTATTGTAATTCCCCTTCTCAGAACACTAATTCTGCATAGAAAAATATATGTCTCAGCAGAGATGAACATCCTCTTCATTCATGCCACATTTCTTCATTAGTAGCTGCCTTATTTCTTCAAAAGGGGTCCACGTCAATGACAGACTGGACTGATCTTGTAGCAGGCTCTTTTTCTTTGGAGACTGTGCTCCTTTAATGTAGGTACTCTATAACTGTGATTGCCAGTGTGATTTTCTACGCTTTGGTGTGCTGGGATAGTAACAGTACTTCAAGGGAGGCCCACCAAGTCAACAAGCTGATTAAGTAGACAGGCTCAGTTATGGAACACACTCTCAACACCCCTGGTGGTAGTAGCGAAGGAGAGAATGAAAGAAGACTGAAAGCCATTATGAACAATGCTGCACATCCTCTCTCTGACACACTAACACTGAGGACTTTCAGGTAACGATTTATTCAGCAGAAGTGTGTCAAAAAACGCTTCTGGGGCTCCTTTATACCAACAGCAACACTTCTGTTTAATGCTTCACTAGGAATGGGACTGCTGTTTTTATCTTAGGCCAAGTCAGATGTTTTCTTTCTTTTGAGTAATTCTGGTGTGTATCTCAAGGAGGTTTGTTGCTTTTTATCATATTTATTTATTAATTTATTATTGAGCTTCTGTAGAAAGCTAAATTTTCCCTTGGAGACAAATAAAGTGCTATATATCAATCTATCTATTTTTGAGCCCATCTATGTCATTTCTCTGAGCTAAATGAGTTGTTTCATAGACTAAGGATAGCATGCAGCAAGTATTTCACTATTTATCACCGTTTGCCAAGTCTAAAAAGAGCCTGTCTGTAGGTGAAATAAACCCGGATGGTGTGTATGAAACCATCATGCAGAACATCCAGGCAACAGGCTCCTTAGATTTAAGTGACACACTGGTCTTCCAATCAGTGCTTGAGCTTGAAAGGCTTGTTAAAGGCTTGTTTACATTATCGATTTTCTCAGTCACTTAGATGTATTTCTGAAACACTAACTCCATTCTCAAAACAGTGCCTCAGAATTTCATAATAGTGTATTTGTACCAAATGCAAATGCTGAAGCACATTTTGCAAAACACTAAGCACAACTGTCATAGCACAGATGCAGTTCTCATTTGAGCATAATGTAATGGTCAAAAATGACTGTACTTTAGATACTTGGTTATGTACATTTTACCCTCATATTGACACAGTTCTTTATTGTGTATACATACAAATCCTAAGTCCAATGAGCAGAGTGTTGAAAAGAAATTGTCAAAGAAAGACTGCCTACGGGCCAGGATATACTTCACGTTCAGAAAGCTTACGTGCATCATGGCTGCCAGCATTCTTTTGACGCATCCTCTGAGCTTGTCGTCAGAAATGAACACAACACTTGCATGAGTTGCAGTACCAGCAAAAATTCGGGTGGTGTGTGTGTTCAAGTTTTGGTACGTGACGTCAATATCATTGTTTACTATCAACACGTGATGGCATGCAGCATCGCACCTCCAACAGGATCTGCGTGCTTCGTTGTTTGATGAATGGTTTGATGCAGTGACTCAAATCATCAAAGTTAAAATCTGACACGCAGAAGTATTTATGTTGCTTTTCTTCATACATTTTTTGCGTATGCAATACAAGCGTTACATATTCCCCATCTTAATAATGCAATACAATCAAAGGCCTCACATATCATCTTCTGTGTCGTAATAGCATCAGAATGCAAATAATTTTTATCTTTAACGTCTTTCTTCCCTCAACTCACAACACAGTGAAACCAGACAATGATTTGTCACTTGAATGATTTCTCACACTGCCACCTGGTAAAATCATCCAGATTTACATAAAGTACTGATGCAAGTATAGTCCATGCACTGCTTGCATAGCAGCAGCGTCCGAAAACCGCATGTGTCGCGTAGCCTAAAGGTTCCATGTTAAAGGAAAACTGAGAGGGTAAAGGGGGGAGATGCCTTTATGGAAAAATAAGGTTAGAAAGTAATGGTTTTCCTTTCAGTGTGCTAACAGAATGTAACAGAAAGTAAAACATAGCAGGTGTACTGTTACTGCTTTGTTGTATGGAATAGTATTGTACACTGTTTGACTTTTGCAATATGTAAACTGCTTTGCGTGTTTTACAGAAGGTAATGGAGATAGAGGTAAGTGTCGATGTTAATAAGGTTGGATTAAAACCTGGACAAAATCAGGTGATATGGAAGGAACATCATAGGGCATCTACAGTGGATGTGCAAGGGCAGCATGGGAGATTATCCTTCATATTCTTTCCCTTATACTCTACAACACAGAGTACCTTTTTGACTATGTGGATGGTCTCTATAATGCTCTCTTTCTTGAGAATAACAGAGTAAAGTAGTAAAGCTTGTACTACAAAATTATGTAGTAATTTGGGACAATGTAAGTTTTACTAATCAATTGCAGTGATAGAATGGTTTGTTGGCCAACAGCAAATGTTAATGTAGCATGATATTTACTTTTACTCAACCCAAGTGAGGAATTTGTATGAACGTGAAGATGAAAAGTGTAGGTAGCCATGTTAGCCACATAACCAAATGTCTTTACTGGAGGCAATTGAAGCTGCTTGTTATGAGATCATAGTTGAGGACTGCCAAGAGTTTCTGAGACTTGCCAAAAAGTTTATCCCTCGGTGCCTTTCAAGGCATACTAACATCTGATGTGCAGTGGATAAAAAACCTTAGTTTTGATATTTTCTGTCATTTCAGTATTTGTGTTTCAGATGTTGTTTCCCAGTCTGTATTGTGTTTTTAGGTGCATTCTCATATAACGTGTGAGGCACCTATTGTGATAGTTCATATCTGTCTGTCTGTCCATCTGTCCACATGAAACAACTCTGCCCTCTGTGGACCAATTGTGTTGAAATGAGGCATGCTTATTCTTCAAAGAAATTCATCAAGGCAGCTCAAAGTTTGTTGAGATATCTCGAAAAGATCAGGTTGTACAAAGTTTTCAAATTTCAAAGTCTTCTTTGCAAACTGTTCCATGTTAAAACGGAGAAACATTTTATGCAACATCACCTACGAATTAGTTTACTGTTTCAATTTTGCCTTGAGAGCGGTTGCTTGAACGTCTATATTATGTATATTTTCCTTTTTCAGTCGTGTAACTGCTGATCACACATCTAATGCAAGTTAGATGCTATGAACATTGTGTACACGCTAACAGTTCACACAGCAACCCTCTTTCCCTGTTGCTTTACATAAGTTAACTATTTAAAAAAGTCACTACTCGAGAAATAAATGGAATGGGAAGACCTCAGCTCTTTCATTTTACATACTTGTATGAGTCATGCAAAGCTCCGCTCAGCAGGTTTTTTCCGTGTATAACAGCTAAACGGCAATTACAGAAGGACTGAGATCCTGAGCTCTGCAAATCCTACAGACACCCCTAGAAATGGACCTACAGTTGATATGTGGGTAGAAGACCATACTGATTACTTAGTATTATAACACACGTCAGATTGAGTGTGCCTTACAGTGTATCTATACATAAAGAAAAGCTTTTCCTTCCATGTATCTTCACTGCAGATAAAATCTTTAAGATTATTGTCACCTTTCATATTTCCATTATACAATAAATCAGTTCCTTTTCTGTTTTTTTTTTACTTGTTTATATAACTTTAAGTAATTACTGTGTTTAACTAACATTAATTGTTATTTCAGTTCTTTTTCTCCTTTCTTAGGGTAATATTGATACTGATTTTATGCTAGTATTGGTCATTTTGTATTAATACTTAACTTTCAATTGCTAATCATTAGATACTACTCTACTGAGTACACTTTCATAAATGTTATGTTCAAGATAATTGAACAACAATTAGTCACAGACCACTAACACTCATCAATCAATGGCATTTTTACATCACTTGAATTTGAATCTTCTGTTTAAGAAAGCTATTGAGCCACCACAAGCCAATTTGTGCTCCATTTTGAATGCTATTGTAAAGTTCTGTTAAAAAACATGTATTTAATGTAGCCTAAAAACATATGTAATTGCATTCTATTATCACTATTACTTTTGAATATGACTCATTGTTATAGAAATATTTAGTAATCAGTGTGGCCTGCAGAGGGCGCTCATGATGCCTTTCCCTCATTTCCCACCTGCACAGCACAATAAACACAAGACCATGGCACAAAAGTACACTTTTCTCCTTCCTTTTTCTTTATCTCACACTCAGTTTCTCTCTCTTCACCTCCACTCCTCCTCCAGCAAGCTTTTTCCACCTCATCTCGACTCTGGCTCCTGTAGTACTGGTGGCTGGCTCCTTTTATAGGGCACTCACAAGTGCTCCAGGTGCTCGATTACCTTCTTTGGGCAGTACTTCCAGGTGTTTCAGAAGTGCTGCCACACAGGACTCAGTCATTCCTACAACACCCCCTGGTGGTGTCCACGGAACACAGCAGGGCTGATCAAAACTCCAACTCCCTGTGGGAGTCCGAGGCCGCTGCAATCCAGGAAGGCTGCTCTCTAGCGTTCCGGGGGAGGTAATGTCCTGAATATGCTCTCTCCCCCGATCCTTCCACTATATAGGCATTCGTGGCCCTGGCTGTACGACAAATCTGAAATAAAATAACTGATTCTTGGATGAAGTAAATAAAAAATGTGAAGTTCTCGAACTTTCATATCAGTTACTGAATGCTCCTAAATATTATAGCATTTGTACAGCTTGTCTTCATATTTAATTTTCCAAACATTGTAAGCAGGACTGCTGCTGGTTCTTTTTGTTATAATACTGAAATGTACATTTGTTAACAATTTCCCACTTGCTTTTATTTTTCACTGTACTCAGGATTTGCGTTTGTTGAACATTATTTTGCATTTTCTGGAACACTACAAAGCATGAGCCTTTCCTGATTTCAGTACTTAGTATTTTTGTTTCGGTCTCAACACAGTGAACAAAGAGTGCTCTCTACCTGGTACCAATGTAATGGTGATTGACTTTTCTTTGCGTGCTTTGACATACAGTGTTTAGGTTCTGAGTGCTTTATGTCCTTTTGAACAGGTGGTATAGTGTTGTAAGAGGCACTTTTACTGTTTTGAGAACATCATTTAAGGTTTTGAGAATGAGGTTAGCGTTTGAAGAAATATGTCTAAGTGATTGAGAAAAACTGTGAAAGCGGTAGGCTAACAGCATGATTGCTGCCGTGTACTGTGTTTAAATTTCTGGGAAAATGCAGCATAGATTTAATAGTCTGCCATTCATTATATTATATGACAGACAAATCTTACCATAAAACAAGGACCTTTCTCAGGAAAACTGAATTCACAGTGACAATGTTATAGGGAGTCAGTAGTGCAAGTATCCTAGATGGCGCAGTTTATAATGAAAAATTATCTTATCAAATATTTGTTAAGTTCTGTACAAAAACATTTTTAGTGATAGAAAATATGTTTTATGTTCCAAATATGATTCTGATCAGATGTATTAGACTTGCCTGTGGCATAAGGGGTAAGAGTGACTTGACAAAGATGGCATGCATTTTCAGAGGGTAAAAAACAAAGCAGTCACTTGCATTAGGGGTGCAGGGAGTGAAAGAGAGGACAAATAAAACCAGGCCAAATTATTATTTTTAAATGAGGGGCCTATTTGGAGATTATTATCAAAAATACCAGGAACCACATGCCACACCCAACATACAAAGATCCTAAAGATGGATTCTAATCAAAAGGAAATATCATAGAGAGCTGAACAATAAACATCCATACATTCATGTTTCTAGTTTCAGGGTTGCAGAGAGGAAGAGCCTTTCCTGATAACACCTGATGCCGAAAAAAAAGAAGGAACAGTAAAATAAGACTCCAGTCCATCACAGGAGATGTCTTTCTACACATCCACACATGGTCAAATTAAAGTTGTCAATTTACT
Source organism: Erpetoichthys calabaricus (assembly GCF_900747795.2). Classification (NCBI taxonomy): domain Eukaryota; kingdom Metazoa; phylum Chordata; class Cladistia; order Polypteriformes; family Polypteridae; genus Erpetoichthys; species Erpetoichthys calabaricus. The sequence continues at coordinate 202,561,272 of NC_041397.2, forward strand.
TACACATTTATACCAGCCTGGCTTGGTTTCAAACTCACTTTCTTGGACCTTTCCATTATCATGCAGCCCCTGTTTAATTTTGTTAGACATTTTAATGTGATGGCGGCACGGTGGCGCAGTGGGTAGCGCTGCTGCCTCGCAGTTGGGAGACCTGAGGACCCGGGTTTGCTTCCCGGGTCCTCCCTGCGTGGAATTTGCATGTTCTCCCCGTGTCTGCGTGGGTTTCCTCCGGGCGCTCCGGTTTCCTCCCACAGTCCAAAGACATGCAGGTTAGGTGGATTGGCGATTCTAAATTGACCCTAGTGTGTGCTTGGTGTGTGGGTGTGTTTGTGTGTGTCCTGTGGTGGGTTGGCACCCTGCCCGGGATTGGTTAATGCCTTGTGCCCTGTGTTGGCTGGGATTGGCTCCAGCAGACCCCCGTGACCCTGTGTTCGGATTCAGCGGTTTGGAACATGGATGGATGGATGGATTTTAATGTGATACAACAGGTTGAGGTTCTACCTTACTGAAACTAGCTGGATTCCTGGCTATGGTAGGGGGTCCTCTGTGGAATATTGACCTTTTTATATTTATTTGGTTTGCTTCTGCATTTTAAAGATTTTTAATTGTGGAGAAACATGAGTGAACAATGCAGTTGTCTAATTAAGTTTGGTCTCCAGTTTTTTTGTCTGTTAATGCAAGGATCCTTGCATTCATGAATATAAAAGCCCTAGCTGCGAAAATGGTACAAAAATCTGGAAAGACATCACTTTTTTTTGTTGGGTTATATTATGTAAAATACACATCTGTTATTCCAAATAATAGGAGAGAAGTGTTCAAGAAGGCTAATAGAATGTTAGGTTGTTTGGCACAATGTGTAGAGTAAAAGAGAGGTTCTGATTATGCTCACTAGCGAGGTTTCATCTGGAGTAATATGTACAGCTCTGGTCTTACAAAACAAAAGACTAGCACCAGAGGAAGTCCAGAGGAGATTGATTAGGCTGACTCTGGGACTTAGCGGTATGATTTAGTAGGAAAGACTGAAGGAGCGGAGCCAGAGAACGGAACGAAAACTTACATATTATGGTGAGTCCTTACTTTCTTATTAATACACAATATACCTGCACTACTGTACCTAAAGGTCTCCACCAGTAAGAGAAAGTGAGCAAGGGCACACACAACGGAGAGCCTGCCGGCTTCTTCTTGCTGTGCGCAGGCAGCTCAGTGAGGTTTATAGCCTCACAGTTCTGTTTAAGCAAATGGAGGTTATTAGGTGACATGATTGAAATGTTTAAAATTATTAAAGAAATTAGCACAATAGATCCAGGTTGTTTTCAAATAAGAACAAGGTGACAAAGATGTAAACTTGTTAATGGTAAATTCGACACAAATATTTGAAGGATTTTTATCATGCAAAGAACCACAGACACGAGGAATAAGTTGCCAAGTGTGGTCGAGAGTAGGTCTTTATGGACCTTCACATCACAACTTGATGTTATTTTGGACAGGTGAGCTGGACGAGTTTGTTGGACTAAATGGCCTGTTCTCATCTCAGTTGTTTTAATGTTCTAATGAAGAGCATAATTGCTCTATTTAAATATATACACCATGTGTGTTTTTCCATCCATCCAGTTTCCAACCCGCTGAATCCGAACACAGGGTCACGGGGGTCTGCTGGAGCCAATCCCAGCCAACACAGGGCACAAAGCAGGGACCAATCCCGGGCAGGGTGCCAACCCACCGCAGACCATGTGTGTTTTTAAACCAGCATATTAATCTAGCAAAGTTATTGCCAATATTCATAATTTCTCAAGGGTTACAAACACAGAGTTACATCTAATATCCAAGATCATGACTACATTGGAGGCAGACAAAATTCAGTTATCAAAAAAATTGTTTTTTAAGGAATATGACAGGCATTTACTGTTCAATATTTTAGATTATAATTGAACTGTTTTGAAATGACATATTGGTTACCACAGATTAACAGCTAATTAATATACCTACTAAAATATTTCACACATTACTTTTTCCAGACAACCAAGCCATTCAAAGGTTTGTAGAAGCCAAGCTATCCGCAAAAAAAAAAAAAGTTAAAAAGATGTCAAAACTAACAGCTGAGCAATTAATTTGTTGCATATTTAGAGAAAATATTGGTCCTTTACCTCTATACAGCTTAAATGATCATACCTGCAATGACAGTTACATGGACTCTATCAATCAATGGTTCAGGAAGTGCTGAGATTGAAGCGATACACTCAATTTCCATATCAAATAAGGGATGAACCTTGAGTGTGTTTATTGTGTCATAGAGATGATCAGACCGGAGGATGCTGTTATTGCTGTAGCTCTTCATCAGTGTTCCATTTGTCTTCCACTTTATTTCTGGTATGGGTAGCCATCCTATGGCCTGGCAGGTAATCAGCTGGGAGGTATTCTTCACTACCACAAGATTATGATTTGTGATGGCCAATGTTCCATTTACTGTAATAGGATATAAAAAAAAAGTAGGAGACAGTCAAACAAATAATATGTATAATCTAGTGCGTTTAACTGAAAGAGTAGGACTGATATATTGAGAGCAAAGCTTTCCGTTAACTGTCAAAGTGATTAATGCCATACTCTTATAAAATATTTAAGTTAAAAACCAGTTCATCTTCATGCCCAAATTAATTTAGTTTATGTTAGTTTAAGAAAAGCATTTACAAATACAGTTAACAATGAATAACAAAAGATATGAAATAAAGATGATCATTAATGATAAATTAAAAAACTAAGCTTTGTTGCAATCACAATGAACAAGTATTCTTTATCACAAGAGTAGCCATTATTTGGAAGAACGCAATGTACTAAAAACTAAGAATGTATAATGTATCATCCATGAAATATCAAATCCATTTAGTTTAGTCTAGGGGTGCAGGAGATTGGAGCCTATCCTGACAGTACCAGACACCAAGGAAGACACAACCCCCAGGGCCAATTTAGTGGCAGCAGAGAATGTCGCACACACTTAAAATTATCAAGCGGATGACATGGTTTTATTCTCATCACAACATATCAAAATTAACACTATCAACAGTTGGATATTTTGTGTGTGGCGGATGGCCAGGGCCCACGATTGAAGGACTGGGGGAGGAAGCGTGGACAGAGCATTACCTCCCCCGGAGTGTTAGGCGGCAGCCCCCCTAGGTTGTAGCAGTGCCTCAGACTCCTGCAGGGCTACATGGGAATTGGAGTTTGATACAGCCCTGTTGGGATCCGTGGGCGCCACCAGAGGGTGCTGCAGCAGCTCCGGAGCCCTTCTCGGCAGCTCTTCCACCACACCCATAAGTGCTGCAGGAAATGTGTCAACGAGCACCTGGAGCACTGCTGGGTGCCTTATTAAAGGGGCCAGCATTCATTACTCCAGGAGCCAGAGTCGGGAGGAGGGAGATGAAGCTTGAGTGGAGGAGTGGAGCAGAAGAGAGAAGGAAAAAAGAAAGACAAAAGGAGAAAAATTGTGTTGTGCTGTGTGCTAGGAACTGTGTTGTGCTTGTGGGGAATGGGGAAGGCGTTTCCCACAATAGAAGAAAATAAAATTTGTGTGTGGTTGCACTTGTGCCTCCTGCATCTGTCTGTGTCAGGGTTGGCTTACTCAATCAATGCTTCATATACTTTTGCAAATATCATAAACTGAACATTTGTCTTTTAAGGAAAAAGTAGAATTAAGATAATGAAATCCAAAGAAAAAAACTCTAAAGAGAGCAACATGTAATTTGTATTCTCGGCTGGCTATGGCTTTGCAGATTCTGCTTTAAATATATTACAAAATGGCTTGCATTCACTTTCAGTATATTGCTTTTGTGACTACAAACACAAGCTTGACACAAAACACAAGCATCTAATTAAAATCAAATGAAGTGATACACATTTAATTTTTATCCAGGAATGCAATGGTAGTATTCGATTTTTCTGTTTTTATATGACAGTAAATGAAAGGCAATTTTCACAACCAACACATAGAAAATCTAATAATTTTTTTTCACTAGGGCAATTAAAAAGTACCGGTAAGTGTTTTTATTTTCAGTAAGAAAATATGAACCTCATCTCAAAGTGAGGTTGTGCATTAGATGCACTTTTTACTATAAGTGAAGGAGAAAAAATGGACAAATCTACCTGGCCTGCCTCTCTACCTCTGTTGAAGTTGGAATCTCTGTCTCCGTTTTCACCTGGTAAGTTTATGCATATCAGACTGCCTTCTCCAGGCAGTATTGGGTACCTGCTATTTCTAACCTAAAGAAAGAAAGAAAGAAAGAAAGAAAGAAAGAAAGAAAGAAAGAAAGAAAGAAAGAAAGAAAGAAAGAAAGGGCATATCCAGAATGTTTTGAAAATTAATTTTCTTATTACTAATAGTTTATTATATAATGGTTTAACCATATTGTGATGGGAGTGCTAACTGGGCCACCCCATTTACTACCAGCGTCCAAAACAAAGAACAAAAATGAGGGTGCAGTGGCGCAACAGAAATCATGCGTAATAGATGCCTGTCTCTTTTGTGTCTTTGGCTTCTCAAAATTATTGACTTATTCTTGAGTGGATCTGGGAGCTCCATCATGCAAGACTGTGTTCTTCACTCTGAAATGCTCTCTTCCAGGAGCCCTCAAATTTATATCGCCCCGACCACAAGAGGCGTGGTTTAGTTGAACAGGTTCATTGCTTAGCCGGTCCTCATTGGGTGGGTTCTCAGAGCAATGAAGGAGAAAAGAGACAGTATTGTTAGCGTTGGTGTCCCCCCTTGCCCCAATGGGGTATCACATACGTTGTCTGAGCCTGGAAGGTGATCTTCAGGGACACATACATGTCAATATTCACAGAATAAGTAGATGTAGTTCCTGATATTTTTGTTTTTCTACAAAATGTCCATCAACTTCTATATTCTTGCACTCATGACTAACCATCAGAGAATCTGGGAGGACCCCAGCATTGGCATGCTGAAAGGTACAAGTATACAGAAGAGCAAAATGGAGAGAATTGTCAAAAGCCAGGCCTTCCGTGAAGTATGCTTGAACGCCATTATTTAGTCCATCTTTTAAAGTTTCAATCCACCATTACCTTCAGACTTTACATAATTTTTTGAAAATGTTAAGTCTACTTCAGGCTGGATTAACCATAAGTGTAACTGGGTGAGTGCCAGGCAAACCAAAACGTGGAGGGGTACTGGCACAGATAAACTGAACAAGAAATACTGGACTCACAAGCATCTTGATGTTCATCTGCATTTGTCAGTGGGATCACAAATAGAAAATGAAACAAAAGCCCTTGTAAAATAAAAAACGTTTCCTGTGCAACCTGTGATGGCATCAGTTTAGAAAATGAAATCATCAAGTTTCAGTTTGGTGCAAGTCACGATTTTGGGCATGTCTCACAGATAGTAATCTGCAATCAATTGTGCCATCACTTATCTGTCTCCTGATTGTATAGAATAAATCTCGTCTGGACAGCATCAAAAACCCCACTAATATCAGTATTTCTTATTTATGAAAAGTAAAGAATTTTATTTAGGAATCTGTTGAAGTAAATTGTAGGGGGTAGTTTTAAGTACTAATTGAATAAACTGGTTGGGGGGGGGGGGTTGGTTTTGTTTTTATTAATTCTAAACAAGTATTCTTATTTCTGTATGTCTAGTTCTCTCTTTTCTTTATTTTTGAAGATTTGTATTAAAATAATTAAACACATGTTGATTTCATTACCAGGTAAATATTTTATGTGTAAGCCAAATATTTAGTGTCCTTTTCAAAGATATATTTTGATCTCTAATTGTGCAACCCATCTTAGCTTATTGACAAATAGACCTGAAGCCCCCTGGGTTAGCGGGTGTGCTAAAAGGGAAAAGAAAAAAAGTCTGGAAATGCGGCCAAGTTACATTAGGATTTAACACGTTTTGGTAATCTAGACTGACAAAACTACCTAGAAACAAGAAGTGAACATTAGTGAGTCCAACAAAAATGATGATGATGATGGCTCCCAGGCCCTGCCTGATGATCAGTAGTAGAAATCTTACAGCATTTCTGCAGTCTGGGGTACTCATCTCCAGTCCTAGAGGTCCACAGTGGGTGTAGGTTTTTTTCTGAGAACATTATCCATATGTTTGTTGTCTGGAACAGATCTGTCCCTCTTAGTTCTTCCTTTCTCTCTCATTTATTTCAACATATTGTATTAAAACAGATACATCATGATGCACATGCAAAGGTTTAAATGGAAGCATGTTAGCTGGAGATCTGGTGGCCCCTTTGTCGTTTAATCAGCCATTATTAAATAATGACTGATTAAAAAACAGGCAACAATTAAAACCTAAATGTAGCAGTTTATAACTAAAACTAGACAAAGAGCCCGTTTCGACAACGTAAGATGAAACAGGCACGAGTGGAATAGTATTAAGTATAAGTACCACAAACCTGATATAGGTGTATTGAATGAATGGGTAATTGGGCCTGGAGCTGTAGTCGAAATCGCCTTTCAGGCCTCTAGAGCTTTAATCGAAGTCGCCTTTCTCTTTGAATTTTTGCGGCCGTAAATCCACCGCCTGCTGCGATGTTGGTCGAAGTCGCCTTTCTCTTTGCATTTTCACGGCTGTAAATCCACCGCCTGCCGCGATGATGGTCGAAGTCGCTTTTCTCTTTGAATTTTTGCGCCCGTAAATCCGCTGCCTGCCGCAATGTTGGTTGAAGTCGCCTTTCTTTTTGAATTTTCGCGGCTGTAAATCCACCGCCTGCCGTGATGTCGGTCTCGTAAGGTTTTTCGGGCAGCTGCGCAGAAGGCGACTGCGCATTCGGCTTCGGACGGACCCTGCCGCGATGTTGGTCGAAGTCGACCTTTCTCTTTGAATTTTCGCGGCCGTAAATCCGCCGCCTGCCGCGATGTTGGTCGAAGTCGCCTTTCTCTTTGAATTTTTGCGGCCATAAATCCATCGCCTGCCGCGATGTCGGCCTCGTAAGGTTTTTCGGGCAGCTGCGCAGAAGGTGATTGCGCATTCGGCTTCGGACATGCACAGAAGGCGAAGTACGCAGAAGGCAACTGCGCATTCAGCTTCGGATGGACGTGAGTGAGTGAGTGAGTGAGTGAGTGAGTGAGTGAGTGAGTGAGTGAGTGAGTGAGTGAGTGAGTGAGTGAGTGAGTGAGGAGACTGGCAAATTATATATAAGATAGTCAATTTATGGTTCTGAATCATAACAAACTAAGCCTAAAAAACAATTGCTTGAGTAGTAAATAAATGGGTTCATAATAAACATTTGGTTAAAGCAAAAGTCTGCAGCCGCTTTGGACTACCTGTAGCAGAGCCGAGAACCACTGCTGTAGACCCTCCATTATAGGGGCTTCATGCATTATATGAAGCAAGATGCATTATATGAAGCAAGTTAAGAAAGTGGTTATTCAACAAGGGTCTTCATTTTAGAAAGAAGTCATTTTGGCCTTTTCCTATTTCATGATTTCCTTGTTCTTCACTCTGTTCAGATTTATATATTATTCTACTTTTGCAGAAGTTAAAAGGTATTTATGCTTTGCCTTATTTTTTTGTGTTTTTAGATTTTCAACTATTAGAATTTAATTCTGTAGTAATTATAGTTCTTTTTATTTAATACCTCTGTCTCTTCTTGTGCATTTCATTCATATTTTATTAGACTGCTTCAATACATATTATTACAATGTGTCTAAACCTTATTTTGTTTTTTTCTACTTTTGGGCAAAAGAACTGAATAAAGCTACTATACTTCAATAAAATTGATAAAAAGTTAAAGGTAATCTGAAAAAAGTAAACTTGTTTTCTAAATTTTGTGTATGTTAGAAAAAACATCAAAATTATGACTCACAAGTCATTAACAATTATGATTGATCGCACAGATTGGAACAACATCTCACTCTTATTCGGCCTTCGTTGGAAGTTTATGAAAAGGATAAGGATAAAGGTCTCAGGTGTTTGTCTTTTGTTACTTTGATTAGCACTAATACTTACTTATTAAAGTGTTTTGGTGCATAGTGTGTTGCCTTTGTTTTTCTGTGTGTGTGTGTGTGTGTGTGTATGTGACTGTGTAATGGGGTATTACACATGTTCATGCCCAGGGGCACTGTAGAACCTTAATCTTAGCTGGTTCTCCTGACCCGTTTTTCAATTTTTCAATTTTTTTCAAATCTGCCATTTATTTACTCTCAGGCAGAATACTGTAAAGTCCTGACACTTAAGAATCAAGGACAACAATCTTTAACTAGTAATTTAGTATCACAGACAAATTTACCAAAAATGCAGAATATTGTTTTATTTTTGCTTTGCCCAGGTGATTCACTTGAGTCATGTGAAATACACTTGCTTGTAGAGAGCCATTTACCAGAGTATTATCTCACACTCTTCATGCTACATGCACATCTTCTCAATAAGACAGCTCATGTCACACTTGGTTGAATGGGATAAGTCCATTACCGTGAACAGCTTGATACAATTCTTAAATTATAATTGCGTACTAGAATAGTTGCAGAAGCACATGGATTACAGTCATCTTTTGTTACGATCTCCTGAAATTTAACTGCATTTTGTTGTTTTTCTTTGTTTTTGATAATTGCAACAGTAAATTCCATTATGTCCCGTTTAAGGACACTTTCTCGTTGTAGTGTGTTGATATACATGCATCAATTGATGACCTATCAGATGAAGCTCATATGAGAAACAAGGGTTGCAGTTTAGACTTTTTCTGTACTTCACTAAAAAATAAAGACCTCCTGGTATCCAAGATTTTGGATTCTAAACTGAAGACAAATGTTAGTGGTGGTAGGAGGAAGACTTCTTTATTTATGTAGGTTTCAACTTTTACATAATATTTAGGTTTTGGTTGACTTTTTGGGAAAGGTATTTTTGGTTTTGTTTTGGCTGTCATTTATTTCATCTTCTAGCTCGTCTATGATTTTGACTTTTGTCTTTTTCATTTCCAGTTCCGTAAAATTCCTTTTATTCAGCCCTTATCTTTCAGAGGCACAACATTAATCTACTCTCTGTTCCATTATGTTTGTGAATCTAGGGTTTTTTAAATAAAATTTGATTTGTGTCGTGCTTATAATGTAATCAGAATTCATGAAGAGTATTAATAAAAAACAGTTAACATTTCTACTGCTCATTTTAAATAATTACTGATGCCATATGGTTTAGCAAACACATCAGCAGAATTTTACTTGTTCATTGATAACATTTTGATTTAGCTCAGCAAAAGATTCAAGTTTAAGGCAATTTGGACAGATTATTTAAAAATATGTAAAACATGAACAAGGAAAATTCCATAAATCATCAATTCAATTTTTAGATGATCTCATTTCTATCAAAGGGAGCCATCAAAAATAAAAGCCATTTTCAAACAGACAGTGCTATACTCAGTCACACAATTTCAAAGCTTTAATAGATTTTCTAGTTTATTGGAAATCTATTAAAGGCTTCATTATGCTGATTTTCTTCAATTATATAATTAATGAAAAGAGTGTGGTTAGATGAAGCTCAAGAAGCATTCCTTTATTTTAAAAATCTTTCACAACTAAACCTGTTTTACAACATCCTGACTGTCTTTAACAGTTTGAGTTGTATGCGGAAACATTATATGTAAGGGTTTGGGTTGTGCTGTCACAATGATTTTCTTATTTCAGGAAGTTGCATCTTTTTGCACTTTTCTCCTGAAAGCTGTCACAAGCAGAATAAAATTCTGATGGGAGTAATAGAGAAGTGTGGGGTATAAAATTATCTGTTGATGAATGGAGATGCAAGCTAGATGACAGTCAAGTACTACTTATAATTTATACAGACACGAAAACCTTACCTTTTCAAAAACAACTAAGAAAGTAAAATTGCAGCAGACTAGATGGATTTTATATGTAGATTTAATTTTGTTCTGTCCTTTCACACTGACAGGCAATTAAAAGTAGACATTATCACATCAGTATGAGAATAAATATTTAGAAGGTAATCTAGAGCAAATTCTTTTTGCTGATGCATTTCTTTTCACCACAAGCATTGAGACAAATCTAGATACTGATGAAATTGTTAAGAAACATTAAGAACAGAATACTAATCTACTATTTCTATCAAGACTCAGATTTTATAGAACAGTCGTGAACTTGTCGGAACGCACAGGGATTCAGAAAACTAAGGATCTAGTTATGCCATTGCTGGTGACCAACTTCAAGCAGACATGTAAAAAAACATATAAAGTCTTACTCCACATGTAATAGAGCAAAATCAGTTCACTGCTGCCTGGCAGTACCAGACAAACCTTGGTCAAATATGTCTATGGATTTCATTACCCAACTCTGCTCTATTCATGAGCTTGCTAATATTTTTATTTTGACAGCTTTAAGTTTACATTTTTTTCCTAGATGTATTTTTGCTAGTGTGGTTCCCAGTTTGTTTCTTTCTTCTGAAAATACCTTTGTTCTCTTTTCAAAAGTAAGTCAGTCTTGCTTCCAGTTATCCTTCAGAATCTAATGGGCAAACAGAGAGACTCAACCAAGACCTGGAGAAATATTTAAATTGAGAAATGTCTACAGCGGTTTTCAGACTAATTTCCCATGGGTGGAATTCTGCAACAATAGTCATAAATCTGGGCATCTTCCATTTGTATGTGCATAGAATTCAACCTCCACTGTTAAAAAAATGCAAGTATACTACAACCATTTCAAATGTATTATAACATCTTCCATATGTTATGGTCAATTTGGGCTAAAGTGTGCAAGAAACCAAAGAAATTCAGTGCAGAAATGGCAATGTCTTCTGACCTCTGGCCAAATCAGTAAAAAATTTGGCATTTGACGAGGAATCTCTGGATGAGAGCTCCGTCATGGGAGATAATATTGCAATATATTGTAACAGGGCAAAAGAATTAAGCATGTTTTACTTGTTGTGCATTCTCTTGCACCTCCTACTCATTTATGTATACATTCTTATTTTCACGTTTACTAAAAAACAATAATTGGTGCCCATTAGAAGCCAGGGAAGCAGTCTTGGGTTATGTGACATTCTCCAGTTGTCAGTTTAATTTGAAATTTCATTTTAAGGAGAAGGTCATGTCAGGAGCCTTCCTTTTAAAAAGGGTATATTGTCAGAATCTCTAACAGGTAAAGTGCTTTTGGTGCTTTGGGGACTTTTCCACACTTTAATTTTATGCTTTAATTAATTGTATTAATTTGTTTGTCACTGCCTTAATGCTATCATACTCTATTTTACATTACGATATGCACTCAAGGATGCTTTCTTGCTTCAGGCTGTGCATGCTTCAGTTTATCATGTACAGTACCAAACACAGCCTGCTCTAAACTAAGGTATAGCCGTTTACCTAAAAATAAAAGAATGTCTCTCTTCATAAAGGATTGAAAAGAAAAGACTTTTAGGGATAACAGATTTCTAACTAATCATTTAATACAAGTCTGGATTAAGGCCAATTAATGCCCTAAACACAACCCAATAATGGTGTCCACTCAGCACTTCCATTGCTTAACTGAAAAGACATCAAGACTCAATAAATGCTTAAGTTGACACAAAACATTAAAATGTACCTTGTTTATGTGAAGAAATCAGTAATAAATAAATAAAGCCCTTATGAGGTCCAAATCGGGTGATGTGTTAAATACTGGCTAAATCCACAAAGTTGCATTTGCACTCGATGGAAGCAAAATTCTTACACCATGAGACAGGAAGAAATGTGATATCTGAGAATGCTTTCAAACCAAACTTTTAAACTTTACTCATTCAACATGCAGAAGAATATTTTTAATAGTGCAAATTAAAACAGAATATTGCCTATAAGGGCAATTACAAAAAATGTGATTAGAGTCGAGTATGTAAGTGAAAGAGTTAAAGACCTGGGGCCTCATGCATAACGCCGTGCGTAGAATTCACACTAAAACATGGCGTACGAACAAAAGCAAAATGTGCGTATGCACAAAAAATCCAGATGCATAAATCTGTGCGTACACCAACTTCCAGGTTTTTCCGCTACATAAATCCCGGTCAGCGTGAAAAGTAACGCACATGCACGCACCTGCTGCCTCTCCCCAGCTCCTCCCAGAACTTATGCCTCTTTGAATATGCAAATCAATATAAATATCCCTTAAGCTCAGCGTTCTGTGAAAAGGCAATAGCAAAAGCATGAGGGAAAATAGAAGAATTTCAGCGAATACAAACAGGAGGCAAGGAAAAACGTATTATTTGTTGGTTTAAACAATGGTATAAACAACAAAAGGAAGTTGATCAAGTGACATAGAGTGTCGGAGAAACTCAAAAGTTCAAATTCACAAATAAATAAAAAAGAAGTCACTGTGGAAAGGCGAGTTGAATATCATATGAAAGCTTATTAGGATACAGAGAAAAGAAAAAAAAAATAGGCACACAGTGGGAAAAAAAGCTTGAAATGTCAATTTTAATCTCAAAATTTCCACTTTAATCACGCAGTTTATTTTGTCATTAAAGTAGAATATCATAAACTTCATCTTAAAATCTTTAATTTACTAGTTTCTCAAATCCCATCGTAACTAAAGTAGCACGTTAAATGCTTTGTTTTGTATGTGTTCTCTTCCTCCGACAGGACACAGTATCCATTACATTCGTGAAATTAGAGCTCTCTGAATAATTTAAATACTTAGATGTATACTTGTTATCATTTTCATGATGATAGGAATTAAAGACTGTTATTAAACATGGGAACATGGTGGCACAGTGATAGTGACGAGCTGGCGCCCTGTCCAGAGATTGTTCCTGCCTCCCGCAAGATGCTCGCTACACCGTGTGCTACCTTCAATGAAATAATTTATTGCAGCAGTATTGTCTATTTCAAACGTACTAACCTCCAATTCCTGTCCTTCCTTTTCTTTCTCCAATCGCCACACAATCTGCTCTGTAATAGATGTCAAGCCATCTGTAGGCTTAGAACGCCGATTCTTCAAAACTTTTAAGGAACATTGAAATATCTTCATAGTACATGTTTAATTATTCTATCCATCTATCCTTCCAGTGTCAGACCAGTCCCAGCAAGAATACAGCGTGAGGCCGGAGCAATCCCTGAACTAGCTAGCGTTGTGACCTTACGTGTTTAATTATTAACAATATAGATTATTTAAATTATGTTAACATTTTATCTGTATAATGTAATAAACATATTTTGCTGCATTTCATCTTAAAAATTATATTGTCACCATATGTAAATACACGCTTTATAAAGTGGCGCAGGTTGTGCAATATTATAACTGTATTGCAAGTTTACAGTGAGGTGATTGTACTAATAAGTACAAACAGTTCTACAAGGAGCACTTGATGGACTGATTGAGTGTGTTTATAGTTCTTGGGATGAAACTGTTCCTGAGCCGCGAGGTTCCTACATGAAAGGCTCTGAAGCATTTGCCGTATGAGAGCAGTTCAATAGACAGCATGGCTGAGGCAGTGTGTGCTTGATGCTGTATACTGATAATTCTCTTTCTAATCAGCTGCTGTAGAGCTGTGATTCCACACTAAGATACAGTGATATAAATACTCTGAGTGGTGCAGTGAGAGTAATATGGAAAAAGATGATCCGCTATGGCAACCCCTAACGGGAGCAGCTGAAAGAAGAAGAAGAAGAAGAAGAAGGTGTAGTGAGAGTGACAATGCTAAAGCAGCTATGGTATTTGGAATAGTTTGGCCATTCTGTGGACCATTATATTGTTACAGGTTAATTACAATCAGATGCCTTAAACTAATAAACAATATGCGGTTAATTTCAGTGTATTTGATAAAGCCGCGTCAGGGATGTGAATCTAAAAAAGAAAGGGTAACCACACTGGAACAGTAGCACTGCTTTGACGCTGGGTCCTGCCAGTTTGCAAAACGGAGTGGAGAACTTGCATATGCCAGGGTTTGAGCTAGCGTGAAAATGTGCGTGGTTTTACGCCAAGTTTAGGTTTTATACATCGCAATGTGAGCGTGGAAACGGGAGTACGCAACATTTTTGTGCATACGCACCGTTTATACATGAGGCCCATGATCACTAGCAGGAAAAACTTTGCGGTGTGTCCCTCCTATTGATTTCCTAAGAATTTGACTATTTTGCTTAATGGTTAATCCAAGGCTGCTTCAAGACAATCATTTCTGATTTACCCCATTTAATGAAAGCTCACTCGCTCTTTTAACTTTCACTTTTTGCAAGACTACAGTTTCTGTTTAGTGTTCTAAAATCTGTGTCATGTGGGGGAAAATATACTATAAACAAAGAAAATCCATGTCATGCTGTTTTCTAACCCATTTAATCCAGAATGGAATGGAGAGTATCCCGGCTAGCACAGGACACAAGGCACAAACAAACCTTGGACAAGGTGCCAGTCCATCACAGGGAGAATGCACAGACAAATCCACACTCCAAACACACTTGAGGGCCAATTCAGCATCACAAATTCAACTAACTTGCACGTCTTTTGAACAGGGTAGGAAACCGGAGCACCTGGAGGAATCCAACACAGACATGGGAAGAACATGCAAACTCCACACAGGAAGGACTCAGGATGTGAGCCTTAGTCTTCTTACTGCATGACAGAAGTGCTGCCACTGCACCACCATGCCGCCCAAAGCCACACGTTGCTGCCAGAAATTAATCCAAAAAAGGAAGTCTTTATTTTCACAAGCTTGAAGAAATTGACTTTAGTACACTCGGCCGGCTCACTGCAGCCAACTGACTAAAACGACAAAATAAAACTTTAAAATAAAGTAAGTTTATTTACATATCATTCAGATCATTTCAATTTTATACCTATCAATATCCAGTAAAGGGTATATCCTAATATTATACCTACATATTTTATATACTCTGTAGGTCCCAAAATAGTTAACATGCTAAAAGTCTTTGACACACACATTTACCTCTAAACAGATGGTTCTTACTTATAAATTCTTACAAAATAGAATTTATTCAATTGTAATTATCTTATTGTTCCCTTGGTATTTATTTAAAACAAAATTACTATAGAATGTCTAGTTTACACAAGAAAGACACAACCTGAACACTTATAAATTCACACAGAAATAATAAAAAAGCTGGTGGTGGATTTTAGGAGGTCCAGGCCCCTCATGGACCCCGTGATCATCAGAGGTGACTGTGTGCAGAGGGTGCAGACCTATAAATACCTGGGAGTGCAGCTGGATGATAAATTGGACTGGACTGCCAATACTGACTATACTTCCTTAGAAGGCTGGCGTCCTTCAACATCTGCAATAAGATGCTGCAGATATTCTATCAGACGGTTGTGGCGAGCACCCTCTTCTACACGGTGGTGTGCTGGGGAGGCAGCATGAAGAAGAAAGACGCCTCACGCCTGGACAAACTGGTGAGGAAGGCAAGCTCTATTGTTGGCATGGAGCTGGACAGTTTGACATCCGTGGCAGAGTGACGGGCACTGAGCAGGCTCCTGTCAATAATGGAGAATCCACTGCATCCACTGAACAGTATCATCTCCAGACAGAGGAGCAGCTTCAGCGACAGACTGCTGTCACTTTCCTGCTCCACTGACAGACTGAGGAGATCATTCCTCCCCCACACTATACGACTCTTCAATTCCACCCAGGGTGGTAAACGTTAACATTATTCAAAGTTATTGTCTGTCTGTATACCTGCATTGTTATCACTCTTTAATTTAATATTGTTTTTTATTAGTATGCTGCTACTGGAGTATGTGAATTTCCCCTTGGGATTAATAAAGTATCTATCTATCTATCTATCTAAAACCCGCAGGGATCCATTTTTGTCTTTTTCTACACAGTCACCTGAGAAAAAAGTAATACAAGAAAAAACAAATAAAAAATAAATATCTGGTCTGCCGGACTTTCCTCTTCCTATGACTGTCCTACTTAAACTGCCATCTTGTGAGACTAAAGGAGGAATCCTCTGATGAAGACTTGATTTGTTCTTTGTTTCAGTTTATATTCTAGCGCAAAACTTTGGTGCCTCAAACCTTTATGATTTCTGTTTATTCTTACACAAAATATATATACACACACAAACATATATACATATATATATTTGTAAAGTGCATATAAATAAAAACAACTAAAAAGTTATTAACTATATATAAAATAAGACTGGTGGGGAAGAAGAGACGGCTTGGCTGCATTTTTAAATCATACCTTTGAATGTCAGGTTCTGAGCCCTTAAGGTGCACTGTCTATGTGTGCTGCGCATGTTAAGGCAGGACTGCTGCTCATTGTATTAGAACTACAGTGTGCTCGATTTACAAAATGACTTTGTGTATTCTTAGTTGGAACTGTTGAAAATTGTGAAATGTGAAAAATTACATATTCATTTTTATGCAGACACATGCAGTAAGTAAAATTAAGCAATCCTTCTTTTTTATTGGGTTCATATTCTGAGGTGTTATTTCTCCTGATGTTGTACAATGTGTGCTTTTTCTTTATGCATGCGCCAGATTTTTAAATTTATGTTTAGATTGTAACTTAGTGCAGTATTTTAAAATTTTAGAACAAAAGATTTAGTATATTTTCTGTTTTTGTCTGATTTACTTTGTTTACCCACCAATATTTTATCTCCTTGCATCAAAACATTTTTTGTTAACTGTTACAATATCTGATCTGGGTGACATGGGTGGTATTTTTCGTACGTGGATTAGTCGTTTAGATGTAATTGTTGACGATTTGGCCTGATCCTGGATCTGTCGGTTTTTCGAAACTCTTGCTGGAAGTGTTGTCATAGCAACATATCCAAATCCTCAAACCTGCTCGGAGCAGGTTTGTTCTGCGTAAACAAGGATTAGTTTACACACGTAATCAGTGACGGTGTGTGAAAGTCATCCAATGATTGCTTCGCCGTTCATGATTGAACGACCAATTGATATTGGTGTGCAAATTATACGCAGAGAATTTCATATAGAGAG
This sequence comes from Erpetoichthys calabaricus, assembly GCF_900747795.2. NCBI lineage: Eukaryota > Metazoa > Chordata > Cladistia > Polypteriformes > Polypteridae > Erpetoichthys > Erpetoichthys calabaricus. Next base: position 202,578,162 of record NC_041397.2, read on the forward strand.
GGTTTTGCGTGATCGGCAAGATCATTTATTGCTCCTGCAGGAAATTCTTTTCGAAAGATACCGCTTTAGCCAAGGGGGAATATTGTACCTCAAAGATTTATTAGCACCTTATATTCGAAGTCAAACTCGGCGAAGTCGGGCTCTCACAACCACACAGACAGTATGCATTGCTTTGAGGTTTTTTACAAGCGACACTTTTTTTATATACTGTAGGCAATGCGGAAAATCTAACTAAAAGTGCAGTTTGCCAGGCAATTCGTAAAGTCTGTTTGGCTCTGAAATATTTCCTTCGGGTTTTCATAGTGTTTCCTGGACACATGCGTGTGCAGACAATAAAAGAGGCGTTTCATGCCATTGCAGGTAGGTAATACACAGGCAAAAACACCCACAGTTCCATGAAGAATCTCAATCAGCCTAACATTCTCATTACCAGGATTTCCAAATGTTATTGGGGCACATGGGACTGATCACAGTGGAGTTTGATCAAACATTATTTGGAAAATGTACATCTCCTCTTGATGAATAATCAGACACAGTGTTTTCATCAAATATTTGACCTTCGTCAATATCTCGTTGGTCAGACACAGGTTCAAGGGATATGATATTCCCTGCAACTGACCCAACAAAAAAAAGAGGGCTATATGGAACATACCTATGGCACACATGGAAGACAAATATATGCAATGACCATCCTTTACCTGAAATGAAGTGACCACTGCATCCTGCCACTGGTTCTGAGGAGGAGCTTCCCCCTGGAATGCCCTCAGAAACAGGGCGATGGGCATTTTGCTGGAGAGCCAACTCTTCTGCAGGGGTTAGGTCTGGACTGCGTGGACCTCCACCTGTTTTTTGCTTGTCTGCCTTCTTATTAGCTTTACAATTAATGTTTTTTATATTATATATGATTATTAATGTCAACAATTCTTTAAATAGTTATATACCAATATTTACTAGTTTTAGGTATATTCTTGTACTTCACTTTAACCTGTTCTCCTTGTGCTCACATTTGATCTGGAATTGTGACATATTAAATAATAATTAATCTGACACATAGGAAATGAAACGCTGCATTCAGTCACAATGCACACTACTTAGCGTTTAATTTGTCGGCCACTTTTTGCCAGCCGTCTTTTCTGGTCTGGGCTGCTTTTGCAGTGTTACCCCTTATGCATATTAAATCTTGAAATTCTTCATGTCCTTCGAATGAAAGGTCTTGCGCCGCGTGTGTGAAAAAAAATGCGCCCTTTCTTTCGTCATTTTGTTGCAGCCTATCAAAGACTTGCTGATCATGTTTTCTAGACTCAATATATATGGGCTTTTCACTCAGCGCGGGTGCGTGTATTCATCCCGTATGATTAGATCCAGCTAGACTAATCTAATACATGGCTGCGTTTGAAAAACCGACCTATCCCGGATGAGTGTCACCGGCATTAACTTATCCAAGATGAGGCACCTGATCTCGGATGATTTAAGCGACGTACGAAAAATACCCCCATGGTAGGTCTGATATCCTCAGCTTTTTGTTGCTCCATGAAGAGTATCAAGATTGTTGTTCCAATACAGTGATTTCATTTCAACCAATTAGGTTTAAAGCCAGCTTCTGATGTCATAAAGCAAGAATGTTTGCAGGTAGGTAATGTGACTGACCACATGTCCCAAGAATTTTACTTCTCTGTATACTAGAATATATTTATTACGGTTAAGCTTAAAACCTGCTTGTTGGTTGTATTCTAACTTAGCTTGACGACTGTGGAGGGCTGCCTTATCATATGAAGTATTCACAAACAAATTGTCTAAATGGTGTTTATACTGCATGAGGTGGATAGCAACCAGAACAAATTCCATCAAACACTCACTAATGTGGCAGGAGTATTGCACAGTCCAAATGGCATTGTGACAAAGTACGACAGTCTCTTCCTTATTGTGAATTTCTTGCCAAAATTTGACAGTTTTCCGAAAAGATTACATAGACTGGACCAGAATAGCCAGGAATTATTTTACCCTAAATCTATCATAATCTCTGTTATTTCTTTGAAATATTAAAATTCCTCAGTATACAACACCAACAAAAATTCCCTAGAGAAATAGTAGTTAAACATTTTGGGCAATTTAATGTTGACATAACACTAAAGTTTTTGCTACAATGCAGGTTGTGCAGGATGGCTAAGTCTCAGTTAGGGTACAGGTAGTGTAAAAATCCGTGCCATAGAAACAGGAATAGGGAATGCATCAGATAAGCTGATTTGTGCTTTCATATTTGTTTAAAATGCCACCAGAGAGTGGTGATGTGTTGGCCATATATGCAAGTAAGGATTTCATTGCAGTCTGTAAATGTGACAATACTACAATTACTACTATTACTAGTACTAAACTATTGACGATGAGATATTGCTGTTGCGGCTTGAACATCTTGTTGGGCTTAAAGGGGCTGCTCTTAACTGGTTCAGGTCATATTTAACTGGTAGACACTTTTCAGTGACTTTAAATTCCTCTTTTTCGTCTACTGCTCCTCTTAAATGTGGTGTTCCTCAGGGATCCATTTTGGGTCCTATTTTATTTTCTATATACCTTCATCCTATTGGAGCTATTTTTAGGACAATTCAACATTTCTTTTCATTGCTATGCTGATGATACACAGGTTTATATTCCCGTCTGCAACTCTGCAATGAATCAACTGCACAACTGTCTTTTTGAACTAAGATCCTGGATGGCTAATAATTTTCTTGATCTGAATTAAATAAAATGGAGGTGCTTATAGTGGGTCCATCAGCTAAAGCCCAAATTGGTCTTGGACTTCTTGGTTCTTTCTCTGTCTTTTGCAAACCTTAAGTCCGAAATCTTGGTGTTATCTTTGACAGTAACCTCTCTTTTAAGAAACAGATTAATTCTTTAGTAAAGAGTTGCTTTTTCCAGCTTTGTCTTTTAGGTAAGATCAAGCCATTTTTATCTTCTAGGGATCTTGAGAAAGCTACTCATTCTTTTATCTTTTCTCACCTTGATTACTGCAACTCGCTGTATTCTGGGATTAGCAAATCCCTGATACGCAGGTTACAGTTGGTCCAGAATGTTGCCGCTCGCTTTCTGGTTGGGACGGGAAAGTCTGATTCTGTTTCTCCAATATTAGCTTCTTTACACTGGCTGCCTGTCAGTTTTCGAATTGATTTTAAAATCTTGTTGCTAGTTTTTAAATCTTTACATGGGCTTGCCCCTGCCTATTTATCTGAATTGTGTGATTTACACCAGCCATCTAGAGTGCTTAGATCTTCTGGTCAGTTGTCTCTTGTTGTCCCTCGTACCAAATGTAAAACTAAGGGGGACAGGGCTTTTGCAGCTGCTGCTCCTTGCCTGTGGAACTCTTTACTTCATTACATAAAGGAGTCATCTACAAATGAACTGTTCAAAACAAGATTAAAGACTCATTTCTATTCACTTGCTTTCCGTGACCTTCAGTAATACTGATGGTTTCCTCATTGTGATTATGTAATCTTACTTCTATTTATTATTTATTTTATTTATGTTCATTTATTTTATTTCTATTTATGTTATTTATGTTAATTGTATGTTTTTTTCTTCTTTTATTGTAAAGAACTTTGGCCACAGCATTCCTATGTTGTTTTAAATGTGCTATACAAATAAATTGACATTGACATTACTGCTGCTAATGTAAGGTTGATAGGGAACTCTGATTGTTGGATCAAAGGTTTCTCAGTACACTTGAAGGCAGAATGGACATGTACTATTATAAATGTGCAACCCATAATATCAGAATGGATACATGGGGGTTGCCTAGCACTTCTACAAAAGATTTGGATCTAAAATTACAAGGATACGTAAGACCACTAGCAGGAGCTCTTGCTGAACATCAGGAGAGCTTCTTTGCCTATTCCTAACTCTGGAAGCGATCCCTTGGACTTACATGGAAACGTGTTCTGTTCAGGGTTTAAACATATTTTCCAGATACCACCACTCTGACCTAGGAGTCAGGAGAAGAGTTAGGGAAAGAGTTCGACTAGTGAGAGGAAGAGGAAAGAAGGCGTTGGAGGGAAAAGGGAGGATATTGTTTTGTTCTGAGGTGGATAAATGTTTTTATCTAAGATTCTATCTAAGAGAAAGAGACAATACTGGTTAGTAAAGGCCAAGGAAAGTTTGCTGTTTTTTCAATTTATTTGGATACTTTAAGTTCCCATATGAATTACTTCTACTTTATATTTATTTGTTATATAACTATCTTTTAGGGAGCATTTTGAGTCACCTTGGAGTCATTTGAGGTTCAGGAATGGCTTGAAAGTACCCCCTTCAGATTACACAATTCATTTAAAAGTATCATTAAAAACAGAAGGCACAGGTAAACCTAATGATCAAAATTCTCCTCACTTTTCAAAAAGCCTACCTATTTTATTATTTTGAGTTTCACAAAAAATATATTGAACAGTGAATGCCATCCCCAAGAGCTTTACATAGAGAGAACTACTGTTCACACATTTCTATAATGAAAGAATAAATTCTTCCCTCAAATACATTTCAGAAAAAAATATATCAGAGTAAATCAACAGGATGATGAAAAGTCACACTATTACTAAAAGAAACTAAAATATCATTATTATTTTTTTCATTTCTGCACATAGTCCAAAGATGTTATGAGAATCAAAATGTAACAGAACTAAATAGAACAATTTTTTCAACCGGTTTTGCATTAGAGCACAAAATGTGACAAAATGTTTTACATTCATGATTCTTACTTCTCTACTCAATAAGGACAAGAAAAATATTTTTTTTTGTTTCTGAAACCTTTAAAATATGTATGAAGGGATTAATTCTAAAAACTTGGCATTACATCAAAAATAAAAAAATGTTCTTGTCTTGCAACAAATTGTACAATACAGCCTAGAACTTACAGTGTATTCCACCTTTTTAAACACATGAATACAGAGAGTATATATTTGGCTTAAATCTAAGTTTGGATCCACTTATCTCAGAAAAGTAATGAAGCATGCCTTTCCAGCAGGGTTCATCCCCAAATGAGAATCTTTCACATGAATGCTAAAGTCACTGAAATCTGGATTAATTTAGACGTATTTGAGTTTGGGATGAATGATATTTACACAACAAATCAATTTAAATGAGTTTGGATTCTAGCCTTTCAAAAAGGATGCATTTTAACTTACTGGTAGGCAGAGTACATTTAACCGGTGAAGATGATGTTATTTTGAAAGGCTCATTCAGCAACAAATGAACCTTCATATACTCAGGTTTAATAAACATGCATCATTTTAATAGTGTACAGGAGATTGCCAATAAGCTAGTTTTGTAGTTCAGAATATATAGTAAATGGGCATTTCTTCTTCAAAAGTGAGCGACTTTTTTAGGAGCATTTGCATATAATGCAAAAAGCACCTATTGTGATAGCCATGTTTGTCTGTCTGTCTACATGAAACAACTCTGCTCCCAGTGGACCAATTTTGTTGAAATTCAGCACACTTTTTCTCCAATGAAGTTGGTCAGTAGAGTTCGTATTTTTTTTGTTTAGATACCCCAAATATAGTGTCCTGTATATTTTTCTGAGGTTTCAAAATCTCTCATTAAAAAGCTTTGGTGAATTTGCAAACATGTCTATCTTAAAACAGAGGAACATTCTGTATAATCTCAACTATAAATTAGTTTACTGATTCAGTTTTACCTTGTATATTTTTTTTTTTTTTTTTTGTTTGACAGCCGCTAAACAGTGAAGGCTTCTGCCTTGGCCAAATCCCAGGATCTCTGTGTCTGCTAGCTGAACTTTAGTCACAGCAACTCACTTCTCTTTCTCCTTGAAATTAAAGTGGGTAATTGACATGTTTTTGATGTTCATAAAAGGAAAAAATAAAAGCAACCTAACTTATGTAGAAGTGTATGAAAGATTGCTCAGTTATACTTTATACTACAGTGACGAAATGTGTGCTCAGTATTTCCATTGCACTAAAAACATCCTCATGGCTGCATTATCTAAAGATCATTATTATTCAGTATTTCTCCAACACTATAATTTATTGGAAAAGTACAGAATTTTAATCAATACATGATATAATTGTATAATATAATACAAGTATATACAACAATGAATTATTACATGTAAGGATAAGAATTGAATGTAACTAAAGGGTTAATTAAATGTTGCCTTAAGCCTACGCACGGGAGGCTTTCACCTCACATTAGAGGAGCCACCAAGATTAAAGATTAAATAGAAGTAGATGTGTAAGGAAATCCCCCCCCCCCCTTAAAAAGTGGGGACAAATACTCAGAAAGTCCAAACACCCCTATAATGAAGAGATGACAAGATCAATAGGAAAACCTGAAGGATACACCTATTAATGAATTGATGCTTAGTATAATGGAAGAACCAACCTGTATACAAAGTTACTGGTGACAATTGGTATGTATTAGATAAGGTAATCCATCCATCCATCCATTATCCAACCCGCTGAATCCGAACACAGGGTCACGGGGGTCTGCTGGAGCCAATCCCAGCCAACACAGAGCACACGGCAGGAACCAATCCTGGGCAGGGTGCCAACCCACCGCAGGACACACACAAACACACCTACACACCAAGGCCAATTTAGAATCGCCAATCCACCTAACCTGCATGTCTTTGGACTGTGGGAGGAAACCAGAGCGCCCGGAGGAAACCCACGCAGACACGGAGAGAACATGCAAACTCCACGCAGGGAGGACCCGGAAAGCGAACCCGGGTCTCCTTACTGCGAGGCAGCAGCGCTACCACTGCGCCACCGTGCCGCCTAGATAAGGTAATGGTAATAGAAAATAAAAAAAGAACTAATTTTTTAATTAAGTGGACTGAGACATTCTTGCATATAAAGAATTGTTCTGCATTCTCATCTGACTCGAGATTGACTTCTTTGAAAACAGAAGAAAGTTTTTCTATGCAAAAAACTCCATAATGATCCGCTATCTATCATGTTCAGATGCAGCCAACAATTTTAGCTTAAGACTTCAGCATATTGTTGTAAGTCTTCATTCGGGTACTTCTTTGAAAAATATTTAATTTAAGAAATTTGAATTATAATTATCCACAAACCCTCCGCCTTCAGTTACTAACAATAGCACACAAATCTTTTCATTAGTTGAGTTACAATCTGATGTCTACAAAAGCAATTTTAGCCTCATGATATTTTAAAATGGTATTAAAAACATATTTTATGTACACTACTGGTGTATGTAATTACACTTTATTATCACTGAGATTTTGAATATGACTCACAGTTACAAAAATTTGCAACAAACAAAACTGTAATAAACTATTTTATGATGTGACTACGTCCAAAACAGCCAACTAAGTCTTGACCACACCTGAATATTACAATTGCGTACATTTTCATATCTGTTTTATTATTGTATCACAAACACTGAGATAAAACATTGTTACAGCACACAGACTTGGCAGTCCAAACAAGCATTTTCCTTACTATAATTATTCCATATAGCATATTCTGAGATACTGTTTGAACTCACACCCATAGGGCTCTCTTCTAAAAGAATGAATACAGAGCACTTCCTGACTTCTCAAAGTCTACTGCTTCTTTCTCCTATTCTGCTCTTTGTCTACTCACTTATGGTGAGAGTTTTCCTATTACATTGTCTGCTCTTCTCTCTGCTCTCGTCTGCTCTGTCGTCCAAACCTCAACTGGAGAAGGTCACTCTAGGTGATAATGCAGCTGCAAGCATACAGATCCTCCACAGGGTCAATGTTATCAGTTTTGTCCACTGCCACACTATAATAATATAATCAGTACTTCAAATACTGTGTGTCATACATTTAATTTATGATGTAAATATACACATTCATTTTCCTAAACAGCCTATTGTATTACTAGATTGCAGGACCCAGAATCTATCTCAGCAATATGAAGTGCACAGCACCTGCCAACTATGGACAGGGCATTACTACATTCCAAAGGGCATTGATGCCTATAGCCATTCATTCTAAACTGCATGTTTGGGATGTGGGAGGACAATTGCCAGTGTTAAATTATTACTTGAAAGTTTGTATCTGAAAACAATGCTTCAATGAGTTTAGATGCTTGGTAATTTGAACCCTAGTCTTCAAATAATGAACTTTTCAAATGCGAAAATGTGGTGATTTTTTGGATGCTGGTTGGACATGCAAGTAAGAATTTTACTGTACCAAGTAGGCATGATAACAGTACTGCTGCTATTCCTGATACTACATGTACACTGTAAAGGGTTAATGAAATTCAATAACAGCAAATTTAATACTAGAAATTTTGTTTTCTAGAGCTGTGAGATAACACCATGAAGCCGTGCTTGTGTGGCAATGTACTTAATTTGTTTTACTTAATTATTTCTGCTACGTTTACATTTTTCAGGTTTTACCTTTTATGTTAATGGCTTAATTGTTTTGCACCATGCAGACACCATCAATGCTTGTGATTTCACTATAGGTGACAGCAGGTATTTTGGGTACCATGCTGTGATCTCATTAAGATGTGATTGAACTAAGCTGAAACTCTAAGCAAAATTTTCTGAAATATTAATCAAGCCTGATTCCTGTCCTTTCATTTTTGTTCTGTTTAGAAAAAGATCTATGTATTAGCATGCCTTTCTGGCTATGAGTAAATAAAGAATTAAATCTATTTCGGAAACATGTAATGTTAAACTAAAAGGACATATAAGAGAAACATTATTATAGATTGTTTAATAAAACTGAAATTCTACTGTTGTTGAGAGATGCTGGTATAGTTATTTCAAATAGTTATGGAGAATCTCTGGTCCATTTGTCTGCTAGTTTGACATCAATCTGTTCTGGTGTTTCATTTCTCTGAGCCATCGGATTCAAAGTGTAGTAAAAATGGAAGGAAAAAAACAACCCAAAGTTGTCTACATTTTGGGTTCAGACATAGTGTAGGGTCTTCACCTGATCAAATGAGAAAGGTGTGCAAATTTTGGTAGAAATTGGCCCAACGGTGTGAATTTGAATACACATTTACAGTATGCATATACAATTATAAATATAGTTACAGTACATGTATTCACATAGGGGACAGTTTAAGGGCTCTGGTAACGGTAATTCTTTGCTGCTCCAGGGATTGGCACTCTCGGACTATTAAGAAATTTAAAAAATACAAAGAGTTCCCATCCATTATTTTTTAATTTTCTTTTTCCATTACAGTGTTGTAGGGAGTCAGAGTGTATCCTGAAGACTGTGATGCATTGCAGAACTTGTGATTTTATATCACAAGCTTCATTTACATAATTTTAGAGAGTCAGAGGCAGATAAAATGCCCAGTCATGATCAGGTTTGATTTCATCCTAAGTTTGAGGGGCGGGTTCTGTGTATACAAGATCTGCATTGATCTCAGTGACACTAAGGAATGAGACGATGGATAGGTGAAAGTGACAGAAATTGCTGAAACTGTGACACTGACAGTGTTCACGTTTAACCTCAAAGTGTCCTGCTTTCACCTTCCAGGCTTTTAACTGATTAAAGCTGCAATACTGATCTGCAGGAGGGTGGTGAGTTTGTTTAATGAACACCATTACCTTAATCCATATGAAGAAACAGCCATTTTGTCTTTGCATACAATAAGCTTCTAAGTGCATATGTTTACTGAAAAAGTGTGTAATGCTGGTCAGAAGTAGAAGGTGGCATGTGGCATGGTTTTCCTTTGCAGATTACATTTCTGTGTAATTATGTGATTCATTTTCTGAAGATATGCATATCTTAACTGACTGTACTTTCCATAGCTAATTTATTGTATATTCCATAGTACCAGAGTAAGACTGTTGTGTTCAGCCAAATATTGGAACACTAACAGGACCCCCTGATTACCACAAAGTACTTCTCATTCAGACAGTGTAGGAGTGTTAATTGAAGTCAAATGACAGATGCTGTGTATTAGCATATTAATCAATGTATCAACATGTCGCCATTGTCAAAATTAGAGTTTGATTTTGGATGATGTCGATAGCCAGTATTCAAGCAGTTCTTTTTCATTTTCTAAATTATTATCCTGATGAAAAGAATAATCTGGGTAAGCTCATAATATTACAATAAGGCTGCTATTTCTTCAGATGTTGATGCATGTCACAGAATGTAAATAAATTACAAAAATGAACAAGAACAATTAATGATACATTGCTTACTGGTTCAGCGCCTTCTGTCATTTTAACGTTAATTAATCAGTGAAAATGTTGAAGGTAGAGAGATACATTGATGGGCGCGCAAGGGATTACTAGGGAGGTAAGGTGGTACATGGCTAGATCTTAAAAGAGCAAAAAGAAGCATAGAAAACTCCAGTACCTCTGAGTTGTGTTTGTCTATTACGCTGGTCGTTACAATACTATATGAATGAATGAATTTTGTTAAAACTATATATATATATATATATATATATATATATATACATACAGGGTGAGTCAAAATTATGTAAACACTAATGCTAATGCCACATATTAGCATTATGTGGCATTATGCCACATATGGTACATGTGTTGAAAATGATTACGAACAGGTTGAGACATTCCTGTAAATCATCTTGCACATATGAAGTATGTTTTGTGAATAACTTGTTTCTGCCATTCAAATGCTAACATAATTCTGACTCTTTGCATTATTTGACAGTAAACTATATAACATTCTATCATCTGCTTCTTGCGACTGAGAGGGCGTGGAGAACGTTTGCCGACTTGCAGACCAACCACATGTGTTACTTGGTAGGTAACCACCTATACAATCAGATCGTGTTTCAGACTGCGAATGCTATGAAATATATATATATATATATTGTGGGATATGGCTGGCAGTTCATCCTAGCCAATACCCCCGCGCTGCCCGGTGGAGCCCTTCTGGAAGTGCCCCGAGTTCCAGCAGGGCAACATGGACAATGGAGTTTTACATCACAGCCCTGCTGGAGACCATGGGGGCCGCCAGGGGACGCTGTAGGGAGGCTCAGGGACATATATTTTTCTTATAACCCGGAAGTACTTCCCAGTCACGGGGACAGAGGAAATGATGTACTTCCGGGTTGAAGAAAAGAAGAAGTTTTCACCTGACCCGGAAGTGTTATAAAGTCACATGGACTGAGGGACAGAAACACTTCCGGGTTAAAGACTTTAAAAGGACTGTGGGAGATCCCAGCAATGAGCCATGTTGGGAGGAAGGGTAACTGAGCTGCTGGGAGTGGAGGATTTGTTGATTGATTATTGTATTGGATTATTGAGTATTGTGGAGTGGAGGGTGCTTTGTGTACATTACTATTATAATAAATATTAATTTTTGGATTTTTATCTGGTGTCAAATGAGTGGTCTGAGGGTTCAAGGGGACGACAGTGCCCCCTATCTGTCACAATAAATATACAGTATATATATATATATATATATATATAGTGATGGAAGAACCGTTATCCCAGATGATTTTTGACACCTCCCTTACCTGGTCAGGAGGCCTTGATAATGGAAAACCAGGAAGGAAGTGATATCTCCTTTCCATGCCAGGGCTCAGAGGTGGAAGGAAGGTACAGTGGGTACATTGGGAGTGGCATCCTTTCTTTCACTGAGCAGCATCTGGGATGCACCTGGAAGGACTGCACAGTGGTCAACTGCCTGCTATGGACAGAGCGTCCACCCATACACTGAGTGGCAGCATCCCATCTTGCAAGCCCCAGTATGGATGTCCGCAGGGAAGCATGGGAGTTGTGATCCTATGGCCCTGCCCTGTTGGGTTCTTTGGGAGCCACCAGGGGGAACTCTTGGATACTGATGTCACAAGGATTGAGGTGGTCCTGCCTGACCTGGAAGTATTTACCGGGTGCATTAGTTTAAGCACTAAAAGTACTCCCAGGTCTGGAGTTAAAACGGAGCCCTCCACTCAACTTGGGAAAAAAAAGAAAAGAAAGAGTTCAAATGTATTGCTGAGTTGTGCTGAAGGTAATGTTTGAAATGGGGCTGTTGTGGTGCAATTATGTCTTAGGGTTTGCCCACTAGTGGCCGCTATATATATATATATATATATATATATATATATATATATATATATATATATATATATATATATATACAGTACATACAGGGTGAGTCAAAATTATGTTAACACTAATGGTACTACTATGTATGTACTTATATACAATTGTGTGGTCAATTTATGTGCCAATGACAGCAGACAGGTTGAGACATTCCTGTAAATCATCTTGCACATATAAAGTACGTTTTGTGAATAAATTGTTTCTGCCATTCAAATATTAACATACAGTAATTTTGACTCACCCTGTATATATAGATATACACACTACTTCACCCTTTCACATCTGGGTCAGAAGAATGTGGAAAACCCTAGATACCTCAAAGCATAACAAAACCATACCCTGGAGTGTTGCTTGAGGTCATGCCCATGAGGTCAAAAAGAAAAGGTTCTGGATTCTCTTCTTGCAGTCATGAGATCAGAGTAACTAGGATAAAAGAGAGGACTTGAAGAAACTTTAACAGTTCAGATCTGGCTACAGCCAGAGAAGGATCTCAACTGTTTGGCAGGTGTTAAATCTTCATTTTATGAGATAAGGCCGATAACGAGCAATAACTAAGTCAGACTTGATCAAAAAACTTTGGAAAGCTTCACTAAGCCATGAGGTCTGCTTTAGGAGGCTTCTATATTGCAGATAGAGTGCTGTGGACTGAAATTGACAGAAACTGTAAACACTGAATATTTCTAAACGCACACACACATACATGTATTTCTAAAACATAACAACATTCTCAAAGCTGCCAGCCCAATTTAGGGTAGCACTGTGTGCCAGTCAGGAACAGGTCATGGACTGTGTAGCTGTCTTTTGCAGGGTTCATTCACATACACATACGCATTCAAACAAGGACAGACTGGAATTGGCAGTTAACCTACACAAATGCTTTTGGAGATGATGGGAAAAAAAACAGAAGTACTGGGGAGAACATACAAACTACACAGACAAAGAAGTGTGTATGGTTCAAACCCAGCTGGACCCATAAGGAAGATGTGCTAACCACTATGCTACAATTATTATTTATTTATTTATTGCAGTCTTTTAGCTTGTAAAGATATCAGTGATGGCAATATAAGTAAATGGTAAAGAATTGTATTTTAATTTACACTAAAGTGTACAATTATAAAGGATGTAATAATGAAATATAATAATGTAATAAAATAATACATATTTTTCTCCATTTTGCTACCATTTTGATACATTGCCAATGATTTTATGATTAAACACCTTCTTGTGATTTTTTTCTTTTAAGTATGTTTTTATTCCTTGGGAGTTATTTTTTATATGAGGCACATATTGTATAGACATCAGCAATGACTGGATGAAGAAAATAATGTACAAGAGAAAACCATCTGAGAAGAATTTGTTGTTCTTGCCTAGCAATAAATTTGAATGAATGTGCTACAAATCAGTAGAAAACTTGCTGACTGATCCTCTAAAATGCCAAGCCTCACATTTAATTAAAGCATAAGTCCTTAAAGAAAGTACTGCTTCACTAGTAAAGCATTTTATCTAGCATATGTTCTGGTTAATGGGTATAGTTGTCAGTGGGAATTTGTAGCACCGTCAATAAGTGGCCCCGCAAGGAATTATTCTGAAAGAAGAAGGGCCACCCTGTTCATCGTATGCAAAGGGAAAGTAAAATAAATAAATAAATACATTCAGAATGAGGAGTCCATGTCTTTACTACTTTACTTTACTTTTTTCATTCTACATTCTATTGTTAATTACATAGGGGTTCCTTTTATTGAATTTAAATTGCTAGTGTCCTTCATATAGTTCTGGACAAACTGTACTTTAGACGTGCTTCAAATAAATAGAAGTTAACCTTTTTTTCTTATTTTTTGAAAATCTTGTTATTGCTGATCCACTTCTTCCGACCTTGTATTATTTCTGTTTGGAATCTGGGGCACCACCCTGAAAGCAGCTACTTTGCAGTCAATTTCCAACTGCTGAGGGGTAGCAGAAGAAGGTTTCATGTTTACTGTTTAATCCATAATGAATCAGTTGTTTCACTATACAGTCTGCTTTAGTTTTGTTTTGACGACAGGGTCTTGGGTAGTGTGTAGGCTCAAAATCAGGTGCGGAGTGTGCAAGCGTGTTTCACTCAGTAGTTAATTGGAGTACTTGGCCAATCACATCACATACACATGCTGAGTCCGGCGGATTGGTTGGACGCCTCAATTATGCCTCGGGTGGAGCAACATGTCATACCTACACTGAATTAAACAGGCAGGATAAAGGATCCTGCACGGGACAGAGAAGGAAGAACGAAGAGACAGAAAGAAAAGAGAGCAGCAGTTAATAGGCCAGAAAGAAGGAGAGGTGCAAGACTGAAGGAAGCAGGCAGACTGGAATACGAGCCTCAGGAGAGGGGATGCGGTTGAGGGTTGCTCCTGCTGGGCACTCCTGCTGATTACTCTGGAGTGGCTCCACCACAAGGCCAGGAATGGCAGCAGGAGTCCGAAGGAATGGAGGTTTGGCAGCAACCCATAGAATGCCATGCGATGGGCGGTGGGTACACAAGAATATCAGAAGGTTCTTTGCACCTGATGGTAGACATCTCTCCATGCTCCGAGACTCAAATTGGGAAACATCACTCTTAAAGGGATTCGCCAGGGCTCTTGCATTTTATAGGGCAGCTTCCTGCTAAGGGATTTTAACCTCGCTTTTAAAGGATTTATTCATGGATTGTTTTTAACCTCTACTGGACACTGAGATTTTCATGGATTATTTATTTATTGGATTTATCATTTAATGTACTGTTTTGGACACTTTGTTTTGATTGTTTTAAATAAAAGCACTGTCACTTTTGCACCTACCCCATGGCTGGAAGTTTGTGTCCTCATTTGCCCGGCTCATCTTAATTTCATGACTATCAACGATCCAGGTTCAAGAGGCTCCCCGAATACAACTGGTACACTGTCACAATGCAGTATGATCCAAAATACTTGTATATTATTATAAAGGCCAAAACAAGCACTAAAATGACAAATGACTTTACGGCAGACATATTCAAGAAGAATCTACTCTGCAAGATACATAACAAGCCAAAAAATCTTCAGATTGTGATAATGTATTCACACAGAGCAGCTCTTCCTGAGGAAAACTCAAATGGAATACAAAATTAAAGTGAAGTATACTGTTGCTGAAAAGGAAACCCTTGGACTCGATTTAGCACTGAAGGCAGGTGTTTCAAGAAATGTTCTACAAACATTGACTTCTTCAATTAAAAACATTGCTTAAGGAACAATGAAAACAACTGCTATCAGACAGAATTATGCTTAAGTAATGACTGGATAGAGATTATTTATTGACCCTTTAAGTGACCCTGGGGTTGCACTGGAATTATGCTAAAATGGAGAATACCATTTGGATGATGACTTAGAGTTTCAGGCTTACTCGTATGGAATGTTTACTTTGGTTACTAAGTGAGGGACTGGGAGATGTGAGCCAGCATAATGAAGATAAATCATGCTTATGTGCATAAGAATTTACTGGGCCTGCTGATTATTCTGAACTTTATTGCTCTGTTTGTTGACACTTTATTCATATTTATGGGTTACAAATCATATTTCTCATCCTTATTTTGTTACCTGTTTTGGCCTTCTGTATTATCAGTTAGCAAAGAATTACTCTTTTAGGCCAGAGAGCTTATATTTTTATGAGCATTCACATCCACTAATTATTACAGTTTTTCTCAATTGATTAAACGCAAAATCTTGAATTGCTGGCTAGATAACCATTTGCTTTCATTCAGTCCTTAAACGTATGACACTAATCCCGAAATGACAAACTCTTTTTTCTATTGCAGATTGGCTGCACCATTTGGGCAGATCTTCCAACACAAATCCCATTACTGAAGCACAGTTCTTACCACACAAGCAATCAGAAAACACTATTCTCTAATGAACACAGTGTGTCACAACTTGAGCTCGATAAGAACAAACCTCTCCAGCTGAAAGCACTGAGTGTCAAAATGCTTCACACTCAACGCTAAACTACTGACTGCATAAAATGTAGCCATGCGTGCTTAATGTGGTTGTTTTTTATTAACCTAAACATGGTAAATAGACAGGGAGTCAGAAGAGGAAGAGCACGAGCACAGACCAGAAGAACTGTAATATCGCATGATAGTCATGCTACTATGGTCCACCACATGTTTGTCCATGGATTGACAATGAGAGCAGCTGGGCAATGAGTGCATCCAAATCGTAGTCGCTACATAGTTGCTTCCATAGTCTTCTATTGTTTTAGAGTGCACCCAAGCCTGGTTAAGACACAGCAGGACATAATGCTCTTGCTTCCTTCAGAGAGAATATGATGTGGATGAGGCTTTGTGGCCTGACCCAGGCCAGAGACATTACATATAAGCTGATGGATGATGTCTGTCAAATACTGTAAAGTGACAGATAATTCATTTCCTTACAGTTGTTTTTTGTCATTTATGAACTTTTGTTTTACATTATGATTTCATACATTTGTTTTGCAGAATATACAGAACTGGTTTTTTTTTTTGTGCATCACTTTACTCTCTTGCAGTATCATTTTGAGTTTCAGTGTATTTGAGAAAATAAACATTTGAAACTTGGAGTTGCATATGGTGAACCTGTACACTTTCATTAAAGTTCAAAAAAGGGAAACTATGCACACAATTCTGAATACATGAAGCTCATGTATCAACTATATAGATAGATAGATAGATAGATAGATAGATAGATAGATAGATAGATAGATAGATAGATAGATAGATAGATAGATAGATAGATAGATAGATACTTTATTAATCCCAAGGGGAAATTCACATACTCCAGCAGCACCTTACTGATACAAAAAAAAAAACTAAAGATTGATAATAATGCAGGTAAAAAACAGACAATAACTTTGTATAATGTTTAATGTTTACCCCCCCCCCCCCCCCCCAGGTGGAATTGAAGAGTCGCACAGTGTGGGGGAGGAATGATCTCCTCAGTCTGTCAGTGGAGCAGGAAAGTGACAGCAGTCTGTCGCTGAAGCTGCTCCTCTGTCTGGAGATGATACTGTTCAGTGGATGCAGTGGATTCTCCATTATTGACAGGAGCCTGCTGAGCGCCCGTCGCTCTGCCACAGATGTCAAACTGTCCAGCTCCATGCCAACAATAGAGCCTGCCTTCCTCACCAGTTTGTCCAGGCGTAAGGCGTCTTTCTTCTTAATGCTGCCTCCCCAGCACACCACCGCGTAGAAGAGGGCGCTCACCACAACCATCTGATAGAACATCTGCAGCATCTTATTGCAGATGTTGAAGGATGCCAGCCTTCTAAGGAAGTATAACTGGCTCTGTCCTTTCTTACACAGAGCATCAGTATTGTCAGTCCAGTCTAATTTATCATCCAACTGCACTCCCAGGTATTTATAGGTCTGCACCCTCTGCACACAGTCACCTCTGATGATCACGGGGTCCATGAGGGGTCTGGGCCTCCTAAAATCCACCACCAGCTCCTTGGTTTTGCTGGTGTTCAGGTGTAGGTGGTTTGAGTCTCACCATTTAACAAAGTCATTGATTAGGTCCCTATACTCCTCCTCCTGCCCACTCCTGATGCAGCTCACGATAGCAGTGTCATCAGCGAACTTTTGCACGTGGCAGGACTCCGAGTTGTATTGGAAGTCCGATGTATATAGGCTGAACAGGACTGGAGAAAGTACAGTCCCTTGTGGCGCTCCTGTGTTGCTGACTACAATGTCAGACATGCAGACATGACTCCAAACTGCTAAACTCTAACTACAATTCCATTAGTCTTACTCAAATATCATTCTAAATGACAGCTTTGCAAAGCTCTGAACACAAATTGCTTCATTTAGCACACTTTTTTCACCTAGAAATATTGGCCTTCAAAATGCAACACCCTGATTACCAATTAGTCTCACTCATGTTGTGCCTGTGCAAACTCAACTGGAAGAAAAATATAATTATGTGTCAGAGTATAAAAAAGACCTCTAATACAGGTGTTAGGCAAGAAGATGGAGCAGCAAGAACACAGAGGAAGTGCAAAGAGTGAGAGTAAAAGGAGGCCTAGCAGGCAGCGAAGACCACGTTCAGGACGAGGAGGAGGAAGAGGAAGGCAAAGGCAAGCCAATATTTCCCAATGAAATACATACAACTTTGGAGGACCATGTAATCAATCATGGCCTAAGCATGACTGAAGCTGGGCAGCAAGTCCAGCCAAATCTGAGCTGCTTCACAGTAGCCTCAGTTATTCGGGCCCATAGATAAGAGAATAGGTAAGCAAACACTTGAGAAGTTTAACAGTACTCACTACAGTAATTACACTATACCAGGGGTCTGCAACCTTCACTATGAAAAGAGCCATTTTGCCCCCTCTTCCTCCAAAGAAAAATAGTCTGGAGCCGCAAAACATAACACAGCTGATAAACTTTTAAAAGTTTTAATCTTTTTTAAGATTTTACATGTTACAACCACAGAATACAACAAACAGAAGTGCAGTGTGCATGTGTAGGGCTACTTTGAAATAAATTAAACTGAACTATGCAGGCCTATTTGGGTCCTTCCTATACCTGTGTAAAATTAAAATAAAAACTAGCCCACTTTAATATAAATAAAACATTTAGCTGTAGCTTAGCAGCTTTAAAAAAGTAAACATAAAATTCCATTTCAGTGTGCTGAATCAACTGAAGCACCTGAACATACAAAAAAACCTACATCAGCTCCGGGTCCGAAATGAATGTGTTTCGTTTTTCTGAAAAATAATAGCATATTAAATGCTATTGTTGTCACCTGTTTAAAGTGACTTCTGTTTCTGAAGTTCGCTGCTGATCATCTCTATGTCGGGGCTGTACAATGTGACTTTGACCTTCACACAGGACTGCAGGCTCTCATGTGTGAGGCAGGAGCGATATTTGGACTTTATGAAGTTCATGCTTGAGAAAACTTGCTCACTTAAGTATGTTGAGCCAAAGACGGACAGGACTCCAAATGCATATTTTTTCATGTTCATATACGTTTCGGGAATGGCACTCCATGTGTCGAAAACAAATTTGTCGGGTTTGGGGAGGTTTTCAATATCACTCCATTTGTGCTCTTTAGCGAGAGTAGCCTTCTGACGGGTGACTTCTTCAAGATCCGCTGTCAGGCATTTGAACTTGGACACCCATTAATCTTTATCTGCTATGTCGTCCAGTTCAATTTCTAGATCGGGCTTACTCCTGTGAATGCGGATGTGTTCAGCAGGGATGGGTCGATGTCCAGGGGTGTGACAGGGAAGGAGAGAGTGTTTTTTTCCTTTCTGAACTCACTGAATCTTTCTCTAAATGCAGCTTGCATTTTCTGAACAATTTCCCGTTTGTTTTTAAAGTCGGAGAATAGATGCTCTGATATTTTTATGAACGATTCTTTCATGTATTCTCCGTCTGTGAACGGCTTACCCCTCCTTACGATCTCTTGAGCTGCCACAAAACTAGCAGCTGTAGTTGACTGTGTAGAAGTGATCCACTTTTTGAAAGTATGTTTGCTCTGTTCAGCTTTCCGTTGCAGTTCCGAAATTGCTCTCTTTCGCTCATCTTTTCGCTTATTTTCAGTGAATGCTGAGAGCTTGTTTTGAAAATGTCTTTCAACGTTACATTTTTTGTTGTTCGATAATTTATCGCCACATATTAAGCACACCGGTAAGCCAGCGTCGTTGGCGGTGAAGGCAAATGCTTCTGTCCACGCAGAATTAAACTCTCTAAATTAGATGTTAAAATGTATAACAGTAGTAGTAGTAGTAGTAAATAAACATATATATATATATATATATATATATATATATATATATATATATATATATATATATATATATATATATATATATATATATCCATCCATCCATTTCCCAACCCGCTGAATCCGAACACAGGGTCACGGGGGTCTGCTGGAGCCAATCCCAGCCAACACAGGGCACAAGGCAGGAACCAATCCTGGGCAGGGTGCCAACCCACCGCAGATATATATATATATATATATATATATATATATATATATATATATATATATATATATATATATATATATATATAAATACAAGTTAAATTAAGAAATTGCCATCATTCATTTTCATGGTTTTTATTTTTTTGTCAAGGCCAAAGGGAGCCACTACAAGGAGGCTGAAGAGCCGCATGTGGCTCCAGAGCCGCGGGTTGCCGACCCCTGCACTATACCATAAATTTATGGTCTCTGTGGATATCTAGAATGTACCATGTAATGCAATGTTTTGTCTTACATTTGCATAGTTATACTGTAAAATGTGTACCCTATAATGTGTGTATATACTTTTCACAGAACAGAAAGACAGCTAGCAAGAGGTGGCAGATGCTAGAAATTCACAAACAAGCAAGAGACCTCTGTAATAAACATGGCTTTGGAAAATAATGGCATCACCATGGGGGAAATCAGAGTCCTGGAAAACAATGTTTCTTTTTCACAAAGATGGACCAGTTCAGCCTGTCCACAATTGACCGTGTCTTGAATCAACACCATCTGAGGATGAAACAGCTGTACCATGGTCCATTTGAGTGGAACTCTGACTGAGTGAAAGAGCAATGATACTAATATGTGCATGTGAATACAGCATCCTCTAAGTATTCTTTAAATAGATGTCACTATGTACCTCAGTGTTCCTGTAAGTAGGCCCTTTGTCTGATATACTCATTCTCCCTATTTCAGAGAATGCTTGAACTTGATGCCAGTGCTGTTCCTTATGAATATATCTTGACGAAGGGTTCAACCTGCAGAAGACCAGGCGGCAGGGGAGGAACATCACTGGCAACCATGCCACCACTGTCAATTGGAATGGGTCAGTGTGGGGGTTATACATCACCATGAACACTTGGTGCCTATACTCTCCGTTTGTTAACATTCCTTGACGAACTCAAAAATATCCTCATCCTCCAGAGCAGCCTACCCTGTCATTTGGGATAATGTAAGGTTCCACTAGGCCGCTGTAGTCCATGACTGGTTCACCAACAACCCACGTCTTGTAGTGCTGTACCTTCCACCTTATTACCCATTTCTAAATCCAAAAGAGGAATTCTTTTCAGCATGGCAGTGGTAAGTTTACGAACTCAGAACCCAAAAGTGTGCGACTCTACTCCAGGAAAAGGAGGAGGCATGTGATGTCATCTACACAGATGAATGCCGGGGATGGATCCACCATGCCAGACTTTTTTTCCCCTACTGCTTTGCCAGGGGGAACATTGCAGTCAATGTGGATGAGGTCTTCTGGCATGAGAGCGCAGAGTGATCTGTTTCATTGCATTTTGCAATTGGTTTTGTCAGTTCAGCTGGACACTTTGTCTTGCAGTAACAAATAAATTTTTCTTTTGTTACCTTTTTGTATCTGTGGACTGATTTTTCTTGTAGTGTTTCTCATTTGTATTTTCATTAAATAGGTGAAATTACTGAGTTTTCCTACATACTACGTAAAACAGGTAACATTTGTGTTGCATATACTGTACATGTAGTATTGTAAATGCTATTTCAGGACAAAAAACCCTGCACTTCACCAAAACAAGAAAAAGGAAACTAATTTACACACACTTGTATACATTTGAATATGTAACATGGCCTCGTGATGCCAAAACATACACGAACACTTTTGATAGTAGTGTTTTGAATCTACAGTATCACAGCAGTGTTTATTTGATGCTCTGCAAGACATAAACATAATAGCTGTGTGTATTGTTTTGGTGGAAGGAATTGGTGTTGAGAAGATAGAGCCTGGTTTACAGTGCTGTCTTTCATTTTGCAAGAGATTTGTGGCATTTTGACAAAGTAGTTAATTCTTTTCAGTTTGTGTTTAGAGTTTTGAGAAATTGAGCCACAATTTCTGGAAATGTGTTTAAACATTTGGGAAAAACTGTATTGCATGCTGAGTGCTATCAATGGAAACCTTGATAAGCATGCAATACATGGCATCTGGCGGCCTCAAGTATTTAGACCGGTGTCCTGAACCGATGTGGGTTATGTCTTGTGGTCATTGTACGTGTGATCATTTTTGCTTGCTTGTGTGTGTCATCTGAGTGAAATGTTTGCTTTAAATGGCAGGATGAATGACTTTGAGTTGACGGTTTGCTTTTGGGCAGAAACTCTGGGATTTGAACAGATGAGTGAGGTGTTATGAAACTGAAATGAGGACCCATTCAGATAAATGTGTTTATGCAATTGAGAAAAACTGTAATAGCTTATGAAAAGTATATAGCACGCTCAAGTAAGAATTTCACTGTACCCTGAAATTGTGACAATAATGACCTTATAATAAAAAAGCTATAAACATATTTTACAAGTAAGATGTTCTGAAACTGAAGTTTTATTTTTTCTCTTATGTGAAAAATCTTAACTTATAAACCATACCAATTGAGAGAATACAGAAAACTAAAATATTATAAAAGAAATATTAATAGAATACATACCTTGAACAAATAAGTTTGCTTCAGCAGTTCCACCTCCTTGAAGCTTACAAGCTACTACTCCACTATTATTAAGGGAAACTTCTGAAATGATAAGTTCCAGAATGAGGGAATCACCATTTGTGTAATTTCGGGAGGTGAAATGACCCAGTGTTTCAATAGGTCCAAAGTTCTCTATGACTGTTAGTACCAGGGATGATCTCAGCATCCAGATGAGCACTTGCCAATTTCTCGTTAATGTACAATTGAAAGAAGCAGTGCCATTTTCAAGAACAGCTGCATTTTTTGGTCCTTGTAGAATCTTTTCACTTGCTGGAAATAAAAATGGTGCAAATAAAAAAGTTAATAAAGGCATCTACACATGACATACAGTATTTTTCCCCATTTTAATACTACGTTTTATCAGTGAGTGTATAACACTTCTGCATGACGTATGTGTATTCTGCTAACATTTGTGTGCATTTCATTGGTTATTACATAGTTCCAGCCTTTGATATTACACAATGTCAAACTTTCTGCACTAGGAATTTTGCTAAATGTTAAACAGAGTTGTGAGAAAAAATATCTGTCGTTATCTGGTTTTCAGTAGTATTGCATAATTTGCACAATGCATTTTGTAGTATTGTTTCATTTACGTACAGGATTGCCAGGGAGAAAAAAAATAAGTCTACAGTGTGGTGTTTTCTGTATTGCCTGTTTAAGACCCTCACAAGATGCAATCTACAGATATGAAAATGTTATGTGAACTCAAACTACTTAAAGATATATTCTGGATCATTTGCTTCGGTATTCTGTTTTATCATATTGAGACAAATATAAATCTGACTTAGTGTTAACAGTGTCTCATTGAAGCATGTCATGCCACAATAAATAATGCTTCAAAACAACTGCAAATATATTTTTCAGAAATGGTTATATGTTTAATTCTTAAGCTTTGGTACGACATCAAATCACAATCAAATCTATTAGTGCGATCATCTTCTCAGAAATGTTTGTTCTGCCGGAACCTTCAAAATATGGAGTATTCCAACATGTAGGTATCTGAAGGCTCTGATCATAACTGGTAAGGTCAGTTTTTATGTCTATCTTATCAGAAAAACGATGAGTTAAAGTGGATCCATGAGTAGCTAATAGGAAATCATTTTTCACTAGCAAGTACTTAAGTACTTGTGTACTTTTGATAAAACACTCCTATTTATTCCTAAACACTTCTGCAACAGTAGTCCATATAGAGACATGTGGCAAAGTGTAATGTAATGTAATATAATGAAAGGAGACCGGTCAATAACTACAGGAAACATCTTTTCTCTCTCCAAAACTATCTGGTCACCTCTCTTCTCTGACATGGAGCTGTTGCCACCTTCCTTGCAGCACTGAGCCCCACTAGTACTGACATGAGGTGAAACTTTAAACATGCAGAAGCAGACTTCTGTTCTGTTCCCAAAACCCACTTCCAGCTGGGACCACTCTGTCCTTTTACCCCTAAACTTAGACATTCTTTGAAATAATAAGACACTGCTGAATGATCAAGGATTGCCTGCCTGTAAACAGTGGAACCTTGGTGGCTTCCCCATTACGAATCCTTAGATTTAGCTGAAGTGAAGTTCCCAATAGAGACTTCAAAGGGGATTACCCCATACTACCCAAAATCTTGGAAATTAACTATACTTATGCCTCTTATGATAGCCCACCAGGCAGTTATTGGGGATTTCTTACCACATGCTTGCATGAATTTTGGGTGGACCATGCCCTGATACTTTTATGTATTGGCACTATAGGAATAGATTTGTGTCCATGACTATATTGTGATAGCCTTGCAATCCATGTAGTGTCTAACATGGTTCAGTTTGCTGTCTTGAATCTGTGTAAAATACCAGTGTGCTAATCAGGGGAGGGGGGTCCCAGTTAGTGCTCTGCTGTTGGCATAAATCCTACATCTGCTAATATAGAATACAAAATAATTAGCTATAGTGAATAGTGGCAGTTAGAATATGCCTACCATAAGTAGATGATTTACATCAAACACAAATACAACAACATTTATTTATATAGCACGTCTTCATACAAATTATGTAGCTCAAAGTGCTTTACAAGATGAAGAAATAAGAAAAATATAAAAATATGATTAGACAATACTAAATAACAAAGCTTTTTGGAGTTAGGTGAGTACAGCGGTCCCCCCAGCTGTAGACTCTCCAACTGCAGTTTCAGTTACCCACTCTTTGAAAATATTAAATTAAAAAAAAAAAAGACAAAAGTTTAAAATTGATTAAAACTAAATTAACCACGCACCTGCATGGCTGAAAAGTGTTGAACCCCATTCATCATGAATGATTCCATTGTCCAGTGTTTTTCCTGTCATCCACTCCTGCTTTGCCACCAGCCTTTCTCTTACTGGGAGTCATGCTATAGCATCTATGGGGTAAATGTTACCCACGCTCGCAGTATCGCTATAGATATAACTTTTCTTTTGCTCAATATGGCTCATCCATGCTCGCAGTATCACTATAGATATAACTTTTCTTTTGCTCAATATGGCCCCAAAGCACAAAAGTAATGATGCTGGCAATTCTGCTAAGCCAAAAAGAAGATGTGAAGTCCCTCCTATAAGTGAGAAAATCAAACTTCTTGTTTTAAAATTGAAAAAAACAAAGTCGTATGCTGAAGTTGCCAGAATGTACAACAAGGATGAATCATCAATGTGTGAAGTAATAAAAAACAACAATGGAACTCATGCTAGTGTTGCTTGTACCCCCAACACTTTAAAATAAACTATCAAAGCAGAACAGATTTAAAACAACCAAAATGTTGTCTCTCAGACTTCAAGAATAGGCATGGCAAGAGAAGAGAAGTGCCAGCCTTAGATAGTAAAAGAGTCTATACTGAGATTAGGCAACTGAATATAAATATTCTGTGATGAGATAGGGACAAAGTACACACTGAAATCTTTCAAGCAAAAAAAAAAAAAAAACAGACCCCTTCAGGACATGGAAGATAAGCAAGAAACATTCAGTGCCAGGGCCATTTCCTAGCATAAGCAAGTTTAGAAACCACTTGCGTTACCGTAGCCAGTGGAGGAAGTCCCAACTCAGATTGATAGGTGGGATGAAGAGAGTAGAGAGAATCAGTAAACTGTTTAGGGCCCCAAAATGGCTTAAACAGTCATTCTCAATGTCCCAGATCCAAAAGGGCCTATAAAAATGCAACGGAGAGTCTAAACTGACATCAAACTTTTTGACATTTCTGAAGTTAAACATTCCACGATATAGCATTTTGAGTCTCATGCTTTATTCTATGAATAATTTTGCTAAGTTCGCTGTGTTGCTTTGTGATTACTTCTTGTTTTTAGCTATCTTGCAGTGGTTCATTTTTTGCTGTTTGATTTGTATGATAGTAACCTTAATGTTACTTTGCACTGATTGTTTTATTTCCTTTTGGCTCATTTCTGCTTTGAAATTCTTAAACTCTTCCTCCCTCACTATTCTTTGTTTCTCTGACAGCTTTTGTAAAAGTACATATAATGACTGCATTCCATCTGCATCCACTCCCTAAATTGTGGGAGTAGTATATAGAGAGCTCAGTCTGAAATAAGAATTGGCTGTAAGTGGGTGCAGGAGAGGTATGAAAATATAAAGAATGTCTTCATGCCAGCATAGAAAATACAAGCAAAGGTTCAGATCAACAAGATCTACAGCAGGGCTCTTCAACTGGTGGCCCATGGGCCACAACCTGCTTGTAAAAAATATTATCAGGCCCATTAAAATGGATTTATCATCACAGATAAAATTATTTCTGCACTGATTTCAAATTCCTTGAAGAGAACACTGCTTGTTCTCTTTGCTCCTCCCCTTGCTGTCACATTTAGAGGCCCCTGACCTACAGCCTCAAGGAAGGAATCTTTTTTTTCTGAAGTGACCACCATACTGTTTTATTGTTTCTATTTCTTCTTTTGACTTATTGATTGACAATTTAATTTGAAATAAAATGTACAACTATTAGTTTTAGAATAATGTATTTCTGATCATCATAAAAAATATTGTACAAATCAAGATAACCAAGTGAGACATGCAATCTAAGCACACAAATTTCACATATCATTTGTTTCATATTTGTATTCAGTAGACCCCTGCGAAGTCGCAGTTCAGTGTTCGCAGCCTCGGTCATTCGCGGATTTTTCCTTAGAACCTATCTAATAATTTTTAGTGGAAACCGCAAATATCCTCCGCAATTTTTATGGATTTTTTCGTGGCAATACTGTACTGTAGAGAGAACAGGAAGCAACTGTAGAGGAAAACACGTCTTAGGATGGTGAAAGTAGCCAATAGAATTTGAAACTCCAACTCCCAGCAGTCCCTGCAGTGGCTCTGATTGGTCTTCTGCTGAGGGTGCTGAGGCTGCTTGGGGTCAAAGGATGTCAGCGCAGCTTTTAAAAAGGGGGCCGGTGACCAAAATCAAAACAAAAGTTTTTGTAATTTGTGTTTCAAAATCCTGTCTCTCTGCCTGCCTTCTGTTGGGTTACCTGTACTTATTCGTTTTGTCCTGGTTCGCTTCGTGGTTGACGTCTGGATTGTCTGCCGTCTGCCTGTGTACATGAGGACTGTAAGTGGATTCATGGCATTCCTGCAAAGAAAGGAGCGCTCCTGAACCCGTCTACCCATCTTCACCATTTCAGAAACTAGCGGTAGGACTATCTTTACATTCCTATTCAACATGTGGATCTTTGGACTATCTATTTTCATCATTACATTTCATCCGTTGCCGTTTTTCATGAACGTTTTTCATGATTTACTGTGTGTGTTTTGTTGGTGCTTTGTTGTATTTAATGTGTAATCGCTGAAAGGGGAACAGGGGTGGTATCGTTGTTTTCATTTATTTAATTTGTTTTCATTACATTCTTTATTTGCTGTTTGATTACCATTTTGCTTTGTTTTTGTCTCTGTTTGTGAGTACATGAAGGTTGGGCCAAGGCTGGGTGCATCCCTGGAATCTCGACCGTAAAAATAAATAAATTAAATCTTAGCGGCACCGGACCACTACACCATTATTCATTTCTCCTTGCTGCTGATTGACTGTGATGCATCTCCAGCTGAGTGTTTTTGTGTTTTCCGTTTTGTTATTCTTAACCCTTAAACCGCCACAACCAGCTATAGTCGTTTCCCAGTGCCATTTGCGAACACGCAGGAGCTGATCAGTCAGTGCCATACATTCGTTGAGCAGCCAGACTCATGACTACTGCCAGCCCCTTGTGAGCTGGGGGGGCTGAACGCACCCCCTCTTAAAAAATGCTGATAGACTACTTTCACATTGCTCCCTTACTTGCTGGGCTTACTTGCAGCTGCTCTGTCGTGTGATATGCTTCTCACGTGGCGGTACATCAAACTTAAAAGCCTGAACAGCACCTGTCCTTTTTGGCTGATTGCTTTGTTTCTCTTTCCTCCCCCAGACATCCTCAGTTCCTTCTGGGGGTCCCGCTCTCGTTGTTCTCCCCTACGATATTTGTCTATTCTTTAATCGACAACTAACTGAATACTGAGCTCGTTTTACTTCTGAAAGAGACATGTTTGTTTGAAGTGTTTGAATAAAGTTCCTGTCTCTACAATCTCCTGTGTTTCTGTGCAATTCTGTGGCCCAAGCGTGACACCCTGCAGCACTGCAGCCTCACTATCCCTGGGATTGAGCCGCTGCGCTAGACTAGCCTGCCAGCATCAGCATTTACCTCTGTGTGCTTGAGTGCAGCCAGTTATAGTGCAGTTGGCTCAGTTATTTACTGAATTTCCTCCATGGCGTCAGTTGCACATTGTATATATTGTTCCAGTAGTTTTTTAAATAGTTTTTACAGTTCATTAGCAGTGTGTAAAATGATCAGTGTTGCAGTAATTGTGATGCTCTTTGCATGGAAAAAAATGTGTTCCATTAAAATTTCACTTTTTCTTTGTGAATTGTGACATTTATCTGAAGTGCAGCAAAAAAGTATTTGGTGTCCAGGGATGCATTAATCCCCAAGTATGTGGCAGTTTAATGGTTAAAGCCCCAAGATGCCGCCGAAACACCCTGCACCTTCTAAGGCTTCTGGCAATGAAAGCGCACGTGCATCAATTACAGTACATACAGTACAGCGGTAACATCAGTATTTTACATTCTAGCTCTGTGGGATACATAGCAGTACAATACT
This sequence comes from Erpetoichthys calabaricus, assembly GCF_900747795.2. Classification (NCBI taxonomy): domain Eukaryota; kingdom Metazoa; phylum Chordata; class Cladistia; order Polypteriformes; family Polypteridae; genus Erpetoichthys; species Erpetoichthys calabaricus. The sequence continues at coordinate 202,606,802 of NC_041397.2, forward strand.
GTGTAGTATACGGGTTTACCTTTACATTCTTTTTTTTTAGTTAATGTACTAAGCTTAGTTTGAAATTAAATTAAAGTGTTTTGGGGGCATATTTAGGGTTTAAACTATAAAAAATAGGCGTTTTTTTAACCACATCCACAATTCACGGTTTTTCACAATTCGCGGGTGCTCTAGGAATGTAACACCCGCGAATTTTGGGGGTGTACTGTATTATGATGCCAAAGTATTAACCTTTCATTAAACAACAAAAAAAGTAAAAAAGACAACACTGGTTGTAACAGTACCTCATGATACTGTCCTAAATTTAAGAAAGTCACTTTCAAATGAAAAATAAAAATAAATGAATCAGTCTTTGCCATATGCAATATGCAGAGAATATTTAAAAAGTATTAGGTTTAATAAGCAACCTATCATTCTGAAACTTGCTGCCAACACTGGGGCCAAGGCTGGAAACAGCTCTGGACGAGGAGCCAATCCATGCACACACCTAAATGTCTATAGGGATACGGGAAGAAAATGAAAACTCTGCCGTGACTGGGGACTAACTAGAAACTGAGGACACTGGATCTATAAAGCAGTGGCACTAAGCAATGCACTACCATGCCATTCTTTATTAAGAATGTGGGACATAAGTATATTTTATAACAGGTATTTGGAACAGAAACAGATTCAAAAGAGTTTATACAGCTATTAGCAAAATATAAGCAAAACATTGTAGTAAAGACAGGAACTCAAATGAAATGTTGGGGTGCCAACCAGACCACCCCATTTACTTGGAAAAGGTTGAAACAAAATAACAAGTGTAATTACCATAAATACCTCTAGCTACTGGCTAAAATAACATCTATAGCAGTCAGGCATGTAGTTCGCTCCGTCTTGCAGGTTGTTTATCTTCCAAATGAGAGAACTTCTCCCAATAGCACCCTATTTTATAGTTCCTAGACCAGAAGGGGCAGAGTAAGTTGGTGGAAAGTGAAACAAGGTGGTTAGAGATCGCGCCCCCTTGTGTTCCAGGTTGGTAGTGCTTATCTTTGACGAGCCAAGAAGGTGAGCCTCTGAAACGCATGCATGACAACATATAATGCTACCTTTGGAAAATGATTGATAATTGCTTTCAGAAAATGTTGATTGTTCAGATTGCACTAAAAAGTAAATGCAAGTCTTTCATATGTTAATTAACTATTTTACCTATTTCACCATCTGAAAATAACAATCTGGCAACTGTAAAGAAAACTTAAAGTTAAAATATAAAGTAGTCATGTTATTTATATATATTTCAAGGTTTCTAAACTCTTTTGGGGCCCCCCCTAATGGGACAACACACCGAAGAGCGTACCGCAGCACAATCAGCGCATCTGTGGAAGACAGCTTATCCGTTGCCAGGGCAACCACAGGTTCCCAGGGCTGCAGCGGCTCTCTGCAAAAGCAAATCCGAACTGATCACGGTCGTGCTATAAGCACTGTCATTGATTGGTGATGCATAGAACATTATAAATGTAGGGAACAGCATTACTTGGCCAATAATCTGGCCACGACCCTGCTGGATTGCTGTGTCTGTGTATAGGAGAGTAGTAGATCCCGCTCCAATAAATAACCGTGCCATTTCTGTTTCAAGCTGAATAAAGTTGGTTTTGCTAAAGTACTGAGACTCAGCCTCGTGTTTTGGGGTGCCATGACCATAGAAATTGAAAAGAAAATGGCTGTCATCCAAAAAGAACAATCCTAAAACATTCTATTCTAATCATCAGATTTTAGTCAAGATGGAGATATTTTATCTGAACAAAAGTCATCTTACTATGAAACAAAGTATTTTGTTAAATGGTAAATTCACCCATTAGGATCACAAAGTTGACATAAAATCTACCCGTTTGCTGAACCAGCCTGCAGTATAAGACATCAACCATCAATGAACGGAATGCAAACCTATCAAAAAGACCTGACTTTGACCTAAATTGTCCTCTGGAAATCTTGAAGTCAAGTCGTTCAGCACTTCATCACAGTGTTTTAGAGAGTAAAGTGCTTTTTTAGGTCCTTCACTTAATCTAAATTCATTTTTTTAAAGACTTTCATTCTCATAAACACTGGTTCAGCTGCAAAGAAAGGACAAGGAAATGATCAAACAATTTTTTTTATTCCTAAGAGGTTTCAAAACATTACTTTGCTTTTTTCACATATTTTTTCAGTGACTTGTAAAACAGCCCACGTGGAAATTCAAGCATTCAGACAAACTAGCAATTTTGCAAAGCATCTGAGTAAGCATCATGAGCAATTTAACAATTCTCTTTATTTTATTTCTGAATTGGAACCAGCATTTATTTTTTTTCTGGATAACCATTTCCAGCAGATTAAACAAAATATGAGTGATCTGATGAGGTGACATTGAAAACTGACAATGGGAATTTCAGAGGACCTTCTCAGTTCAGCTGCATTTCATGTCTAGTAAGGAGATAAGTTTTATGTTGCTCTTTCAAAAAAAAAAAAACAACACCTGCAATTCATTGCATAAAACATTTAGAAAGATTTAGGCTGGCCTGGGGTTTGTACACTGCTGCCTCATGGATGCAGCGTTGCACACCATTGTCCATGTGGAGTTCTCCATGTGCCTTCATGGTTTTTCCTCTGGGGACTCTGGTTTCCCTCTGTTTTTCCCAAAGATATAATGGCTGGATTAATGAGAGATTTTAAATAAGCTCTTGTGTTGGGTGTGTTTTCATGAATGTGCCCTGTGATGTACCGACAGCATGTATTGGGCTGTTTTTGTGTCTTGCACAATTCAGGTTCCTACACCTGGAACCTAATCCTGAATTGGATTAACTGGATATTAGAATGATTTTTTACCCCACATATTACAGTTTTTCCTAATTGCTTAAACACATTTCACTGAAAGTGCCCTCATTCCCTCAAAAATTTAAACACAAGATCATATCTCACTCATCTGAGCAAATCCCAGACTTCCAGCCCAAAACCAGTCAACTCAGAACCATTCACTCTGTCACTTAAAGCAAACATTTCAATCAGATGACACACACAAGCAATCAAAAATGATCACACACGTATACAATGACCACTAGACAAAACAAGGATCAATTCAAAACACTACTCTAAAAACTTGATACAACCAGGAACCATATATGTCAAACTTATCAACATTTCTATTGTAAGTACTCAACAAAACAATAACAGTGTATAGATGCATCATATGCATGACCAAGTTTCATATTTTAACTTTCCTCAAATGCACTGCTCCAAATGCAACAGTATATAAGCGCATGCACAACAAAAGAAAAAAAAAGTTATATACATGTTGTAAAACTAAAATAAAGTTACAGTAAATAAAAAAGTTCATAACAACAACAAAAAACTGTACGAAATGTATATAAAGTTAATGAATAATTTCTGCCAAATACTGTACATTACTGACATTACTCATCAGCATAATGGGTCGGGCCACATAGTCACATCAGTGTCACACAAGTTGTTTGCTCTTCTAAGGCAGCTAGAGAAAAATACTTGGCTGTGTCTCATCCAGGCTTGGATGGACTCTAAAGTGATATCTCACAGGCTTCCTCCATGGCCCACAGAAAAGTCCTTGCATCATAAGTATTCTGGTCATAAACCTTCTACTGCCATTCTGAGAAGAATGGGGAATATGCTGGTGAGAACAAATTGGAAAACCTGGGATGATCAGTGAACCAGTTACATACGTCTACAGCTCAGTGAAAGCTGACATTGTTCCAGATCACAATGTATTGTGACAACTCTGCCCTTCCAGCCTCATTTTGTGTTGTCGCTCAACATTCTCAAAAAGGTGATCTAGGAAATTCAACAGATGTGCTGTGTTGTAAGGACCCTGAATGGCATGATGGTGGAGAACCCCATGTTCACTTATGAACGCACTTATTATGACATATGGTCACATCGCCTTCCTGCTGCCCAGGGATTTCCACAATAGCACGCTACCCAATAATGCTGCGGCCCCTTCTCCTTCTTTTAGTGAGGTTAAATCCAGTGTTGTGGGGTTCAAAGTCTGTAGATGTTTGTCTATATTTTCATTATATTTTGCTCAAGACAACACTAGATGAACATAAACTCAGGACACATCAAAGAATATCCTCTTCCCAATTGTACCTCACTTTCAAAACAGCTGTAAAGACAATAAGAGGAAGACATGATATTGCCTCAGGCTATCAATTACTTTATAATCTGAGAAAGGATGGACATCTGGGACAACAAGTTGCTAAATGGGTTTACAGCCTGGGAAAGGAAGACATGCTAGTAGGTACTAAACAACATCAAAAAGTTTTATTGTTTGGGGAACTGGACGAATGAATTCATTCTTCATATTGACAGCCAGCCCATTGGAATATCTAACAATCACATGTTGCGAACCCCCCGGGGAAAATTTTATAATAAATATGCCTCGTCTGAACAGCGACATCAGGAGAAGAGAACAGAACGACGTCAGAGGAGGGTGAGAGTGATGTCAGAAGAGGGCGCCAGCAACATGCGTCCGTTTCCATCTGATCATCAGCAAAGCATCTCATGAACAACTACGAGTGCTAGATCAGAAGCCACTTGCAACATTCATCCTTGTCATCTTTTAACTTTTCGTAAGCTTTTTCTAAAGACTATATATATCCAGACCTTTCTTTCCACATTTTCTTTTATGCTTTTCTCCACTGGTATTATTATTCATGCAATAAATACCACACTATTTTTAACTTTCTATGCTTTGTCTTAATTTCTAGAGTGACTGAAGTGATAAGGTTGATTTCTTTGAGCACCTGATGCAGCCAGAGGTTTGCCATTACATCTGTGCTGTGAGGTTTATTAAGGCTGTGGGTGAGAGCTCCACCCAATAGAAGGGAACAGTACGTAAACTAAGGCACTCTTGGCTGATAAATGGCCTATAGTCGAGGATGCTGTGCCTTTGTATGTATGAATATATTCTTGGAGACCAAAAGTAATATTTAGATCTGGGATATATTTAAAACATTGTATGTTATTTGTGCTGATAATAAGTAAGTCTCTTGAAGTGCAGAGAGAGTGACAGGCTGTGGTCTTAAACCAATTTAGTGGTTTAAAGTTCTAGAGGCTAACCAGCTGTGTGTGTGTGTGTGTCATTCATGGGGCACTGTTGTGGTTAGGGTCTGTGTGTATACGTATATGTATGTGTGTGACAATCTTAAGGTGCGACAGTAGACCAACCTGGTAATGAACCTGATGAGTTCACTTACCCCTAGGTAAAGGGTAAGTAGTGGGAGATATCACGATACCGTGTTTCCCCAAAAATAAGTCGGGTTTTATATTAATTTTTTCTCTAAAGGTTGCACTAGGGCATATTTTCAGGGGATATCTTATATTTATTCATGTACAACAATATACATTTATCCAAATACAGTCATGTCATCTTCTCTGGAATATCGTTATAACTCTCCACATTCAAACCTTGAATTCCAACTCTGACTTTCTTGCTACTCCAGCCTCTTTTAGGATCCTCCAGGATCGATATGCATGCTTCAACGTTTGATGAATGGTTTCGATGTGATGAAACAAAATGCAGACATACAAATGTATTTATGCTGCTTTTCTATTCAAGTGTTGCATATTCCCCAAAGTAATGACACAATACATTTTAAAAGTCTCACATACCATCTTCTGTGCCTTTTTTTTTCTTTTGTACCTTTACAATACCATCAGAATGTACGGCATACATATTTAAGCCACAGAGAAAAAAAAATAAAGACATAATGAAAATATCTATTTTGTGATTAAAGTGTAGTACTAGGGTGTTGTACCGTGTTAGCCATTATGAATGTAGAGAAAAGCCAAGCAAAATGACACCTTTTATTGGCTAACTAAAAAGATTACAATATGCAAGCTTTCGAGGCAACTCAGGCCCCTTCTTCAGGCAAGATGTAATACAGAGACTGGAGTTCCCAATGTTTATATACACACTCTAGGACAAGAAACAACATTGGTAAATCTTTAAATGAGAAATTTTAAATGTAAAATATTAAGATTCATTCAGGCTAGGGTTAATTTAGCAAGAGAGAAAAGAACAATGTATTTTCAAGATCTCTGGATAAGATAACTGTCCAACAAAGTCTTTTAACGTTTGTAATGAGTTTTTTCAAAACAATGTAGATCTGTAGACAGGTTGTCTGTCATTCTGAGAGATGTAAACAATCCTCATATCTGGCCATAAAACTCTTGTCTCTATTCAATCCATGTTGTAATGTATTAAATTTTAACATGAGTTTAACTTCCCATTCTTTTCTCTCTTGCTGTGTTTTGAAGTTGCCCATAAGCACTGTGACTTTAAAGTCCCTCTCACAGAGTCCATGGCTGTAGAAGTGGGTTGCTACAGGAACATCTGTATTGCCATGTTTAATGTGGAACCTGTGTAAGTTCATTCTCTGGCGGAGTGTTTGTCCAGTTTCTCCCATGTAGAGTGCAGTGTCAGGACATTTAATGCAGAAAATTAAGTATACTAAATTTCGGCTTTAAACTCGAAATGTCCACTTTAACCTTGTAGTTTACTTTATTATTATAGTAGACTGTTGTAAACATCATCTTAAAACTGAACCAGTTGTTAATCACTACGTGCTTCTGTGGCTTCCTCCTAACCTGACAGCAGCGGTAAGCAGCAATAGATCGCCACACATAACGCATTAACTTTATAATATTCCAGTTCTCTGCTCATTTAGAAATCTTAGATTTATACTTGATATTACTTTCATGATGAAATGCATTAAAATATGTATGTTACATTTTACAGATAAATCGTTAACTTTGTTTAAATAATGAATACTGTTAATAGTTACACATATAGGGGTGGCACGGTGGCAGAGTGGTAGTGCTGTGGTCTTACAGGGAGTTATGTCCCTTGTGATTCCTGCCTGGAGTTTGCATGTATTCCTGGTGGGTTTCCACAGTGTGCTCAGTTTTCCATCCAAAGACATGAAGGTTTGGGGATTTGGTGAAGCTACAATGATGCCAGTGTATGTGTGTGATTGTGTTCACCTTGTGATGAGCTGATGCCCCATCCAGAGATTTTGTTTCTGTCTTGCACCGATGCTTGCTGGAATGGGTGCATCCCCGAATTGATGGATGTAATCATTAAACATCCTTTTCAAAGATATTGTGGCAAGGTGTCCTCGGAATTTAATGGATGTTTCAGGCACACGCGTCACATCACGTGAAGTATAAACCTGGCCTTCAGTGCCTTACTTTTCAGCTGACGATCTTGACTAGGGCTTATTTTTGGGGTAGGGCTTATATTACAGAGCAGCCTGAAAATCATGCTAGGGCTTATTTTTGGAGTAGGTCTTATTTTCGAGGGAAACACAGTAATACATCCAGCCACATCAACAATAATGTATTAAGTTAGAGTGTTACTGGCATCGAGCTCAAAAATTCTCTACAATGAAAGGACAGAGATAAGCACACTGTACAGTAAAAGTGTGAACTTCTACTGTATGTACACTAGTATTGTATTTTTTTACTGTACCATGACCTGGTACATACATACTGTATGACTTGCAATGATCTTACCTCTACATATTACAGGCTTTGGATCTTGATTTGGTCTGATTTCCATTCAAAGCGGATGTTGTATACCTGCTTCATGTTCAGTATGCAGTCAATAGCGAATAAGCGAATAATGTTGGCCATGACTATTTTTACAATTTCTTATTTTTGTGTGTCTGACAGGAGTCTTTGTCTGCTTCCACTATGAGACCACCTTTCAGTTCTACACACACAAATAACACACACACACAATGCATCTTTGGGAGCTATAATCAATGTCCAGTGTACAAAAAACACAGTGTAAGATCTTAGTACAGTGTAATTTTTCTGTAGGATTTATTCAGTACTGGCAATATGAACATTTTTTTAAAGCCCCAGGGAGACTGTCCCTGTAATTATTCAAAGTAGGCTTTCTAAATCCCATAAACGTAAAGTGCTTTACCTGCTTTCAATTCTGAAGGTACGGACTATGGAAGCCACAGTGTAGCGACTGAGATTCTGATGCACTCGTTGCCCAACTTCTCTCATTGTCAAACCATGAACAAGCACATGGCACAAATATCATCTGATATTATATTCTTTGCTTTCCTCTTCTTCATCTTCGTTCCCATCCCTGTCTGGCTCCCTATCTATTATACATTGTAGGTTAATGCAAAAACAACTACAATAAACACACACACAGCTGCATTTATAAGCAGTCAGGAGCTTAGCATCAAGTGTGAAACAATTTGACATGCGGTGTTTGCATCAGGAGAGCTGAGTGCTAATTGAGCATAAGTTTTGACACATTATGTTTGATTAGAGAGAGGAGTGTTTTCAGATTGGTTGTATGGTTATAAGTGTGCTTTACCAATCGGATTTGTGTTTGAAGATCTACTCAAATGGACCAAACGATCTGTGATATGACACTAACGACAGGAACACAGTTTGTAATTCTGAGAATGGGAATTTTCAGGACTGAATTAAAGTGAATGATTATCTAACTGACTGTTCATGATATAGTGTTTAAGCAATTGGGAAAAACGTTAAGACTGATCTGCTTCTTCTGTACCACTACCATGTCTAGCTATGCTAATTGCAGAATGTCTGTGTATGCCACCTCAGATATGATGGTAAAATAAGATACAGTAGATAATCAATTCATCAATGGAGTAAATTTTTCTGTTTTATATTAGTGACATAAATTTCTATATAGTCAGTAAACTTGTGAAATTTGCAGATGAACCTAAAATCGGAGGAATGGCAGACACTGAGGATGCAATAAAAACAATTTGAGAAGACTTGGACAAGCTTTAGAACTGGGTAAATGCTTGGAAAATGCAATTTAATGTGGGAAAGCGCAAAGTGTACACATAGGTAAAAAGAACATCGATTATAAATGCAAGATGGGAGACACTGTTATACAGGACGCAACCTCTGAATAGGATTCAGGGGTTCATGTTAACAATTGAGCAGAAGCTATTAAAAAGGCAAATAAAATGTTAGGTTTTATCATAAAAACTGTTGAATATAAATCAATAGATGTCATGCCGAAACCACATCTAAAGTGTTGTGTTCTGGTTACCATGCTACAAGAAAGACATAGCAGCACATGAAGGTGTGCAGACAAGTTCGTCCCAAGACTTAAGGACATGTCCTACGCAGACAGATTCAGAGAATTAAACCTGTTTAGTCTTGAGGAGGAGAGACTGTGTGGTGACTTAAATCAGATCTTCAAAATTCTCAAAGGCATTGATAAAGCCAAATTCTTCCAACATAATGGTGAATTCTTTACTCAAAGACACCAGAAGAAATTAGGTGGAAGTGCATTTAGGATTGAAGTCAGGAAGCACTTCTTTACTGAAAGAGTGGTTGGAATCTGGAACAAACTACTGAGATGAGTAGTTCTGGATGAGCTATTGGGACAGCATAGCTATTAGCTAAATAAATGAGCCAGGGTACTGAATGGTCTCCTCTCATTTGTCTAATTTCTGATGTTCTTATGCACTGCTTAGTTGCTCAGAATGAACAGGTAAGGGCCACTAGGGGGTTCTTTTTCCTGGAAAACTGGCCCCATTAGGATGTAAAAGTATGAACTGACATTCCATCAAGGACTGGGTTGTGTCTTGCATCAATGGTACCAGTATAGGTCTGTCAATTGTGTAGGAAATCTGTGAGGCTTTCACTGGAAAATGAAGATGGAGTTACACTGAAGTTATGCATTTTAATAAATTCTTGTTTACCATTTTGTCTGGTGAGGTGTTCACTGTTGGTCTGCCCTGCAAGTAAGAATGTTACTGTACTATTCACACATAGTAATACTACTCATATTATTATCAGGAGCTGTTTATTTTCTTCCTTACCAGACACGACAACTGCAACCCAGAAGATTCCCTCTGAGCCTAACCCACCTCATTCGGCCACCCTATCTGTTAGCTAAAAGTAATGAAGGCACACTGGTGTGACCAACACATGAGCATTGAAAAAACACTGCCCCGAATTTTCCCATTCTTGTCTTGGAGCAACAACTCTTTTTGTCTTTCTTGTCTCATTTATTTTGTAAGGTACCAGCCACTATGGTCATGAACTAGATTAAGCACATTTAATAAAACATAAATGGACATTATTATATAACTTCTTTGATACTTTTATTTTTCATATAAAAAATGGCAAGGCTGAAAAAAAAAGTAGCCTAAACCCTAAGAAGTGCATTATACATATTTTCCATAGTTACTGGGTTGAGTTCAAGACTAATGCAAATATTATGTTTTGTGACCTTATGCTTTACTAACTATTACAAATCTCAAATCAGAAATTTAGTCAAAGTGTTAAACAACTTAAAAACTCCCTTAAAGTTACCTTTCCTTCATGTTCATTGCTTTCAGTTTTCTTTTCTTTTTTCATCCATCTCATGCTATAATACAGTATGATAAACTGCCATGGTTAATAATGTATTTGTCATTACTGTATCTCAGTTGAAGCATTGCTATTTAATACAAAAATCTTATTTTACGTACTAAAAGGATATTATTATTGTAAAATTGTCAGCTTTTCCTACATGAATCCATTTTTTAACTTGCTTATTTATAGTTGTGGGAGCTATTTTAATTTACTTAACATGAGTTATAATAATTTCACTTAATACATCCTACATCAGCAACCACCTATTGGGAATGCATAAAATGTGATACCTATGAAACCTGATCAATTGAAAGATTTATTGCCATATTTTTCCATGCTTTATTGTCCTTTTAGTTTAAAAGCCTCTTATACTTTCATGCAGAATGATTACTGAGCAAGAAAGGTATAAACAAGAAATATGAAAGAAGTGTCACCCATTAGTGGAGATTTTGTGTTCAAAACAATAAAAACCTACCATTTCTTGGACTGTTGAAGCTTTAAATGAGCCTTTTTTCAAACTCATACTGTTTAAGACTAATTGAAGACTTAGGCATACTTTAGTTTTAGATCAAAGACCAAAAAAATTAAAAGCTGCCTTCAGATGTAAAGTACAGACACTGTACTGTAGTCATTTCAGTATTTAAATATACTCCATTATTCTTTATAAATACAGTTATAAGCTGTTTTGATGTCTGTTTCTTGCATGTGCATTGAAGTTGGTCCACCTTAAAATAAACACTATATGGTGTATTTGGGAACCCCAAAAAAGAGCACCAATGTGGGGACTACAACTCCCATCAGCCAGCAGGAGAGTGCTTGCACTGATGGGACGGTACGTTCAGTACATACAAAGTTTTGTAATGGGCACAACTCAGTGTCATCAAAGACCACAGGTACATACCGCGTTTTCTAACAGTGGTTCTTTTTGTCTTATCGTGGGCTGTTTTTAGCCATGTTGAATTTTCCAAAAGACAGTTTTTCCTGTTTTTTTTATAAATAACTTAGGGGAAATCTATTTATTACATTCAAAATCAGCAAAATTGTAACTTTGTGTGTTATTATGTAAATTAATCATTATCATTTCAAATTTTCATCCCAGAATTTGAACTCTTGGCTTGAGCTTGATGTTTTAAGATATTTATATTAAATTCCGTTTTTTTGTTCACATGTTTATAAAACTGCAAAGAGGTATTACTTACAAATACTATTTTAAGCACCATGTCCACAGGTGGTACTCTGTCTTAAAAAAGCCATTTTTCTTATTTTAAATTATATATATATATAGGCGGCACGGTGGCGTAGTGGGTAGCGCTGCTGCCTCGCAGTTGGGAGACCTGGGGACCCGGGTTCACTTCCTGGGTCCTCCCTGCGTGGAGTTTGCATGTTCTCCCCGTGTCTGCGTGGGTTTCCTCCAGGCGCTCCAGTTTCCTCCCACAGTCCAAAGACATGCAGGTTAGGTGGATTGGCGATTCTAAATTGGCCCTAGTGTGTGCTTGGTGTGTGGGTGTGTTTGTGTGTGTCCTGCGGTGGGTTGGCACCCTGCCCAGGATTGGTTCCTGCCTTGTGCCCTGTGTTGGCTGGGATTGGCTCCAGCAGACCCCCGTGACCCTGTGTTCGGATTCAGTGGGTTGGAAAATGGATGGATGGATGGATATATATATATATACGAGCTGTATATACCCGGCGTTGCCCGGGGCAGAAGTAACCTAATCGGTCAAACACTTACATATATACCAAAGTAAACCTAATCGGTCAAACAGCTTCATATATACAGAAGCGAACCTAATTGGTCAAACAGTTATGCATGTGCAGAATGATTTTACAAACATTATGCGTGTTAACAATCATTAAAAAGAAAAGATTGAGGAACTGTTCTTCTATATGTGATGAAGCCACTAATAAGACAGATTTTTTTCAGGACCCAGCTGTTTCATAACTAAACTACTGCCACCCCAAAGTAATGCCTAATAGTGGTTTTTGGGGTAGCTGTGGAATAAAAAGGGTGTTTTTTAGTCAGTAAGAATCTGACAGTACCCTTCAGTACGGGCTGAAGGGTGCCTATGTAAGGTTTTACATCCTTCCCGTATGGAAAAAAAAACATACTAAACTTTTTTTTCATCATTACAGATAATCTCAGTCAAATCGAAGTACGCATTCTCAATTTATTTTTATCTAATTTTTACTTTTTCACAAAGCCATCCCATGCCAATTTGTATGAATAAACTTTTGCTAGAGAGTTAGCAAAAGTTTATTCATGCACATATTTTAATACGGATAATCTATCTCTAATCAAGGTTCTCATTTTCATTCTAATTTAAAATAATAATAGATACTCATTTTTTTCTTCTGTTTTAGAAAAACCAATCTATGCCACCTACGTCTTCGTCAAGTCAGCTTCATCCAGCTTCATCACATATAGAAGAAGAGTTCCTCAATCTTTTCTTTTTAATGATTGTTAACACGCATAATCTTTGTAAAATTATTCTGCACATGCATAACTGTTTGACCAATTAGGTTCGCTTCTGTATATATGAAGCTGTTTCATCGATTAGGTTTGCTTTTGTATTTATGTAACTGTTTGACCAATTAGGTTTGCTTATGTATATAGATTAGCTGTTTGTCTGATTAGGTTCGCTTCTGTATATATGAAGCTGTTTATCCGATTAGGTTCGCTTTTTTTATATATGTAACTGTTTGACCGATTAGGTTTACTTTGGTATATATGTAAGTGTTTGACCGATTAGGTTACTTCTGCCCCGGGCAACGCCGGGTATATACAGCTCGTATATATATATAGCAAAATACCCGCGCTTCGCAGCGGAGAAGTAGTGTGTTAAAGAGGTTATGAAAAAAAAAGGAAACATTTTAAAAATAACGTAACATGATTGTCAATGTAATTGTGTTGTCATTGTTATAACTGTTGCTGTCTTTTATATATATATATATATATATATATATATATATATATATATATATATTATATATATAATATACACACACACATAAACATTTATATACATATACATATATATACATATCTACATATACACATGTACATATATATACACACATACATAAACACACACATAAGACTTACTGAGTGAAACGGGCTTTCATTGACAATCATGTTACGTTATTTTTAAAATGTTTCCTTTTTTTTTTCATAACCTCTTTAACACACTACTTCTCCGCTGCGAAGCGCGGGTATTTTGCTAGTATATATATATATATATATATATACATATACACACATACATGCAGTTTTAATAACACAGAAATCAATATAAACATTAACATCATCATCATATGAGAATATGAAGTAATATATAAGAAGCACATTTCATATAAATATAAATTATTAAACAGTAAAATCTTCTTCTGTAATTTGCTACCGTGGCAATTTGTGTGTCTGTCCAGGATTTTAAATGACCTGTAGCTCGCAAACCGTTGCACCTATACACTTGAAATGTGGTACACATATAGTACGTCACGTCTACTATCCGCTTTATGGGTGATGATTGTTTTAGTCTTTTTATCTTTATTTTATTTTATTGTACAATCAAGTCCTATCTGCGCACAGCAGGGCAGCCGTGGGCGGATGCGTATGGTGTATTCACTCGATGTTATCGTGCATTGCGCTGTCAGTGGTATTTTGATAAAAGAATTTGAACAACATATAAGAAGCGTATAAATTATTAAACAGTAAAACATTAACATTTAAGAAGTAAAGTTACATTAAGTACTACTGCTGTGCCTTCGGGTATACCTCATTTTTTGTTTGCCCATTACATGCTTAAATGTATACATTTTTTGGTGCACCTACCCGAAAACACGCGACATATAACCGAGCGTGGCAGAAGCATGGATTTTAAACACGCGTTGAGTTGATGTGCTGGTCTCCCTCGTGAAATAACTGGTAATGTTTGACTAAAATCTACAGCGAGTAAAACGACATTAGCTCCTATTTTTTTTTTTACGATCTCTGAGATGTTGCTTTTTTCGGTTCAAGGCTTCATAAGCTCTTTTATGTTGTATGGTGTACTTATCCCAAACCATCATCTTTGGATGTTGCAAGACTTTCGCCTTGTATGTAGATCGGGGTAATTACATTCATTGCATTCCTAGTCTGAATCACAATGTGATTGTATGGGTGGTTACCTGGCACTGTAGGGTTGCCACCCGTCCTTTAAAATACGGAATCGTGCCGCGTTTGAGAATGAAATTGCGCGTCCCGTTTTGAATCAATACTGGACGGGATTTATCCCGTATTTTTTTTATCATTTTTTTTTTAAAGCAGCGTCTCATGCAAATCATCCCACACGCATTTTATGAAGATGCCTCCTTTCCTACTTTTGATTGGGTAATACTTGATGTCATCGTTAGTTTGATTGGTGTTTTTAACTGTCCAGTGAGTAGGGCGTGTCTTTCAACCGTAAGCAGATTTTTTGCACTGGTATCACTGACCTCGACGACGGCGACGTTATACGTCAAAAATAAATTACGATAAATGACGATTTTAGCGATACTTTATTACGACGGCGGCTACATAGACACGATCAAATAAAAACCAAAAAATCAAATAATCATTCTACATTTTCAAAACGTCGAAAAAACGACGGAATGAAAAAAAGGCCCACCCGACGACCCACCCATTCCATTTTTATATATATATATATATATATATATATACAGTATATATATACCTGTAGACACTACAGGTGCTCTCACAGTATTCTTTAAACCCAGTGTCTTTACAGACAAATAAAATACACAAAGAGGAATAAACACAATGTACCAAGTAAACAAAAATATCACCACCTGCAGCCTCTCTAAACCCACGTATACAGCTGACCCATGTGGGTGGCATGCCCTCTTGACTATTGTAGTACCACAGCAAAGCACTTTTTCTCTTTTTCCAACTTTTTCTCTCTCTATCTCGCTGGAGTTGTTCTCTCTTCCTCTCACCAATTAAGCATTTATCCCACATTCATCTTCTATTATAATTTGTTTGCAATTGATATTGACTTGAAATTAGTATCGTTATTTTGGTAACATCATCATAAGTCAATTTTGTATTCTAGTTTGTGGATGGTGACCATCATGGAGCTATGTCATTTATGGCTTTCATGTCATTTGCCAGTCATATGACATATTGGGTCATCAGTCCCTGCCTATATAAGATGGTGGCACACAGTACATAGCATCCAAGCTTTTGGATATAAAACAAAAATGTACTGACGGGAAAAGATTGCTTAGTTATGGGTAGGATCTCATTTTGAGATCTCAGTTTTTTTTCCAATTAGTTTTTGACCTTGGAATGGGAAATAAATACAGATGCCACAGAACCTGTTTTAATTCTTTTTTTCATCCTGGGAACAGATGGACACTGTAGAGCTAGGCATTACAGAACTAGTTTATATGAGAAAGAAAGATCAAACACTTTGTTCAGAGTCATTTGTCATCAGGACAAGATAGCCAATCAAATGTGTGCAATGTCACATGTCCCAAAACCCCAAATGTGTGTTTTAACATAAACATGGCTCATCTGATGGACCAAAAAAAAAAATGAGAACAAAATGACATAAGGGTGAAGACAGAGATCAAGAGATATGAGATCATCTAATTTTTATGTCAGAAAACGTAACCAATGAATAACAAAAATCGCTAAACCAAAACTGCCCAGGACATTAACCCCTTGACATTTCTGATTTTAACTAAGATTTGATGAGACTGTTTATATCCAGACTTTGTTATCTATTTTCTTTTCCATTATATTTTCTTCTACACTGCTCAAAAAATTAAGGGAACACTTAATCATCACATTCTAACACCAAGTCAATTAAGCTTCAGGAGCTCACCTTACTTTAAATGTTTAAACATTATTGAGCACATTTGCCACTTACTGTAGTGCATATTTCTTCTGCGCTTTTGTCCCCTGCGCTTTTGATAAAGTGCCTTTATCATACGCCTTTCCTATTTTTATTATATCAATCCATTTCAACCTGCTTATTCTAGACTCAGACCAACTCAAAATTGAATTTGCTTTCAGTTGTCTTTAAGAGAAATTAATGTATAGAATAGTATATCCATTGTGAAAAAGTTTTGTTAATTCTTATGCAAAGTATTTGTTGCTTTATTCCAGGACTAAACAAAAGCTTATATTTCAGACAGACCAGGGGGGTATTTTTCGTACGTGGATTACTCGCTTAGCCAGATGTAATTGTTGATGATTTGGCCTGATCCTGGATCTGTCGGTTTTTCGAAACTCTTGCTGGAAGTGTTGTCATAGCAACACATCCTAATCCTCAAACCTGCTCGGAGCAGGTTTGTTCTACGTAAACAAGGATTAGTTTACACACGTAATCAGTGACGGTGCGTGGAAGTCATCCAGTCATGGCTTCGCCATTCATGAATGAGCAACCAATAGATATTGGTGTGCAAATTATATGAAGAGAATTTCATATAGAGAGGGTTTTGCGCGATCGGCAAGATCCTTTATTGCTCCTGGAGGAAATTCTTTTCGAAAGATACCGCTTTAGCCAAGGGGGAATATTGTACCTCAAAGATTTATTAGTACCTTATATTCGAAGTCAAATTCGGCGAAGTCGGGCTCTCACAACCACACAGACAGTATGCATTGCTTTGAGGTTTTTTACAAGCGGCACTTTTTTTATATACTGTAGGCGATGCGGAAAATCTAACTAAAAGTGCAGTTTGCCAGGCAATTCGTAAAGTCTGTTTGGCTCTGAAATATTTCCTTCGGGTTTTCATAGTGTTCCCTGGACACCTGCATGTGCAGACAATAAAAGAGGCGTTTCATGCCATTACAAGTAGGTAATACACAGGCAAAAACACCCACAGTTCCATGAAGAATCTCAATCAGCCTAACATTCTCATTACCAGGATTTCCAAATGTGATTGGGGCACATGGGACTGATCACAGTGGAGTTTGATCAAACATTATTTGCAAAATGTACCTCTACTCCTGATAAATAATCAGACACAGTGTCATCATCAAATATTTGACCTTCGTCAATATCTCGTTGGTCAGACACAGGTTCTAGGGATATGACATTCCCTGCAACTGACCCAACAAAAAAAAGGGCTATATGGCACACATGGAGAACAAATATATGCAATGACCATCCTTTACCTGAAATGAAGTGACCACTGCATCCTGCCACTGGTTCTGAGGAGGAGCTTCCCCCTGGAATGCCCTCAGAAACAGGGCGATGGGCATTTTGCTGGAGAGCCAACTCTTCTGCAGGGGTTAGGTCTGGACCACGTGGACCTCCACCTGTTTTTTGCTTGTCTGCCTTCTTATTAGCTTTAAAATTAATGTTTTTTATATTATATATGATTATTTATGTCAACAATTCTTTAAATAGTTATATACCAATATTTACCAGTTTGAAGTATATTCTTGTACTTCACTTTAACCTGTTCCCATGTTCTCCTTGTGCTCACGTTTGATCTGGAATTATGACATATTAAATAATAATTAATCTGACACATAGGAAATGAAACGCTGCATTCAGTAAGTACAATGCACACTACTTAGCGTTTAATTTGTCGGCCACTTTTTGCCAGCCGTCTTTTCTGGTCTGGGCTGCTTTTGCAGTGTTACCCCTTGTGCATATTAAATCTTGAAATTCTTCATGTCGTTCGAATAAAAGGTCTTGCGCCGCGTGTATGAAGAAAAAATGCACCCGTTCTTTCGTCATTTTGTTACAGCCTATCAAAGACTTGCTGATCATGTTTTCTAGGCTCAATATATAAGGGCTTTTCACTCAGCGCGGGCGTGCGCATTTATCTCGTATGATTAGATACAGTTAGACTAATCTAATACACGGCTGCGTTTGAAAAACCGACCTATCCCGGATGAGTGTCACTGGCATTAAGTTATCCAAGATGAGGCACCTGATCTCGGATGATTTAAGCAACGTACAAAAAATACTCCCCAGGACTAATCACAATAAATGTGATCATAATAGTATTTTTGTGCCTGGACAAAAATCTTTCCACATCTTTTTACACAATATATTCTTTAGTCGACTGCTTGTCACAGTAGCCATTATTGGCCTTGACTGTCTACCATTTTACTCTCCTCCGTCACATTAGAATTCTGCCATAACAAGGATGAATATCTGTTCCCCATTTTAACCAATATTAGGGTTGTCTGAACTATTGGAGAAATACTTAAACTTATTGGAAGAGGAGATATGTGTGCTGAAAACAAGGTGGGCATTCTCCCGAGTCAGACATTGTCTAATTTTTATTAATTGACAATGATGGCGCAGATGAAGGGTTGTTTATTATTGACTCAGCTCTTCTTTGAGGTAATTCTTTTTAAGACATTTTCAAAAAGAGTCAAAAATCAAAATCAACTTTTCAAAAAAAATAAAAAAACATAGATGAAGCAAAATGATGTCAAAAATGATAAGTGAATTGCTCCAGAGGTGTTTATAGCAGAGCAGCACAGACAGCAGAGCATGGCTGTCACCAGTGCGTAAAGCATTCTATTAAGTTTAGAGTACCTTCTAGGGCAATACTGACTGAAGTGGTGATTTTTATGATACATATAACACATGTAATGTGGAGCACAGACATCAAGGCAAAGAATGCATAGCGTGAAATTGAATATTGGCTTGACAAATTCACAGAAATCATGGAGCCCATGTGGAAATTTAATACAGAACGAGTACAAAGGAATAGCAAAAGTTTATTACATGCCTCATATAATACCAGCATTCACTTGTGTCTATTAGTTTCATTTTTTACATTGAACTAACTTTTTTGGCGGTGCACACTGCAGTATGGAAAGGACAAAAATGATAATTTCTATGGTTTATTCCTGTACAATAACAAAACAATTTAATTTATCAAAAAATTTATTAATTCTGTACCTATTAAATACTGTATTAACTTTCCTTAAATGTGTAAATTACAATTTCCCCCTGATAGTATTTATTACATTAACAAGTAACAGGAAGGTACTGCAGTTATTAGTACTACTGCTTCCGGAGATTGAATTATGGTGCCCAGTCACTTTGTGAGTTTTGATCACACAGCCTGTTTGGTTTTTGTGTGTGTGTGTTTTTTTTTACAGGTATTCAAAAGATTTGTTGGCCAGGTTAGGGATAAAGGGGATTACTGGAGGGAGTTCTAGCCTGGTGTCTCTGCAGCAAATATAGTCCCACTCTCTACTCTCTCTGTGATTCTATGACTTGGCCAGAAGTGACACAGGAAAGGGTTCAAAGCTTCCTCCTGTACATACGGCAGGTGAGAGAAGAACCAGATGGAGAAGTAGGGGCAAAAACTTGACTAGCAGGAGACAAAGAGACAACCAGAAAAAAAAGAGGCAAGAAGAAATGTTTCACTAGAGGTACACTATAGCATCAGGTGTTTACTGTTTTGTCTCCACCACTGTTTACCTGATTTCCCCTTTGCTAAATCCTCTTTGCCATTCCTTATTTGTTATTTTGTTAATAGAGTTCTTTAATTTAATACTTTACCCTCTTTGTTGCAATTTTGGGTCTGTGGCTGCTGCTAGAGTACCCTCTACCTTCCACACACTTTGTCTTGATCATTTCATACCTGAGATTTTTTTATTGTTTTGTTTCCCAAGGCATTTCTTAATTCTCTAAAACAAGAGGTGCTATTTATCTATCCATCTATTTTTAAAAGATCAGTAAGGGGAGCCAGGGCTTATGCTGGCAATATCAGTGAGTAAGGCAGGAACCAGAACTGAACATAAATGCATACATACATTGGAAATAGAAGTGATTGACACAAAGTTACCATCTTCAAAAATTCTCTTAAAAACAAACTTCTAGAAAAGGTAAGTCAAAGTCAGCTCTAGACCAAATATCCATCCATTCATACATAGGGTATGATCATACATCCACCTTAATAAAAATTTAGTGTCTACATGCCCGTTCAATGACTATGTCTCCGCCATTCCAAAAGTTGGTGTATCACAACCACTTTTAGTAGTAAAATGTGTTGTATTTGTCATTCCAATAGATGCTGCATCAGAAACATTAACACCGCTTGACAAATTACAAATGGTATACGGTATATAACAAAGACATAGGCATTTTAGTTTACATCCCAACAGATGGCACATCCCAAACATTTGTAGTAATGCATTTTATTACCACAAATGTTTGTGATGCACCATCTGTTGGAATGACAGATGCAATGCATTTTACTGCTACTTGCATTACAAAATACATTCTAATAGATGGTGCACTGCAAACATTAACGTTTCATTCTATCTTACACTGACAGCACAGCTATTAAATGGATAAGTGTCTGAGTATCTCTGTTTCTGTTCTGTTGCCATGTCTTTGTCAGTCCAACAGATGGCACATCACAAATTTTTGTATTGTTAAAATGCATTGCATTTGTCATTCCAACTTATGGTGCATCACAAATATTAACACTACTCTTACGAATCACATACCAAATGGCATACAACAGAGACTTATGCATTGCATTTGCGATTCCAACAGATGGCACATCACAAACATTTGTGGTAATGCATTTTATTACTACATATGTTTATGATGCATCATTAGTTGGATTAACAAATGAAATGTATTTTATTGCTACTTGCATTACAAAAATACATTCTAATAGATGGTGCACTGCAAACATTAACATTGGATCAATGTTGAACACTTTGATTTCAATCAGTCTTCCACTGGCAACACAGCTAGTAACAGGATAAGTGTCTGTTTATCTATGATTCCATCCGGTTGCTATATTTCTGTCAGTCCAACAGATGGCACATCACAAATATTTGTAGTGTTAAAATGCATTGCTTTTGTCATTCTAATAGGTGGCACATCTCAAACATTAACAGTGCTTTTATGAATCCCATTGCAAATTGTATATATAACAAGGACACATGCATTTTATTACTACAAATATTTATGATGTGCCATCTGTTGGAATGACAAATGTGATACATTTTATGCTATTTACATTGCTACATACATTCTGATAGATGGTGCACTGTAAACGTTAATGCTGAGATACAGTATATGATGATTGTTTAGATTTTAACCCATCTTACACTGGCGGCATAGCTAGTAAAAGGATAAATGCCTTGGTATCTGTGTTTCTGTCCAGTTGCTGTGTCTCTGTCAATCCAACAGATGGCACATCACAAATATTGCATTTGTCATTCCAACAGATGGTTCTTCCCAAACATTTGTAGCAATGCATTTTATTACGACAAATATTTATAATGCAACATCTGTTGGAATGACAAATAAAGTGCAGTTTATTACTACATGCATTACAACATTTCAATAGATGATGCACTGCAAACATTAACAATGAGGTCTACATTGACTACTTAGATTACACCCCATCTCAGACAGGTAGCACAGCTAGTGCATTCTTAAAACACAATTGGTTAAAGGCTTACTAAGGATGATTGTGTTAAATTTGACTTTGTTGGTGTATCTACAGTATATAATAGGGAGAACATTTTAATATTAGCTTATATATGGTAAGCAAGTAAAATAAATGTTATTTGTATAATTTAAATAAAATCACAAGTAATGGGTTGACATTAAAACTTAGTGACATAGTGGTCAGTGCTGCTGCATCAAAGCTCCAGACATGGAGGTGAAGTTTCTAAATCTGACGGCTGTCTGTGTACAGTTTGCACAGTTTCTCCGGGTTCGCCTGGTTTTTCTCATGTTTTCTACATGATGTACGTGTTAAGACAACTGACAGCCATGAATTGGCCTGGTATGAGTAAGGACAGATGTCTGTGTGAATGTGCCTTGTTAAGTAATGGTGTCCCATCTGGGGTTGGTTCACAGTTTCCAACTCATGTTGGAGGGATAGGTTCTGGTTTTCCTTAATATTTAAGGAGCAAAGCCAGTTAAGAAAGCAGAAGTGTTTCTTTTTGTTGTGTTGCACCAAATCTCTGTCTAGGAATAAAAATGGCTAACATTTTTTATCATAATGAGTTACAGAAAATATTAACATCATAAAAAGTGAGAGTGTAGCTTGGCAGTTAAGGCAAATATAAATTTAGAGTTTGTAAGATATTTGAAACTTTATCCCCAAAATTAAAATATGTAATTTATGAATGTTAAAGTTTGCCCTGCATAAACCATGAATGCTTTGTGATCAGTGCCATTGTAAAAATTAAAGTCATAAGAAATTTGTTTTGTCTTTTTTCAATGTATTAGTCAAATCATTTGTTTATAAAAGACAGGAATTGTTCAAATGTGTATAATTATGGTGCTATTTATTACTTGACTAGACTCAAACATGTCATACAAACTTCATGACTTTGCTTGTGGCTCCTCCTGGAAAGACATTTGGACCTCATCATCCAGGAAACTCTTAGGGGTACTGCTGAACATACAGTAAGGCTAATTGAATGAGCATTGCTGATGTTAGGATCTGGAATGAAAAAAAGATCGATCTGAAAAATACTGTATGTCAGGAAAAGATCAGGAAATGGGTAAATATAAAATGAACCAGTGGACAGGAAAGGGTCCAAAATGCCAAAAAGTTAAAGAGGAGCGGATCGTTGAAAGCTAAAATGTCAATGAACCTCCTGAGAAACGTTCTCTAAAAAAATTGCTAGTTAAAATGTTGCATTCTTTTATTTTTGTGTCTGTAAACTAGGACATTGGAAATACTGCTGCACCATCTTAAATACTCATGGCATGAGTATTTAACACACAGTAAACCTCAGTCACATGACAGGCAATGTCTCTAACTGCTGGAAAAAGATGGATCAGGGCATGAAACATTAATGGAAAAACAATGCAAGGACCAAAGCCTGAGAAAACATCTAATGTGTATCAAAGTCAATTCACATACCCAAAGCAGAGGTTAAAATGACATGAGCTCAGTAGCAAGAAGAGGTTTAGAAATTATCCACAAGCTGAGAAGATGAGAAACGTTCACCATCAGCTTACAAAGAGTAACGAATGCCAAAAATGGAGGCGTGCATCGAAAAAAAATTGTATCATTGAAAACTTAAAGTTAAATGATAAAAGTCATTAAGCAAAATATCAAGAGAAAAAAAAAGGCTTTTTAAAACATGGCAGAACACTTTCAGGACTCTCAAAAAATTCATAAACCTCAGAAAAATGAACAAAATGTTAACTATCACAACATTGATAACAGTAAGCATCATGGCAGTGATGTCAAAAATTAGAAAAACAATTAAACAAAATGGCTTTATGATATACAGTAGTGACCCGGGTCCACTTCCCCGGGTCCTCCCTGCGTGGCGTTTGCATGTTCTCCCCGTGTCTGTGTGGGTTTCCTCCGGGCACTCCGGTTTCCTCCCACAGTCCAAAGACATGCAGGTTAGGTGCATTGGCGATTCTAAATTGTTCCTAGTGTGAGCTTGGTGTGTGTTTATGCGCCCTGTGGTGGGCTGGCACCCTACCCGGGGTTTGTTTCCTGACTTGCACCCTGTGTTGGCTGAGATTGGCTCCAGCAGACCCCCGTGACCCTGTAGTTAGGATATAGCAGGTTGGATAATGGATGGATGGATGGATATACAGTAGTGAAAACATAATGAAAAATGTGATAAAAAATGTATCTGAAGTATAAAATAAAATTAGACTAAAGGGATTAGATTAAAGGAAATAATTACAGTTAATTCCAGATGTAAATGTAGGAGACCTCAACTGCCTCACGTTCTTAATGGTAAATCTATCTCCATATGAAGAGCAACCTGACTGATGCGCAGGCCTACTATATAACATTAGATTGCTTGGCTGCTCCCTTGGAGTGTTCAGCTAATTTTGAGGAAAGGCTGAGCTACAGATCATGTCAATATCTGCTTAGCAGACTTTAATCTCTTTTTTATACCATTAATCCACATAATATGCTGCGCCAACATGACTGCCAGCGTTTTCCTAGCCAAGCTGTAAATAGGCGCATCATTTTATTTTAGAACTCAGCCACTTAACACATAATTGGCACAGAAGCAGTTTTCTGTAATAAGGATATACAATCTGTCCTGTTTAAAATGTGCATTAAATGCTATATCTTTGCTTCTTTGCACTTTGGATTCAATAAGAAGAGATGGTAAATTGTGCGAAATATTAAAAGGAGATAATATCTGTTTTGCCTTAAAAGATGTATGTGTGTGGAGCTTTACCTTTTTCTGCACTGTTCTGATTCTTTGCTTTTTTATCTACAAAATGCATTACAGTGTGGCCAAGTGTGCTATTTTCTTCACATAACAGAAGATTTCATACTTTTCGTTATATACAATATCTTGCTTTTACCTTAGAGAGGGTTCGAAGAACATACATCCAAATGAATACTGGTTATGCCAAAGCCTGTTTAAATTTAATGTTGGCCCATAGGCATTTGAGTGAAAAATAAAGCAGCATATTGGCGGATTGATTTTAATGTCCCACCTGATGCATTGCTAATGCATAGATATTCTATATTACTCAAGCAGTCATTTCTGACTCAGAGTTAAAAATGCAGTTCTAACAAGAAAGTTAGGCCTATTCATCTTTGTCTAAGGCCACACAGACTTCCAAACCAGATAAAAAAAATAATTAAATATAGAAGTAGCAGCATACCAAACAATAATAGATTTTAAAATCCGTATTTGGCCAAGGACACCACAATGCTACATATAAAGCAAACTTTTGCACTGGATATGTATAAATAATAATTAAATTTCTTAGCATTGGTTGTAATTTAATAAATATAATGCATAATTTCTCAAACATCTGACAACTCTGCTGAAGTAAGTATACAAATTTCTTTTTCATTCACCCATTACAAATTCACTTAATTTATTTTCAGTGATGCAGGAGCCAGTGTCTCCCTTGGCACAAAGCAGAAACTACAACTGGGCACAGTGCACATTCCTTGTACCCAGTCACACACTGATAAATTTAGTTACCAATTAACCCGACAAAAACATTGTTCTCACAGATGCAGGAAGAGCAAGCAAACTCTATAAAGGCAATACCCCAAGCTGGTATCTGAATCCAGGACTCTGGAACTGTGAGACTGCCATGCTAACCACTGAGAGAGCCTGCTGCCCTTTTATTTTTTAATGAAAAATCAGAAATCATGACCAAAAATACAAAAAAGCATATAAGAAAAAGCTCAAAAATGTATGCTATACAAGATAGAATAGAGTCATGGCTGTGGAAAACATCTTGCATTGTTCCTCTTCTAAAGAAGGCAGACACCTCTTCACCTAATGACTACAGACCAATGGCACTTACATCTCACATCATGAAGACCTTTTAGAGAGTGGTCCTGGACTATATGAGCCCTCTTGTGGTAGACCACCTGGACTCACTGCAGTTTGCCTATTGGAGTGGAAGGTGCAATAATCTATCTGACCCACAAGGCTTATTCTCAGCTAGGCAAAGCTGGCAGCACTGTGAGGGTTATGTTTTTTGTATTTCTCCAGTGTCTTCAATATCATCCAGCCATCACTGTTAAGGGGTAAACTCGGAGATATGCAGGTGGATGGGCCTATTGTGTCCTAGATAATGGACTAACTGTTAGGCAGACCACAGTCTGTGAGAATCAAGGACTGCATTTCTGATACATACGTGAGTAACACTGGAGCACCACAAGGAACAGATCTGTCTCAGTTTCTATTCATTCTGTTCACCTCAGACTATAAATATAATGCAAGGTCATGTCATGATTCTGCACTTACGTGGTGCAATGATAAGGGAGATGAAACAGAGTATAGGAGTCAGGTAGAAAACTTTGTTTCTTAGTGCAAAGATAATTATTTGTAACTTTACATCAGCAAAACCAAGGAACTGCTTATTAACTTTTGCGGCACCGCAGAGACTCTTTGTCCGGTCACTATACAAGGAGTGGATGTACAGGTACAAGTACTTGGAGGTCCACGTCAAGGGAAGAGAAGGGAACAACAGTGCAGAAGAACGGCAGTGAAAGTCAGAAGGATTGTTTTTTTTCTAAAATAGAGCACCAAAGGAAACAAATCTAAAAGGCCAAAACAAAACAGTCAAAGGTCAAAGCAGAAAAAAGATTTAAAAAAATCAAACAAACAAAAGACTTATAAAATGGCTTAAAATAAAGACGACATGATAAACATTGCAGTCTAAAAAATCTATGAGAATTTCAAGGGATACAAATTAAATGTCAGGTGTTATGACAGTAATGTCAAAACTATTCAAATTTAAGAAGCTCCCTATACTTAGAACTTTTGGATTTTTGTAATAGCTACAGAGAATTGCTCAATGTAAACCAAATTTTTGATTTGCAGCAACAGTAAATAAATCGAACAGCCTGTTTGTTTTGTAAACACTTTGGAAAGACTTTTTAAAAACTGGGTGATTTGGAAAGGAATGAACTTTACTTTACTTTACTTCACAGACATTTACTTTATGTGCAGTAAACACACTTCACAGTCACAAGAGGCTGGAGGCTATCCAGCAGCATTTTGCAAAGGCAGGTAGTAACAATGGATGGAGAGCCAGTCCATCTTAGAGTTAACTTACGCACATATCCGTGCCCACATTCACGCAGGGAAAAATTAGGTTTGGGAATTAATCTCATGTGCACATCTTTGGGGAAATGGGAGGAACACCAATGGAGCCAGTTAAAAAAACCCACACTGAAGTATGTGCAAACTTCAAACAGACTATGACTGGGTAAGGGATACAAATCCAAGACACTGGATCCACAAGCCAGCAGTGCTTGAGTTCAATATTAAAACTATTTTATTTGTTTTTACTGTATACAGTTCCATTTGTATATAAAGGAGAACTTCACAAGAAGGTGCTACTATAATGATGCTACAACTGAATCTCAGAATCACTTCCTTTTAAAGTGACCTGTGCTACCACAGAACAAAGATAAGAATACACCAGACATCAGGTAAGTTGATTTGTGTTTTAAATTAAGTGATGTATTTTAATATACTTTAGTTAACCATGGAGCTGAAGACTGGCAATGTCTTGGACTTTCGTTGGACATGCAAGTAAGAATTTTACTGTACTACTTCTACTACTACCCATTGCATGACAATAAAATCACTTATTAAAAGTAAGATGTTATAAAAGCCTGAGAGGAAGGACTGGCACTTCGCACCTGTCCATCAGCGTCTTTTGTTTTGTAAATGTGTTGATCAGCACAAGCAGCCAGCTGTCACATCCCCACCATCAATGGAACTCAACTCGGGCAAAAAGTTCTCACAGTTCAAGGCTCCTTATGTGAGTGTGAGGTGCCTGGAGTTATATAGGGTAAATAATATATCGTCATTTGGAATGCATACATTTCATGTGTGTTCCATGTCTACAATGATCTGTGCAAATATAGGATGAAATGCAAGGCAGGAATTGTTGAACACATAACTAAAAAAGAAACGTTTTTCATATTTTAATAGTAATTGACAAAATGTAGACATGAAGTGTATATTGTGTGAAGACTGAAGTCCAAATATCATATAAACACTTTTGCAAAAGGTACAAATTGGAATTGGAGTACAGAAGGGCAACCCTGTCTTGGTCCTTGGGTAATGTAAGAAGGTGCTGTTAGGGGAGTGCTCGAAAAGTGACTTGAAAGTGCTCCTGACCGGCAATGTGGTGACACTGGAAGCAGTCCCAGGTTTTGCATGAAAAGATCTCCTCACATTGGGGAGACAGAGTCGGGAGGCAGTGGGTGACATTCTTGGATGAAGGAAGGAGGGAGAATTCCACTGAATTGTGTATTGCTGATTAATTCTTTGCATGCATGATTATTGGAAGGACGATAAAGATCTTTTCTTAAACCCAGAATCATGTTGGGCATTACTGTGTCTGCAGTTTTGGGCTCAGTGGTGCCCCCTTTGTGGTTATAGTGTATTTAACAACCTGATTATGTCTAGGGGAGGATTAAATGACTCACAGCTGTCACTGAAGTTCATTTGTTGTGCAGGGCAAAATTTGCACAAAGTTGAACATATCCATATGTAACACAGAGAGTGCAAGCAATAGCTGAGGTATTAGTGTAGATCTATAGCAATGGATTAAACCAAATTAGAACTTCAACAGAGGGATATGGAATTAGGAAGCATTCCAAAACCGAGGGGAAAATGATACAAAACAAGCACCAGCAAATCTAGGATGACAGCTCATTTTATGTACAGTATGTTGCAGCAAAAATAACCACCAGCTCTCTTGATCTGAATTTAAATTATAAAACCATGTTTAAGTGTATATATACTACAACGGGGCCAGCTGTAAATCCTAACTCAGGCCAAAGCTGAATAATATCCAAGCTTTCCAAGACCAAAAGTATATATTAAGCAAGTTAGAAAATGTATGTATGTCATAACATTCAGGTGCATTTGGGGAATTAATTAACTGATTGGACAGTTGATGGCATTTTAAAATTCTTAAGCTACTTCATCAAATAGTCTTTTATCATTTTTTTTTATTAAATACTTTTGTAACAATGGCTTATATCAAAAAATAACAGTGATGATTGAATGCATGCATTAGTAGACTACATTAAATACTGTACATGTCCTTTACAGTACTTTTCAATGCCATTTAGTTAAAAACGTAGCCCAAATAGGCATGTAGTGGTTCAATAGTGTTAATACACATCAGATTCTAATTCAAGTGATGTAAAAATATAATTGGTTGATATCCTTTTGTTAGTTGTTGTTTGTGGAGTGTCAACGACTAATTGAAGTTCAAATTTCTTAAATCTCTGTCAAACTCTCAAAGTAAAATCGTTGGCTCCTACAGACAATGAAGGAGTGCAGGTCTGGAGCTTTGTCAATAAATTATTGTGTCAGAGAAATACTGAATCACTGTAATGTCCAGATAATGTAGCCTTACATATTTGTCTACTGTATATTTAGAGAGAGAAATTTACATAATTCCTTTCTTCTTACATTTATTTCTGTATAAATGGCCTTTTTTTTTTACTTTTACAGTTAACCTACCTCAAACAGTGGCGTAGTGAGCTGGTCTACAAGTGACATGTATGCATGCCTCTCCTGCCGTTTGACTAACTTGTGTTGGGGGATCTATTTTGCTGTCAGATGAGTAAAAGGATGAAGAAAATATATTGTACAAAATATGCAAGTGGAAGCGACCCCTCTCAAAGTAAATTGGAACAGCAAACAAGTCACACACAATGTTTCTATCTTTTAAAATACACGTGTTTGCAAATTCCCCAATGCGTTTCACAGGGAGATCGTGAAATTTCAAAAATTTGTACAGTACACTCTATATAGGATATCTCAATAAAAATTGAACTGTCCTGATAATTTTCTCTATAGGATAAGTGTGCCAAATTTCAACAAAACCAATCCACTGGGAGCTGAGTTGTTTTATTCCGACAGGAAGGCAGAAAGACATGACAATTGCAATAGGTGCTTTTCTCATTATATAACAAACACACCTAAAAACGAGTACCCCGTTTCACTTGCAGAATACCAGCAAGTAACAAAGATGACCACATGGCACAAAAGGTACAGTAAAATGTTTGCTGCTTTTCTGGGCCTACTTACAGTATATACTGTATATAAAGGGATTTTTACTAAATATCACCTAAGAGACTTACCTCATGACATTGTATATTAGGTCACTACTCTTCTACTTGATATTTATCTGTTTTTTACAATCATTTAGATTTACCGTACTATTTTTTTCTTTGTTACTTATTCTTTAACTCTTTGAGGGCTGAATATTTCTTCCAAAAAACTCAGTTTTCTGAAAAGCACACAATGCACTGGTTTCACACATAAATCAACATAAAACATCTGTTGCTACGTTCTGTGGCTGCTGTTGACACCTGATTGGCAACTCTGGCAGCAGGGGCTGCGCAAGGGTGGCTTGATGGCCGGCGGGCCGGCTGCCTCTCTGTCTTCGCACAGCAGTTGCGGTGTGACGTAACATGGTTTGTACCTCTTGTCATCATGAGTGGTGGTCCTCCTAGGCGAATGCTGCTGTAGGCGTATCAGCTACACGAACGTGTTCAGCACCACGATCAGTCTGGGGACTGATAGGCTGATGCTGGTACCTCACTTTCATTTTCAATATTCATCTCCAGATCAATTGCATCAAACTCCAAAAAGTCAGATTCAGCGATAATACATAAAACATCTGTGGAGAATTTTTCTTTGCACATTTGCTTTAGTCTTGCTAGATGTCGATGCCATTTTAGAGGCTGTTTGCTCTTTCATGCACATGCAGGGAATCGATGTCAAATCAACAAAGCTATGTATTTTTCCTTCAAGCAAAGAGAGTTGAACTAAAATGTAAGGGTGAGTTTTGTTCGCAGTTTATAGCCGATTACTGTTCTCTGAATTTAAGCAAAAGTCGACATCAGCCCTGAAAGAGTTAATATTAATTGCCTACTCTTATTTTTTTCTTTTCTTGTAACTTTCTCTTTGCCATCTTGCAAAACACTTTGAGCTACATTGTTTGATTGTAAATGCACTATATAAATAAATGTTGTTGTTGTTATAAAGTGCATTCATTAAATACCATTTAAAATTCCTTTATTTGTCAATTCTACCCATATGTCTTTCCAAAGCCTCTTAGCCACTGAGCAGTCACTCACTACCCAATAAATGACTTCTGACAATAAGCAAACTTTTATACTCAATTACAGTCAATGTTGGTCACTTTGTGCATCATTTTCCATATAAATCCAAAGTCACCAGACTACAGTAACTTCTTATTGCTCCATCCCCAGTCCCACATTTCAAAATTAGGCAGCCTTGAGTGAAACTGCTAACTGAATGCCCAACTAAATTTACAAATTCCCTGTATTGCTGAAGTTGTCATGCATGTGCATGCTCCGATCAGGTATGTGATGCCACTCCCAGAAGATAGGGGGTGCTGTTGTTAACAATCTTGTCTCTTCCTATCAAAACTCTGAGGGAAAATTATTCCACCCTTGTCCCTCTGAGACGCACCGCCCCTTCTGTTCTGAACCATAGAAAGAACGAGGCATTTCAATCTTGACCCGAATCTAATGCATGATGTAGCTCTACATTCAAATCCATAAAAGAGAGCTATCAGTGCCTTTCTATGTTTATGTTGTGCTTGCGCCATTGAGCGCCTGTTTATTTTGTTAGCAAGTGATGATTTTTTGTTAATTTATTACTAAACTGAGTGGCTGGATTGGTTCCTCAACTTTTCTTTGGACTTTTTCTGCCCCTCATACCCAACAAAGTGTATATCTATCAGAGATAAATATAGACCCAGTGCTGCGTATGCAAGACATATGATTGGCATGAGTTTGTGAGCTCTGTTTCTTTTCACACTCTTCCTCTTGTGTACTTTGTGCTTTCTGCCTCTGTCATAGATAAATTCATTTGTGAATAAACCTGTGTAGGAATCAATGGCAAGATTTGAAGAACTGAGCCTGGGGGGATGTGATAGTTTCTTCTCTAAAATAGATGTAGGAAACTTTCTATTTCAAGACACTGCCTCAACCCGTGTACCTTCAATACAACTAAGAGAAAATCTACAATATTGTTCTTAATGCAACCACCAGTACACTCCCACAGAGGGAAATACGTAATTAAAGGGGACAAAGTGTTGGTTTTCCTCTTAGGGAGGACACTTCCCCCCTTGTAAAAAGAGAGCTGGTTGGGGCAGACTAGGCTACATCCCCCACTCAGATTTTATGATTTGAGACCTGAGTCATGGAAGGTTGAGCAACTAGACTCCTCACTGGCATTCAGGATATTAAGTAAGAGAGATCAATCTAGAAAGGGAAAAAGATGTCTGCTAATGTAATAGAGAGCAATCAAGTAGGAAAAGACTGTAGCTGGGCAAGCAGGGTTCCTTCGTTTTTTGCACACTGTTTTACAACATAATATAAATAATTGATACCCAGTTGTTTTTCAATTCCTTGTGTTTGTTTTCCAGACTTTGTCATTCCTGTAGCCATGTTGGTATACATCCATCCTTCCACCCTTTTTCTAACCTCCTTCCCAGTGTTTTGATGGTTACAGTCTGTCCATCTCAACAGCACTGGACACAAAGTGGGAAGCAAGCATGGATGGGGCTGCCAGTCCAGAGCAGTGCTCATTCATACACACATCTGCACTCAGCCATACTGGGCTACTAATTTAGAATCAACAGTAATTAACTTGAACTGCTTGGCTGCTTATTTAATTACATTAGCATTCAACCCGTTTTGTTGACACTTTACAATAGGCCCAGAAGGACTTGTTGTAGTGCTATATTACACCAACAGAGCCTTTGTAAAACTGAAAATATGAAAATTACCTTCGATATTTTGTAAAAATAGCAATAAATAAACAAGTCTGAATTAACATAAACTGCCCAATTTAGGGTCTTTGTAAGAAATATAATAATTTACTTCAGGAGGTAGAAGTCCATAATAAACAAGATTAGTCACATCAAATATTGAAATGTGTGGTTTAATTAAAGTTTTTAAAGTTTAAATATTCTCAATTATAACAGAAAAAATGGAAAATAATTTCATATTCATAATCACTGACATTGAAAAAATCTGAAACGATACCACACATGCTCATTTTTAGCCTTCTGGGAGTGACTCTTAGAAGATTAGAACCACCAGTAAAGAAGAAAATATCAAAAATATTAATATTATCATATTTGGGATCAGCAACCTAAAAAATAGCTTAAAAAGGATACTCCATAGTACTATGATACCAATCCACATTTTTTAGAAGTTTTGAAAAGGAGCAACTTTAACCTCTCATATCCCATTAGGGATTGGTTACTGTATTGTACGCAATGTCAAGTCCTTCTGATTATTTTTGCTGAACACACCTATTGGTTTACTCTTGCATCAAGACGAGTCGAATGGTGTATCATATATGGGGATTTTCTTGTACCGGTGAGTCAGGAGGGTCCAGTTTTGAAACTGAAGTAATTTCAAAGTGTTCATAAGTAATTTTTATGAACTCGTTAAAACGTAGGTAACATCAGCAATTAGCAAGTTTCATGTTACAGAAAATCACAGAAATCTTGGTCTGTGTGTTCATTCGTCAATCGTTACCAGGAAAAAAAGATCCTTTGTAATTGGATTACACAAAATTACAAACAATTTCTCCTGTCTTGGCACTGATGCAGATAGCACACCCATGCCATAGTTGCCTGCCTCCAAGATTCAGATTGAAAGGCATACTTTATTCATTTCACAAGAGTGAATGTCATGAGCTAAAAGCTGCACCTGTCAGATACTATCAGCTTTCCTTGCCCCCATGGGAAAACCTTCATAGACATTTTAAAGAAAACTCCTGTAGTGCAGTGACTGTCACGCCCTGGTCATCACTCTGACAAACATGAAGGAATGTCCTTCTTTCAAGGGCGCACAGAAAAACAAGCTTGAGTATAAAGAAGTGTGATTTTTGATTCTCCAGTTATAGCATACAGTTAAGATGTAGTAATCCATGTAAGTCACATTTACAAACAGCCTTCCTTTAATTGAACTAAGGTCATTTGCACTAAGAAGGCAGAGCACTGCTGTCCTGGTAGTGCTATCTGTAAAGCGTGTGTTTTTTTCAGCATAAATAAATAAAAGGTACAGTATGCAGTAGGAGCTGACAAACTGCAGATCTCTACACTGTCATTCAAAAATCAAAGCCAACAACAAATGTCCGCATAACTGCTAATATGAGAAGAGGTTCCCAGAATGCAGTAATTACTTTTAGGAAAAACAGCTTCCATTTAACAGAAAGCCAGCATATTAATTATTCATGTTTAAGAAAACATAACAAGAGTAGTATGGTATTTATTTATATATTTATTTTTCTCCTTTGAGATAAATTTTTTGAAAGTCTCTAGTGGAAGTAGCTTCTAAAATTAGCAGTAATTACAATAAGTGTTTGGAACACACCGCACAGTTTTTGTCAACACTGCAACACCAAAGATGTAGAACAGGGATCCTGACCTAGGTGAACACAATAATATAGATGTCAATTTTATCATTTTTTTTTTTGTCTGCAGAGAAAATAAACTTGAATTACTTTGTTGGGGATAGACTATACACAGCCTCAAGTAAGGGCAAGATTAGTCCTACATGTGTTTTTTTTAGATAACTTGTCAACTAATATTCAAAAGAAAAGAATATACAAAAGAAATCATGATTCAGATGTTTCATTTACCTTTGGTAGTTCTTTAAGTTTGAGTTTTACTCTCTGTGACACTACATTAGTTCTGAAAAAGCCAACACTGAGACTATCTCTAGCAGGTAGGGCAGGGCAAGTGGAGTCCATGCTCCAGTGTGTAGAACTCAACGGTAACAATCTGAGTTTTTTTTTTATTATTATTAAAATCTTCTGTCCATTGAGGAAAAAGTGTGAACCATGCCTCCTTGTCCACCCTCTCCAGAACATGGTGAAAGATGATCAAGAAATGATCAGGCACTTACAGACCAGCTTTCATGAGACACGCTCCTCTGCTTAAATCTGTTGTCCTGGGTGCTTGATCAGCACCGATCTTGGGAAAGATCCTGGCTTGGATCAGCTCATACATCTGGGAAAAGTGAGGAGTGCAGATTTGCTTCTGAGCACAAGTGAGCAGTGTGAGTTGGAGATGGTTTGAGGCAGTGGATGTGGCAGAGAAAAGGTCATTGGAGCTGCATGGAACAAGTGGTGGAAGATCATAGTGGTGGCTTCAGTATTGAGGGGCAGCCGAGAAAGGAGACAGCTTCTAGTAAAGCTCATGTGAGGAAGCAAGGGAGAGACACTTTATTTAACAATGGTTTGGTTAATAGGCACCAGTGATAATAAAAATGTCAGCTGATTGGTGCCATAAAAAATCTCAAAAATGAATTATCTATCAGCATACTGTCATACAGTACAAACACCAAAAGAAATTTTTATAAGATATCTCAACAATATCGCAAATGAATATTCATTAATTTCAAAATTTTGTTAATTGAATGCTAAATGGTATTGTACATAAGTAATCAACATGATTCATGACTCTGATTATGACTACTCCACAATGGTGAGATGAGCAAGTTTACACAGATTTTAAATTACGTCACAAAAAATCAACCAAATTGTCTGTGATGTGCTGGGTTGGCCACAGCCTTGGCATCTTCTTGAACTTGGGAGATCGATGGTAATGATCTGGATAGAATAATGCAATGAGGACAAAAAACAAGCAGGTTGGTGCAAAAAAGTGTATTGTGCTTTTTATTTTGAATTAAACAACAGTCTTCAATTTCTGTTCTTCTATGAATAAATAAGTAATCCACAGAAACAAGTGCTAATGAAGGTTAAAACAATCAATAAATACTGTAGGCTCCATGAACAATTTAAAAGCCAAGAATAAAATATATTCAAAAATTCAGGTTTCCTTTCATGCCCTCTCCGAGCCCAGCACATCTTTCCATCCAAATCTTGCCAGCTCACACTTCTGGTCTTCTCAGCCAGGCTGAGACTCCAGCAAATGCAGCGACCACCTGAGGTGGACCTCCAACATCTTGTCATTTCTTTTCACTCCAGCAGGGCTCCTGGAGCACTCAATCATTTCTAATTCTCCATATTCCTCAGCAAGACTGAACCACCCTGAAGCATTGTTTACCAAGTTCCCTTTTTAGGGCCAACAAAAGCTCTACCACTCTTTCCATCACACTGGCATGAGCTCCCAATTCTTTAGTTTCCTTTCTCTTTATGTTCTTTCTCATTTATTTTTCCTCCTTTCTTCCCTACTCACACTTCTTTTAAATAGATGAGTCAATCATGCCTGCATGTTGCTTCCCCATTAAACACCCTACAGCAGCACTATTTTACAGCACACCTACACCCACAAGTTTGAGCTGTGCTGCTTCTTATTTAAAATCCTACATTGCTTTGGACCACAGGGTCAACTACAAGGACCCTAGCCTTCAACCCCAACGAAGAACTGAAAAGTTCAGGTGTTGTACAGTGGAGTCACAAACATGGTGAGAGGTTGTATGAGGCCACCAACAGACCCGTAAATCCAGCCAGGAGCTTCACTGACCTGCCCAGAAGAGACTCACCTAAACTTAGCTAGGCCCCAAATCCTACCTGCTTGCTTAAGGTGAAGCATGCTCCGAAAGTGAGGAGCTGGCTTTAAAAGTTCAAAATACCATGAACTTGCTTCAATATATTAAAATATCTCATAAGGGAGAGAAAATCATCAGTTTCACTAGCAAATTAAAAAGTAAAGATTTATTAACAAAAATAGAAAAATAAATCAAAAATGCTCAACAGAGCAAAAAAGGCAAATAGATTTGCCTAAATAGGCAAACCACAGCAAACAAGACGCAATACATAATCCAGTCACAGTGATTTCAAAACAGAAGCAAAAATCCAGAAAATAACAAATTGCACTTCTGCAGTTGAGTCTCTCTTGCCTGACTGAATATAAAGCCAGAAAGTGGACTCATCAGCTGTGATTTCAGAGTGGCCCCTATCTCCTGGGGCTCCACCCACAAAGTAAAACACAAAGTGGTCACACATTTAAAGTTACATGAAACAACTACTAAATCATTGACAAACATAACAAGAACTACATAAAACATGAAAAATAACTCCTGAAGGAATGCAAGACACAAAGAAAATTTCACGTACTCCAAGACACAAAATTGCCTTGAGAATATTGTGAAAAGTGGAAAAAAATTGATTATGATGATTTAGTTAAGTTTGCTATAAACATTTTAACAATATGTTAAATTATGGAAGAGAGTTTCCTGTTTATGTCATTTTTGCATAACATTATCATCTGTTGGGAGATGGTGGGCAGTGCCACACTTGCTCTAAATGTAGTGATGGTGCCTTTTATCAAATTTCTGTTTGACAGGCTACCCAGCTGTGAAGAGATCAACACAAATAACATAATGCGGAGACACAACAAGGGATACATTCGTGTGCTATCAGACAGATGTAAATACAAGTTTCCGAATTGGAAATTCCACGTAACTGCCCTACAAACTCGGAACTATGAGTTGGACAAATCAGAGAGAAAACAAATCTAACCAAATTCTCTGAGCTGCGATGTAATGTTGTCCTTTCACCTTAGTCAACTGTATAAAATAAAAAAATAACCTGGTCAGTCAGAAATGCAATTCTTGTAGTCAAATTGCATTTGGAGTGAAGAAATACACATTCAGTGCACTCATTAAAAAATACACTTTACCTTTAGCTACTTTTTTAACAAAACCAAGTAAAAAATCAACAATGGCCACATGTTTCTCCAAAACATCCAACCAGAAATTCACTTGAACTCACTGGGAGGTAAAACATCATAAATCAGAACTCTCAATAGCAGCACATGAATGCAGCATAAAGTAAGAAAGCGATCATGAAGGATGGACAGTATGCCAGGAAGTTTCCTCAGCTTACCAGAGAACACTTGAGGGCTCCCAAGGTAAACAGTAAGGGCCCTGTTATACAAGTGTTACCTGACCTTTTAACTGTGCATCAAGACTCCCAGGACTTTCTTGTAAGTTACTGGCCCCAGAAATGGTTCACGTGGAATATCCTAAAAGTAATCCCAAAGTGGAGATTAGAAGCTGCATCTTGGCTCTTGATCTTGGACTTCAGTGATAAGGTGGGACAAAGGCCCTACTGGTAGGAAGAGCATGCAGCCTAAGGCCCCACAGGAAGCTGAAGGAGCTGTGATTTTAGAAGGTGAGAAAGTAGGAAAGGCCCCACACGTGAGAAACAAAGACTTGACCCTTTGTAGCTAGGCCCAGAGAGGAAGTCTGAGTTAGGTTAGGCTAGATAGACTTTTCTTGGTGCACTTTGTTCCAGGTTTGGATGGCACACCAAGGTGACCAGTCCATCACAGTGTATTATTTGATTTATAATCTAGTCCATCATTGTATATTGCTCTGTAACAAAACAGTAAATATATAGTAGCATAATATTCCTAAACCCATGCAATCCATTTTTGTGTCAAAGAGGGCTGAAGACTATCCCAGAAGCAGTAGACAAAAGGCAGGCAAGAGCACAAAACAGGATTCAAATATGCCAACTCCCCCACACAGACCTGCACAGATGGGTCCAGTTTGGAAAAGGCAACAATTCATTATTGTATAGTACCCTTCACTGTCTAAAAGTTCAAAGTGCTGTAACATAGTTTACAGCTGAAACACAAACTCCACACATTCAACATCCAGAAGCAGGATTGGAGCCCAGGACACCGGATCCGTGAGGTAGCAGTTATATTTACCCAATGTGCTCAATGTGATTATCAATGTAGTACAGAAACAAAGTGCATTGTGTGTACAGAATTGAAAATACAATACAGTACAGACCAATCATTCTTCTTCTTCTTCTTCTTGGTCCTTCGGAGCCATAATGGCTGCTGGCTTACATTCACAAACAATTCCTTAATTAGACTTTAGTCTTTGGTTAATGGTGCAAACCATTTAATAAAAAGACTTGGTTTTACTCTCCTTCTGACCTATCAGAAATTCCAGTCGGTGGGTCATTTGACATTAGGAGAAAATCAACAAATTTGTTTTTGGAAGAAAGTCAATTGAATACCGATGAGCTCCTTCATCTCTTTTCTTTCTTTGTAAATATTTTTTCAAACATCTACTTTATTAGATTAGATTAGATAGACTTTATTATTCCAAAAGTAAATTTAGATGCATATAACAGCAGTAACATAAAAAATCGACTCACGGGACAAATAATGCAATCAATCAATAGACAGACAATAGTATATTGTTCTGAACTTAAAGAGTATAAGAATTAGGTCTGGGGCACTGGAAGAAACCACTGAATTGCCTATGTACTAGACCCTGTTCCTACTCATGGCCAGGAGGCCAGAGCAGTGGATATTAAGGGGCAAGGCATATCCTATCTCAGGCAGGAGCTGGGCATGCCATACCAACATGGACAGGCTGGCATCCTGGTGGGATTCTTGCCAATCATAGTAGTGGATGGACATAGGGAGGTAGCACTCCAAGTCTGCATACACCTCCTGTGTGTTGGGTGGAAGCTTTCCTGAGCTCATGTATCCAGATCCACAACTTCAGGACGTACTGGTAGTTCTAGTCCTGAAGGGCAGCCCTGTAGGGTTCCATGGATGCCGCCAGGATGTGCTGCAGGGAATGGCTGTCCCTACTTTGTGAGGCTTCCACCAGACCTGGAAGAGTTTCCTAGATGCAATGCAGTGGCACCAGAACTACTTCTGGTTCTGGTATAAAGGACGCCACTCCGCCTCACCCATGAAAGTTGGAATTGGGAGGTAGAGGACAAGGCTTGCCTGGAGAAGAATGGAGGAGATTAATTACTATATTGTGGTTAGTCATGTGCTGGAATAAAAGAACTTGTCAAAGGCGTTTTCATAGAAAAAAATCACTTGATTTGAACCCTTAACTATGTGTCTGGAGTCTGAGGCTCTGGAGTACCTCTTTTGGTCACACCTAATAGCAATGGGCAGAAAAGACCCCCCAGAGGAGCTTCTTAGCTCACCTAGGCTAAAGGTGCTCCAAGAAAGCACCTCCTGGAACTTATGGAGAGGATTTTTAATGATGGCATCCAGTTTTGCAATAATGAACAGACATAATATATACCATTCAGTTAGGGGAAAAAAAGATGATAAGCATAAAAGCAAAATGAGACAAAATGAATGTGGGCATTAAATTAATTGTATGCATTAAAATCTATGACTGCATTTCTCTCTAGTTCATAGAGAAATAAAACCACACAAGAGAGAGCAAAAAAAAAAAGCCAGCTAAGTAAGCGATGCTCCATTAACAGCTAATTTTAACATTTTGTATAAGAAGTCAGAAGGATTGAAAAGCAGCAGCCACCCTGGATTCCCGGACTGGTGTTAAAAACCACTGTTACAGACATTATTGTGCTACCACTTAAGAAAATGAGATCAAACTGAGGTGGGGATTTTAAAACTGAAGCAGCCTTCAGAAGAGAGAAAGCCAGCATCAGAAGATCTCATTTGAACAACAAGATCTTATAACATGTGCAGCATCACCAAGGTATTCTGTAGTGATCGATTTGTGCTTTGCAATAAACAACTCTATAAAAGTTAATGATCCACTGGTGGTGGAACAAACTGCCCCCCAATAAAATGCCTGAATTATTCATCCATCCATTTTCTAAACTTGCTATTTCCATGAAATACTTAAATTTAATATCTGGCTTAACTCAACCAGCATTGAACAGCCTCTTTTTATTAACTTTCTTAGATTTTTAATTTAATTATACAAATGAGTCTATAGTAATTGGTCTTTTAATGAAGTGAAGTGAAAAATGTGCATACAAATATTATCTGATGTCAATGCTTACCTATACCAGCTGTGAAGAGCAACAGTATGGAAGCAACACAGTACATCATCTATGGAATAATCCAGCTGCAAGGGAAATTTCACAAGTTAGTCTCTGCCCAATGATCAATGGAGAAAAACAGGGGTCCTGAATATGATACAGCTTAGAATGGGGAAGTTTGGATTTACAATATTATACATGGGAGGGCAAAAAAGAAAAGAGAGAAATATGAGTGAAAGTTTCAAGAAATTCTTAATTAGATGTATCTCTGTATTTGAACAAGAGCTTATTGTGTCATTTCATCTACAGTCATATGAAAAAGTAAGTACACCCCATGAAGTGTTTTGTTTTTCTTTTTTAATGTATCTAGACATATAAAAATGCTATCTTCATGTAAACAATGTCTTTAGAAAGGCACAATTAAACTTTGTAGTCCATTATATAAGCTTTCACGCACAAATGCATGTACATATACTTTGTGTCAATATCTATTGTCACAGACAGCCAGGGTGCTTGCACGGCCAGGACGCTTCTTCACTAAGAGGACCAGAGGAGCAAGTGTGGGCAGCACAGTACCTCCCCCAGGACGTTAGAAGGCAGCCCCCATGGGTTGCAGTTGTGCCTTGGATTCCCGCAGGGCTTCATGGCAGTTGGAGTCATCTACAGCCCTTTTGGGATCTGGGGGTGCAATCAGAGGGTGCTGCAACAGCTGCTGAGCCCTCTTGGGCAGGCTTTCCGCCACACCCGGAAGTGCTGCCGGAAGTTGGTCAACAAGCACCTGGAGCACTTCTGGGGGTGTTATAAAAGGAGTTAGCAGTCTTTACTCCAGGAGCCAGAGTCAAGAGGAGGGAGACAAAGTTTGCTGGAGAGGAGTGGAGGAGAAAGAAAAAGAAAGAGAAAGTAAAGTATTGTGATTGTGCTTGTGTTTGGGACCTTGTTGTGGGCTCATGGGATCAGGGAAGACATTCTCCACGAGTGAAAAGAAAATAAAAAACAGTTTGTGCTTTTATAAGTGTGCCTCCTGCGTCTGTCTGTGTCGGGTTAAGTGCTGGTATAGCGCCATCTGCTGTCCCACTATCTATTTATATACTGTATATATATATATATATATATATAAAATGTAAATTTGACCTGATCACACTCTCACTCATCAGCAAACACACTATTTTTTCTTTAGTTAAAAAGCTGAAATTTGGCAGGAAGGTATGTTTAAGATAGTAGGTCCACTAAGAAAAATAGTTAGGGGTAAAACCCTTCCCTGACAATAGAAAAACTATATACCCCTATATTTTAAAAATGCTTTGACTAATACAATTGAAATTTGGTAATGTTGTACTAAAAAGAAAATTAGCCAACCTGTGTTTTTTATTTCTCAATAAATTGTTTATTTGTCAATAATTATTAATACTATGCTAATGAGAGCAAGGGCAGCACAGTGACGCAGGGGGTAGCGCTTCTGCCTCACAGTCAGGAGACCCGGATTCACTTCCCAGGTCCTCCCTGCGTGGAGTTTGTATGTTCTCCCCGTGTCTGCGTGGGTTTCCTCCCACAGTCCAAAGACATGCAGGTTAGGTGCATTGGCGATTCTAAATTGTCCCTAGTGCGTGCTTGGTGTGTGGGTGTGTTTGTGTGAGTGCCCTGCGGTGGGCTGGCACCCTGCCCGGGGTTTGTTTCCTGCCTTGCACCCTGTGCTGGCTGGGATTGGCTCCAGCAGACCCCCGTGACCCTGTAGTTAGGATATAGCGGGTTGGATAATGGATGTATAATGAGAGCAAGCATTATGCAAACGAACAACGGAGCAGAAGCAATTGAAAGGCCAATCCAACACCACCACTAACCAACAGATGGATGATTGAAGAAGAGGCAGCATCCTGGACAGGAAAACAGGGATGTGATCATATTTGGTGTGTACAGTCATGTGTGACATAGAAGGAATGTTTGGCGAATCTGAATGAAGATTCAAAGCTGAATGGTTAGTTGGCAAATGTGTTATAAAGCACCAGTGAAGGTGCCAGATCATGTGGCTGTGAGTGTAGATCTTGCTTTGCTTGAATTAAAAGCAAAGGGAGAGAGAAGTAGAGGCAGAAGTGGTGTCCTCCAATCCAAGACAATCTGGGATAAACGGAATCACTTTAAAATTTACAGGTCCCCCATGATCTACTGCAAAATAATATACATTTGCATCTACGGATTTTTAAAAGGGACAAGCACCCTACTCCACTATCCAAAATCGTTTACATTTATATGCGTGTCTGCTTACTTTGAATGGGGATGGCATGCCACTCTCAAAAATTATTTATATATAAATTTGCATGCATGTGTGGAATTGAAAGGGGGGGAAACATATAACTGATGAAAACACAAAAAGAAACACTTGAACGAACAATGTAAACAAATGGAAATCAGATAATCTTAATAATGATAATATACACTCAAATTTTAAAGTATTAACCATTTAAATTAAAAGAATGCACTTTTCTGTATAATTGTTTTGCAATGACTATCAACAGAAGCCAAGTTACTAAGAAGAACCGGAACTGATTTACTGCAGGAATGTGTTAATGATGGGCCATTGTATACAAAATAGTAAACAGCTCCAGTAACGTAATTTTATTATGATTTATTACCTATCTGAACTTATCTTACTTATCACACTTTATCCAAGGTGACTTAAAAAATCTGAGACACAACAGGTTATATTTCTTTTGTTTTTCCAGTTGGAGAACAGGCAGTGACTTGATCTTGGTCACACAGTGTCAGTATGGGGATTTAAACCCATAACCTCTGGGTTTCAAGTCCAAAGCCTTAACCACTACACTCGATTGCTTGCTAATAACAGGAACCCATGGGAAAAAAACTACAAATATCGTATACAGAAAAGTACTTAGTTACATTGTATTTCTGATATATCTGATTAAAAAAAAAGCACTGTAACTGACGGCTATTGTCATACGAAATATCCTGAATGGTAAGGTGAGGTTCTACCGACTAGAATTAACAGCACCACTGACACACACTCTCTGTTCTCTGCTTTCACTTCTGTTCTTAACCATCCTGCACCTCCTCCCCCAACCTCCCTGTCTGCTGATGACTTTGCCACCTTATTTCAGGATTGGGTGGCTGCCATCAGCAGTCAGTTTTCACCCTTGCTGCCACCTATTATACCTCCTTCCAAGCAACACTCACCATTCTCCACATTCTCTCCACTGTCTGCCACTGATGTTTCCAACCTCCTCTCTGATCACCCCACTACCTGTCTACTCACTCCTATTCCCTCACATCTCCTTCAGATCATTTACCCCTCACTCCTTCCTACGATTACATGCATCATTAACACTTCCATCAGCTCAGGAACATTCTCTAACATCTTCAAACATGCACTGATAACCCCACTTCTCAAAAAACTCTCAATCCATCCCAAGTCAACAACTACAGGTCTGTCTCTTTCCCATCCTTTCTTTCCAAAACACTTGAACGTGCTGTTTCTAATCAGAATTCTTCCTTCTGTGTACAGAAAAAATTGCTTGATACCAACCAGTCTGGCTTCAAAAAGAATCAGTCCCCTGAGTCAGCTCTACTGACCGTGGTCAACCAGCTATGCCATGCTAGAGGTACCAACATATCATCAGTCCCGATTCTGCTAGATCTCTCTTCTGCCTTTGACACGGTCAACCAAGACATCTTTCTTGCCACCTTCTCTGAACTTGATATCACTTAGACTGCTCTCACAGCAGATTCTACAATGTGTCCTGGTGAGGAAAGTTGTCAAAGTCACACCAGTCATGCACTGGTGTCCCCAAGGATCGGAGCTGGGTCCTCTACTCTTTCTGAGTACACCACCTTGCTGGGCTCTATCATCCAATTGCATGGGTTCTCTTATCAGTGCTATGCCAACGATACACAGTTGTACCTGTCATTCCCTCCAGATGACAATACAGTATCAACTAGAGTCTCTGTATGTCTTACTGATATCTGAACCTGGATGAAGGACCATCACCTACAGCTCAACCTGGCAAAAACTGAGCTTCCTGTGATCCGAT
Organism: Erpetoichthys calabaricus; assembly: GCF_900747795.2. Classification (NCBI taxonomy): domain Eukaryota; kingdom Metazoa; phylum Chordata; class Cladistia; order Polypteriformes; family Polypteridae; genus Erpetoichthys; species Erpetoichthys calabaricus. The sequence continues at coordinate 202,651,490 of NC_041397.2, forward strand.
CCAGCCACTCTGTTTAGCTCCCCATCTCAGTACAGCTTGGCTAACTGTTGCTAACACATGCCAGGTCAGTTCACAATGTTGGAGTGGTAATTGATGAGCAGCAGGTCCGTGCTGTACAACATCCGCAAGATCAAACCTTATCTGACAGAGTATGCAGCACAACTTCTGGTCCAGGCTTTGGTCTTGTTGTGTCTGGACTACTGCAACTCACTTCTGGAAGGAGTGCCCACATGTTCTATCAAGCCACTGCAGATGATCCAGAATGCAGCGGAATGTCTTATGCAGTATTTAACCAGCCAAGATGGGCACATATCACTCCTCTCTTCAGGTCGCTACATTGGCTCCCTGTAGCAGCACACAATAAGTTCAAATCCCTGATTCTTGCCTACAGAGTAGTCAGAGTGTCAGTATCTGTGTATATGGAGACACTGGTGAGGTGCTAGGCTTCTTGTTGCCCACTCAGGCATGACTGGGAACAGCATCTGCTGATGCCACCTCTATGTGGCATCAAGTCTTAATCAAGACTCTTCTCCTGTGTAGATCCAAGTTGGTGGAACGAGCTGCCCACCTCCATCTGAACTGCTGACTCCCTCAATGTATTTAACAAGCAATTAAAAACCCATCTGTTCTGTAAATATCAGTCTAATTGAAAAAAAGAGAAAAAAAATTTGCACTGTGATACTTTACATTCTTGGTTATTTGGTTAAGTTTAATTGCTTTATTGATTGTAATCTATGATTTTAAATCTACCAGTTATTAGATCTTCACTTGTGGCAATCAACTTATGTTACTTCTCCTATTACACTTGCTCAACAAACAGGCCCTAGCCTATTGTTACTTGATTATTTACCTCTTTAGTAAGTTGCTTTGGATAAAAATGTCCGCTAAGCAAATAAAATTAAAATGTAAATGTAAATGTTGTGAATGGATGAGTAGTAATTTCCTCAAACTACAGTAAATAAGGACACTGGAGTTCAAACCCTGAGGTTGTGGGTTCAACTCCTGCAACTGAAACTGTGTGACTCTGAGCAAGTCACTTGACCTGACTGTGCTTCACCTGGAAAAACAAAAGAAATGTAACCATTTGTATCATAAATGTTGTAAGTCGCCTTGGATGAAGCCATCAGCCAAATAAGTAAATGTAAATGTAATTGTTGATAAAAATGGAAAGTGTAGGTCTTAGACATAACTTTCACCCCTTTGCATTAAAAATCCAGGCGGACATAAAGAATTTTTGTGCAATCGTGGACTCTGACTTAACTTTAAATCGCATATTAACCATATTACTATGACTATATTTTTCCAATTAACGAACATTACAAAATTAGATCTCCTCTGACACTGTAAAATACTAAGAAATGAATTCCCATTTTTGTTTGTAGTTGACTAGATTACTGTAATGCACTCCTAACTAGATATCCTAAGGAAGAAATCAATTAATTTAGAAAGCAGCTACAATCTTACTCAGAAAACAAATCGGAGCACTTCTCACCAGCAGCAGCATCATTATACATAGGTTATCTTTGTCCTTTAGAACGGACTTCAAAATACTGCAGATTTTATATAAAGCCTTAAATAATTTTGCTCCTTTTTATATTTTAAAGAGCCTGTCCCCCTACATTCCAAGTCATAAACAAAGATCTTCTAATAAAGGTCTGCTTTTATTCCAAGAGCCATGCATAAAAGAAATGGTGAAGGAGGCTTTCGCTGTTATCCACCAAGACTCTGGAATACTTTAAAAGCAGAAATATGCCAGGAAAACACTGGCTCATTAAAAACAAAACTTCTAAAAACCCATTTTTTAAATTTTACTTTTTATAGCTAGATTTAAGTTCTACTCGTAATAAACTATACTGTACATCTGTAGAATTACCATATTCTTCAATGAATTTGCAATCATTACACTTGAAGTATTATGAATAATTTCCCAATCTTTACAGAATGTTTTAAACTTCTCATTAGCAAACTGTGGTCCATTATCACTAAACACCTGATTTGGTATTCCATGTCTTGAGAATATAGACTTCATGCATGTTATCACAGTATCTGTAGTGGTACTGCTCAGTTTGTATACTTCAGGGTAAAGAGAATAATAGTCTGACACAATAGATTATCTGCTCCATTACATGTAAAAAGATCAACTCCTACTTTCTGATATGGTCTTGCTGGTGTACTATGTGGTTTCAGTGGATCTGCTGGGTTACGTACTTGATACTTCTGACATGTGTCACAAGTGGATACCTCTTTCGTCACATGATGATTAATTCTGGGCCAATAAATCACTTCACATGCTCTCTTTTTACATTTCTCAATACCCAGATGTCCTTCGTGAATCTTTTTCAACATTTCTTTTCTCAGGCTCTTTGGTATAACTATTTTACTTCCTTTAAAGATTATATCATCAACTACTGCTAATTCAGCTCTGTAGCTCCAATACTCTGTTATGTCTGGTGAACAGTTCTGTTTCTCATATGGCCATCCATTCAGTATTATCTTTATCCATCTCAGTTCGTATGATGTCCATCTTTGCATCTGAAACTGGCACTGATTCTGTGATCATATCAATATATGCTTTAACATCTACTTCTGTTTTAGAGCTCACAGGTACCTTTGGGTCAACTGCTCGGGAAAGAGTGTCGGCTGTGTACATCATTTTCCCTGGTGTATATGTCACCTTCAGAGTATAGCATTGCAGCTTAATCATCATTCTTTGATTTCTCAGAAGACAGTCTTGGAGTGGCTTTTGGAATAATGAAAGTAAAGGTTTATAATCTGTCTCTACAACAATTTCGTGTCCTGACACAAACTGATGAAATCTTTCACAAGCATAGGATATGCTGAGCAACTCTTTTTCAATTTTTTCATAACGTGTTTCAGGGTCTGTCATGGATCTAGACCAGCAGTTCTAAAAACTTCTTTAGAATTTCTTGCGTGGCGGTCCCTTTAAAAATTGTTCGATGGCTCACGGACCCTTTTATTAAAAATTTAAAAATCAATATTATTTCAAGAAAATTGGGGGCGCCAAATACTTTGCACAAGGGTGCCACATACCCACTGCGCAGCACTGCATAGGTACAGGCTGCTGTGAATAAAACATTTTTTGACAAACAATTATTTATTCAAAAAATATTACATACATCTTAGTTATTAAATTTAAGTTAAAATTTTAGCTGATTTGTTAATTCCATCTGTGTGGAGGGATTCTGACTTGATGCAATGGATGTGGAAACTTATTTTTTACCTCTTCTAGATTTTATTATATTTTATCCTTAAAAATGTTTCTGAAGTCAACAAAATAAAGGTGAGGTAGGAACTCCATCAAGTCTTTAATTTTTTTGGATTGCGCTGTGCTATCTAGCGTTATCGTGATGGAGGAGGACATAATTTAATATTCTTTATTCGTTGTTGTTTTTTAATTAATCATGGTAAAATATTTCAAATATGTAACACCATATTTATCCCATGAGAGAGTATCCCAGAGAGTAACTTCTTCGGGAAAAAAAGACTGCTTGTACAGGCATTTTAACCTTGTCTATCTTTCTCTTCTTATATTGTGGTACAGTATTCATTTTTCATTCCGTATCACAATAAAATTCAGAAATATGTCGCATTCAAGTCATGTCAATAAATAAGTATGGGTGTTTACTCTCAGTGAACGATTGTTTTCCTAGAGTTCGGGTAGTATGAAGTTCCTAAGCTTAAGTATTTTTCCTATTTCTTTTTAGCAACAAAACACTATTTCACAAGAAGAATTTGGATCTTATCTAATTCTATCCACTGTTAGATGTCATTCTGCTTCAATGAGACCTTAAAATTATATTCAAATCAAAATCAATGGAACGACCAGGTCATCAAGACTCTTTTCTTCATTGTCAATTTTTTAAACCGCCTCTTAGAAATCGCTTTATTTTGAATTGTCTCATTATGAACACTTTTACTTCATTTGTGTTGAGCGGGCAATTTCACCACTTAAAAACACAAAAATGTAAAATATGTTGTTTGTTGATTATCTGTATCCACCTTTAGCACTCTTATTTGCTTCTAAAATATACGAAAACTGTTCGTGAGTGTTTTAATTCTATGAAAAAATCGATAATTTTTGATTATGATAAAAATAATAAGGGCTGGTTTGTGCCGAGCGATAACAGTGGGAAAACAATGCGCTGGCAGCGAATAACAGAACAGCGGATTAGTGGTCAGGTCTAGGTGATGGGGGTAACGACAGAGCTCAGTCACTTACTTCCCCTCGGATGGTAAAGGTTAATAATTATAAAAATATAGATAGTATAAATATGTAATCATTTCTCACAGTCCCACCGAAACCGCTTCGCAGTCCCTACCCCAGTTTGAAAACCGCTGATCTAGACGCTGTGGGAATATGGGTCCCTGTCAACCCCTGAACCCGTAGACAACACGTTCTGACACCAGGTAAAATATCAGAATTAATTTTAATTCCTCCAATAATATGCACAAAGCACCTCCACCTCCACAATACACAAAATGCTCAATAATAAATTAATAAACAATCACAAATCCTCCACTCCACCCAACAGCTCTGTCGCACTCCCTCCCAACTCCGGCTCAGTCTGCTGGGCTTTCCCACAGTCCTTTTATATTCCTTGACCCGGAAGTGCTTCTGTCCCTCAGTCCATGTGATTTCATAGCACTTCCAGGTCAGATGAAAACTTCTTCTTTTCTTCAGCCCAGAAGTACTTCATTCCTTCCGTCTCCGTGATTAGGGAGTACTTCCGGGCTATAATTAAAACATTCTTGCCTCCCTGCAGCGTCCCCTGGCGTCCCCCACAGTATCCAGCAGGGCTGTGAAGCCGAACTCCATTGTCCATGATGCCCTGCTGGAATTCGGGCCACCTCCATATTGCAGGGAGGACTCCATCTGGTGGCGTGGGGGTATTGGCCGGGATAAACTGCCGGCCATATATCACAATGCATATGACACCGGTTGCCAGTTATCACCATGTTTTTGCAAAAGAACTGCCCCAAGTCCATTCTGTGATGCATCTGATGAGATCTTAATTAGTCTTAAGGGATCATAAAACTTAAGTACTGGTTCTTCTGTTAGTTGCTTTTTTAGTTGATTCCACGCATTCTCTTGTTCATGATTCTATTCCCTTTCTGTGTTCTTTTCTATTAATCTTTGGAGTGGAGCTATCTTCTCTGATAGGTTAGGTATGAACTTGTCCATGTAATTTACCATTCCATTAAACTTCTGAACATCTTACTTACACTGTGGCCTTGGCATATTTACTTTAAGCCTTTGAAAATTAATGTTTTATTTTAAAAAGATTCTACATGGCCATTTTTGTATCAAGTCAGTGTTTTTGATAGGAGTTCCCCATCAAAGTGGGCATTTTTGGAACTGTTCAGGATTTACATTTTTTGAGACTCCGTGCTGGTAACAAAATGAACCACCCCAAAAAAAAAACACCAAAGCTGTCAACTTAGCAGCAGTTGTTTGTTGTTTTTAAAGAAATCTCTAGATTCAGCGGATAGTTACTTCTGAGATTATTATCAAGCTTGGAATAAGCACTTGTCTCTGATTATACATTTGTGCACCTATAACCATCTGAAAGAGATAGAGGACATGCTGTCTGAGACCTCAGCTTATTTGGCAAGAATTACAGATCTGGATGATGACCACGAGTTTTTTTTTGTGTGAAACTAATATTCAATAACTGCTGGATCAGTACACTATTCGCTCTGTTGAGACCACAGAAATGCAGCCACCACTGAAACTGTAAAGCCAGCCACAAGAGTGATGCATAAGCCTGCAACTCCAGCCATTTCCCCTGTCTTCACCATGATTTGCTTTGAGCTACATAACTCTGTTTCTTTTTCTTTTTTTGAATCTCAAAAGTCACAGTATGCCTTTGCCACAATCGAGCCACTAATAAGTCGGTCTTTGGATATGACAGGTAAACCTACTACTACTACAGCTCAAGCCCCAGTGCTTGTCACCTCTCCACTATTTTGTCTCCACCAGTTTTCACCACTGTTTTCTTTGCACCATGTGCCCCAAGGATATGAAGTAACTTCATTCCAGCCTTTTATTATTTTTCATATGGTTGTGATAAAGGTTCCAAAGCTTCTCTCATCTGGGATTTAAAAGGAACTTTTGAAAGTTTGTGAGAGCATGGCCACATCTGCTAAAAGAATTGATGTAACATTGACATCTGTTGAGAGTGTGGATGTGACGTTGGCATCTCTCAAGAGAACACAGCAGCAAATAACATTTGCTGAAAGTGTGCAGAACTACACAATGTCTGTCGAGGATGCTAAGTTGCTAATCTGCCGAGTTGCAGTCTGCACCCCCTGGAAGAAGAGTGGCTGAGGAGGGGACACTCACAAGTTTCAGTTCAGTATTTCAGTGTCATTAAAGGTAAGTGTAAAAAATAGAAACAAACAATTAGTTTTTTGTGTTTTAGCTCAGTCATCCCTGCCAGCAATGCCCAGCTGCTTGTTGCCCAGTCATCCCTGTCGGGAGATGCCCAGCTGCCTGCAGTCCAGGGTTAACCATCATAAGGTGGTCCACCCTTCAAGTGTGGCCTGCCGGAGCCACCAGGAGAATCTGCCCAATCGTGTGACCTGTTGGGGCAACTAGTAAGTGCTGCCCAGTTGCCTGCCCTGCCAGGACCACCAAGAGGTGGCGTCTAGTCATTTGCCTTGCTGGGACCACCAGGTGGTGGAGAATCAGTTCTGTTTGCCCCCATTAGGATCACCAGGAGGTGGCCTTTTCACCTCGTCTGCTAAGCCTGATCCAAATCTCCTCGCCTCGACTACCATGCCAGGTTTAAGTCTTGTCACCTACTGTCCGTAATCAAGTCTTCTCTTCTTGCCTTTCCCACAGTAGATAGGTGTTCTTGTTGGACTTTGTGGAGGTGGTTAGGATGTCTGATTATGTGATTTTGTGTGTTATGTTTGTTTTGTTCATTCTTGATTCTTTTATTAATGTTAATGTTATTTCTGTTCATTTTATGCATTGTTCTTTGTTTTTGATTTTTTCTATGTATGTAAGTTGCCTGTGTTATGTTCAATGTGTTTTGTAGGTGGTCCCATCTGTCAATCATCTCCAGGAACTGCCCTCCACTCTACTGTATATATCTAGAGGATCTCCTACAGTTCATTGCAAATGTGCACTGGAGTTGGTGAGTTCTTGAGTCTTTTGCGGTGATTAATATTTACATGAAAAACTAAAATCTTACATTTATGTAAGTTTTCTCACCCTTTGTTGTGCCACTCCAAATTGTGGTTAGGTGCCACCTGTTTGCTTTTATTGCTTTAATTATACTTAAGATGTCTAAAACTTGATTGGATTTACTGCATACAGTACCTGTGTATAGAAGGTTCCACAATTCACACAGGACAAAAACCAAGCCATGAAGTCCAAGGAACTTTCTGTAAACCTTCACAACCAAATTGTGGTAAAGGCACAGATCAGGACAAGGGTATACAACCATTTGTAAGCACTGAGTGTCCTCAAGAGCACAGAGGCCTCAATAATTGTAGAATGGAAACAGTTCGGAACCAGCAGGACTCTTCTAGAGCTGGCTATTCGGCCAAACTGCATAACCAGGTAAGAAGGCCCTTGGTCAGGGAGGTGACAAAGAATCCAATGGTCACTCTAACAGAACTTCAGAATTTCTGCTGAGATGGAAGACACTGTCAAAAGTAGCACTCCATCAGTCAGACACTTATGGTAGAATGGCTAACATCTATTTAGAGTTTGCCAAATGTCATTTATAGTTCCCTGAAAGCATTAGGAATAATACTCTCTGGTCTGATGAGACAAAAACTGAAATGTTTGGGCATAACTCCAAGGACTATGACTGGCCAAGACCAGGCACTGCTCATCACCTGCCTAATGCCATCCCTACAGTGCAGCATGGTGATGGCAGCATCATGCTATAGAGGTGCTTCTCAGTGGCAGGGACAGACAGACTGGTCAAATTTGAGGAAGAATGAATGCAGCCAAATCCAGAGAGGTCCATGAAGAAAACTTGATCCAGGGTGCATGTGACCTCAGACAGAGGCATCACATCACCTTTCAGCATGACAATGACCCAAAGCAGACAGCCAAGACAACACTGAGGTGGCTTCAGGACACGTTTCTGATTGTCCTTGAATGACCCAGCCAAAGCCCAGACTTAAAGTCCATAGAACATCTGTGGAGAGACCTGAAGATGGCAGTTTACATACTCTTCCCATCCAATCTAATGAAGCGTGAGAGGGGAGAAACACTCAAAGCTGTAACTGCTGTGAAACGGACTTCTGCAAAGCAGTAACCAGAGAGGTCCATGAAGAAAACCTGATCCAGGGTGCATGTGACCTCAGACAGAGGCATCACATCACCTTTCAGCATGATAATGACCCAAAGCAGACAGCCAAGACAACACTGAGGTGGCTTCAGGACACGTTTCTGATTGTCCTTGAATGACCCAGCCAAAGCCCAGACTTAAAGTCCATAGAACATCTGTGGAGAGACCTGAAGATGGCAGTTTATAGACTCTTCCCATCCAATCTAATGACGCGTGAGAGGGGAGAACACTCAAAGCTGTAACTGCTGTGAAACGGACTTCTGCAAAGCACTAAAAAGAAGGATCTGAATACTTTTATAAATGAGAGATTTCAGTTTTTGATTTTTAATAAATGTGCAAACCTTTGTTAAAACACTTTTTCACTTTGTCATTATGGGTTATTGAGTGTTCTTGGTGGGCAAAAATGGAAAATGTAATCATTTAAAATCTACAACACAATAAAGTGTGGAGAAAGTGAAGGGATCTGAATACTTTCTGAATGTGCTGTAAGTATTGTTAGAATTGAATTGTTGTACCACCAGTGAAATATACTCTTCTTGTATGACATCTTAATGTTTGAAACTGACCAATCATTAATGCAGTTTACCATGTTACTTTTTTCCCTACGTATTAAGGACCGATTTGAGGCACATGCGGAGGTAAGCACTACTACACTCACAGCAACAGGACTCAAATACTAGTCCAGACCCTGCTTGGGGTATACTGTACCCATGTCTTGGTGGATTTTTCTACAGCCTCCCCAATCTTTAATTACACATAATTTTAGCATTATTATATTTTGGTGTGACTGAGTTTGAGTGTATACTGTACATGAGGGTGCCTTGCAGTGGACTGGCATCCCAATCAAGGAACCTGTCAGGATAGGCTTTGGCCTCTTGTGACAATGAACTGGAATAAATGGCTTCCATAATGAGTAAATGGACAGATGGATGGATGAATGGATATTAGACCACTGCATATCAATTTTTTGCCACTATGCAAGTTTAACATGCTTTGACATCACTGTTAGTGCCTGGTTGCATACAACACTGCATATTTCTGTTAGGTTTCTAATTAAAAAGTATTTTTTTTAAGTAAAACCTTATGGTTAGTAGTTCACTGTTTTGATGAAGTTGGGCTTTATATGTAAGACATGGATGCTTCTCTGAAGCAGTAAATTCAGATTTATTACTGCTGCCTGAGAAGGCAAAACATTAAAGCTTTAATAAGATTTATCAGCATTAGCCTTTCAAAGTAATCAATGTCTTTCTTGGCTGAATGCAGAAAGAGTGTCAAACAGGTCTCTTTAATTGCATTATTAACATGATTATGTGTAGTGAAATACCAAGTGAAATAAATCAGCTGAGGGAATCGTAGTGACTAACTCAAAAGGATAAATAACATGAGTTTGTTTGATGGTTCCATTCAGATGTTATTACTTGGTCATTTGATTACATGCTGATAAAACCTTAATGTGAATTAGTTTGATTAAATATGCTTTTATTGAATATTGTATCATCTTTGAATGTGTGCAGATTGAAATAGTTAAAAAAATTACCAGCTTGGAATCTGTAGTGAGATTGTGGGCAAAAAAGTACATTTTCTAAAGAAATGAAAACTTTCATTTTGATTAAGTCTTCATGAACTAAAGTGAATGCTCAGTTGATACAGTATACTGTATATATAAGGTCTTGTAATAAAAATAAAGTATTATACAGCATGAATTATTTCAGTGAATTTCTTGGAGCTGAGTTATCACATTTATCATCAAGTTTATGATTTTTTATTTATTTATTTTTTCTTTCTGCTCCTAACCCTTGTGGAGGTACAGCCCCCTTACACAGCCAGACAGACACCGAATGTCCAAAAGCACACACTTTTATTTCCCCTCCTTTTCTACACACAACACAGTGCACCAAAGGCCACAATAACTCAGTTCCTTTTCACTTTTCTTTACTTTCCTTCTTTTCTTCTGCCACCTCTACTTCTCTCCTCTCAAGCTTCGTCCACCTTCCACCCGACTCTGGCTCTTCTAATGGAGTGAGGCGGCCCCTTTTATAATGCCCCAGGTGTGCTCCAGGTGCTCTGCCATGATCTTCCGGCGGTACTCCGGGCGTACTTGGAATTTCTTCTGGCAGCACTGAGTCCCTGCCCAAATTTTTTTCACTAGCTACCACTGAATATAACCCATCAATTCCTATTCAGCCAATGTTTCACCTTGCTTTCAGTGATTTTAAGGTCTCCAAGACATTAGTCTTATTACACTAATTCAACAGTTCCTTTGGGAAAAGATCATTTAACTATCCATCCATCCATCCATCCATTTTCCAACCTGCTGAATCCGAACACAGGGTCATGGGGGTCTGCTGGAGCCAATCCCAGCCAACACAGGGCACAAGGCAGGAACCAATCCCGGGCAGGGTGCCAACCCACCGCAGATCATTTAACTAATTTCTGCAAAATGTAGCATAAAACAACTTCATCCTGTACTCCTGTGTTCTTGTTGAAGAATTAATGTTGTTTGTACCCATATAATTCTGAATGCATATTCAATGTCATTTCAACAATGTTAATCTTTACTGTTAGCTCATAAACTTTATTTCTGGAATAAGCCTTACAGCAGTTCTTTTGGCTTTGTCTGGCAGAGGCTTGTGCTTCTTGTACTACTGTGATTAAAACTGCACGCCATATTCCAAAAGAGACCTGATAAATGCTGTAAGCATGAACTCTCTGTAGGCCAGCATTCTCACAGGAGCCCCATAGTGCCCTTTCTATTGCACAGAATGCAACTGTAGTGCACCGGGTTGATGTATAAAAGTAATATAAATCCCCTGAACAACTGTGTTAAAGTGACATTTTGCAGTTTTAGGCTGTATGTATCAACACAGCAGCCAAACAGCATGAGCACAACAGGAAACACTCCTGTCATACTGAAAGCTACACCTTAAATAATGCAAAGCTGCATGTCGGCTTAGACAACTAAAAAGAGCAGCACAAACATTGAAATGCTCTTAAAATGTCAATTTAAAGTCATTAAAATAACAAAAGGATAAAATCAGACATGTGGCAATTACTTTCCATTGTGATTAATGAGATAGAAAGCTAGTTGCCTTTTGCTTGTTGAGAATTATTTGTAAAAGTTTTTACAGAGAATAGCAATTAAAGTCATAGACTTTGTATCAAAGGTATAATTAATCATGCACCACTGTCAAAGGTCAAACTAAGTTGGCAGAAACACAAAATTACAAGAATCCCTGCAACTAGTGAAAACCGGAATGCCACTCTCCTGTAATAGAGGGTTGCAGCCAGTGTGGGGACAATCTCAGGTTGGTTGATGGTACCCTTCCCAGGCTGGAAAACGATTATAAAGGAAGGACAGTGGCACATGTTTCCCGGAGCCAAAGGAGAGCAACATTTTTCTCTGACTGTTTCCAGATTCTGTTTACATGGGGTTGCCTTGAAATTAGGGTTCAGACAGATGATCCTGTAAAAAGTTGCTCTGTGGAGGAGCTCTGTCTCAGTGTTTGTCCAGAACTGTATCTAGCTGAAATGTTCATCCAGGCTATGTTCCTAGCATACTAGACTTAAACTTAAAAAAGGAGGATTTTTAGGAGGATATGAATGGCAAAAGCTCACCTGGGCCAAGAAGTAGAGAAAAAGGTAAGTTTTGTGAAGAAGAATGTGTTGTACTAGAACAAATGTGTGTAATAAAGACATTATTCTTGACTAATAAAAGTGTCATGCAGTTGTGTCCTGGGCCAGGTGATGTGTGAGACGCCTCATTACATCATACTCCCTAATGGCCGAGTAGCCTTCTACACTAATTTATTTCATTCTGAGGAAGGGTTTAGATCAAGCATCTACAAAGTTAGTCCTGCACAGCTGTAATGGATGCAGTTTTTTTTTATCCCAGCCTGACTGCTGAATTAAAGAACGATTCTTGCCAATAACAGATCTTTTCATGGCTTTTTGGTGTTTTCATTCTGCCATGTCAGGTAATGCTTGTATGGTAGATTTTTCTTTTTCAAGGATATCATCGAGTGATTTGTAGTCTGAAGTGAATAATTAATTCTCAGTCTTTCACTTCTTCAATTCAGTTTCATTCCAAATATTTTATTAAACCAGATAGTTAATGATTAATACACACAGGTATAAATGAAAAAAAAATTAGATGGGGAACTGCTGGTTTCTTTGTCATTTGTATCTTATTGCTAATAAGGAACAATTCAGAACAGTGAATGAAGCTGTTTAAGATTAAAATAAGCAATTAAGATCGATGAACCTGAACAAGTGAGACAACTAAAATGGAGCATAAAAATGTTGCTTGATTAATAAGTGCTTCAACAGCAGTAATTGACTTCTCTTTAAGAAACTGAGTTGGAACAAAAACCTGCAGCTACTACTGTTATGAATCTGGCTCCACAAAACAGCAAAGGAGTAATGCCTCCAAAAAGCCCACAGAACAAATTTTACCCAAGCCAAGCTTGACCTATCTAGGCCTCAAAATGGAGAACAAGCTTTTGATATCTTTTGAAACATTTTGAAATTTGTCTCAAAAAAAGGAATACCATGAAATTCCAACTTGAACAGAATCTTTATAACAGAGGATTTATTAAAAAAAAAAATTGCAAAAATAACAAAATACTCAAAAATGCATCAAAAGGAGGTGAAAAGGATTCACCTAAAAGGCAATCTAGAGCAAACAAGTTCTAAATCATCATTCAATAGAGTAACCTAGTAAACTGAAGTAAAAACATCAAAGTAATCATCACAGGCTAACACAAAACCTCACAGCTAACAAAACTCACCCCCCAAAGAGTATTCAATGAACCATAAAGAACTGCATATCCCATGAGCCTTTAAATTGGCTGGGAGAAGTCCCTCAACTGTGATGGACAGCTGGCCCCACCTCTCAAAGAGCCACCATCAAAACACAGGTAACATAAAGATATTGAATGAAATACTGCGTAAATATCGTCAAACCTAACACAAACCATAATACATTAAACATATCAACTAAATGATAAATGAACATAGCAATACTGACAGAAATAACCATGCATCCATCCATTTTCCAACCCGCTGAATCCGAACACAGGGTCACAGGGGTCTGTTGGAGCCAATCCCAGCCAACACAGGGCACAAGGCAGGAACCAATCCCGGGCAGGGTGCCAACCCACCGCAGGACACACACAAACACACCCACACACCAAGCACACACTAGGGCCAATTTAGAATCGCCAATCCACCTAACCTGCATGTCTTTGGACTGTGGGAGGAAACCGGAGCGCCCGGAGGAAACCCACGCAGACATGGGGAGAACATGCAAACTCCACGCAGGGAGGACCCGGGAAGCGAACCCAGGTCCCCAGGTCTCCCAACTGCGAGGCAGCTGTGCTACCCACTGTGCCACCGTGCCGCCCCAGAAATAACCAAACTTAGTAATTCAAAATGAAAAATGTACGAAAAACACAGATAAAAGTAACATAAACATAAGCCAGGGAAGAAACCCTAACCAAAACATAACCATTACAGCCCTCCAGGACTGACTTTGCAGACTCCATCAGGTTTCTAAATCCTGCCTACTATTCCAATGCAATCAGACTCACCCTCAGGCTCAGCAAGATGTTAGAAATTGTAGGACACATCTAATTCTAGGGTATTGACCTTATGCAGCGACATTCAGATGTGACCCTCTAGCTCTATGGCATTGGATGAGACTTCAAATGACTATTTTGGTGAACACAATTTAACTTAAAAAAACGTCTGAATGAGTATCTATGGCTCTAGCACTAAACAACAATCTGTCCTAAATTTCAACAACTTTACTTTGATTTAAAGGACTAAGATTAGCTGGAATGTCAGACTCCAGGGACTAGTTCTTCATGAATATAAATATCATGGCATCAGTATCATCTTGAGAAGTTTTGGTTGGAAATTTGTTTTATTTATTTATATATCTTAGAATCTAACTGTTAAAGGAGGTACTTTTCCATCTACTTCACCACACTTCTGTATCTATCTCTGTTTAACTGTTTGCACGTTTGTGGCTTTGTCTTCTTCTTCTTCTTCTTCTTCTTCTTTTGGCTGCTCCAATTAGGGGTTGACACAGTGGATCATCCAAAATTGTTGTCTGTATATTAATTTGGCAAAATTTTACACCGGATGCCCTTCCTGATGTAACCCTCCCCATTTATCTGGGCTTGGGACTGGCACAAAGAAACACACTGGTTTGTGCATCCCCTGTGGCTGGGTTTGTGGCTTTGTCTAATTCGCTCAAATACAAATCTCAGCTTTAACAGCACATTGAAAATTCCAAGAAGAGAAAAGAGTTTAACGTTTCATATACTGCTTTTAGCATACAGTACAATTTTGACACATCTGTCTTAACAGAACATTACACAATATGTACTGTAAGTAGCAAATGGCTGTAAACTAAACATCTTGATGGAGTATTTGGTAGCATTTGATAAGTATACCAATATCGGGTTTGGCTAGTGTTTGTGATTAAGACATACATGAAGGTTGTTAGGGTTCTTCTCTTTAGGTGATCTATCAACTTATCCATTCATCTTCTCAATTACAGTCCAAGGTTACGTTGAGGTGGAACCTATTAAGGTAACATTGGTTATGTGATCAGAGCCAAAATGAGATCAATTACAATGGAAATGCAGCACAGTAAAATAAAAAAAAAATACAGTTTATCAGTCTATTAATTCATCTTATCAAGCTAGATAGTTATATAATAATTATATTAGAATAATGCTAGTTAACTCTATTAATTTACTTTGCATTTTCTTCAATCATTTACAGTATTATATTTAGAAGCATTCCAGTGTGAACATTATTACTATGCATCTAGTTACAATGATTTTTCTAGAAAATGACAGCTAAAATGATTAGAAATTAAATGTATGCATTATACTGTGTATGGTCTAAATGTTAAATAGGCTAAATGTAAATTCACAAATGGAACAATTACTCTCTCGGTTCAGTTTTATGTAGTAAGGGTTTGTTGGTGACTGAAACTTAATGTGATAGTAAAATCTGCCAAGAAGAAAGCAACATTGGATGTGACCCAGTCCATTACAGGACATATTCATCCTAAAGGTGTGTTTTTAGACTGTGGAGTTCAGCCAATGCCCCGACGATTAGTTTACATGAGCACAGGTTAAAAAAAAAAAACAGTAATGGAAACTGCGTACCAGCTCTGTGAGGCAGCAACACAAGCCACCCTGCCACTACCCTGTATAATTTTATACTAGATCACAAAAACAATTATGGTTTCCATACATTCAAGCATTTATTATTATTAATTGGTTATTATACTCACCGTAGTCTCATTTCACAGTTGCTGAATCTCAAAGTGTCTGGATTAACATGACCTAAAGATAATCCACAGCAGGCCAGCCATAAATATTTTTTTTTCCATTAGATCCACTAAAGCACTAATGTTAAATCCCTTAAAAAACAGTTTCAGCAGAAAGGAGTGCAGCAGTAGTCCACCCTGTGATTTCTTACTTCCTTGTTTGTTTCTCCGGATGTAATTTTTCATTCCTGCATTACTAAATGCGGACTGGTTGAAGTTCACCAGCTGCTCTGTTAATATTTAACTTTAAATATCTTGTAACAGGCACTAGAAGGGTATACTTGTGCTTTCTTTTCACACCCTGCATTAAGCACCATTGTTAATAAACTTTACAAACAGACTACAATGCCTGGAGGTGGCCACTAGGATTATTAATGTGCAAACTGAATCACAGTCAAAAAGTAAACACCGTTTTAGACAACAGAGGAAAACCTCAGTGTAAAACAATAAATAGAATAAATAAATGGAAAAGTAAATACAGTATATTCATAAACTATAGTCTGAACACACACCAGAATGACTTAAAAGGAAGAAATTTTTAAAAAGAAAGGAAAACTTCTGATGTGACTTTCACAGTCACAGTGAGGCACTACGCAGGTGTGTCCCATAACTTAGCATGCCCTTTTTAATAAGCTAGTGTGGCGAGTGGCTGGGGGTGGTACTCAGCCAGGACGCCCTGAAGAGACAGGAGGAGGGCTTACGCCTCCTCCAGACCTCGAGGGGACAACTGCCCTGGTGGCTTTGGGGACCACGGGAGCAGAGCTTAGAAGCTCAACCCTATAGGGGCCCATGGTCACCGCCAGGGAGCGCCCCGATGCCTGTGGAGCCCTGGCCCTCAGCACTTTCACCACACCCGGAAGTGCTGGAGGGAAGAAGACCAGGGACACCCAGAGTGCTTCCTGGTGCACAGCCGGCACTTCCGCCACACCAGGGAGTACCGGCCGATGCTCATTGGGAGGCACCTGGAGCACGTCTGGGTGATTATAAAAGGGGCCACCTCCCTCCATTCGATGGCTGGAGTCGGGAGGAAGAGAGACAGAGCTCGGGAGGAGAGGAGTGGAGGTGGACGTGAAGAAAGGCATAGTGGTGTGGCCTGGACTTTGGGGGAGTGTTGGGTTGTGTGCTGTGTTTTCACTTGTAAATATTGTAAATAAACGTGTGTGGGCTTGAACCAACGATGTCTACCTGTTTGTATCCGGGCTGTTCCCCACACTAGTTAATTTGGTGGGCCTCTCTTGAAGTGATGTTACATGACCAGCAAACCACAGCATAGAAAATTGCACTGGCCATTGCAGACTTATAGAAGATTGTCATTACCCACTGTAAAGAAACACAGTCCACTAAGAAAAAAAGAGTCTGCTCTGACCTTTCTTGAGTAGTTCCTCTGTGTTCCAAGATCAGTCCAAACTGTCATTGTTGTGGACCCCCAAATACTTATAGGAGTGGACCACTTCTACATGACATAATTTTGGTGGAATATAGCAAAGGACTAACAGTAGGTTTAGTGATGCTAACGTCCCCAATGTGTTCTGCGAAACAGATGTAATGTGAAGGGACCAGAAGATTAACATGTATCAGAAAACAAGCAAGTTCATAATTATGAATTCTCACTAACCTTTATGACAAATCAAAAATAAAACTGTAAATTACACTTGAAGTGCAAGCAATTAAGTCTATACCAAGAAATCAAGAAAATTCAAAATGCACAGACAGGGTTTAACATAGTTATTTAAGCCTCAGATAACCCAGAACATCAGAGAAGGACATTTTATGTTGTTACAATGATGACATCATGCATTGCCCATTAACATGCTTATTCCACAGTTATATGGTTTTAACTGTACCACAAAATGGTGACACCTATGAAAACCAAAATGGTGTCAAGGAAAGATGCAAATAATTTTAAACAACTTGCAAATGAAACCAAATTAAAGAAGTAATTTTAGAAATTAGGCATGAGTAAAAAATTTTCACTATGAATTTCATAATACAAAATAGTACCAATATAAAATTTGTTCATTTGTCATGTATTTTGTATAAGACATTACCACATAACAAAAATGAAACACAGTGGCAAACCAAATGCTGAGCTCATCAGTTATTTCCCAGATTAAGGATATCCTGAGTAAGTACAAGTTGATTATCTTGCAGTATTTTGGATTTCCCATAGGTAAGGAAAATTAGACAGAATCTGCTGATAATCAAAACAATTTGCAAACTTTGCAAAGTTTTGCTTCCTTACAGTGGAAGCAACACTACAAATTTGACAGCGCATTTGCAACCGAATCAACCAAAAAATATATAGAAGTCAAAGCTGAAACCTTGGCCACTAGACCAGTGGGACAAATTATTTTGTAGCAGTCTTTATGCAATAAATTTCCAACAATGTTCCAGAGAGCTCAGAAAATTACCAAATGAATTGGAATATTCAGTACATCACTAGTAGCATGATGCCTTTCTCTGTTGTTGAATTTCATTGAAACAATAGAACCAAAGTATAATATGCCAAGCCAACAAAGCTTTAGCAGAACTCTTATTCCCAATCTGTATGATTATGTAAAGGAGAAACTAATCGGTGCTATTGCAGAGTCAATTGCTCTGACTACCAAGTGTTGAATGTCTAGCAGTTTCTGAAAGCTATATAACAATCATAGCTACTGTCACCATATCAACTTGGGAAATGGCAGGCTACATACTTCAGAAAAGGCTGCTATATGAAATTCACACCAGAAACAATTTCAGTACTGCATTCTGCTACAAAAGAATGGAAACTTGAACAAGCAAACCATCTGACTACAGCTGTAACAGACAATGTACACAACAAGCACATTAGTGTATGTGAAAGTAGGCTGGGACTGCATCACACACACAGACATAACTTGGCAACCCAGAAAGGCTTTCGGGTACCTACTGAACAGCAGAAGTGTAAGAAAAGCACATTGTCGTCTGAGATTCATACAGTGTGTTTTACAGCACCAGAAGCAAATATCTGAAAACTCATCTAGTTTGAAAAAGTAATCCAATCTGTAAGTAAAAAAACTACAGTTGGAATAAAAGTTGATGTTCAACTAGGAGAAGAAACCAACCACCTATTCGGAGGTGAAAGCTTAAAAGGAGGGTCTCAACACAACAGCTTAACTTGGAAGGCACAGGATAAAGGACAAAGGCGAACTCTGGTAAATGTTACCTCAATTTGTTCTCTGCCTGTCAAGGGCATGTTTATATGTTGTGTACCCTTCAGAATGTACAATTTTGGTTTTCCCACCAACAGTGCAGACATCTTCACCTGCCAAAAATATATAGTTATCTTAGAGTTAGTCAGGAAAATATGTGCTTTGCAGGACCATGACAGTAATTTAAATTTGATTTGGAAAACCAAAAATTGCATTGACTCAGTTTGTTTAGACAATTCATCCATTTCTTATTCAGACTTTCCAGGAACCACCATAGTCAGTGCACAGCTAACAGCAGCAGCACCAATTTAGTCACAGGGTGAGTGGGTAACACTGAGATGAAGGACTAAGAAGTCAAAATTTAGCACCCAGGTCACAAATTCAATATTGAACAGATCCTCAGCACTCGGAAATGAGTCTGTCGAGGCTGAGAACAATAAAGGGTTCATAATTGGTAACTCTATAATACAGAAAGTTAGAATTCCAAGCTATGTTAATCAAGCATTTCAAATTAAATGCCTCCCTGGAGCGAAAGTATCCAACATAGTGGCTAAACTGGATTTTCTGGCAGACAATTAAGTATCTATTTTATCATTGCATTTTGGAACTAATGATACCATTTTACAGCAATCTGAGGTATTAAGGAAGAACTTTAAGAATTTAATTGTGTCTGACCCCTTATCAAGATTACATAGAGGAAATAGTAGAAGAATGCAGTCCCTTCATGGCTGGTTAGAGACATGGTGTGCACATAAAAGCAGTTCAGTTTTAATACTGTTCAATAGAGTGTGCTTCTTGCAAAGCTGTAAGATTTTGGGATGCCCACAACCACTTGTAACTGGAGGTGGTGAAGTTAAGCAATGCTGTTTCAGCTAAACTAATAATAAGTACAGGAACTACTCAAGGCTGTTGCTTCAGTCCCAAACTTTATTCGCTGAACACATATGATTGTTCATCTATTTGCAAACATATCTATATTGTTGAATTCGCAGATAACCTAACCATTCTTGGATTGATAATGGTCAAAAATCAGTCCCAGGATCAGCAGCTGGTGACTGATACATTCAGCTATAGAGAAGAGAATGACCTTGTTCTAAAGCAACCAAGACTAAGGTGTGACACCCCGTGTAGTGGGAATTAGGAACACCAGCCTACACTCTAGGTGTCTAGTATGTGGGACCGAGCGTGACCAGGATGATAGTGTAAGACAGGGAGACACGGACACAAAAAGGGTTGGGTTTTTTTTTTTTAAATAAAGTGAGGTTTTATTTACAGGTGCACTTAAAGAAAACAAAAATAATGCCCTGCAGAATTTATATATTAATACACAGTCCAATACCGCAAAGGACACACAAAAACAGTAAGTAAACGAAGCCCAAAAATATTGACTATACAGTATACAGTATTTATAGTATTGAATGAAAGTCCCAAATGAAAAAGAATACTGCATACAAACCAGTGAAAATCATATATACACAAACCAAAATGAAGCTGTCTTCCTCCACAGTGCTCCAAGTCAGGAAGCTGCTCCTTCAAACAGTGTATACAGGATTCACCAAAACAAAAAATATTCAAAATACAGAAAAAGTGAATATACAAAAATAAACAGTGCACCAATAACCACAACTCAAATAAATACCTCCACCAAAATTACTCCAGAGATATTTATATATATATATACAAGAACAAATATTTACAAAAAGCAAGGCACAAGCCGTAATGCTTGGTAAATTCAAAAGCTGTTCTACCGAGTACCTTTCTCTAAGAAGATCTAGTCAGAAAAGAACCAAACCTCTAAGGGCCATGATTCCTTTTTACATTCGGTGCCCTTGTGCCGACCAATTAAGCTGTCCTACGTCATACCTCTACAACCACGTGATGACGAGAACGCGTCTGCGAGAAGTGGCGTCTCCTGCCCTGCAAAAATACTTTAATAGTTCAAGCAGCCGGAGTGCGCGCGCATAGCTGTGCCGGCTTTTGAGACGCAAACTGCGCTTCTGCCTTAAGTTAACGTAAGCACTTTAAAATTTTCACGTCCTTCCCCTGAGATACTGCCCAGACAACTACAAACATGGGATCCCTTTTCTTGGTGCCATGGCCCACCTGCCAAGTTGTTTTGCCTGCCTAAGGAAAAGTCATCCCAGATGGAGGATTGCAGGAATCGTGGGAGAGAGGGGTCCTTTCATCGGATTGGCTGGCCCAGCACTGTTTCAGCTGTGGAATGGCCAAATGGGGGAGGCAGCTTGAAGGATGAGGTCTCCAGGACTCTATACAAATCCAAATCTTATTATGGGATATATCATCTACTGTCAAATTCTGCTCTGTACTTCTAAAATTTATATTTTTTATTTCTTACTATATTGAGAAATTGTTCTGTTCTGTGTACTGTACTGTATTGTATTGTATTGTATTGACCCCCTTCTTTTGACACCCACTGCACGCCCAATCTACCTGGAAAGGGGTCTCTCTTTGAACTGCCTTTCCCAAGGTTTCTTCCATTTTTCCCTACTAGGTTTTTTTGGGAGTTTTTCCTTGTCTTCTTAGAGAGTCAAGGCTGGGGGGCTGTCAAGAGGCAGGGCCTGTTAAAGCCCATTGCGGCACTTCCTGTGTGATTTTGGGCTATACAAAAATAAACTGTATTGTATTGTATTGTAAACTGCGGTAAACTAATACTACGACGCTCAACTTTTTTTTACTCCTTTAGTGTTATGGGGTCGCGGGAGGCACACGCAGGCGTGGAGGACCGACAATGCCATCCCGGCCGGTTAATGGCAAGGCTGTCTCTCCAGTCTACACGAGACCTACCGCGACACTCTCCAAAAGGCGCTAATAATGTCGGTAAAGACGTCTATCTGCATTCTATAAAAAGGAAAAAGGCAAGTTTCCTTTCTTTATACTTTAACTTTTTATCCCAATCAAATGCCTCTCAACACTGCAGAGGACACTTAACAAATTTTATTTAATTACAGGTAATGCCAGTAAGGCACATTACCACAAATGGAGCTTACTCTAGGAAGCACCCCCTTCCTCCACGGCCACCATTTATTAAAGGTACTGAGGTGGAGCAGGTAGATGGCTTTAAATTCTTTGGCCCGTATATTTAAAAAAATTGACTTGGTTAATTACAGTTTTTAACCAACTGCTTAAACACTATATCTTGAACAGTCAGCTAGAGAACCATTTGTTTTAATTCAGTCCTAAAAACAATCACACTATTTGTAGAATTACAAACTGTGTTCCTCTTGTTAGTGTCATATCACAGATTGGTTGCACAATTTAATCAGATATCCAAACACAAATTCCGTTGGTAAAGCACACTTAACACCATACAACAAATCTGAAAACAGTCTTCTTTTTAATCAAACACAAGATGTTGAAACTTAAGAACAATTAGCACTCAGCTATCCAACTGAAAACACTGTGTCATATCGCTTTACCCTCGATGCTAAGCTATTGACTGCTTATAAATGAAGCCATATGTATACGTATGGGTGAACTTACAATGTATAGTAGACAGGGAGCTGGATAAAGATGAAGATGAGGATGGGGATGAGGAAGAGGAAAGCAAAGAACTGTAATATCAGATAATATTTGTGATACTGAGGTTGACCATGTGCTTGTCAATGGTTTGACAATGAAAGGCTGGGCAACAAGTGCATCCAAATCTCTCTCGCCCATCCGCTGCTTCCATAGTCCACACCTTCAGAATTGAGAACAGGTAAAGCACTTTATCTTTATGGCATTTAGCAGACGTACATTGAATAATTACAGGGACAGTCTCCCTGAAGCAGTAGAAAAATGTTTATATTACCAGTGTTGGATAGATTACTAAACAAAAATTACACTGTACTTACATCTTACACTTTGTTTTATTGATTGCAGCTCCCAAAGATGCATTTTGTGTGTGTGTGTGTTATTTGTGTGTGTAGAACTGAAAGACTACCTCATAATGGAGGCAGACAACGACTCCTGTCAGACACACAAGAACAAGAAATTGTGAATGTAGTCATGGCCAACATTATTCACTTATGGGAAATTCAGAGCAGAGTCATAGAAGATCAGCAAACATTCCAGGGTATAAATCAAATCAGCATTTCTACTATTGACTGCATACTGCATCATAACATCCTGAACATGAAGCAGGTATACGGTACAAAGTCCTTTTTGAAAAGAAATCAGACCAAATCAAGATCCAATGCCTGTAATATGTATAGGTAAGATCACTGCAACCTCATACAGTATGTAGTACCAGGTCATGGTACAGTAAAAAGTACAATACTGATTTAATGTACATTTAAACTTCAAACTTTTTACTGTACAGTGTGCTCATCTCTTTCCTTTCATTGTAGAGAATTTTTTGAGCTTGATGGCAGTGACACACCACATGAATACATCATTGTTGATGAGGCTGAATTTAACTTCACGAAAAGAAGGAGAAGGGACCGCAGAATTATGGGGCTGCGTGAGATTGTGGAAATCCCTGGGTAGCGGGGGAGACAATTGTGACCATGTGTGCACCATGACATTTGGGGCCTTTACCAAACAGCACATCTGTTGAATTTCCTAGATCACCTTTTTGAGAATGTTGAGCGACAACACAAAATTAGACTGGAAGAGCAGAATTGTCACAATACAGTACATTGTGATTTGAAACAATATCAATTTGCTCTGAACTATAGCCGTACGTAACTGGTTCACTGATCATTCCAGGTTTTCCTGTTGTTCTCACTAGCATGTTACCTATTTCTCAACCCATTGAAGAATTCTTCTCAGTATGGCGGTGAAAGGTTTATGACTGGAAACCTTACGATGCAGGGACTCTTCTGTGGGCCATGGAGGAAGCCTTTGGGGATTTCACTTTAGAGTCCATCCAAGCCTGGATGAGACACAGATGAGTATATTTTCCTTACTACCTTAGAAGAGCAAACATCTTGTGTGACACTAATGTGGTTATGTGGCCTTACCCAGCTCGTAGACGCAATGCTGAAGAATAATAACTATTTTTATTTACTGTAACTTTTTTATTTTAGTTTTACAGCAAGTATATATATTTTTTTCTTTTGTTGTGCATGAGTTTATGTACTGTAGCATGTGGAGCAGTGCATTTGAGAAAAATTAAAATTTGAAACTTGGTCTTGCACATGAGGTATCTGTACAGTTTCATAATTGTATGTTGAGTACTACCAATGGAAACCTTGATATGTATGGTTCCTGCTTGTATCAAGTTTTTAGAGTAGTTTTTTTTACAGTTTTTCACAATTGCTAACACACAAAAATGACATGCATAGCACAATTATTCAAACTGACACACAGAGAGCAAAACCTCTTCTCAAGTCTCTAAAACTCTAAACACATTTCCTGCTTTACACACATTTTGCAATTCAAAATGGCACTTTCTAAATGCACTGAACATGGTTCTCTGCATAAGACACAACAATCTGACATAAAGTCACATGTTTGCCATTACAACACACTGCCATTCAAAAGGACAGAACATGAGCTAATTGGCCAATATATGTGCCACCTGGCCAAACACCTCAATGGTTAATTGTTACCACTTCAATCAGGAAGTAAGCACTATAAAAAGACCACAGGTGAGCACCTTTTTTTCAAGAACAATGGAAGACATTGCAGAGAGAGGAAGAGGAAGAGGGAGGGTGAGGATGAGAGGGGGAGGAAGAGTGAGAGGTAGGGGTAGAGCTGGTATAGGAGGTCATGGGCGAAGAAGACAGCAACTGTCAAATGAAATCAGAGCAACCTTAGTTGATCATGTCATCAACCATGGGCTGACAATGCAAGAGGCTGGACGTAGAGTGCAGCCCAACTTGAGCCGTTTTACTGTCGCCTCTGTCATCCGGACATTTACACTGGAGCACAGGTATGCAACCAAAATGTCTTTCACACTGTGTAGTACACCCCATGTCATAGTGTATCAGTTGGGTGACACCTGTGTACTTCATGAATGGCTAATGTCATACACTAACTGTACAAGTTTCCTGTCCAATTTACCCTACTGTGGGGGAATCTTTAGGCTGCATTGTCCAAGCCCTATATTTTTGTTTTTTGTTTTTGTAAAGGACTGAGAGACGCAACCATGATGGAGGAAGGGGCAAAATGTTCACAGGGGTACAGGAAGCTGCCATTGTAAACTTGGTCTTGGAGAATAATGAAATCAGATTAAGAGAAATTCAAAGCAACATCATCCAAGATAACACCATATTCACCAACATTCAACGAATCAGTCTGTCCACATTGGCTCGCATTCTCAAGCGAAACCAAATCAGCCTGAAACAATTGTATAAGGTGCCTTTTGAGAGAAACTCTCAAAGAAACAAAGAGATCAGATGAGTATATGTGGATGTAAGTACAATATTGACTGCAGCACATTACACGCAACATTGTTTCCCAGTGTACTGGATAACACCATATTGACTGATTTTAGTTCATTGTTTTCAGGGAGTACTGGAAATGGATGCTCATGCAATCCCACATGAGTTCATCTTCATAGATGAGGCTGGTTTCAACCTACCAAAGACCAGAAGAAGGGGAAGAAACGTCATTGGCCACAGAGCCATTATAGATGTTCCTGGCCAACGTGGTGGGAACATCACAATGTGCGCTGCCATCTCCAAAATGCATGGTGTCCTCCACCGTCATGCCAACCTTGGACCATACAACACAGGCCATATTCTAACATTTCTGGACAGACTCCATAACATTCTCATTCCACCAGAGCGTATGAATGATGCAGACCATGCAAGAACCCGGTATGTTGTAGTATGGGACAACGTGAGCTTTCATCATGCAGCCCCAGTCCAAAATTGGTTTGCTGACCACCCACTGTTTCTCGTGCAATACCTTCCACCATTCTCACCATTTCTGAACCCCATAGAAGAGTTCTTTTCGGCATGGCGGTGGAAGGTATAAGACCGGCAGCCCTATGTGCGTATGCCTCTTGTGCAGGCTATGGAAGAGGCATGTGATGAAATTGATGTGGGTGCGATTCAGGGATGGATAAGGCACTCAAGGCGCTTCTTCCCTCGATGTCTGGCAAGGGAAGATATTGCCTGTGATGTGGACGAGGCATTGTGGCCAGACCCAGCTGAGAGGCAAGATGCTGCCTAATTATTTTTCTTGCCTCTTTTTTTTCTATATATTTCTTCTGCACATTTTCTTTTTCAGTTTACTGTTTTTTCTGAGCATATTTTTGTTCGCTCCAATGTAAATATATCTGCTGTGCATATGTTGCACTGACTTGTTTGGTGAAAAATAAAAAAATAAATGCATGTGTGTGTATCTGCAAATATTTCTGTGCATGTGAACACTCTAATTTTCAACAATTTGGACTATTTTAGCATTGTGGCAGAGCATACTAAAGATGAGAGTGCTTTTCATTTTGCCCAACAGTGTGTAGTTGGTTAGACAAAAATCTGGTGATATAACTGACATGTGTGCCATTTAGTGCAGTAGTTTGATTATGATCATTATATATGTAGTTTTGGTTGCAGTGTTTCATTTTGCAGGATATGTGAGGTGTTTTGCTCTTTGGGTGAGGTGTTTTGTGAATTGTGCTAAATGATTTGCAACAATGAGCCTTGTTGTCAAAATTGTGCTTTAGCAATTGTAAAAAACTGTAATTGATTCTTGTTTTGCCTTGTGGTCATTATATTTGCAATCATTATTTTTTGCTTGTGTGTGTCATCTGAGTGAAATGTTTGCTTTAAATAAAGGAGTGAATGATTTTGTGAGATGTTATGATATTATGTTTAGTGAATTAGGGTACACTCAGTGAAAAGTGTTTAAGTAATTGGGAAAAATTTGTAATATTTCGGCCATTATCAAGAAAGCCGGAGTGAATCAACAACCTCTTATTCAGGCCTAGAGGGGATTAGTGGAGAGTATTCTAACCAGAGGCACCACCGTGTGGCCCTAGAATACCACACGGAAGGAAGGGAAGGCCCTACAGAGGATTATGAGGACTGCTGAGAGACTAATAGGACGTCATTTATCTGATATTGAGACTTTATTCACCCATCATTGCCAGAATGAAGCTAGGGCTATCCTTAAAGACTCAAACCACCCAGGTGATTCTCTGTTCATGTGGAGGATCTGAGATCCACCTCAGACACAGCAAACCAGAGAGTGTCAAGGCCCACAGCCAGCACTATTATAGTAGCTTTTTTCCAGTGGTTATTCAGTGGTTACCAGATTGATAGTTGAGGACATTCAGGTTGGGGAAATATATCCTCTCCCCCAACATATTTCTTCAATTACTTAAAAGCTCGAGTTCTAAGTCATATTACTTTTTTTAGTATGCATTACCCTCTTATTATACATTATGAGACCTAAAATACGGCTTTACTAAATATCAGAGCATTAACCAGCAAGGCTTTCTACATTAACAATCTTATCAGTGATAGGAAAACCGGATTTCTTACATAAAGTAAAACATGGTTCAACTCTGATGGTGCAGCAGTGTTCATTGAAGCAGTACTTCCAAATTACAGATTTGTTCATTCAGTTCACCAAGGCAAAAAAGGCAGCAGTTTAGCGAGTATTTACTCAAGCCGGTTAAACTGTAAAGATGCCTATTTTGGTACTTTCGTCTGTTTCGAGTATCTTGCCATGGTTAGATAGATAGATAGATAGATAGATAGATAGATAGATAGATAGATAGATAGATAGATAGATAGATAGATAGATAGATAGATAGATAGATAGATAGATAGATAGATAGATAGATACTTTATTAATCCCAAGGGGATTCAAGTTATTCAAGTGTGATTGTTTTTGTGGTGATTGTATTTAGGAGACCCATGATATTGTATACTGTATGTACCACAGGGATTTATCCTGGGTGTGCTGCTTTTTTCAGTCTACATGCTTCCATTAGGTAGATTATCTCAAAAAACAATATGAGCTACCACAGCTATGTAGATGACACACCACTTTATTTATCAATAGTGCCTGATGATCCTAATGCTCTTGGCTCTCTGATACAATGTCTTAGCAGTATTTCCTAATGGATGAGAAGTAAGTTTCTCAAACTAATTAAGCAAAAAACAGAAGTCTTTGACTGGCAAATATGGAAACAGAGAGGGTATTAGAAATAAACTGGATTCCATAGGTTTATAAGTCAAGGCAGAGAGTAAAGAATTTAGGGGTAACTATTGACTCGGACCTAAACTATAAATCACATATTAACCAGATTAAGGAATATAGCAAATGTTAGACCTCTTATAACTTTACAAGAAAAATTAGTTCACGCTTTTGTTTTTAGTCGACTAGATTTCTGTAATGCACTCCTAAAAGGACTATCTAAGAAAGACATCAATCGGTTGTGACGAGTGCAGAATGCAGAAGCCAGAATCTTAACTAGAAAAAGAAAATCTGAGCACATCTCATGAGTTTTACTGTTGTTACATTGGTTACCTGTGACTTTAAAATACTACTAATGGCATATAAAGCCTTAAATAATCTCCGTCCTACTGTATATTTTGGAATGCCTGTCCCCTACATTCCAAGTTATAACCTTAGATCTTCTAATGGTGGTATTCTTATAATTCCAAGAGCTAAGCTTAAAAGAAGTGGTGAGGCTGTGTTTTGCTGTTATGTACCTAAAATTTGCAATAGTTTACCAATAGACATTCGCCAAGCTAATACTGTGGAACATTTCTAAAAAACTGCTAAAAATCCATTGTTTTATTTTTTTCATAGCTACATTTTAGTTGTACTCCTAATGAACTATATGGGCAAAGAATGATCATATTCTTCAGGGAACTGCAATCTTTACAAATCTCTACTTTTCTCTGCTGTCTTTTCCGGTTCTTCTAACGAGACAATCTGCACCACCACCACCTGATCAAGGCACCATGCAGTCACCCATGATGACGGAATGAAGACAGGCACTCCAGCTGTCCATGAGACCAACTTTATCAAATCATCTCATATGCAATCCTGGAAACAAAGAGGAATGACTTAAGAACATCTGTGTTAGGTAGAATTCCCAGTGGGGGCTAAGCAGTCTTTTGGCCTTGGAACCACTGCAGATTTTGTTTTTTCTCCAACCTATCTGAAAACATCACTGAACTCATCTTTACAGACATACATCATGACACTGTATAAAAGGATGCCACTCTTTAATATTTATCTGTTTTTATGGTCGTTTAGATTCATTTGTTTTATTTTTCTTTCTTTGTTACTTACTCTTTAACATTATTGCCTTATCTTGTTTGTTTTTCTTTTCTTGTAACTTATCCTTGACATCTTGCAAAGCACTTTGAGCTACACTGTTTATAGGAAAATGTGCTATATGAATAAATGTTGTTGTTATTGTTGGAAATATACCATCAATGCTGGTGTACATTATAGTTTTTAACAGAAATTGGAGGTGGTATACAGAGGTTACTTTTTATACTGTTGATCATTTATTGTTATTATTATTTGTTGTGTTGTTGTGTTTATTGTTGTTTGTTTGTTTTTATGGAGAGAACTGCACAAGAGTCCCAATGTCCATTGTCATGTGCCTGTGCATGGGAGACAGTTTAAGGGCTTTGATGACGGTAATTAAACTCTGGACCAAGGGTTGGCGATATGTTCTAATGCCTTCTCTTCTTCTCCCTCTGCAGAATGGCAGATTAACAGCCATTCAATCACTGACGTCACTTCCATTGTCTGTCTACATGGACCTGCCCCATCCTACCACATGTACATATAACCTGAGAACTGGCCATCATGTTTCCAGTTCTGTCCTGAACTCTCATCTGAGAAAACGTCTATGCATTTTCAAAATTTCAATTATACAGGGTCACCAACCATTTATCTTTGTCTCCTTTTTTACACCATATGGGGATTGGTGGCAGGATTGGCACTCCAGAAACTGTAAAAAACCTCACACTGTTCCCTTGCATTTGAACTAGGGTCACAACCCAGGTGGTTCGTCGTGTGGTGTGTAAATGACAAATGAAGGATCTCATCTAATCTAATATTGTTATTAGCTACCTGTCTGGAAAAAACAGCAATGTGAAGCAGTGTATAAAAAACTAAAAATAAAGCTTTCTACCTACATAACAAGCAAGTAATGTCCCTGTTTATTTAGAATATTAGCAAATATATTTTACTGCAGCAGTTTAAATTATATGAGTGAAAGAGAGAGAGAGAGGGGGATGATATTACTGTGCTAACAACAAGTTACAATTTTCTGGTTTGTTTAGACTCATTCCAGAGGTCAGACACTAAATGTCAAACATTAAAAATGAGACTGGCAGGATCCCAAGAATAGCACAGGCCACAGAAGCAGATGATGAGCTATCTCAAGAGATTATTGCCTCGAAGGAAAAGATGCCATTGTAGGATTTACTTTGGTGGCTTTTTCAGTGTTACCGATCCAAATGTAGGAATAGATTCTAGCAGGGTGGATTAGGTAGGAGCAGATGTTGTATTTCTCTTAACAGACTAGTAGCTGGTGGAGAGAGAATGCAGGCAAATTCCCAATTTCTGCTTCTTTGACCAAATCATACTTTTCTGTTCCTGCTATATCTGTATCCAGTAAGCAAGTGTTTTCGACAGCAGGGGATATTGTCTCAGCAGAAAGATCTCAACTACATGCAGAAAGCACCAACACACTAATTTTTTATAAAAAAGAAATATGACATTCTAAGTTCTTCCTAAGCTCCACTCATAGCCCATAGTTAAAGGGGCAATAAGGCATTCAGGCAGGAAATACAAAGACAGCAGGTTGTGAGTGCCATTTCCTGGAAGGGATGCCTACACAGAAGGACAGAATGTGTTTGCTTCCCAGGGGCATGTTTTAGCCCCATACAAACAGTGGCAGCATCCAACTTGTGGAACAACTTTATGGATACCCACAGGGCAGGCTGGGAATTACAGTCCCATTGGACATCCCTCTCAAGGTTCTTGGATGCCACCAATGGGAGCAGCAGGGGAACAATATACCCTCTTTGAAGGGCTTCCACCTAACTGGCAAAGGCTTCCAGTGTGCAATGCTTTGGCACTGGAAGTACTCCCATTCAAGTCAAGTCAAGTTGGGGAACATGCACTGGTACAGTGCGTTGCCGCACCCACTACACGACGAAACAACTCGTCATCCCTGTTGGCAACCCCCAGGCAGACACGCGGTCCAGTCCCACCCTCCGGAAATAATGCTCTATCTGCCGCAGCCAGGTGTTACGTGGGTGACCCCTTGGCCTGGTCCAGCCACTCAGGTCCCCAACAATGAGGATCTTACAAGCTGGATCACCCTCTGGGAAACGCACAACATGGCCGTAGTGCCATAACTGACACTCCCTCACAATACAGGTAATGTGCCTCATTCGGGACTCCATAAGCAACCACTCATTCGACATAAAGTCAAAACAATGGTACCCAAGGATTTTCCGGAGAGACACAGTACAAAATGAGTCCAGTCTTCGTCTCAGGTCACTGGATAGCTTTCATGTCTTGCAACCATATAGCAAGACAGGAAGCACCAAGACGCTAAAGACTTGGACCTTTGTCCTTTTGCATAGATATCGGGAGCACCACACACCCCTTTCCAGCGACCTCATGACCCCCCATGCTCTTCCAATCCGTCTACTGACTTCATATGAAGAGTCACCAGAGACACGAATGTCACTGCCAAGGTAAGTAAACCTCTCAACAAGGTCAACACTCTCTCTGCAGACAGACACACTGCTGATGGCTGTGCCCAAGAGGTCCAACATAAAAGAAGCCAGGTTTCCTACATGAGTGGTCAGAGTCAGGAGGTGGGAGATGTGGAAGGAGAAGGAAAAATTATTATTTTTTTATTATTTCAGCCTGAAAAGCAGGAAAAGGAGGAAACTGGAACCCCGTGGAGGTATTGTGTCAAATAAACACCTTTTATTTGAGTTCAAGACTGTGTTATGTAGATATGTCTGGGGGTTTGGGGTGCTGCTATGCCCTCTGGTGGTCACAAGGTATTTGAGTAAAGTTTGTTCTGTAGTTTGTAGCCTATGTAAATTTAAATTTGGATAGTTCTGCACTACAATAACATCATGCTATGTTAGTGAAATGCAAATATTTTGTGTTAATATTTTGCAAATTATTTTATAATAAATATATAGCGTAAAAAAAAGCTTACAAAAGGTCATATAAAAGCTTGTGTATTGGTGTACTGGTTGTTGTTTATTTTTCAGTGCTACACTTGTGACTGTGTAATAGTAAATGGATATTTTAAGTTGCAGAATGTTTCAGTTTACTTCCTTTAAGCCAAATATCCCCTGGGGACAAATAAAGTTCTATCTATTATCATGCATACCCATTACAGAATTGCCTTTTGGATTTACCTAAGGTATGTGTTGCCACCCTGGGACAACAGGGGGCACTGTTACTAATAGTATTGTATCCTTTTTACCTCACAGCCTTAAGAAACCTCTCCTTGTGAGCAACGGAGCAAAGGAAGCCCCACCCCTTCCAGTCTTGCCAGTATAAAAGAGGGATGTTCCAAAGAGAAGGGGACTCGAAAAGTGGCCATAAATAATGATGTTGATATATTTAATTCTTCTGTCTGTAAAGCTAAAGGGAGATTCACTCAAAAGAGGCCCCAAATATTCTGTAATAACTCTCGCTAGGATGAAGCAATCTGAACGAAACAATGTGCAATGTGTTCCTCAGTATATGGAGCTTCGAACAAGCCGGGATGTCTCTGCATCAGAGCAATGACGTAGGCACCAGACAGGTGTTGCAACGTTTAATCTCTGTTTGCAACTTCTGGGTGCATACCGCCCATACCCCATCACTCAGTCACTCGACTTCTAATCAGGATGGTGGTGTACAGTATTGAGCAGCGTGTCTTCATGGTGCGATCCTATTGGGTCACCAATTCATTTAAGCAATGTCAGAATCAACTGGATGATCATGAGTTAGTGGAAGGTTACTCCCAGCAAGATGGAATGATGTGTCACACATCAGCAAGGAGCATTGCAGAAATTGAGTCCTTCTCCAGCAACAGGGTAATTTCAAAGGGGCTTTGGCCACCACGGTTACCGGATCTGACACCAGCAGACTTATTTCTTTGCATTATGCTCAAAGGAATAGTCTATGAGAACAAGCCTCACATTGTGGAAGATTTGAAGGAAAACATCCAATGTGAAATTGCTGGTATTCCCCCTGAGACGCTTGCCGATACATTCAGAAACATGCAGTACCATGACAAAATGTGTCTGGCAGAAAACGGAAACCACTTCCAGCATTGTATGTAATGCAATCGATTACACATACATCAAGATATTTAGCGTATTTTTTTGGTTCAAATTGCTTCATCCTAACAGAAGTTACAACAGAATATTCAGGGCCTCTTTCAAGTGAATCTCCTTGTATTTTAGAAGGTGCTGAACAGTCAATTACGAAAAAAAAAAGATTGTGCCATGGTGGACTAAACAGTATGATAAAGCAGTTAAATTACAAAATAAAGCATTTAAAATATTACAATGGAATCTTAGTTTTCAGTGTTATCGATTATAAATGACTGCAAGCAAATGTAAGGAAAATTATTACAAATGCAAAAGGGATTATTGGAGAAAATTTTGCAATTCAATTGGAGGAGAGACAAAAATTGATAAAATATGGGGTATGATAAAAATACTGAATGGTATCAAAAGAGAGTATGAGTTTTCATTTTTAAAGGATGTTGAACTAGTTGCAGGAAGTGAAGAGGAGAATGCAGAGATGTTAACAGGAACTTCTGTTAAAAGTACAAAGCTCTGTTAATATTAGTGAAGAAGGGAAATGAAGAAGGGAGATTAAAGTTAAAGAGAATGAAGAATTATTGCAGCATGAGGGAGACTAGGATGATGTGTTAAATGTTCCGTTCACAATAATGGAACTGAACTTTGCCCTGAGGAAAACTAAAATGTCAGCCCCAGGCATGGACAAGATATACTATATAGTGATAAGCCGTCTTAGTGATTCCTCCAAAAAGGTTTTACTTGAGCTGTACAATAGGGTATGGGAGAAAGGGAGGTTACCAGTTGGAAACAGTCTGTTGGTAGTACCTGTTGTATCGGTTAGTACACAAAGAAATCTCCAAATACCTTCTTTATTCCAGAAAGACCTCTGTCATACAATCTCCTTCTGGGAACTCTCCTCCCATCCCTCTCCCAGTTCTATTTATATCATATTTGTACAGTGCCACCTACTGTCCAAATTTAATAACATTAATAACACAACATAACATCTCCCCTTTTCTTAAACATCTAACTCCCCGTCCAAAG
This sequence comes from Erpetoichthys calabaricus, assembly GCF_900747795.2. NCBI lineage: Eukaryota > Metazoa > Chordata > Cladistia > Polypteriformes > Polypteridae > Erpetoichthys > Erpetoichthys calabaricus. The sequence continues at coordinate 202,685,595 of NC_041397.2, forward strand.
CTTGCCATTAAAAAACAGAAAGTAACACAACAAAAGAAAACAACAGACTAATCTGTTTGACTTGCGTTATGATCCCGTCTCATAGTCTTTTAAAGGGACCAATCCCCGTGTGACTCGAGCAGAGCAGCAGGAGGCGCACCAGAGGATTGATCCATGGCTGGTGTGTCATTTGCCAAATCTGCACATGGTGTGCAAGGGGACAAACACGCTGCATTCCATACTTTACTGTCACCAAGCACATAGCTGCTTTCTTCAATTTTGTCAAGTACAGGCGTGGGATTAAAGTAATGTGGCAATCCTTTAAACACAAGGGTAGGCATTTTTACTCGCACTGTTTTTCCCTTTGCCAGTAACAGGACACAAGCTCCTCTTCTATCATCTGTGTATTTCTTCATCTTATTCTGTTTAGCAGCAACTCGTTGTCTTATGCTTGCATTGTCTAGTCCACAGGTGTCGAACTCCGGTCCTCGAGGGCCGCAGTGGCTGCATGTTGTGCTTTGGTTCCACAGCAGAAACACAACCGATTCTTATTGGAGGTAATAGAAGTGCCAGAACTAGGCTGTACATGGTCCTGGCCATCACGGCGTCATGTAGATAACATCTTGCTTTGAACTGCATCAACTGAAACTGGAGAAGAGGCCGCCAGGATCCCCGCTTGGTTTTTAGCTGCTTCAATTTGTGAAATGAGCATCACTGCTTTTTCAAGAGTGAGATCATTTTTAAATAATAACTTCTCATGGACACATGGACAGACTGCCTTTTCTAACAACTGGCCCTGTAACATTTCATCAGTTTTATCTTTAAAGTTGCAGGTAGATGCAAGATCTCGTAACGCAGAAATATACTGAGCCACAGTTTCATCATGTCATTGGGCTCTACTACGAAATTTATGGCGTTCAACAACCACATTGCACTTGGGCAGAAAATGCACCTTCAACGTTGCTACAGCCTCTGTGTATGTGTTACATGTACTTGGTAATGTATAGAAAAGTCTGTGTCCTTCAGTGCCCAAACAGTGCAGAAGCAACACTCGTTTCCTGGCTTCTGTCCAGTTGTCTCCATCTGCCCCAATAACAAGCAAATAATTTTCAAATATTTTCATCCACATATCAAACGGAAGCATGGGCTCTCCTGGACAGGGAAGAAAAGCAACTGGTACTGGAACAGTAGAGGCATCCATCATTGCTTAGAAATGTCCTCATCACCAATTTTGTTGTATTGGTTAGTACACAAAGAAATCTCCAAATACCTTCTTTATTCCAGAAAGACCTCTGTCATACAATCCCCTTCTGGGAACTCTCCTCCCATCCCTCTCCCAGTTCTATTTATATAATATTTGTACAGTGCCACCTACTGTCAAAATTAAATAACATTAATAACACAACATAACAGTACCAATACAGAAACAGAAGAGACTGTATGAATCCAGGTAACTATCGACCAATTGTTTCAACATCCAACATATGTAAAATAATGGAAAAAATGATAAATAAAAGGTTAATTCCACTAGAAATTAGAAGAGAATTATTGTAAATGAATTACTGGGTTAGTTTACAGGGGCATAGATCAGATCATCCAACCAAAAAAAATATTGAAACCTTGTTGGGAGAAGGATAGGAAGAAAATTTAAAATTTTGGGTGGGAAGTGGTGCAGAAAGCAAAAGAACTCATGATAAACAAATTAAACATAACTCCATGTGGTATATGGGGACCATATCTGGTCTGCGGCTCAGGAAAAAGTGGCAGTTTTTAAATAAATAAATAATTGATCGTCTCATTCTCCATGGGTGTTTGCTCACATAGCTGCAGGGAGTTGATGGAGTAATTGGTGTGAGACGCACCTGTATGTGAAGGTGCGGTCTTTCACAATTGCTTCATCAGCTTCAAGGGGTGCATGAGAAGCAGTGCACAAGGAGCCTTATAAAAACGGGCCTGCACGAGAAAGACCAGAAAAAAGAGGAATCAAAAGGAAAAAGGCTGACCAGAAGAAAAGGAGATCAAGGGATGAAGAGAGAAGGCAGAAGTGAGTGAGCGCGCCAGTGCTGGGGTGAGCGAGTGAGCGAGCAGGCAGGCAGCCTGGATGAGAGCCCCTGAAATTGAGTTTATAGTAGGCATTCAGGGTTGGTGAAGTGGGTCACTCTGGCTGAGTGATTTCCTGGAGCCAGAGAGCCAGGAAATCAGTGGTAGTAGTTACTCACTGCAAGGCAGTGGGAGTCAAAGGTACAGATGGGGATTCTCTCTGGAGCCAAGGTCCAGGGAGGACCTGAGCCCGAGTCTGGATCGGGAGCCATGGACCAGCAGAGACCCAGACACATAGTGGACAGTTGGCTGCACTTACCAGTAGAATGTCTCCTCTGTTGGGATAAACAGAGGAGCGCAGGTTTAAGAAGAGGCATTTAACAGAAGACAGTTTCCTGCTAACCTCCAGATCTCACCTGTTTTTATGGATAATTTATTTAGGAACTTTGCGCTGCACTTTTTGGACATTGTTATGATTTATTTTAATAAAAGCAATTGAGCACTTTTCACCATCCCCTTGCTTTGTCTGTGTTTATCTTCTTCTGTTCAGCTCATCCCAGTCATGACGGTGTCGGATTCAAGAGGCTACCAAAATGCAAGAGCAACCTGCACCCTCACACTCCAACAATACCATGCAATATAACCTATATTAACCAATATTACTTCCGATGCAATTTTGCACTTTTAGACAAAAAGAATAAGATTAAAGAATTTAATTTCAGTGCATATACTTTACGGGAATATATACATATATCACAGTTACAGTATGTAAAAAAGTATCACTTCTATGTAAAAATGTATACAGATGCATCAAAGGATTTTGACAATAAAATAGAACTAGCAGTCATTGTTCCTGAGTTATGTCTGTGAATGGGTTAAAGGAATTTCAGTCTATGCAGGAAAAATAATTGCATTACTGTTAGTGGTACAATGGATTGAAGAGGTTGGTACAAAAAGATCAGTAATTTGTTCAGACTCAAGTTAATCTCTATGTAGCTGAAAGTAGACGTGCTTCGACAGTAAGCCAGACATTGTGATTGAAATTCAACAAACATTATACAGAATTAAATTCTCACTGTGATCTTTTTATGGATACCAGCTCATATTGCTATTAAAGGTAATGAAACAGGAGATCAAATTGCAAAAGAATCTAAAAAATACAAACAAATACAGTTAGTAGTTGGTCTGAGTAAATATGAAATAAGGAGTATTGTTAAACAAATGATGAAGGAAAAGTGGCAAAAACAATGGGAGAAAGAAAGGAAGGGATGATAGTATTACAGAGGTTAGAGGAAAGTGGGAAAAATGAGATGTACAGGGAGAAATAGAAATGTTGAATGATTGACAACAAGACTTATATTTGGACACATTGGTTTAAACTACAGGTGTCGAACTCCGATTCTTGTGGGCCGCAGTGGCTGCATGTTTTTATTCTAACCATCTTCTTCATTAGTGAGCCGTTTTTACTGCTAATTAACTTCTTTTGCTTTAGTTTTAATTAACTTGACGTGGGCCCCTTAATTGTCTCTTTTTCCTTAATTAGTAGCCAAACAATAATGAGACATCAAACAAGTCAACATATGACAGAAAAAACAGAAAAATCAACAGATTTGGAAATGTCTGCTGTGGCAGAATGAGAGCAGCAACAAGCCATTGAATTAAATAACGGGCCTAATTAACAGCAAGAATCAGCTTCTCATTAAGAGACTGGTTGGAGTGAAATTGGTTGGAGTTTGAAATCCCAGTTTAGCTGGTCATCTGTTGGCTCGTTTCACATCTCATTTCTGTTTGGCTGCCATTTAATGAAGAAACAAATCAATTCAGAGGACTGAATCCTTAAAAACAGGGCTATTGAAATGAAGGGAAAAGGAGTTAATTAGCAGTGAAAACTACTCACTGATTAGGAAAAGGGTTAGAATGAAAACCTGTAGCCACTGCGGCCCTCCAGGCCTGGAGTTCAACACCCCTGGTTTAAACGGTTCACTTTATAGGATATCCACCATGTGGATATTGTGGAAAGGTAGAAACAGTAGTTTTTGTGATTTTACAATGTCAGAAGTATGATGAGGAAAGAAACATTTTGGCTGAAAATTTCAAGGAACTGAAAGTGAAAATTATCTTGGAAGATATTATGCAGAAGAAATCTGGAGATGCATGCTATTGTTTTCTATTACAATTTTTGAAGGACACTAAGTTAAGTGAGAGGCAGGGCCGGATTTTCCTATAGGCTAACTAGGCTTCAGCCTAGGGCCTCAAGATCAAGAGGGGCCTACATTCAAATTGTTAGCAAAATTTTATTATCTCTCATGTAATTTACAAACTTAAAAATGGAAGGTGAAAGGGCCTCATAAGTGGAATAGCCTAGGGCCTCTTTTCATATAAATCCGGCCCTGGTGAGAGGATATAGTACTGAGAAAGTTCTGATCCACACTCCACCCCAGATGGTGGAGGTAATGCACCAAACTGTTGTTTGCCAACTGCCAGTAAATCAAGAAGAAGAAGAGATGGCATCTCAGGTCAGACTTGAAAAGCCTCGAGGAAGGTCACATAGATGCCTCAAAGCTATCTACACAATGGCAACTTGCCGATCCTTATTGCATGCTCCTTTCTGTTAAAGATTTATTTTTTTGTCTGTGGCAGCGTATTAAACAGTGTTCTGCCTGGTTGGCACACCAATTATTTATGGTCTTGCCTAGAGTCATCCCTCCCTTCATTACACTATCTATATATCTAACAATATAAACACATCATTTTAAGAAATTTTCAGATTGTAGGAATATCTTAATTTATGAAAGATCTTCTCTTCTCCACAAACATTTCCTTTTTTTAACCATTTGTGTCAGGTAGCTATTCACTGAGCTATTACTTATCTTCTAACATAATCTACCAGTTTCTGTGATCCTGAAGAGACTGGTCCAAACAGCTTTGCCCTCTGCTGGAGTTAAGATCCACCCCAGAAAAACTGCATCAGCCAGCTCGGTGGAAAAATGGTGGACTTGTTCTAGTGACTCTCAGACAAATTTAATATTGTTGTTTATCGTTAAGCATTCTTTCAGAGTTTTTTTAAGAATTACTCATCTGCAACAAGCTTCATATCACTTTCTTCACATTTAAGAAGGTCCCTGAAATTTAATCATTGTTTGTCAACAAGTAGTAGGTATTATGTTTGTATGGTATAACTTTGTTATTGTTTAAAAGTCATGCCTGTGTATACTGTATAGATATATATATAGATATATTATCTTAATTGTTAAGATGTTTTATATGATTTTTTTACTTGCTGTTTCAGACAGTTGCAGTTTAACACATTTTGTTACTTTTAAACCAGTACTTAACTATTAAAGTTCACGAATCATGCATTTTGTAGTGTTTGTGTAAACTACATCACTACTTTCAGGCTTGTTTACGGTCAGTGCCATGTTCCTAATGGTATATTTAAGTACCAAATAATATTATATTCATTGTTACCAGTTACAATAGTGTTTATCACTGCTTGCTCTGTATATTACTGTCATATATTAGTACACCAATATTCTTAGTTATGATTTGCATTATTACTGTAGCTAAATGAATATTTATATTCTCTTCTTTCTGTTTCAGTAAAGGGAAACACACATACCCACAAATCATCACAATATTTCCATCTTAGCATACCTCATCGATCTAATAATAATAATCTTGCATGTATGTAACCAGCATCCTGAATATAAAGGAATATTGTGGCTTGGATTTGTACTTTCAATAAAATGTATAATGGACATCCTTACTTACTGAACTATTTTTTTAGGACAACTTATGGTGATTGCAAATTCAATAAATAACTGCAACTAAAGTTTCAGTAAGGTCACAAGTTTGGGATTAATTATCCAATATTTCCACAACACATATCTTGAAGTCTGTCTTGCATCATAATTGTATCAAAGTGTATTGCCTCATGCTTATTGGTAATGAATTTAGCAACCCCAGAAACAATAACAACTTTGATGTTAAATGCAGAAATCTCTCTAGAAAATGAAATAAAAATGAGAAACAAAACCTAATCATAACACCATGCACTCTAAGGTCTGTGTTAAAAAACCAGCAGGAAAAAGTTCATTTAAGGGCAAGTATCACCACAGGACATTGAATACAAGAACAGAAAAGAAGATAACATCTACAATTAATAAAATAACTGTATTAGTAGTTTCATAAGTAGCACTAAACAGAAGCACAGTGCAAGATTATGGCACAAAAAAGCTGAGTCTGATGGGGTCTTTTGAATAACAGCATGTATAGCATTCCAGTGGCCTCATAAATCTTATGAGTCTTTGTCTCCCACTGTAGTCTTGTTTCTAGAATTAAATATGTACCTGAGACTACCAGAAGAAGTTAAGGAGAAGTGCATTCAAAACTGGAGCCAATAAGCATTTCTTTACAAAAAAGTGATGTTGTTATGATGCAAAGTGCCAGACATGGCGAAAAGGATGTGAGGCCTCCAAAATCAGCCCCGAAAGCTAGGCTAAATGTTTCCCTAACTCTCTAGAAAAGGCCTCACCTCAATGCTCTACTCTCCAGCATTGGCCTACTCAGGGGGGTTTAGCTTCAAAAATACTAGAAATGTCCCAAAATATATCAAAAATGCCTTACAAGGGAGAAAAAGTGATACATTCCAGCTTATAGAGACATGTTTCACCCAGAAAAATCATTGAATAAAAAAATGGAAGTACAGAATTAGAAAAACAGAGGAAAAAAGTCAAAAATAAGGCAAAAAAGCAACCCAAAACTAATAAATTCCCAACACAGAATCCAAAAACTTTGCACACTCAATGCAAAATTACTGAGATACTGGTCCCAGGTTCAAAATAAAGGCTGAGAGAAGTCTCAGCAGCAGTGATGTCAGGGTGGAACCACCTCTTCGGGTACCACTCACAGAATACAAGGAAAGGAAGCAAATTTAAATCATGTAATTTTCTAATCTGCTTAACCCTGAGCAGGGTCACCGCGGGGGGCTGGATCCTAACCCAGCAAGCATAGGGCACAACGTAGGAACAAACACTGGACAAGGCACCAGACCATTGCAGGGTGAATGCAGACACCCCAAACACATACCAGGGCCAGTTTAGCGTCACCAATTCACCCAACTAGCATGTCTTTAGACAGTGGGAAGAAACAGGAGCAACCGGAACGACCCCCACACAGACACTGGGAGATCATGCAGATTAAACACTGGGTCTCCTTACTGCTCCACCATGCTGCCCTAAATTTAAAGTGATAGTAAATACTATATCACGAACAAACATAACAGAAATTAAATAAAATATGAAAAATAATTCAAAAATAAAACAAAATAACCATAATCCAAGGAATAAACTCTGGCTGTAATATTACACTTGTAGTGTTCCTCAACCCAGTAGGTCCCAAAATATCTCAAAATGGCCACTTTACAAATAAATGAGTTATTTTTATAAAATAAGCCCAGAGAAACACAAAAGCAAAGGAGTTTTCCAAATATGCAAATTCATTTGAGAGGCAAAGCAAATTCCAATACACAAACCAAAAGAATGGTCAAAAAACATTAAAAATCCAGAAATTTACAAAAAAAAGCACAGAAAAATGACTAAGGAGCCCATCAATGCCAACACATGAACTGCAAGGGGCTCTGGGTTTCCTTTTGAAGGTGGTTGGCAAGTGGCCCCCTCTCTTGGGGAAACACCCATAAAACACATGACACATGGAAAAAAATAAACAGACATAAATACACTAAATAATCAACAAAGTTAAGATAAAATTGAACAAAAGAGGAATGGTTTTACATCAGAATGATGTGCAGTTTATGCAAACAGGAGGAGTGTTGCACTTATTTGGCAGTAGCAGCAGTGATAAAGCAAAAGAAAAAAGAAAAAACAAATCATATTTGGTTCAAACGAGGTGCGAACCTGCTGTCAAATCTGTGGGGGGCAAGCCTTACTGAATTCATTCTTCCTGTCTGCCACAGTCCGTAAGACCCTTTACTGTTCTGATACTTAATTCTATTCATTTTATCTCAGGGAGGGACAGTGGTGCAGTGCGCAATGCTGTTTCACAGCTCAGGTCTCTTTTTTGGCTATAATAATCAGTCCAGCGTAGTTAGCAGATGCCCCCATAGCCTTCAAGGACACTTTAAAGAGCATCACACCATTATAATCTACTTAAAACTAGTTCACTTCCTCCTCCCCATTGCCTTCAATGCATTTTGCTGAATTTCTAAAAATTTCTGTAATTTCGCTGAACTTCAGGTAATTTAGTAATTGATGCTCATCACTACAAATTATTTAATTAGCATGAAGAAACCACCCAAGAGCATTAGCTGACACATCAAACAAATTCTTAAGCCTGACTAGGTGCATGTTTTAGTCAATAATATCAAAGGTTGCACTTTATTCTAAAAATATGATTCTAATATTTCCTGTAATGGAGGACACAAGAATACACAATGGATCAGGGCCATTTCTCTGTTTTCATGTTAAAATCTATCCTGGATTTTCTCATATAGAGATTTTCTATAAAAAAAAAAGACAGAGATTGTGAGACCACATTTTACTAATACATTTAGAGAGAATTGTACATTTTAAGTGGTCTGTGATTATTAGAGATATGTGTCTGTCTTATTTCTTTGATGAATCAGGGACAGCTCGGGCTAATAATGATGTATCAATTATATTCAGTACTAGCCGTCCCCTGCGGCTTTGCCCGCGTAGAAGTGAAACAGGACAGCAAAAGAGGGCCCTGCTCGGCTCCCTACTCCTGACATCACGCCTCCCCCTCCCCTTGGCCCGCAGCCTCTGTCTCGGATTAGCACAAACATATCGCTCCTGCAAGCAAACTATGATTTTTAGCGTGATGAGAGAAGTCGCAAAATCAACCGGTATGTTCAAGCAAATTATAGAAGAAAACTAAATCCGTTAAGTGTTTCTCTCGTGAAAAGCATGCAGACAGACAGATGTTGAATTTTATATATAGAGATATGAGCTGTCAACTGTTGCAGTCACATTTTTCAATAATTTATAATTCAATATTAGAATCTTGTTGAGTCATTGAGTCAACTGTAGCTGTGTCCATTTCTGCCACTGGTGGTGCAGCCAGCATTTGCACCCAGAGGTTGCAAAGTTCCTGTTCATAATATGTTTTTTATGTGCCTCTGGATTTTTTTAGATAATTGCATTATTGTATTCATTGTCATTATTATTATTGTTGTTTTGTCCCATATCTGTCAAAAATCACTCAAAAATTTAGTTTTGTACTTTTTTACTTTCTTGTATACGAAGTATAGGGAAAGTACTTTAATTGTCTAAAGATTCGACGTCGAGATTTTGAGGAATCTCGACGTTTTAGACCTCTCTGAGTCCGAAAATACCACTTTTAGAATTATGTCTGTGTGTGTGTGTGTGTGTATGTAAACATAATAACTTGAGTAACAACAATAACAACAACAACATTTATTTATATAGCACATTTTTATACAAAAATTAGCTCAAAGTGCTTTACATAATGAAGAAAAGAAAAATAAAAGACAAAATAAGAAATTAAAATAAGGCAAGATTAGTTAACATAGAAAAGGAGTAAGGTCCGATGGCCAGGGTGGACAGAAAAAACAAAAAAAACTCCAGAAAGCTGGAGAAAAAAATAAAATCTGTAGGGGTTCCAGGCCATGAGACCGCCCAGTCCCCTCTGGGCATTCTACCTAACATAAATGAAATAGTCCTCTTTGTAGTTAGGGTTCTCACGGAGTCACTTGATGCTGATGGTCATACAGACGTCTGGCTTTTAATCTATCCATCATTGTTGGAACATCACAGTACTTAGAGTAGATGGTGGTGGCACAAGCCACCACCAAAAGGACACCGGAAAAGGAAACAGAAGAGAGAGTAGGGGTTAGTACAGATTTTAGAGCCACCATGAATGGTTATTTTAATGAATTGGATATACAGAGTATCAGGATTAAATTACAGTGAAGTTATGAGTAGGCCATGTTAAAGTAATGTGTTTTCAGCAGTTTTTTGAAGTGCTCCACTGTATTAGCCTGGCGAATTCCTATTGGCAGGCTATATCAGATTTTAGGTGCATAACAGCAGAAGGCCGCCTCACCATTTCTTTTAAGTTTTGCTCTTGGAATTCTAAGGAGACACTCAGTTGAGGATCTGAGGTTGCAATTTGAAATATAAGACGTCAGACATTCCGATATATAGGATGGGGCGAGATTATTTAAGGCTTTATAAACCATAAGCAGAATTTTAAAGTCAATCCTGAATGACACAGGTAACCAGTGTAGTGACATCAAAACTGGAGAGATGTGCTCGGATTTTCTTTTCCTGGTAAGGATTCTAGCAGCTGCATTCTGCACTAGTTGCAAACGATTTATGTCTTTTTTGGGTAGTCCTGAGAGGAATGCGTTACAGTAATCTAGTCGACTGAAAACAAACACGTGAACTAATTTCTCAGCATCATTCAATGATATAAGAGTATGCTTTCACTTAGGTCAACCAAATTTTGCATACAAGTATTATGTACAAAATGTAGATTTCTATCAACTTTTGGGCTATTTCCATTAATTGTAAGTGGTACTTTACCATTTATTCATGCAGCTGCAGAGTTCGATTTATTCAACATTATTTTTATTATAATTATTCAATATATTATTAATTTGATTTGATTTGTTGTTGATGGTTCTTTAATGTACATAATATAAAAATATAATCATTGTCTTGCGGTGTACTCAAATATCCATCCCCATATCTGAGTATACGAAAAAGTCTAGAGGAAACCACTCCCGGTTTTTTATACTTTCGTGATTTTTTTTCACAGTTTTTAGCTATGTGTTTATGACATCATCATACCATTTGGTCTGCTATGATGACATGTTTAGTTGAAGGCACATTCTATGGGCATTTGTTAGCATGATATCACAGGAGTGTCAGCCGTCTTTAAAAGAGGAAGATGTGTACTCCGATCATTTGCACTTTGTTTCCAATAAAACGTTAAAAAATAAAGTTAGGCTACTACTTTTTGAAGTTTTGCTTTTAGGTGTGTCCTTCAGTTTAATCTTGTGAGCCTTTTTGATATGTTGGTTACCTCAGCCTTTGGCATACAAACTTGTGTTTGTCCATACAACCTTCTGCTTGCCTTTCAAAACTAATCTTTGCCTCACTCGCAGAACAAATGATCAATCTTTTCATTCTTTTATCAGCAGATCGAATCAGTTGTAAGGATGTTTCCCAATTAACAAAGGGATGTAAAGGTGTCTCAGGATTCTGTGGTCACCATTCTTTTTCACCTGTCGTATGAATTTAAATAAATCACAGAAGGCAATTTCTTGTAATGGAAATGAGTTGTGGAAGTAGTCGATTTAATTTTTCTGTATTCTATATGTTTGTTGAGTTAGAGCATTGGTAGGCTGCACAGCATTGCCACTTCAGTATTTCTTAAATGGCTGTTGTAAAAGGATTGTAGTATATCAGTAGCCTTCAGGTGAGTGTTGAACACCGCCGCTTGGAAGGCAAGTGTACACATGACATTTGATGTTTGTAGCTTTACCTTCAAATATAACCTTCTTTTCATAAAAGTATACACATTTTGTACCATTTTACACTGCTGTTAGGTAAATCATCCTGACCAGAACAGGACTGATACAATCATCTGGACTTGAACAGAACTGTACGGCTGTAATTTAGGCTGAGAAGAGGAAGGGAGACAGGCAGACAGACTGGTGTCATGTCTATTTATTAGCAAGGATGGGCTTGTATTGGCTGTAATTACTTATATAGCTAGTTACAATATCAAAGAAATTAGCAAGGTTTCCGCGAAAAAACAACTTGTACCCAATCATATTGTAAACAACTTAATGGATGAAGGAAAAAGAGACGTAACTGAGGATTCTCACAACAACTGTTTTTGAAGGTTGCAAGTTCTCACAGCATGTCTTGAGCCGAACCCTGCTCTTACTCTGAATTGGTGACACTGAAGACCACAAAACTAATAAAATTCTCAGTCTCTTCTTGGTGTCACATCCTTTCTTAATTTTTGTTGACTGGTGGGTGCTAACAGGTTTAACTTATGCATTTGAGCTCATTTTTAATTAAAAGTCAGTAATTGATGCACAAAACACTATTAAGATTATGATTCTGTTTTTTATTTCATTTTTTTGGTCTTATTTGTTGTTACTTCCAATTTCTCTGTACTCCTGTTGAGCTTTTGGACCTTAGTCAGTTTATATTGAGCATTAATCTTTTGCTAAAAACACTTTTTTAAGTAGTAAAAACATTTTCACATCTTTCAAGTTGTGGATGCCACTCTCTTGTTGGCACTGCCACAATATCGGTAGGTTCTGATGACTGGAAATACTCTGTTGGGTGACCTCAGTACCATGATGGTATAAAGGTCAGCACGGTGCACTTGATGGTTAGCCAAGATTGTGGGCAATTTCCATAATACCTTTGCAAGTGTATTTCTTTTTTTTGTGTAGTTCCTCTGGTTACTGATTTTTGTGCTTCAGATTTCAGACTACGCATTTATTTTGGTGAAAGATGGATGTCTTATGGATTTGATCTCAGATAGATTAACCACAATGCTTCTTCTTTTGGTCCCTTTACTTCATTCTGTCATGGCACAACAAAAACGATAAAAATGTTTGGACAAGAGCTGTGATTGTACACCAATATAGCTAATCAATCCGTATTCTCTATACATGTAATATTTTTGAGGTTGCCTTGATAAGTGTTATGATTTCTTTCTGCTGCTTGATTATTGCCCAGGCCGAGAGGTTCTTTAAAGCCTCTAATTTTGTTTTTATTTTTTTGTTCATCAAATCAAAACTGGCGAATAATTATTTACTCATTGTCACTTACTCAAAAGCATAAAGGAGAACTGTTTTGACATTTTTCCAGCAGAGCTTATGTACGTTATAGTAATAATTAAATTACTGGTGTAATAGTAGTGTAATTTTCATATAGTATCAGTAAGCTTATTTCAAGAGCATGTTCCTCCAATTAAAAAATGACAACATGCACAATTTAGCATAATAATGTAATATCATAACACCAGCACACTGCTTTGGAACAAAACACAACTTCAACTTAGATGAAATCATAAAGGAATATTCTGACCAAAAATTATATTTTTATATGGTACTTGCCCCATGTGCATTGTTGTGATGACTGAGAAGTATTTAATCCTATGTTTTAATGAAGAACAGTTTATCATATAGCACAAACCAATAGTGACCAATGATGTACAATAGCAAATTATGTGAAAAACATCATTTTGCATAATCCACATATTGATTATCGATTTGTAAGCTCAAAATGGGCAAAACACATGCATTTTTAAATAAAACATTATTAAAGATCAGCACACATCATATACATCATATGAAATTCGCATGAGTTTTGAATTAAAGGTAAGACTCTTGGGGAGTGAATGACAGGAGAGGTGGATCTTCATTTCAAAAGTTAAATCCCATCCGCAGGTGTGGTAGAACTTTAATAATTTTTTTAAAGAAGGAAGCATCCTCTAACAGGACAAATCAGTAATCAGGCAGGAGAAAAGCTGTTCATTGTATCTTTTAATTACTCCTCAGCAAAATGCCTTGGAGGGAGCATTATTCAAAAGCAGTCCATTACAGCATGGTCAGAATGGTCAGAGAAATAAAGAATAGAGGTTCACTTTATAAAGTGTTGAATTTACATACAGAATCGAGCAATGCATACATTTTACTCTGGTTGTTTCGTTGGTTTACATCCAAATGACTTACATAAAATAAAGGTTTATTATATTATATTATGGTTCTTCTTATTCCTTTGAGTTGAGCCACCACCCTTGAAATTTCTGTGTATATAACAACTGTCCATTCTGCTTGTTTACAGGACATCTTCTGACATTTTAGTCATCTCTTTTTCATTTTTCAGTACATTTTGTTGTTCACTTCACCTTTATCTGGTTTCTGAAATTTATAATCCTTTATGCTATTTCTTTAAGATGAATGCTATGTTACCCTAAAATTACTCTTCCACATTGATTAACAGCAAAAACCACTGTAAGCCTAAGTCATTGTTTGAATGTATGTTTTTGTATTTGTATAGGTAAACAATGCTGTAGAGATACCTAAACAAATGTTGAGGGAGCGCTTGTCTTTTATCCCCTAGTGGTGAAATATAATTTTTGTTTCTTGAACAGCCTGCTGATTGAAGAAAAGAAAGGATTCAAATTATTTTTTTCATCCCATTTTTGTTCATTTTATAATTTTTCAACTTATTCACAATACAAGTACAATTTGTTGGAACTGACTGACGGTTTGCAAAGAACTTCACTCTTGATATCAGCTTTTAATTGATTGATCGATTTATTTATTTATTTACCATCTACAAATAAAAGAACAGTGCTATGTTTAAGCCAGTGCTTTACCCCTGCCTCCAGTATGGTTTTTGTTTTTCAAATATTATGTTGTATATTTTGTTATTAATTACATTTTTTGGTTTGTTCAGTTTGTATTTTATTTGTTTAATGTTGCATTATTTATGGCTTTTTTCAATTTTGTATTATATTAAGATGTTAATGTTTTCTGTGTTATCTGCCCTGCCTCTCACATGTGGAGCCTAAGGAGGAGAAGCCAACTGGTGATGCTGCTGGGGACTGACCCGGCTGTATACAAAAAGGAGCTTCAGTGCTAACCACAGTTTCATTACTATGTCTTTGTTTTTGAATCCTTTTTTTGATTTTTGAATATACTGGCTTTGGCACCGGCTTCATTCTCAGGTACTGTTTACTGGTTCTGTTTTGGATCCATTTGTCTAAATGAGCACCTAGCAGGACTCGAAAATGGAGTTGTGCCTGCAGAAACAGATTGTGATAGCACAAGGGTTCTCAAGCTCCATCCAACCAGCTTCTGTTTTTAAGTGGACTCCTGGGCTAATTAAGTGAACTGTTATTGCCCAGATTCCCTATTTCAGGAACAATATAGAAATTACAAAACTAAGTTTGGTAAAAAAAAAATTATTAAAATGTACTAAGCAGTTATATGGGAATAATGTATTTTTTTCTTTTTAATAATATTTTTATCTTGATTGGCATTCTACTTTTCTAAGTGTTTTAATTGTTTAATCCATTATTTACTACTTTGTGGGTCTGATGCTGAAGTAGTTGCAGTCTTTGATGATTCAGTGTTGTTTGCCTGGGTGTCTGCTTTGTTCGTTTTTAATTGTCATTATTAAGATACAGTGAAGGGAGCAGACTGCACAGAGAAAGGGCAAAATATAATGAAAAGAGAGTTAAACATTTAAATCCATAGCAAAAACAGAACTATTTCTAAGTTTCTTATGAATATAGGATAAGAGAATAGGAAAAAAAAAAGCTAATTAAATGAGATCAGT
The DNA here is from genome assembly GCF_900747795.2 of Erpetoichthys calabaricus. Taxonomy (NCBI): domain Eukaryota; kingdom Metazoa; phylum Chordata; class Cladistia; order Polypteriformes; family Polypteridae; genus Erpetoichthys; species Erpetoichthys calabaricus. The sequence goes on from NC_041397.2 coordinate 202,700,993, forward strand.
GTTATCAGTTGTCACTGATTATGAATCTGGTTGGAATAAAAACCTAAAACCACAGTGGGCCCCCAGGACCGACTTTGAGAAACTTGGTGATAGCGTGTTCTTACTCTGTGCACATGGTGTGCTGGTGTTTCAATAACTTGTATTGGGGATCTGTTTGCCATTGGTAGCAGCTATCAAAGATGAATAAGAGGAAAATATGCAAAATAAATAAATTGTGACCACTGTCAAGTTTGCTTCCCGGGTCCTCCCTGAGTGGAGTTTGCATGTTCTCCCCATGTCTGCGTGGGTTTCTTCCAGGTGCTCCAGTTTCCTCCCACAGTCCAAAGACATGCAGGTTAGGTGCATTGGCGATCCTAAATTGTCCCTAGTGTGTGCTTGGTGTGTGGGTGTCCTGCGGTGGGCTGGAACCCTGCCCGGCATTTGCTCCTGCCTTGCACCCTGTGTTGGCTGGGATTGGCTCCAGCAGACCCCCGTGACCCTGTGTTAGGATATAGCGGGTTGGGAAATGACTGACTGACTGACTTTTTGATAATTTAGTGCACCGATTTTTTTAAATGTTAATTTCATGCACCATTTTGGGACCTTTCTGTTCATGGCGGCTGTGCAATTGCTAGGTAAGATCAACCAGAAGTGTGTGTTGTGTGACATCATCCAGTGGAAGGTGTAAAGACCAGTGTCCAAGTTTGTGGATGCATCAAAGTGAAGACTTAGCATTCTCATTACTGTTTATAAGATTTTAGTCAAAAATTATTTTGTTAGTTTACAACAAATTTTGTCTTATGTTTCAGCTCTGGTTAAGTGAATTTGTTTTTGTTTTATGACCCGTCCATTATTTTCTTTGAATTATGACTTTGGTTTATTATTATTATCTACCCAGCTTCGAGCTTTGCCTGTTAATAAAACCACAACCATCTCCCGATTCTATTTTTATTTAAATACTGCCACTGCCCAGCAGAGTCCGTTCAGCAGTAAATAATATGGCTGCCTCCATCTAAACACTCTTTAAATGGTGGTAAACACCAAAAAAAGAAACAAATAAGCACACTGTAATTTCAATGAAATAAAAAGTATTTTGTCAAAATTTAATAACCATTAGAAATACACAGTGATAATAAACCAGAATAATTAAGATCTCAAATTATAAGCCTAAAATATTAAAATCACAACAGTTGCATTTGATGGGCAAGCCAGTCCAACAGGCAGACAGGGACTGAATATATTTAGATAGGTTCAGAAAGGTGTCCAGATATTATTACTGTGCCTTTAGCAACTGTCCCTTGTCCTTTGTTTATTTACTGTAAACTACCCTAAATGTATTATTTTGGACCCTTTGGAATTCTGGATGTGGGGTTGACACAGGAGAGTTCTTATCCTTCACACTATACATTTCTGTTAATCTGTATTCAGTATTTTCAACAGCATTTTTATATTTACAGTATTTCTTACAGTTATATATCTTATAATTTATATTTCTAAAACTAATAACAGTCTCTTTCACGGTTTGCCACTTTATTTATTTAAACTGAAACACTGGTGACTAATTCACACTGAATAAAATGTCTTCTCAGTACCATGTAAGTTTTAATAACTCATAATTAGATTTTGCTCTACATAAAGTCATGTATTAATATTAATATAATATTTTATTACATTTGTGCATACTCTGCTATTAGTTTCAAAGCTGAAGACTCCAGTTTTAAAACGCAAGTGATTTGTTGCCTACAGATATTTTTGGATGTGTCATTCAGAACCCTAGAAGACAAGAATGCTGAATGATTCACCCATTTTCTGGACAGAGAGACGCTGGAACACATCCTGCCTACAGATGTACCAACTGCACTTCAGAACAGGGAATCCAACTGAAGCTAAGCATGTTTGGGCCCGGCCAGTATTTAGATGGGAGAACAACTACAGAAAGCTAGGGTTGTTGCAGGAAATGATCTTGGTGAGGATATCAGGGGGTATTTATCCTGTGGTGTGCGTGTGAATGTTAATGCCCCAGTTCAGTGATGGGACACTGTGCTATGAAAATGGTGTTGTCCTTTGGATAAGATGTAACATTGAGGTCCTGAACTTCTGTGGTCATTAAAGATCCCTGGGCATCTTTCAAAACCAGTAGGATCTACCTTGATATACTGACTAAATTGTTTATCATGGCCTTGTCCATTCTACCCCGTAATCATCTCCTTTGTCTAAATGGCTGTGTATCTCCCTGAATGGCTAGTGTATGGTGAGCATACTGGCACAGTAATGGCTGCCATCACAACTCCGGCTGGATGTTGCACATTGGTGGTAGTTGAAGTGACTCCCCTCTATTGAAAGTGCTTTGAGTAGCTATAATAGCATTACATAAATGTAACTAATTAATTAACAGTACTGCTAAACACTCCATCATTGGCTATACACTCAGGCTAACGTTCACTCTGAACTAATTATTAGTCCCCGGTTAACCTAACTTGTCAGAGTATCAGCCTAACAAATACCCAGACACAGAAAAAACACATAAAGGTAAAAGGTAGAAGTGCTAACCTGTGCTGAATGATACACCTTTAAAATGTTCCATCTTTGAATAATGAATAATGTATGGATATAGCCGATGCAGTGGACACTGTGCAATCCCATAGGACTTTGGGCCAACACTCACATTGTCATTCAAGTGTTGTCTGTGTAGAATCTGCAATGTCTTCTTGTGTCTTACAGAACTGTAGGCAGGTTTGCCGTCAGAATAAACATTTTAGCTAATGTGTCCCATTCTGGCTTTTCTAGTAGCACACTCTCTTGAAACTTACGTATATTGTAAGCCCTGTGTCTTTTTCAGTGAACAACATGCAGCTTCTCAGTAAATATTGCAATTTCAAGGAAATAGTGAAACTGATCAATGACATGTCCACTTGATCCCCTCCTCTGCATAAGACAAATATAATAGGCTATCAGAAGAGACCCCTCCTTTAACCGCCACCTTATCGTGGTGGAGGGGTTTGCGTGTCCCAATGATCCTAGGAGCTCTGTTGTCCGGGGCTTTATGCCCCTGGTAGGGCCACCCAAGGCAAACTGGTCCTAGGTGAGGGATGACACAAAGAGCGGTTCAAACCTTCTATGATGAAAAACAATTTTGGATGGCGTTTTCCCTTGCCCGGACGCGGGTCACCGGGGCCCCACTCTGGAGCCAGGCCTGGAGGTGGGGCTCGATGGCGAGCGCCTGGTGGCCGGGCACAGCCCGAAGAGGCAACGTGGGTCCCCCTTCCCATGGGCTCACCACCTATGGGAGGGGCCAAGGAGGTCAGGTGCAGTGTGAGTTGGGTGGTGGCCGAAGGCGGGGACCTTGGCGGTCCAATCCTCGGCTACAGAAGCTGGCTCTTGGGACGTGGAATGTCACCTCTCTGAAGGGGAAGGAGCCTGAGCTAGTGCGCGAAGTTGAGAGGTTCCGGCTAGATATAGTCGGACTCACCTCGACGCACAGCTTGGACTCTGAAACCAATCTCCTTGAGAGGGGCTGGACTCTGTACCACTCTGGAGTTGCCCCCGGTGAGAGGCGCCGAGCGGGTGTGGGTATACTTATTGCCCCCCGACTTGGAGCCTGTACATTGGGGTTTACCCCGGTGGACGAGAGGGTAGCCTCCCTTCGCCTTCGGGTGGGGGGACGGGTCCTAACTGTTGTTTGTGCATATGCACCGAACGGCAGTTCGGAGTACCCACCCTTTTTGGAGTCCCTGGAGGGGGTGCTAGAGGGCATACCTTCTGGGGACTCCCTCGTTCTGCTGGGAGACTTCAATGCTCATGTGGGCAATGACAGTGAGACCTGGAAGGGCGTGATTGGGAGGAATGGCCCCCCCGATCTGAACCTAAGCGGTGTTTTGTTATTGGACTTCTGTGCTCGTCACGGATTGTCCATAACGAACACCATGTTCAAGCATAGGGGTGTTCATATGTGCACTTAGCACCAGGACACCCTAGGCCTCAGTTCGATGATCGACTTTGTGGTCGTGTCGTTGGACTTGCGGCCACATGTCTTGGACACTCGGGTGAAGAGAGGGGCAGAGCTGTCAACTGATCACCACCTGGTGGTGAGTTGGCTTCGATGGTGGGGAAGGATGCCGGTCAGGCGTGGTAGGCCCAAACATGTTGTGAGGGTCTGCTGGGAACGTCTGGCAGAGCCCCCTGTCAGAAGTAGCTTCAACTCCCACCTCCGGCAGAACTTCGACCACATCCCGAGGGAGGTGGGGGACATTGAGTCCGAATGGGCCATGTTCCGTGCCTCTATTGTTGAGGCAGCTGACCGGAGCTGTGGCCGTAAGGTGGTCGGTGCCTGTCGTGGCGGCAATCCCCGAACCCGTTGGTGGACACCGGCGGTGAAGGATGCCGTCAAGCTGAAGAAGGAGTCCTACAGGACCCTTTTGTCCTGTGGGACCCTGGAGGCAGCTGATAGGTACCGGCAGGCCAAGCGGAATGCGGCTTTGGTGGTTGCTGAGGCAAAAACTCGGGCGTGGGAGGAGTTTGGGGAGGCCATGGAGAACGACTTTCGGACGGCTTCGAGGAGATTCTTGTCCACCATCCGGCGTCTCAGGAAGGGGAAGCAGTGCAGTGTCAACACTGTATATGGTGGGGATGGTGCGCTGCTGACCTCGACTCGGGACGTTGTGGGTCGGTGGGGGGAGTACTTCGAAGACCTCCTCAATCCCATTAACATGCCTTCCAATGAGGAAGCAGAGCCTGGGGACTCAGAGGTGGGCTCCCCCATCTCTGGGACTGAGGTCACCGAGGTGGTCAAAAAACTCCTTGGTGGCAGGGCCCCGGGGGTGGATGAGATACGCCCGGAGTTCCTCAAGGCTCTGGATGTTGTAGGACTGTCTTGGTTGACACGCCTCTGCAACATCGCATGGACATCAGGGACAGTGCCTCTGGATTGGCAGACCGGGGTGGTGGTCCCCCTCTTTAAGAAGGGGGATCGGAGGGTGTGTTCCAACTACAGAGGGATCACACTCCTCAGCCTCCCTGGAAAAGTCTATTCAGGGGTCCTGGAGAGGAGGGTCCGTCGGATAGTCGAGCCTCGGATTCAGGAGGAACAGTGTGGTTTTCGTCCTGGTCGCGGAACAGTGGACCAGCTCTATACCCTTAGCAGGGTCCTGGAGGGTGCATGGGAGTTTGCCCAACCAGTCTACATGTGTTTTGTGGACTTGGAAAAGGCATTCGACCGTGTCCCTCGGGGAATCCTGTGGGGGGTACTCCGAGAGTATGGGGTACCGGCCCCCCTGATAAGGGCTGTTCGGTCCCTGTACGATCGGTGCCAGAGCTTGGTCCGCATTGCCGGCAGTAAGTCGAACCCGTTTCCAGTGAGAGTTGGACTCCGCCAGGGCTGCCCTTTGTCACCGATTCTGTTCATAACTTTTATGGACAGAATTTCTAGGCGCAGCCAGGGCGTTGAGGGGGTCCAGTTTGGTGGGCTCAGGATTGGGTCACTGCTTTTTGCAGATGATGTTGTCCTGTTTGCTTCATCAGGCCGTGATCTTCAGCTCTCTCTGGATCGGTTCGCAGCCGAGTGTGAAGCGGCTGGGATGAGAATCAGCACCTCCAAATCCGAGACCATGGTCCTCAGCCGGAAAAGGGTGGAGTGCCCTCTCAGGGTTGGTAGCGAGATCCTGCCCCAAGTGGAGGAGTTCAAGTATCTCGGGGTCTTGTTCACGAGTGAGGGTAGAATGGAGCGTGAGATCGACAGGCGGATCGGTGCGGCATCCGCAGTAATGCGGGCACTGCATCAGTCTGTCGTGGTGAAAAAGGAGCTGAGCCGCAAGGCGAAGCTCTCAATTTACCAGTCGATCTATGTTCCTACCCTCACCTATGGTCATGAGCTATGGGTAGTGACCGAAAGAACAAGATCGCGAATACAAGCGGCTGAAATGAGTTTCCTCCACAGGGTGTCTGGGCTTTCCCTTAAAGATAGGGTGAGAAGCTCAGTCATCCGGGTGGGGCTCAGAGTAGAGCCGCTGCTCCTCCGCATCGAGAGGAGTCAGATGAGGTGGCTCGGGCATCTGATCAGGATGCCTCCTGGACGCCTCCCTGGTGAGGTGTTCTGGGCACGTCCAACCGGGAGGAGGCCCCGGGGAAGACCCAGGACACGCTGGAGGGACTATATCTCTCGGCTGGCCTGGGAACGCCTTGGGATTCTCCCGGAAGAGCTAGAAGAAGTGGCCGGGGAGAGGGAAGTCTGGGCATCTCTGCTCAAGCTGCTGCCCCCGCGACCCAACCTCGGATAAGCGGGAGACAATGGATGGATGGATGGATATCAGAAGAGAACTGGGTTCAGTTAAACTGTGCTATTAGGTACAAATTAAAGGAAACAGCAAACAAATGCATCGGTTCTGTGGAGAGATGTGGTCAAATTACACTTCTGTCCCTAAGGATGAAAACAAGCATAATTCCAAAAGAACAGAAAACATCTCTGTTTTGGTCTACAGATTAGGACACACTAGAACTTAAAAAAGTCCAAATGATAGCAACCAGAATGAGGTCAGGACTTGGAGGTTTGAGCTATGATGAAGTATTGAAGGAGTTGAACCTTTATAGTTGAAGCAAATGGAGAGGTGAGATAACCGAAGTGTTTAAAATTATGAAGGGAATTAGTAGAGTGGACCCCAGCTGTTACCTTTGAATGAGAAAATTGTAAAGGGTAAATTTCGCACAGTTCTTCCCACAGAGAACCATAGACACATGGAACATGTTACCAAGTAGTGTGGTAGATAATAAGACTTTGACGGCTTTCAAAAATCAAGTTGAGTTGACTTGTTGGGCCGGAGGAATTTTTCTAGTAGGAATTGTTTTAATGTTGCAATTCTCCCTCATCTATTTGTTAGTGATGTTCTAAACCATCCTTCCATTCATTTTCTGAACACAAATTATTGTAATATGGGATCTTATGGAAAAAGTGAAAGGTGGGAACCAGTTTTTAATGAGACACAATATAATCTTTGGGTACACTCACTCAGTTGTATTCAGATTTACAATTGTCAGTCAGCCTAACCAGAATCCCAAGAAAAAACACAGGTAGACAAACGAAAAATGTGCAAACTCCACATATGCTTCGGTATCAAATCCGATTCCCTGGAGCTGTGAGGCATTAGCAGCATTAACCACAGCACCACCAAGTGCAACTCAGATTCCCAACAAACATGACTTAAGATTTTGAAGGACTTTCCACATCTTTCACAATGGTAATGTCACCTCTATCTAGTCAGAAGTAACAATTCTCTGAGACGAGTACCAAAAAATAACATAAAATCATGTACATTTTACTGAACTAAAGTGCAACACTTTTTACAAAGGCGCAAATAATAAAGACAGATATAAATAATAACTTTAGGAAAAATGGCTTAAACCAGATGTCTCCAACCTTAGTCCTGGGGGGCTGTAGTGGCTGCAGGTAGTCACTTCACCCAATTTTGTAATTAGAGGCCAATGATGGAAATAAAACCAGACATATAATTCCGTGGCTTGCTAGTAGTCTCACTTTGTCATGTGAGACATTTCTAATATTGTAGATTTTTCATTTCAGAGAACATCATTAAAATGTTTTGTAGACCATGGCAAATTAGTCCTTCTTGGTATGTTACCTTATTCTCGGTTTTATTCCAAACAGACACTTAATGAGAACTCTCCCCCCACCCCGTCCACACACTCACACACACACATTAGTGAACTGTAGTATCTCTTGTCATTTTGTCTCTTTGGCTGCTGGATAACAAAATCCCTTTTTAAAAATTGTGAATATAACTGTTTAAGAGTAAAAGAGGCACATAAAGGTTCAGAAATGTAAAGAGAAAATGAACTAAAAATGAAGCCAAAAAGTATATTACATTTTTGGTTACACTGTATTAATCCCCAAGGGGAAATTGTATTTTTACCAGCAATGAAAGACTGAGTGCTCCTTGTTCATGCTAATCTTAATGTTGTCTTCTCAAGCCTCTCATCAACTTGCTCAACAAATTAATCCATCCATTTTCCTGTATCCAACCATCTTTCCATTTTCTTTCCATTGTCGATCTACCACTTGGAATTTAATTAAAAAACAATGCTTGTAATTAACACAACATAACATTTACTTTGATGTTCCCATCAGCGTTCCCATTGTCATTCTGAAAAGTAACACAGTCCTGTCTATAGTGTATTTTCAGCAGCAAATAATCAAAATGTTAATAGATGAGATGAGAATCCCTCAGAAATTTTCTTTTTTGTAAATATTTTGTTAAAAGAGCAATTTTAACCTTTGTGAGGTACAGTATGTGGGACCCATTTAGCAATTTTTTTTCTGCTAGACCAAGGCGCAATACAGTTGTGGAAAGTGCCTGTAAGACAACAATAACATCACTTTAGAAGCGTTGTTTCCACATACCCCAAACCTTATCCCATCATTCCAATTACATCACTATCAAATATGAATACCCCCATCAACTCCTCCATGCCCATCCAACTACCAACAACACCTTGGACCAATGCATGTCTGGAAACTGTCTTTAAGACAACAATAACACCATTTTAGAACCACTGCTTCCAAATGCTGCAAACCTAATCACATCACATGAATCATATACATCACCATCAACCGTGAATACCCCCATCATCTCCTCCATGCCCATCCAACCTCCAACCTTACCATAACTACTGGTGAGGGGACGCTGGCGCACGCATGTTGTTGCCGCTCCTCCCTGTAAACAACACTTCTCACAAAATTCGCCTAATTCTACACTTTCTTACGTTTGTTTTATTTCTTTTATTGTACGTATAGTTCGTGGATACAGCTGACTCGAATTGTATGGATTTGGCTTATATTTACAGATTTTATGGACTCTACTTTGACTGGGAATAGCTGAGTCTGTGGATCACGGGACGAGAACCTACAAGCATTTCTTTGTGCCTGGCAATCTAGGACCTCGGGATGATCTGTCTCCGTGATTATATTTAATTCGCTTTGCTGATCTGCTCCCGTTTCATCTTATAGTACTATACGACTGGGAACTGATCTGATGTTCTTATTAACCTGGCTTTTGGCTCCGGGGCGATCACGCCTGAAATTACCAAGCGTTACATTTTGTGACTGTGTATTGGAACCTCCAACTCCTGCTACCTCCTCTTGCTATGCTTTCTGCTGATTGCTATGGCTGCTCACCTACGCTACCACACCCACCTGTCCTACCGGTTCCACTCTGCTGTGCTGCTTCTCCACTGCTATTCAGATAAGTATTGCCCAGTATCATGCTAAAATACTCTCATGACAAACTCCTTCTTATTAAACAGTTTGTCCAGAGCAAATGGTCTGACTGCAACATCCTAAAGGACGCCGGTATTTTGCAGCGCCCGAAATATATACATCGCGGGTCAGGTCGCCGCCACCGCCGGGCTGCGAATGAAAAGACCACCGGCAGCATTTGCTTAGGAATACGCCGTCCTTCTCATGACCCTGGAAATAGAATTATCAGTGTGCCAAATTTGCATTATGTGGGAATAAACCCTGATTGCGGCTCTGTGCAGAAAGAAGCCTCATTATGTAATATTGCACTGTTTAACTCGAGGTCTCTTAATGGCAAAGCATTGGTGCTGTCAGAACTCATCACTGACACCAAACTTGATATTCTGTGTCTAATGGAGACTTGGCAAAAACCAAACGAATTTGCGTCTCTCACAGAGGCGACTCCAATTGGTTTCACTTTCCACTCAGAGCCTCGCAGCTCAAGACATGGCGGCGGGCTTGCAGTAATTATCAGAGAAGACTTAAACGTTAAAAGAATCCCAATTGACTGCCCATTGTCTTTTGAGTGCCTGGCTCTTAAACTAACAACGGAATCAGGTCCTGTCTCACTCATTGTTCTTTATCGTCCCCCAAAATACAATGCATCCTTCTTATCCGATCTGATTGAACTTTTGACCCACCTAAGCTCTTACTCTCAGAGAATTATCCTTCTTGGTGATTTCAACATCCATATTGACATCCCACATCTAAACTGAGAAATGAATTCCTGTCCTTACTGGACTGTTTTGACTTGACACAACATGTTGATTTTCCAACCCATTGTGGCGGTCATATATTGGACCTGATCTGCACTTCTGGACTATCTGTTGCCAACATTTACAGCACTGATTTGGGACTCTCTGACCATAAAGCAGTATTTTTCACTGTCTCATTACCTCTCCCACCTCTTACCTGTAAACGACAAATTTCTTACAGAAACCTTAAAAATATCTGTCCCTCTATCCTTTCTGGATCCATTTCTGATCTTTTACTGTCTGCACCTATTCCATCAACACTAGATAGTTTTGTTCACCACTATAACACAGCCCTTCACTCAGCATTAGATAAAACAGCTCCTTTAAAACATAAGGAGGTTTCCTTTAAACGTTCAGCTCCTTGGTATAACTCAGAATTGCGATCTATGAAAGCAGCTGGCCGACGCCTTGAGAGAATGTCACGTAAGACTGGCCTCACCGTGCACATCCAGGCTTTCTCTGACCACCAAAGAGCTTACAGAGAAGCACTAACTTCTGCCAAGAACACCCATTATGGCAGAATAATAGAAAGTAGCCATGATAACCCAAGGGTTTTGTTCTCTGTAGTTAATAAACTACTCGAACCCGCATCTGGTCCAACTACCTCTTCTACTGAAGTCTGTGAGGAATTCCTCCACTTTTTCCGTAACAAAATTAAAGATCTAAATAATTCAACCAACATAAATACATCATCTGTTTATATCTCTCCCTGTTTTCCCACTCCATCCAGCTCCTTCTCTAAGTTCTCACCAGTCACATCTGCGTTTGTTAATGACCTGCTTTATAAGATGAGGCCGACTACTTGTGTACTGGACCCCATCCCCACCACACTACTTAAATCCTGCCTTCATGCCATAATCCCGACTGTTACAACAATAATAAACTCATCCCTTGACACTGGCTCTGTGCCGCTCACTTTTAAAATTGCTTCTGTAACCCCAACGTTAAAAAAGTCTGGCCTTGATGCTGACAATCTTAACAATTTCCGGCCTATTTCCCACTTACCTTTCCTGTCAAAAGTTCTTGAGCGTGTTGTAGCTTCCCAACTCACCAATTACCTAACCTCTAATAATTTGATGGAACCCTTTCAGTCTGGTTTCAGGGCGCGGCACAGCTGTGAAACTGCTCTGCTACAGGTAACCAATGATTTGCTTATGGCAGCAGACTCTGGACAAACCAGCATATTAATTCTGTTAGACCTCAGTGCAGCATTTGACACTGTCAGACATGACATCCTACTGTTCAGAATGGACAACATGCTGGGTATCTCTGGCACTGCCCTCCAGTGGTTCAAGTCCTATCTGACTGATAGGCAAGAGTTTTGTTAGTCTTGGCAACAGTAGATCCAGCTCAGCGCCAGTCACACAAGGAGTCCCTCAGGGCTCTGTCCTCGGTCCTCTGCTTTTCTGTATTTATATGCTTCCCCTTGGCCATATTATCCGTAGTTATGGATTGGGTTATCATTTTTATGCAGATGATACTCAGCTCTACTTCAATGTTAAAAGTGGAACTTCATCAGAGCTTTCTCAGCTCACAACCTGCCTTAGTGAAATTAAAACCTGGATGGAGCAGAACTCTTTAAAATTAAATTGCAATAAAACTGAACTCCTGCAAATTGGGACTAAAATGCAACTTAATAAAATGAGCTCCTTCCCAGTCCATCTTGGCAGTGATCTCATCAGACCTGCCTGTACTGTAAAAAATCTTGGTGTCATTTTTGACTCCTCCCTCACTTATTCCGCCCACATAAATCACATTAAGAAACTTTCTTACTTTCACCTCTGTAACATATCCCGTGTTCGCTCCTTCCTCTCCTTCTCTAATGCTGAGAAACTTGTCCATGCTTTTATCACATCCCGCATCGATTATTGTAATTCCCTACTGGCAGGTGCCCCTTCTAATCTTATATCACAGCTCCAGCTTATTCAAAACTCAGCTGCAAGAGTCCTTACTCGAGCCAGCAGCAACGAGCACATCACACCCATCCTGCTCCGCCTTCACTGGCTCCCTGTGTCCTACAGAATCGAATATAAAATCCTACTAATAACCTACAAAGCTTTAAATAACCTCGCGCCAAACTACATCAGTGACCTTCTCCATCACTATGTGCCTGCCCGCCCACTAAGGTCCTCTGATTCTGGTAATCTTGTTGTGCCCGTCACTAATCTACACTCCATGGGTGACAGGGCCTTCAGCTGTATAGCGCCCAGACTCTGGAATGACCTACCAAAATTAATCAGGTCAGCTGACTCCATGAATTCTTTTAAAAAACAACTCAAAACTCATCTGTTCAGGAAGGCTTTTAGCTCTACTTGACTTTATTACCTTTCTCTCAGTTTACTTCTCTGTCAAGATGCTCATGTAACCTGTATGTGTGTGCGAGACCATCAATTATGTTGTCTGTTTTTTTTTTTCAGAATTTACTGTCTTAATCTTCTTTGTTTATTTATCTGGTTTGTACAATGCTATATACTGTATATTCTGCCGTTCTTTATTTATTCTGTAAGTGCCTTGAGCATGGGAAAGGCGCTATATAAATAAAATGTATTATTATTATTATTATTTAAGTATAACTTTCCCATTCACGTACAATCCGAAATCTCATCAGACCAATCATTCTAATTTCTTTTCAAAATGGAATTGGAAAGGGACACAACAAATAAGTAGCTCTGCTTATATGGCTTCTTTCCAAAAACAATCCAGTATGGCAAAGAAAATCTCTGCTCAGATGGCCATAAACATCTACAGTAGAAGAGATAGAAGACAACATGGAGGGAGTGCTCACTCTGGAAGATGAAGAATTTTCAGAATATTAGATCATGTTTCTGTCAATTTCGGAGTCTGACAGTGAGCTTCAAGAAGAGGATAGAACAGTCTCTCAGACAAGTGGAGAAATATGAATGTTAAAAAATGATGAAATTGAATGGTATTCTTGTCCATAGAAGTAGCTACCGTGCCTTGCTGCCAATGTGATAAAGATGCAACCAGGGCCAAAGCGGAAGACAGCCACGCACATACATGACATCGTGTCTTCTTTTGAATTTTTTATTCCAGACAACATCCAGAAAATCATTCTGGAATGCTCTAATTTGGAGGGGAGGTGTTTTTTGGAGAGAGGTGAAAGAAATGGACCAAACCAATTTACACGAATACTTTGGACATTATATTTGCTGGTGTTTTCAGATCCAATGGGGAGTCCACTGAATCCCTGTGGAATGCAGAAACTAGGCGATAAATTTCTGTGCAGCAATGTCTCTGAAACATTTTCACAATATTTCCAGGATTATTTGCTTTGATAACTGAGGCACTCAACCAGCTTGACGACAGAGAGGCATGCTAACTGCAATCAGGTTAGTGTGGGACAAGTGGGTGGAATGCATTTGGCTGTGTCACAACCCTGGGGCCATTTTGGGTCCACTACCCATTCAGGCAGTACATGCCATTTAAACCTGTCAAATACGGAGTCAGGATCTGCACTGTCTGTCACGCTGCTTCATCTTATGCATGGAACATGCAGGTATACACAGGAAAGCCTTGTTGGAGGAGCCCCAGAGAAAAACGAAGGGATGTGGGTTGTCCTGGCCATGATACAGGGACTCTGTGGTCACAACATCACGTGACAATTTTTTTACTTCGCACAGGTTGGGACCAGAAATCTTGAAGAGAGAGTCGACAATGGTAATAACAATAAGATAAAATAAGCGAGTACAAAGAACAGGCCTGTAAACTCAAATAAGTTCCTGTTTACATTCGACACAACCCTGGTGTCTCAGGGTTTTCGTGGTGTCCCAAGAAAAGCGAAAAATGTGGTACTTATGATGCTCCCCACCAAAGATTTACAAATCCCTTTGCAGCATGGTCATAAACCCCAAATCATTATGGATTACAATGCTACTAAAGGAGGAGTAGATAACCTGAATAAGTTAGTAAGTGGTTACAGTTTCAAAAGAAGAACCACGTTGGCCACTTGTAATATTTTTGAATATCTTGGACATCTTTGCCTATAATGCATTTGTCATTTGGATGGTACTAAATCCAAACTGGAATAAAGGAAAGCTCCAGAGAGGAAGACTCTTTCTTCAAGAGCTGGGAAAGGAACTGACAAGACCTCAAATTCAGAGGAGACAACAAATACCAAAGACCCCTACCATTGCTGCCATTGTGAGGAGGATTCAGGAGGATGATGCTGGAGCCACAGGACCACCAACTCCAGAACCAGAAGTAAGTATGAGTGCACTTGAATTTATATGTATACTGTAGATGTGAGTTAGCATAAATATGTGTATTTGTGTGAGGAACAGAGACACTTAGAGATGTTAGTAGACTTTTAGAACTAACTAGTGTATTCTAGGATGCTGTCAGTAACAGCAAGAGGAAATGCTGTGTTGTTTAGGGACCCATGAAGGACAGAAAGACTCAGTTTACATCAAGTGCAAAAAATACATTTGAATAGAAAACACTTTGAAGGTCTGCCTTTCATGTGCTGTATAGATGCTATAAATATGTGTTCAGCCAGGCTAATTGTATCACTTCAATATAACTCTGTATGTCCTTTCAATTTGTTCTAATCAAAACAATAAACATCAATAGCTCTGGAAACCTTGTCTCATTTATATTTGTACAATATTAATGATAAATTCCACTTATATCTTGATTTCTACAGAAAAATCAAATTTTATAACAAGAATCAAATAGCACTTTCATTGGGAAATGTGATCTAGCAGAGCTTAATAGTAAATATTAAAACATATTTACTGACTATATTGTTTATAAGTGACATAAAACATTATGTTTTTATTATTTAAAAAAAAAAACATTGCGGATGTACCAGACCCATGAATACCAGCAGAGTAACAAAAATTTGAATACCACACAAGGGTTAAGATGAATTCACACACAGGCCTGAACGTAAGTGAAGGTAACATGCAGTTAGCAAAATACTGTAGCTGTTGACTGCCTTGTTATTTGTGCTTCATTGCTAACTGACCTCTGATTTAAAAAAACTAATAATACCAAACTTACCATTCTTAATAATAAAATTAAATACAGTAATTCAATTAAATTAAACAAAATAAATAAATAAAAAATTGGGAATTGAACAGAATGACAGCTGTAAGCATCTTTGTGTAATTCAAATCTGGACACTTCCTAATTTCAGCCATTGCCAAAGGAGAGATTAGCAAACCATCTGACTAAATGAGAATTGCAGTTAACAAGAAATGACATCAGATTAGGAAATGGATGGGACTGAATTCCTGTAGGCCCTGTAGTCCCACAACATTAGAACTGTACACGCCTGCATTGTGGCAAGATGAAGCATATTCTGACAAGTTCAGGAACCACCCGTTAGTGGGATAACAGGCCACACTCATATAATGAATCAACCAAATGTAACCAATCAGCCCAACTCAATATTATTGATATAGAAACAACCCAGAGAAAATTATGGAACTCTGCAGAGACAGTGACCTGGCTTTTGAAATTACCCTAGATCCCTGTACGTGTGCTGACCACCGTACCAAAATTGTCATTGAAGTTAATAGGAATAATACCAGGAAAATGCAGTCATGCTCACTGTGTCAAGTTGTAGATTCTATGCAGCCACTCTAAGAAAACCATTATCGATCACACTACAACGATAATCTATGCAAAAGCACCCAGCTGTTCTAATCAATGAGCGTAATTCAAATAAATAGAAGAATATTAGATAGATAGATAGATAGATAGATAGATAGATAGATAGATAGATAGATAGATAGATAGATAGATAGATAGATAGATAGATAGATAGATAGATAGATAGATACTTTATTAATCCCAATGGGAAATTCACATTCTCCAGCAGCAGCATACTGATACAATAAATAATATTAAATTAAAGAATGATAATAATGCAGGTGAAAAACAGACAATAACTTTGTATAATGTTAAATGTTAATGTTTACCCCCCCGGGTGGAATTGAAGAGTCGCATAGTTTGGGGGAGGAACGATCTCCTCAATCTGCCAGTGGAGCAGGACAGTGACAGCAGTCTGTCGCTGAAGCTGCTCTTCTGTCTGGAGATGATACTGTTTAGTGGATGCAGTGGATTCTCCATAATTGATAGGAGCCTGCTGAGCGCCCTTCGCTCTGCCACAGATGTTAAACTGTCCAGCTCCATGCCAACAATAGAGCCTGCCTTCCTCACCAGTTTGTCCAGGCGTGAGGCGTCTTTCCTCTTAATGCTGCCTCCCCAGCACACCACCGCGTAGAAGAGGGCACTCGCCACAACTGTCTGATAGAACATCTGCAGCATCTTATTGCAGATGTTGAAGGACGCCAGCCTTCTAAGGAAGTATAGCCGGCTCTGTCCTTTCTTGCACAGCGCATCAGTATTGGCAGTCCAGTCTAGTTTATCATCCAGCTGCACTCCCAGATATTTATAGGTCTGCACCATCTGCACACAGTCACCTTTGACGATCACGGGGTCTATGAGGGGTCTGGGCCTCCTAAAATCCACCACCAGCTCCTTGGTTTTGCTGGTGTTCAGTTGTAGGTGGTTTGAGTCGCACCATTTAACAAAGTCATTGATTAGGTCCCTATACTCCTCCTCCTGCCCATTCCTGATGCAGCCCACGATAGCAGTGTCATCAGCGAACTTTTGCACATGGCAGGACTCCGAGTTGTATTGGAAGTCTGATGTATATAGGCTGAACAGGACCAGAGAAAGTACAGTCCCTTGTGGTGCTCCTGTGTTGCTGACCACAATGTCAGACGTGCAGTTCCCAAGACGCACATACTGAGGTCTGTCTTTAAGATAGTTCACGATCCATGCCACTAGGTATGAATCTAATCCCATCTCTGTCAGGTTGTCCCTAAGGAGCAGAGGTTGGATTGTGTTGAAGGTGCTAGAGAAGTCTAGAAACATAATTCTTACAGCACCACTGCCTCTGTCCAAGTGAGAGAGGGATCGGTGTAGCATATAGATGATGGCATCCTCCGCTCCCACCTTCTCCTGATATGCAAACTGCAGAGGGTCGAGGGCGTGTTGAACCTGTGGCCTAAGGTGGTGAAACAGCAGCCTCTCCATGGTCTTCATCACATATGATGTCAGAGCAACAGGCCGAAAGTCATTCAGCTCACTAGGACGTGATACCTTTGGGACTGGGGTGATACAAGATGTTTTCCAAAGCCTTGGGACTCTCCCCTGTTCCAGGTTCAGGTTGAAGATGCGCTGTAGAGGACCCCCCAGCTCCGATGCACAGACCTTCAGCAGTCGTGGCGATACTCCATCTGGACCCGCTGCTTTACTGGCACGAAGTCTCCTCAGCTCTCTGCTCACTTGCGCTGTTGTAATTATGGGTGGGGATGTCTCTCCTATGCTGGTATCAGCAGAAGGATGTGTGGAGGGTGCAGTACTTCGAGGTGAGAGTGAGAGTGGGTTAGGGTGGTCAAACCTGTTAAAGAAGTTGTTCATTTGGTTTGCTCTCTTCACGTCTCTCTCGATGGTGGTACCCCGCTTTGAGCTGCAGCCAGTGATGATCTTCATCCCATCCCACATCCTTTATGCTGTTATTCTGCAACTTCTGCTCCAGCTTTCTCCTGTACTGCTCCTTCGCCGCCCTGAGCTGGACTCAGAGTTCCTTCTGCACGCGCTTGAGCTCATGCTGATCACCATCTTTAAAAGCCCTTTTCTTCTGGTTCAAAAGGCCCTTGATGTCACTTGTAATCCATGGCTTGTTGTTAGCATAGCAGCGTACAGTTCTTACTGGAACTACAATGTCCATACAGAAGTTGATGTAGTCAGTAGTGCAGTCAACAACTTCCTCAATGGTCTCACTATGTGATCCCTGCAGGATATCCCAGTCTGTAGTTCCAAAGCAGTCTCTCAGAGTATTCTCAGCCTCCGGGGTCCACTTCCTGAATGATCGTGTGATTACAGGTAGGACTCTCACTTTTGGTTTATAGTGAGGCTGAAGCAGAACCAGGTTATGATCTGCTTTCCCAAGCGCAGGCAGTGGGGTGGCGCTGTATGTGTCTTTAACATTTGCATACAGTAAATCAATAGTCCTATTTCCCCGGGTGTTACAGTCCACATACTGGGAGAATGCAGGTAATGTTTTGTCCAGCGTCACATGGTTAAAGTCTCCAGCGATTAGCACAAGCGCCTCTGGGTGCTGCGTTTGTAATTTAGCAACAGCAGAATGGATGATGTCACTCGCTGACTCCATGTCCGCCCGAGGAGGAATGTATACAATAACAACAATGACGTGTCCAAACTCTCTGGGCAAGTAATAGGGACGTAAACTTACGGCCAACAGTTCGATGTCCCTGCAGCAAGTGGAGATTTTGACGTTAACATGTCCAGAGTTACACCACCGTGTATTAACATAGAGAGCGAGTCCTCCTCCTTTGTGCTTCCCACAGGTTTTGCATCTCTGTCCGCTCTAACTGTGCTAAACTCGGGTAGCTCCACGTTAGCATCTGGGATGTTAGTTGTGAGCCACGTTTCACAAAAACACAACAAACTGCATTCTTTGTAGGTTCTGACATTTTTCACCAGCGCAGCCAGTTCATCGATCTTATTTGAGATTGAGTTCACATTCCCCAGAATCACAGAAGGCACCGAAGGCTTAAAACGCCACTTTCTCGCAAGCCGCTTCATTTTTAGCTTAGTGCCCGCTCTGCTGCCACGATACCGCCTTCTTACCTCGTCGGGTAAATAGGGAACCACACCGATACTGGCATTTGTTCTCAGCGCTCGAAGTTGAGTACTTGAATAGGCGAGTCTCGAGTCTCATTTTGAGGGCCGTATGGTGCCTCACAAATCCAAGTTTAAATCTCACACCCAGTTGATGGAATCTGAATATTATCTCCATGTATGTATAGTACCTATGTTTTCCCCTCACATCCTCAAAGATGTGTGTGTTAATAGTAACTTTAAATTGCCACAATAGCAAAGTCTGGTTCCTACTTTAGTATAATTCAACCCTTGACAGCTCTGAATTGGATTAAGAAGGGTTGAGAAAGTTATGTTATAAAGAAATTGTCCGCAGCAATGGTCAGTTTGTCTTTAATCAGTTTACGTTTTTGCTCCCTGGCATACATCATTTGTGTTCAGCTAATATAAACTTGCGTTAACTGATTATTTCATCATTCTGAAACAGGCTGATATTTTATATTTAATACTGAAAATATAGTGTGGTAAATACATTAAACTATGAGTTTAATAACCTTACCACACTAGATTTTTACAATCCCCAAACAACATGCAGGTTTTTTTTTGCATGCTTTTAGCGCCATCTGGTGTTTACTGCATTTATTGTTTATAAACTGATTTAATAAATCAGGACTAAGGGCTTTTTACATTACATTGCCAATGCTGTTATGGCCATCGTAAAATATGTGAATTGCACTCTTGCCATATATTATTATATATATAAGCATTTATTGCAAATATAAAAATGCAGCATCAGTAGATTAATAATAACAGGAGTGTTTCGGCAATCACAGCCATGGAGAAGTGTGAATTATATTTTTTAGAAATGTAAAAGTAATGCATTTTAAATTTTTTTCATTTCTTTTACTTAACATTTGTCTTTGTAATGTGCATAACAGTGAACCAGGTTGTCTTCTGTGCAAAATTGTTTCTAGATTTTTCAAATCTAAATGAAGCAGTAAGCTCTTGATGACTAGAGTGTAAAGCATTTGATTGTAAAAAACATACAAAATAGGCAACTAAATGCAGTCATTTGGCTGTTAAAAGTTGGGACATCACAAAACCACCTTATTTCATACTAATCGAAGTTCATAATCCAGTGTGAGACAACATGGAACGCCCTGCAGGGCCGTCTCCACACAAATAATAAGAAATTATTAAACTATTAAAGCAGGGTAACAGCCCTTCATTATTGAATTCTGTTTTTTCCAGTTGTGCCAGTCAAACCCATGCACACTCATAAAGTGTCCACAATGGGCTTCTTTAGAGTCACCAGTAACCAAGTAGCATGTTTTCTTATGACTTGAATACATCAGATTACTCATTGTTTTATTTTTGTTAAATGTGGATTATTATTTTTCATGCCTTTATGTTATTTCTTTTGAAATAGAGGGAAGGAAAAACAAGATAGATAGATAAAAGTCAAAGAAACACAATTAAACATATATTTAAATGTTTTCAATGAAGCATGGTAGCTATCAGGAAGGAGTATTGCCCCATGCCTACCTGTCTATCTATCTACATATTTACAGTATTTACCTGTCTATCTATCTACATATTTACAATATCAAAGCTGGGACAGTTTGGAAACTGCAAAAAAACCCCGCAATGATTCTTAAATTTACTTTAACTTGTATTAAATTGCAGACATGTTTTTTTTCCGGTCAACTTCATATCATCTGTTAATATACATCCATTCCTGCATTTCAGGCCTACAACAGGTTCCAAAAAAAGTTGGGATGGGGGCAAATAAGGACCAGTAATGAGGTAAAATAATTCAATAATGATGTGATTTCAAACAGGTGATGTCAACAGATGATTGTAGTCATGATTGGTACAAAAACAGTATCCACAAAAGGCAGAGTCTTTGAGGAGCAAAGATGGACAGAGGATTCCCAGTCTGTCAACAAATAGATGAGAAAATTGAAATATTGTAATATTTTAAAAATAATGTTTCTCAAAGAAAGATTGGAAGGCATTTGCATATTTCTCCCTCTGCTTTGCATAATATCATTGAACGATTCAAGGAATCTTAAGGAATTTCACAGTCTAAAGGGCAAAGGCACAAGCCTAAGCTGAACACCCGTGATCTCCGAATCCCTCAGATAACACTGCGTCAAGAATCGTCACTCATCAATAGCTGATATAAACACATGGTCAAGGGATTACTTTGGCAAACCTTTATCAAGCACTACATTACAAGCATTACATTACATTACATTATCCCAGCCACAGGGGATGCACAAACCAGTGTGTTTCTTTGAGCCGGTCCCAAGCCCGGATAAATGGGGAGGGTTACGTCAGGAAGTGCATCCGGTGTAAAATTTTGGCAAATCAATATGCGGACAACAATACAAATTTCCATATCGGATTGGTGGAGCCTGGGGTTAACAACGACCGCCGCCAGTACTGTTAGTCAACAGGGTTCTGGCAGAAATTTGGCTACTGTTGGCCGAAGAAGGAGAAGAAGAGGGGGGAGACATGTCCGGAGGCAGGAGGACAGAAGGAGGATAAAGAGATTGGAACTGAGGGACTTTGAATGTTTGGCAGTATGACTGGTAAGGGGAGAGAGTTAGCAGATATGATGGAGAGAAGGAAGGTTGATATATTGTGCATGCAAGAGACTAAATGGAAGGGGAGTAAGGCCAGGTGGATCGGAGGTGGATTCAAATTATTCTATCATGGTGTGGATAGGAGGAGAAATGGAGTAGGGGTTATTCTGAAGGAACATTATGTCAAGAGTGTTTTGGAGGTGAAAAGAGTGTCAGACAGAGTAATGATTATGAAGCTGGAAATTGGAGGTGTGATGATGAATGTTGTTAGTGCATATGCACCGCAAGTTGGGTGTGCGATGGATAAAAAAAAGATTTCTGGAGTGAGTTGGATGAAGTGATGAACAGTGTACCCAAGGGACAGAAAGTTGTGATTGCAGTGGATTTCAATGGACATGTTGGTGAAGGGAACAGAGGAGACAAGGAGGTGATGTGTAGGTATGGTGTCAAGGAGAGAAATGAAGAAGGTCAGAGGATAGTGGATTTTGCCAAAAGGATGGACATGGCTGTGGTGAATATGTATTTTAAGAAGAGGGAGGAACATAGGGTGACGTGCAAGAGTGGAGGAAGGTGCACACAGGTAGATTGCATCCTATGCAGATGAAGGAGATTGAAGACTGCAAAGTAGTGGCAGGGGAAAGTGTAGTTAAGCAGCATAGGATGGTGGTCTGTAGGATGACATTGGAGATCAAGAAGAGGAAGAGAGTGAGGGCAGAGCCAAGGATCAAATGGTGGAAGTTGAAAAAGGAAGACTGCAAGGTTGAGTTTTGGGAGAAGGTGAGACAGGCACTGGGTGGTAGTGGGAAACTACAGCAGATGTAGTAAGGGTGACAGCAAAAAGGGTGCTTGGGGTGACATCTGGACAGAGGAAGGAGGAAAAGGAAACCTGGTGGTGGAATGGGGAAGTACAGGAGAGTATACAGAGGAAGAGGATGGCAAAGAAGATGTGGGATAGTCAGAGAGATGCAGAAAGTAGACAAGAGTACAAGGAGATAAGGTGCAAGGTGAAGAGAGAGGTGGTGAAGGCTAAAGAAAAAGCATATGATGAGTTGTATGAGAGGTTGGACACTAAAGAGGGAGAAAAGGACCTGTACTGATTGGCTAGACAGAGGGACCGAGCTGGGAAAGATGTGCAGCAGGTTAGGGTGATAAAGGATAAAGATGGAAATGTACTCACAAGCGAGGAGAGTGTGTTGAGCAGATGGAAAGAGTACTTTGAGAGGCTTATGAATGAAGACAATGAGAGAGAGAAGAGATTGGATGATGCGGAGATAGTGAATCAGGAAGTGCAACGGATTAGCAAGGAGGAAGTAAGGACAGCTATGAAGAGGATGAAGAACAGAAAAGCTGTTGGTCCAGATGACATACCTGTGGAAGCATGGAGGTGTTTAGGAGAGATGGCGGTGGAGTTTTTAATCAGATTGTTTAATGGAATCTTGGAAAGTGAAAGGATGCCTAAGGAGTGGAGAAGAAGTGTACTGGTGCCGATATTTAAGAATAAGGGGGATGTGCAGAACTGTAGTAACTACAGGGGGATAAAATTGATGAGCCACAGTATGAAGTTATGGGAAAGAGTAGTGGAAGCTAGCTTAAGAAGTGAGGTGATGATTAATGAGCAGCAGAATGGTTTCATGCCAAGAAAGAGCACCACAGATGCAATGTTTGATCTGAGGGTGTGGATGGAGAAGTATACAGAAGGCCAGAAGGAGTTGCATTGCGTCTTTGTGGACTTGGAGAAAGCATATGACAGGGTGCCTCAAGAGGAGTTGTGGTATTGCATGAGGAAGTCAGGAGTGGCAGAGAAGTACGTAAGAGTTGTACAGGATATGTACGAGGGAAGTGTGACTGTGGTGAGGTCTGCGGTAGGAGTGATGGATGCATTCAAAGTGGAGGTGGGATTACATCAGGGATCGGCTCTGAACCCTTTCTTATTTGCAATGGTGATGGACAGGTTGACAGATGAGATTAGACAGGAGTCCCCGTGGACTATGATGTTTGCTGATGACATTGTGATCTGTAGCAATAATAGGGAGCAGGTTGAGGAGACCCTGGAGAGGAGGAGATATGCTCTAGAGAGGAGAGGAATGAAGGACAGAATACATGTAATAATAATAATAATAATAATACATTTTATTTATATAGCGCCTTTCCCATGCTCAAGGCACTTACAGAATAAATAAAGAACGGCAGAATATACAGTATATAGCATTGTACAAACCAGATAAATAAACAAAGAAGATTAAGACAGTAAATTCTGAAAAAAACAGACAACATAATTGATGGTCTCGCACACACACATACAGGTTACATGAGCATCTTGACAGAGAAGTAAACTGAGAGAAAGGTAATAAAGTCAAGTAGAGCTAAAAGCCTTCCTGAACAGATGAGTTTTGAGTTGTTTTTTAAAAGAATTCATGGAGTCAGCTGACCTGATTAATTTTGGTAGGTCATTCCAGAGTCTGGGCGCTATACAGCTGAAGGCCCTGTCACCCATGGAGTGTAGATTAGTGACGGGCACAACAAGATTACCAGAATCAGAGGACCTTAGTGGGCGGGCAGGCACATAGTGATGGAGAAGGTCACTGATGTAGTTTGGCGCGAGGTTATTTAAAGCTTTGTAGGTTATTAGTAGGATTTTATATTCGATTCTGTAGGACACAGGGAGCCAGTGAAGGCAGAGCAGGATGGGTGTGATGTGCTCGCTGCTGCTGGCTCGAGTAAGGACTCTTGCAGCTGAGTTTTGAATAAGCTGGAGCTGTGATATAAGATTAGAAAGGGCACCTGCCAGTAGGGAATTACAATAATTGATGCGGGATGTGATAAAAGCATGGACAAGTTTCTCAGCATTAGAGAAGGAGAGGAAGGAGCGAACACGGGATATGTTACAGAGGTGAAAGTAAGAAAGTTTCTTAATGTGATTTATGTGGGCGGAATAAGTGAGGGAGGAGTCAAAAATGACACCAAGATTTTTTACAGTACAGGCAGGTCTGATGAGATCACTGCCAAGATGGACTGGGAAGGAGCTCATTTTATTAAGTTGCATTTTAGTCCCAATTTGCAGGAGTTCAGTTTTATTGCAATTTAATTTTAAAGAGTTCTGCTCCATCCAGGTTTTAATTTCACTAAGGCAGGTTGTGAGCTGAGAAAGCTCTGATGAAGTTCCACTTTTAACATTGAAGTAGAGCTGAGTATCATCTGCATAAAAATGATAACCCAATCCATAACTACGGATAATATGGCCAAGGGGAAACATATAAATACAGAAAAGCAGAGGACCGAGGACAGAGCCCTGAGGGACTCCTTGTGTGACTGGCGCTGAGCTGGATCTACTGTTGCCAAGACTAACAAAACTCTTGCCTATCAGTCAGATAGGACTTGAACCACTGGAGGGCAGTGCCAGAGATACCCAGCATGTTCTCCATTCTGAACAGTAGGATGTCATGTCTGACAGTGTCAAATGCTGCACTGAGGTCTAACAGAATTAATATGCTGGTTTGTCCAGAGTCTGCTGCCATAAGCAAATCATTGGTTACCCGTAGCAGAGCAGTTTCACAGCTGTGCCGCGCCCTGAAACCAGACTGAAAGGGTTCCATCAAATTATTAGAGGTTAGGTAATTGGTGAGTTGGGAAGCTACAACACGCTCAAGAACTTTTGACAGGAAAGGTAAGTGGGAAATAGGCCGGAAATTGTTAAGATTGTCAGCATCAAGGCCAGACTTTTTTAACGTTGGGGTTACAGAAGCAATTTTAAAAGTGAGCGGCACAGAGCCAGTGTCAAGGGATGAGTTTATTATTGTTGTAACAGTCGGGATTATGGCATGAAGGCAGGATTTAAGTAGTGTGGTGGGGATGGGGTCCAGTACACAAGTAGTCGGCCTCATCTTATAAAGCAGGTCATTAACAAACGCAGATGTGACTGGTGAGAACTTAGAGAAGGAGCTGGATGGAGTGGGAAAACAGGGAGAGATATAAACAGATGATGTATTTATGTTGGTTGAATTATTTAGATCTTTAATTTTGTTACGGAAAAAGTGGAGGAATTCCTCACAGACTTCAGTAGAAGAGGTAGTTGGACCAGATGCGGGTTCGAGTAGTTTATTAACTACAGAGAACAAAACCCTTGGGTTATCATGGCTACTTTCTATTATTCTGCCATAATGGGTGTTCTTGGCAGAAGTTAGTGCTTCTCTGTAAGCTCTTTGGTGGTCAGAGAAAGCCTGGATGTGCACGGTGAGGCCAGTCTTACGTGACATTCTCTCAAGGCGTCGGCCAGCTGCTTTCATAGATCGCAATTCTGAGTTATACCATGGAGCTGAGCGTTTAAAGGAAACCTCCTTATATTTTAAAGGAGCTGTTTTATCTAATGCTGAGTGAAGGGCTGTGTTATAGTGGTGAACAAAACTATCTAGTGTTGATGGAATAGGTGCAGACAGTAAAAGATCAGAAATGGATCCAGAAAGGATAGAGGGACAGACATTTTTAAGGTTTCTGTAAGAAATTTGTCGTTTACAGGTAAGAGGTGGGAGAGGTAATGAGACAGTGAAAAATACTGCTTTATGGTCAGAGAGTCCCAAATCAGTGCTGTAAATGTTGGCAACAGATAGTCCAGAAGTGCAGATCAGGTCCAATATATGACCGCCACAATGGGTTGGAAAATCAACATGTTGTGTCAAGTCAAAACAGTCCAGTAAGGACAGGAATTCATTTCTCAGTTTAGATGTGGGGGTGTCAATATGAATGTTGAAATCACTGAGAAGGATAATTCTCTGAGAGTAAGAGCTTAGGTGGGTCAAAAGTTCAATCAGATCTGATAAGAAGGATGCATTGTATTTTGGGGGACGATAAAGAACAATGAGTGAGACAGGACCTGATTCCGTTGTTAGTTTAAGAGCCAGGCACTCAAAAGACAATGGGCAGTCAATTGGGATTCTTTTAACGTTTAAGTCTTCTCTGATAATTACTGCAAGCCCGCCGCCATGTCTTGAGCTGCGAGGCTCTGAGTGGAAAGTGAAACCAATTGGAGTCGCCTCTGTGAGAGACGCAAATTCGTTTGGTTTTTGCCAAGTCTCCGTTAGACACAGAATATCAAGTTTGGTGTCAGTGATGAGTTCTGACAACACCAATGCTTTGCCATTAAGAGACCTCGAGTTAAACAGTGCAATATTACATAATGAGGCTTCTTTCTGCACAGAGCCGCAATCAGGGTTTATTCCCACATAATGCAAATTTGGCACACTGACAATTCTTTTTCCAGGGTCATGAGAAGGACGGCGTATTCCTGAGCAAATGCTGCCGGTGGTCTTTTCATTCGCAGCCCGGCGGTGGCGGCGACCTGCCCCGCGATGTATATATTTCGGGCGCTGCAAAATACCGGCGTCCTTTAGGATGTTGCAGTCAGACCATTTGCTCTGGACAAACTGTTTAATAAGAAGGAGTTTGTCATGAGAGTATTTTAGCATGATGCTGAGTAATACTTATCTGAATAGCAGTGGAGAAGCAGCACAGCAGAGTGGAACCGGTAGGACAGGCGGGTGTGGTAGCGTAGGTGAGCAGCCATAGCAATCAGCAGAAAGCATAGCAAGAGGAGGTAGCAGGAGTTGGAGGTTCCAATACACAGTCACAAAATGTAACGCTTGGTAATTTCAGGCGTGATCGCCCCGGAGCCAAAAGCCAGGTTAATAAGAACATCAGATCAGTTCCCAGTCGTATAGTACTATAAGTGTGTAAATGAGAGGGAGGTCAGTGGAGTGGTGAGGATGCAAGAAGTAGAGTTGGTGAAGGTGGATGAGTTTAAATACTTGGGATCAACAGTACAGAGTAATAGGGATTGTGGAAGAGAGGTGAAAAAGAGAGTGCAGGCAGGGTGGAATGGGTGGAGAAGAGTGTCAGAAGTAATTTGTGACCGACGGATATCAGCAAGAGTGAAAGGGAAGGTCTACAGGATGGTAATGAGACCAGCTGTGTTATATGGGTTGGAGACGGTGGCACTGACCAGAAAGCAGGAGACAGAGCTGGAGGTGGCAGAGTTAAAGATGCTAAATTTTGCATTGGGTGTGACGAGGATGGACAGGATTAGAAATGATTACATTAGAGCAGGGGTGTCGAACTCCGGGTCTGGAGGGCCGCAGTGGCTACAGGTTTTAGTTCTAGCCCTTTTCCTAATCAGTGACCAGTTTTCACTGCTAATTAACTCCTTTTTCCTTCATTTCAATAGCTCTGTTTTTAAGGATTCAGTCCTCTGAATTGATTTGTTTCTTCATTAAATGGCAGCCAAACAGAAATGAGACGTGAAATGAGCCAAAAGATGACCAGCTAAACTGGGATTTCAAACCAATTTCACTCCAAACATTCTCTTAATGAGAAGCTGATTCTTGCTGTTAAGCCCATTATTTAATTCAATGGCTTGTTGCTGCTCTCATTCTGCCACAGCAGATATTTCCAAATTTGTTGATTTTTCTGTTTTTCAAAGAACATTGCTAAAATGTTATGGTGACCTGAGAGATCAACCTTACTGAGACCTTCGCCTTTCTTTATTTTCAGATATTGTGTGATGGGCACAGGTGAGCTGGTCATATTGTGACTTGTTTGATGTCTCATTATTGTTTGGCTACTAATTAAGGAAAAAGAAACAATTAAGGGGCCTGAGTCAAGTTAATTAAAACTAAAGCAAAAGAAATTAATTAACAGTAAAAAACGGCTCACTAATGAAGAAGATTGTTAGAATAAAAACATGCAGCCACTGCGGCCCTCGAGGACTGGAGTCCGACACCTGTGCATTAGAGGGTCAGCTCAAGTTGGATGGTTGGGAGATAAAGTCAGAGAGGCGAGATTGTGTTGGTTTGGACATGTGCAAAGGAGAGATGCTGAGTATATTGGGAGAAGGATGCTAAGGATTGAGCTGCCAGGCAAGAGGAAAAGAGGAAGGCCTAAGCGAAGGTTTATGGATGTGGTGAGAGAGGACATGAAGGTGATTGGTGTAACAGAACAAGATGCAGAGGACAGAAATATATGGAAGAAGATGATCCGCTGTGGCAACCTCTAACGGGAGCAGCCGAAAGAAGAAGACATTACAGTGTTATATTCACTAATGCCACTTAAAAGTTTACTGTGCAGAAAAGAAATCTTATGTTAACCATGCCCAGAAGCAGCATCAACTTGTCTGGGTTCAGAGGGATATGGGATGGACCATCACAGAGTGGAAATGTGTCTTATGGTCAGATGAAACAGTATTCCAGATCGTTTTTGGAAAAAATTGATGCTGTGTTCTCCAGACAAAACAAAAAGGACCATACAGGAAGGAACTTATGATGTTTCAAACTTCATTTTCACATTAAATTTGGAGGAAGATAACTCATGAAAGCTAACAATTTCCTATTTCCGGCTTACAAACACCAATGTCCAGAAATACGTACACTGATATATTCATTATCTTTTACCATAACTCCAAAGTTACAAGCAATATTAGTCTCTGAACCATAAGTACAAGGCAGTAACGATCCTTACTCCTTTCCCAGTTCTTGCTGTCAACGTTGATAACATTGGTTCTTTGCAATAATAATCTGCAAATAATATTGTTCAGTCAATTCAGTCAAATACAGTATATGCTTACATAATTGCTTTATCCTTCCATTTATTTCCAGAGAAGTGATTTTTTATTTGTATTCTATTAGTTAACTTACCTAAAGCAGCAAGAGAAGGGTGCTACTGTGTGAGCCGTTTGTTCGTGCTGTCTTCCCAAAGTCTGTTTGACTTGTATTGGGCATGTGAGCGGTTGTTGGATGAGTAAAAGAGGAAAATATACAAAATATACAAGTTCAAGCTACCATTCTCAAGGTAAAATTTAAATGATGGAAGGAAGAACAAGATAGATAGATAAAAGTCAAAAAACACAAACACATATTTAAATGTTTTCAATGAAGCACGATATGTGTCAGGAAGGAGTAGTGCCCCATGCCTGCCTGTCTATATACATATCTACAGTATTTATCCCTTTCCTCCTTCCCCTATAGAGAGAGACTGTCCTGGCTGCAGTCAGCAAAGGAGTGGAACTGGATGTTTAGGGGTGGAGCTGGACGTTGGTGATGTTCCATCACAAACCATTTTCATTGGCATTTCTTTTAAAGTTTTTCTGTTAGCAAATATTTCTCACTGATAGACAGCTATATCCCAAAATCATATGTAGGGACAGTATGGAAAATGCAAATTAAAAAAAAAAATTAAAAAAAAAAACTGATTCTTAAATTTACTTTTTATACAAACGCACCAAAAAAGAGAATCATTTTTACAAGTTTGCAAATTCTAACTTTGTAACAGTTCACAAATTTCAATCAATTATCTTTAATAATTTATTTGAGTTGAAATAATTTTTTCTAAGGAATTTGTTAAATGTTTTGTAGATGTTGGAATACAGAGATATCAAAATTATCATTTTTTTTCTTTCAATATTTAGTTTTAAACATACTGTAATTCATTTTGAATTACTTGAAGTATTTTATACATTTATAGCAATTTCATTTTATTTTTCTGTTTCTAAGATGCAGGTCTTGTTTGCTAGGCTATGCCCCCAGAAGTCCCATCATGTGACACTACTAGCAGGACGTTATTTAAGCCATTGCCCAACTAGATTCTATGTCCGTGTTTGTCAATGCTTACTCAATACTTTCCGAGTGCATCCTTGACTTAGAACTTTAAGTACTTTGGAGTTAATCCCTAGTGTCTCTGCTTCTCATTTTAGCTCTGGTATTAAAGACTTTTGACTTCCTGCTTCATGACTTTTTCCTGCCTGTTATTTTTGACTCATACTTATCTCCTGCTCCCAAACATTCATTACTGATTTCTTAAATTTGAGAATGGGTATAAAAACACCACAGATAAAAATCTGTAATTGTCAATGGGTTGAAAATCAAATAAATTTTTTATAGCAGTAATTGCAACTCTTAAATGAGTCACTCTGGTGAAAAAGTGATTTTCCAATTAATTATAGTCATTTAACATACAAATCGGATTTTGTAAAATATATTTTGTTTATGAATGTTTATATATTTTTAGTCTTCACCAACCCTTTTTTTTGAGATGAAAATGTGCCATTATTATTATGGTGTGCAATTTTATTATGTGTTGATGAGTATTATGCTACAGCCAGGGATTATTCCCTGGCTTATCTCTATTATTTTTAAAGTGATTATGTGATTTTTGTAGTGTTAAGTTTATTCATTACTGGAAAACATGAAAAAATACCAGTCCTCCCAATATTAATATTCCACCCTCAGCAGTTTGCTACACCACATGTGCTTGTCGGACAGTGGATGCCAGAGCTGCCATTCTTCCTATCATTTAATTGGCTTCTACAGCTTGCTTCATGATCAGTAGCCTTGCCACCTTCTTCATCACTTTGCTGTAAGAAGACATGAACCCAAAATGACTTTGAGAAGGCTTCAGGTGTCATTCTTCTTCCTATCACATAAGCAGCTTCATCATTCGTTTTCTTTCTGCCATGTCACCTTCTCAATCAATTTCCCTATGCAGTTTGTCATTGGAAATACACATACCCTGATAACTTCACCAGCGCATATCATATCACAATATCAATAATATCAAGGTTCTAATCCCAGCAGTTCGTGATAATTTTATTTATATATATGTGTTGCTGAGTGTTACTGTGTGTCACTGAAAACTAATGGTGACAGCATTGAGTGAGTACTGTTGTAATTTACCTGTTCTGTGGGTTGGTCTTGTAACACAGTCATATTAATGTCAGTTATGATTTCTGATAAAACACTTGCTTGCCAAATTACTTCATGTTATAGTGGGGAAATTACTTGTATAGAGACACATACCTTGAATAGTAAGGTGTTTTTTACTGATGATACTCTCCATAGTTAGCTAGGTTATGTCAATAAAGAAAGCACACTTTTTAAAATAAAGTGAAAGAACAAAGAAGCCTGTGAAAAAGGGTAACAGTGAGCAGATTGCTACAATCAAGGTTACAGACTGTCTCCAGTGTTGGAATTTATACACATAACATATATATGGATTAACAGGGAAAGAGGCAATTGCAAAAAGACTGATGAACAAAGACATTGAACATCTGGGGCCTCATGTATAAACGGTGTGTACTCACAAAAATGTTGCATACTCCCGTTCCCACGCTCAAATCACGATTAATAAAACCTAAACTTAGCGTAAAGCCATGCACCTTTTCACGCTAACTCAGACCCTGGCGTATGCAAGTTCTCCGCTCAGTTTTGCAAACTGGAGGTACCCAGAGTCAAAGCAGTGCCTTTGTTTCAGTGTGGTTTCCTTTTCTTTTTTAGATCCACATCCCTGACGCAGGTTTATCAAATACTCTGAAATTAACCGCATATTGTTTATTAGTTGAAGGCATCTGATTGTAATTAACCCGTAACAATATAATGGTCCACAGAATGGCCAAACTATTCCAAATACCATAGCTGCTTTAGCGTTGTTACTCTCAAGTATTTATCCCACTGTATCTGAGTGTGGAATCACAGATCTACAGCAGCTGATCGGAAAGAGAATCATCGGTACACAGCATCAAGCACACGCTGCCTCAGCCATGCTGTATATTTGAACTACTCTCACACGGCAAACACTTCAGAGCCTTTCCTGTACTGACCTTGTGGTTCAGAAACCGTTTCATCCCAAGAACTATAAATGCACTCAATCAGTCCATCAAGTGCTCCCTGTAGAACTGTTTGTACTTATAAGTACAATCACCTCACTGTAAACTTGCGATACAGTTATAATATTGCACAACCTGAGACACTTTATAAAGCACATACTTCCATATGATGACAATATCATTTTTAAGATGAAATGCAGCAAAATATGTTTATTACATTATACAGATAAAATGTTAACATTATTTAAATAATCTATATTGTTAATAATTAAACATGTAAGGATACGGTGTTGTAGAGCTGGCACCCATTCAGGGATTGTTCCTGCCTCGCACTGTATTCAAGCTGGGACTGGTGCGACACTGGATGGATAGATGGATAGAATAATTAAACATGTACTACGAAGATATTTCAATGTTCCTTAAAAGTTTTGAGGAATCACCGTTCTAAGGCTATAGATGGCTTGAAATCTATTGCAGAGCTAATCGTGTAGAAAGAAAAGGAAGGACAGGAATTGGAGGTTAGTATGTTTGAAAGAGACAGTACTGCTGCAATAAATTACTTCATTGATGGTCATGCACGGCACAGCAAGCATCTTGCAGGAGGCAGGAACAATCTCTGGACAGGGCGCCAGCTCATTACTATCACTGTGCCACTGTGTTCACATGTTTAATAACATGCTTTAATTCCTATCATCATGAAAATGATAACAAGTATACATCTCAGTATTTAAATTATTCAGAGAGCTCTAATATCATAAATGTAATGGATTCTGTGTCCTGTCGGAGGAAGAGAAAGCCCATTTAAGAATCACGTAGTGATTCACACACATAGAAGTACAAATACAATACAAAGCATTTAACGTGCCACTTTAGTTACGGTGGGATTTGAGAAAATAATAAATTAAAGATTTTAAGATGAAGTTTATGATGTTCTACTTTAATGACAAAATAAACTTGTGATTAAAGTGGAAATTTCAAGATTAAAGTTGACATTTCAAGCTTTTTTCTCAATGTGTCCCTATTTTTTTTCTTTTCTCTGTACCCTAATAAGCTTTCATATGACACTCAGACGGTGGGCTACGACTCGCCTTTTCACAGCGACTTTGATATCTGATAACTTCTTTTTTATTTCGGGTACTGTGCGACTTTGTGAACTTGAGCTTTCGAGTTTCTCTGACACTCTATGTCACTCGATCAACTTCCTTTTGTTGTTTATACCACTGTTTAAAACAACAAATAGTATGTTTTTCCTTGCCTCCACTTGGTATTCGCTGAAATTCTTCTATTTTCCCCTGTGCTTTTGCCATTGCCTTTTCCCAGAAAGCCGAGCTTCAGAGCTATTTATATTGATTTGAATATTCAAAGAGGCATAATTCTGGGAGTAGCTGGGGAGTGGCGGAAGACGCCTGCATGTGCGTTACTTTTCACACTGACTGGGATTTATCTAGTGGAAGAACGTGGAAGTTAGTGAACACAAAGATTTATGCATCTGGATTTTTTTGTGCATACAAACATTTCCGCTTTCGTCCGTACGCCTTGTTTTAGTGTGAATTCTATGCACGCCGTTATGCATGAGGCCCCTGGCCAGGGCGTTGATCTGAGGATTTCTTTTGTTTTTGTGCCTCCCAGTTCAAGAATGGAATATATCCCTTCGATAAATACTCCTCATCTGTGTGTTTGTCTTCTATTTTGCTTTATTTTCCTTTGTAAAGTCATAATGAAGGCCTTGCCCAATTCAGTTAGTGGGCCCTATGGTAACACTTGTATCGCTGCCCTGGGAGAACAACTAAACCGCGGGTAGCTGCACAATCAGAAAACTGCTGGCGCAAAGCAGTTCGATATCGAAAATCTTTCGGGGCAACGTGAACAACGCTCACGCTCAACGCTCTTTTTATTTGACTCCTCACCACATGTCCCAGTTCAGTATTAAACTACAAGCAATACCACAAATAAAGAGGAAAAAAATATATACACCTATATATTTTACATATAAACAAAAATCAAATAAACATGTACATAACATAACAATCAAAACCACCTTTCCTGGTTTAGGAGTGAGATGTTCATGTTTAGGAGAAACCGGTTTACTGTTTATGGACAAAGAGAAATCCTCCCGGAATAAGCCTGCCACCGAGCCGATAACAAAAAAGTTCGGTCCTACCGGTACAAAGAATTGTCAGTGAAACCAAAAAAAAAGAGTCCGTCTTCAGAGACGCGTCTCCCTTTTTCAGCAGGTGTATTTCTTGGCGCTACCTCGACACTTCCCTTTGCTCCACCACAAGATGTCTCCCTCTCTCCCCTTCTTTTCCAGTTTTAAAGTCTTCAGCACCAACCGACCTATCCAATATACAAACTCCCCCTTAAAGGTATATTTACAGTATCCACTTTTCCTGAAATGCACCCAAAGGAGCAGCAAATTGCCAACAGGACAATAGCACATGTGGCACCTGCTACACACTAATGACCGTGTATAAAGTTTACGGTCTGTGATCTGTTTTTATTTTTTGTGAGAAAGTATTACTATTACTGTGGGAAATGAAAAGAATGTTTTAAACTATAAATTTGTATATTTTGTAAAGTAATAAGAATAGCAGTGTTTTATTGTTTGAAATGCCTAAAGATTAAAAAGAGTTATGATTTTGATGATTTAATACTGGTTATTCTGATTGAGGATACCGACAGAGTAATGGGCTTTATTTTGTTGACTCTGGGTCGAATAATCTAGAATAAAAAAGTTTTCCTTAAATATAAAAGGAAATGGAAGAAATGTTACTTTTACCTTCTTGTTTAGCCTTAGTTTATATTAGAAGCATTACAGTCTTGTTTGGCTTGGGTTGACTTTTCAGACATTCCATTTTTGAGATTAGTTTGTAATTTTGTTGTGTTTCTGCTTTTATTGTACTCCTTTGGTTTATACAAACTAAATTCTTTATTTATAAAGATTCTTTGCTTGCCTTGTCACTCAAGTCAGCCATTTTACAATTAAGCCTCTTCTTTGATGAGTATTCTTCTTTTGAGTATTTTGAATATTTGAAGTAATTTTGAACTTTTAAAGCCACTGCCCCAATTTGGGCCTGGGCAAACCTAAATCCTGCCTTTTGACTGTTCGGGCCTGGCTGCCTGGGGTAAGCCTTATTTTTGGGAGGCTAGTTCAGTGAGGTCTTGGTCTGGCCTGTTTGTTATTGAAGTCTTAACACCCTTTTCACCATTTTGTGCTGTGGCTTCACAACATTGAGGAGAAAAGTAAAATACCAAACCTGTATTAAACAGTGTCAATATTTTATTATCAACATTTTTTTTTTACAAATCAGATTGGTGATTATGAAAAATTTGCCCTCACTACACTTTTAAATGTTATAGACATTAAACTGCTGTAACCTTTGACAGAGGTATTGTTTAACACAGTACAGTCGCTCCAAAGTAACAGAATGACACATGCCAGCTATTAAAATGTTCTGGGATGTTCCTCCTGATTGTAAGACTTTTGTAATGGGTGATGTTGAAAAAAAGAGACACAATTTCATTTTCAACAATGAACAGCTCAATAATTTGTAACAACTAATGTCAGATGCATGTCTAAGCCACACCACTGAAATTAAATCTGTTACACTAGGTAGCTACGTACCTACAAATAAAAATATAAATGCCTACCAGGTTAATCTGAATGCTATTAATTCTAATTTTTAAAAGATAAAACACAAATAACTGGTTGATAAGACAAAACATTATTTTAAATCTGGGAGAAATTGAAAGTTAGATGATGGCACCATGGCCAAAGTCATCAGCAAAGCTTTAGTCATCATCATAGCCTGTATCTAGCACAAATGATTAGATAATCAAGGAGTCTTCAAATTATAGAGGATGGGAAATGTGTTTGTTACTTTAAGTGACTGTGAATGAAAGATGAGGTGCAGGTTTTTCTGATCCCTTGATGGGCTACACACAATAAGTCTTTTTTGTTAGGTGGGCCAGAACAGAAATGTTTAACTGCAGTAGTTGAGGTTTGTCTTCTCCATCTGTGGCTCAGAGAAATTAATTTGAGCAATCAATCAGGAGTTTGAGCTGCTGGTGCACATTAAGTATGTTAAGGTTGTCACTGGGTTGCTGCTTTCTGAAAAATACAAGAAAAAAAAAACTTTAGATGAAATTCTAATTGTATTCTTTCCAAATCTAATGAGCCGCTATTCTAACAAGAATTGGAAAGTAAATATGTTACACAATGAGAAAGCTTAAGAAAATCCATCTTAGGAGAAAGACTTAATTGAGTTATACTGGGCAAAGAAGACAACAGTAAACAAGTGATAAAAAATGTAATGTAGTGTGATCAATTCAGATTTATTTTCATAAATACAAATTACAACAAAATATCTTAATTTTCTGTCACAACACACCCTTGACAGTTTGCGGTTCATGATTTCAAATAGGTAACACCATGTATAAATCCATTGGGAATGGCATTATAAAAATGTTTAACCTACAAGGACTATTTAGCATACAAACTTAACCAGTTTCCATATGGAGAAACAAAAGGTAGTGCAGATGGATGGAGCAAGCAACAGGTGAAAAGCACAGAAAGAGGAACGTTCATAGACGTAGACCTAGCAATGTATGAAAATGAGACAACAAATTGTTGGTTTTCTCTGCTTGATGTTGACATGAATTCAAGACGGACCCGAGGTTATAGCCAGAAGAACCAATACAACATGGAAGTTAACTGAATATGATGCACAATTTAGGAAAAGTTATCATGTAATTTGTGTAGACATTTGCAGTTAAACTAATGTCTGTATATGATTTAGTATGAGTGCCGGCACTGCATATAAATATTGTGATTTTAGTATGTCTCATATAAAAATAATATGATTTGAAAACACATTATCCACCAGCACTGGGTAACATTTTACATCTATCTATCACACACAGTCACAGAGGTCTGACAAAAGATGCATACTCCAATCAGATACTTTCACATCATCCTGTAGCTATATCGATACATCAGATTCCCAGCACAGTTTCATGCATAGCATCATTTGTTACAAGCAATGGCAGAATATAACCATTGATGAAACAGAATAAGAGAGAAAAAAGAAGAAAAATGTGCAGCCTGAAGATACAGTAAGGCTATGGACAGTTCACAATTGGTAGAGCATCAGTGGAAAATGTCAAAATTCCACCCATGATGACATTAGAGAGAAAACAAGTGGACAGGCAATGTGTTCTTACCTCAACAAAAATAGTACCAAGAATATTTCATAGAATATAATTACTTCCAGTTTCCTCTAATTTTCAAAAATGTGTCTCAGAAATGTGGAAGGCACGTTTTCTTAAATCGAAACCTTTGCCACTTTAAAGTGGACGTATTCAGGAACTTCAGTAAGCCCATGGCTTTTTGTTTTTACACCCATTTTAAACTGCAAGAACGGGATTGGGCACAATATTTTTTTAACATTTATAAAAAACGATTCATGTTGGAACATAATTTCATGTGGTAAATTAAAATATACCATGGTTGTGCAGAAATAAATTCAGCTTGAAAAATACTGAACTCATCCTTTAAGCTCTGTAAAGAGTATATGAAGTCACATCTAGAATATTGTGTAGCTTCACTTGCCACGTTAGAAAGAAAAGGAATACAGTAGCATCACACAATTTACAGACAACAGCTAAAGAAAATATCATAAGGACTTAAAGAAGTTGCAAGGAATATTTACAGGTTAAGAACACAGATTAAGAACATATTTAAAAGAAATGTGTAAAGCCATAAAAAATACATAGAAATTAAAAAACATAAATTGATGCTAGCTGTTTAAATTCTTTAGATAGGCTGTGAGGGCCTAAATAGAAACAAGTTATGACACAATATTGATTGGGAAACACTAGCAGAATAGAAATTAACAACTATGTTGGGTTCAGTAGACAGTGTTTATCAAAATCTAAGTTTCTTATTTTTTTCACCTTCAATAAAAGCATGGAGTTGAAATTCCAAAATGTGAAATTATGAATCCTCCTCTGTCTCATCTTCATCCTAAAAAAATCAACAGTAAATATTACAAACAATAATAAAAAAGGTTATTTTTCTTACAAGTTTTGGGAAGCCTTTCCCAACAGCATCTGGGTCAAGACAGCCATCAAGTCTGAATGAATCACAAGAATACCACAAGGTGTATTTCCACACACATCCACGCTTACTTATTTATGCTAGACCAGATAATCAAACATGCATGTCTATAGGATGTTATAGAGAACCTACACAAACTTCAGATAAGGTGTCCAGAGCACAGAATGAACCTAGAAGGCCAGATCTGTGAATCAACTGCATTAACCAGTGCACCACCATGACACCAGGCTTATCCATTATGAAAGCTCCTGTACTATCAAGCAATCTGAACTAGCTATTCAAAATAACGGTTTTATTGTTAGCCTTTCTGTGTGATATATGTATGTTTATATCTAATAGCTGCTTACAGTATGTATTTATTTTTTGTTTGGAACAATTATATATTTACAGTATTTAATTATCTGTAACTATTGCACTGTTTAGGGATTTGTATTGGCTGTTGTCCTGTCATGTACTGTATTGTCACTACATTTTCTGCATTAGTAGGACTAGTAACAAGTCTTTTTCATTGTATTGTAAGGTAAAATGAACAATAAACTGAACTATATTAAAAGAGAATAAAATGATTTAACCATATATCGAAATATTTCATTCATTCTCTTTAGATGTATCTCTTTCAAGTGCTAGTGAAATACCATGGATGTTGAATGGGTCATAGCATTTAAGTAGACATCTCTTTTTAGAGTTACTCAGAGAGGATGACACGATGAGCTATGCTATAGACTCAGTCTTCAAGTTTCTCTGAAAGAACATTAGGCTTCTTCTCCATCTCAACACGGTAGCCTGCTAGGCTAATTGAATGTTGGCATATCTTTAAGCAGCCATGTTGTCCTTGTCAATTTCACAACACTTTGTGCAGTATCGCACATTATTTTAGCTGAAACCGTGCCTCCTGTGTAAATATTAGCATCGCACGTGAATAAACTGCTGGACATTTTGGTGCAGCATTGCAGATATTTGTCTGTACTTCTATTTATTCTCAGTTTGGAGATGCAATACAGCTTAGAACAGCAAACACAACAGAGATTAAAACAGCACACAAGTCAAACTTTAGACAATACAAAAGAATCTCCAGTTGTTCTGACAGCCCTCTGTATGCATTGTGTACTGTCAAATGCAATGCTGAAAGTAGTCAGCAAGGGCTACAAAAGAAAATCACAAGTCAATCACAGTTGTTGATGAATGGCATAAATAAATATTGGCTGCACTAACCAATAATGAACAGTATTCAGCTCTGTTGGTCAAAGTTACCTTACTACTGTAAAGGTCAAATTGAGCAATACAATTACCTAAGTCTGAATCACATGATTGCCATTGTTAATTGGGCACTGGGCATCAATCTCAAGCATTTGATTCTGACTTTTACAAACTTTGGGCACTAAACCCACACTCATTCATTGGCCCATTATTCTACACTGTACGTCTTTGAATAAAACCTACACATGCACAAAAAGAACATAAAAACTCTTAAAAATGTTAGTGGGTCGGCTATCAAAACCAGTTCTTTGGAGGAGAGGACACCCATGAACAGACAGGCATTACTGACTTATAAGTACACTTTTGCATATTGTTTAAAATATTAAAATGAGATAGATAGATAGATAGATAGATAGATAGATAGATAGATAGATAGATAGATAGATAGATAGATAGATAGATAGATAGATAGATAGATAGATAGATAGATAGATTAATGAGCCACCATTACTTGTTTGTAAAACACACTAAAAAGCACATATGGAATATAAAGCAAAGAAGATTAAAAAGAGTCCACCTTAAAAGAGTCCACATAAAACTATTAAACCAACAGTATCTGAAAAAGTTGTGGATGAAACAGAATTTTCAGCATTTTGGGCAAGTTATTCCAAAGTGTACCCACAGACCTCTTACATTGCTGTTCACTTTGAAAACCTTAATAAGAGTTTATTATAAATCCCAAGGCAAAGCTACATTTAAAACAATATCCACTGAAACATTAAAAATTATAAAGGCAGTGGCAATTTTAATCTTTAATGTGATGAGTGATTCAGAAAACACCTTTTTAGATTTCATTAAACCAAAACAACGTTTTGCAAATCAAATTCATGAGAGTTTTTACTTCAAGACGGTATTATGCTCAATTGTCTGTAAGAATGTATCTTGATAAATGTATAGAACAATATAATGCTATAATACACAATAAATACACAACAGTAGGAAACTCAGTAGCTGATAATCGAGATCACAGCACTCTTACTGTAGCATTCATTTGCATGCATGAGTTATGACAGTCTTAAAAACACACACAAATATTCCAATGGTGAGAGGGAAAGGGAGAGTAAACCAAAATAAAAACAAACAAATCAGCTACCTCTGTAATGGGTTCTTCTTCATCCTAAAACAATTTAAAAAAGAACAATAATACAGATCCACTCAAGCATAAAATGAGAATTAAATGGATTCTAAAGGATAATGTTAAAAATGGAACATGGATGTATCATGAAATGCATGGCCCACTAGTTAGTAATGAGACGTAAGTACATATGATAATTGTGTCATCCTATTATCAACATGAGGGATCAAAAATAGATTTAGTAATCAAATCGGAATGGATGAGATCAAGAGAGGCCCACAGACATATCATATACCTCGGGAGCTTCTTCATCATCCTAAAAAAAAATGAGATTAAAAAGTACAATTTGTGGTCAAGCAGTAAAATATTTTCTCCTTTTTTGTTGAATAATAATTATAATACATTTTATCTAGAGAGCACTTTTGCCATGCTCAAGATGCTTAATATAGATGGTACAAATTGCATAAAAAAGGTATCGTAAACACATAAAAGTTGCAATATTAATAGTACACGGACAAATTATTTATGTTTAATACTGCAGGTCTTGTAAGAAAATAATACTCCCAAGCTAATCCATTATGGTTAAAACACAAAGCATGTTTAATATTAAAGAAGGAGGCAAAAATCAAAGTTAATTAAAACTCAGATTAAAACAGTTTAACATGTGGTTGAGAGTGACATTAACAAAGGAAATAAAAAAAATCTGTTTTAGTAATAAATTTGGCTGTTGTTAAACTAGCTGAAGTCAGCTTGTTCTCTTTAACAAACTATTACTTTGATTTCATTTGCTGGGATTTGTTATTTTCTACATTTTTTTAATCACTTTAAAACACGAGCACAGTGTGACTCCCTATTTTCATTTTTTTCTCATTCTATAACTAATATGCCAGCTGTACTGTGTGAGGGAAGTTTTTAAAAGGTTTATGAATCGTTTCCGTCACAGTGTTTACATGCACACACATAATAGAGTTAAGGTGAATAACCCAGTTAAGGCAGAAACCTGGTATGTTAAATATATATCTGTGTTTACATGTGCAAGTATTCTTCTGAGGTTCTCCTTTGGCGAAACATTCTGACTTCATTAAACTGTGCAAAAAAGAATTAAATGTCTGAATGCCTGTGATATTTTTCTTGTGTTTTATAAAAATGTTTAGTCAAATTGATGATTTATTTTTCTGGTTCTTTTACCAGATTGTCCACAGCACACTGTTTTCTGCTTGGCTGTGCAAATGAGCCCTGCAGTGGTCTCGGTATGTATACTTCTTGCCTTATACCCAGTGCTGCTGGAATAATAACAACACAGGTTTTCTTACTTCAATAAGATGAAGTATACTGCTCAAAAAAATTAAAGGAACACTTTTTAATCAGAGTATAGCATCAAGTCAATGAACCTTCTGGGATACTGATCTGGTCAGTTAAATAGCAGAGGGGGTTGTTAATCAGTTTCAGCTGCTTTGGTGTTAATGAAATTACAACAGGTTCACTAGAGGGGCAACAATGAGATGACCCCCAAAACAGGAATGGTTTAATAGGTGGAGGCCACTGACATTTTTCCCTCCTCATCTTTTCTGACTGTTTTTTCACTAGTTTTGCATTTGTCTATGGTACGATGCTGTACCTGAACCCTACAGAGGTTGCACAGGTAGTCCAACTTCTCCAGGATGGCACATCAATACGTGCCATTGCCAGAAGGTTTGCTGTGTCTCCCAGCACAGTCTCAAGAGCATGGAGGAGGTTCCAGGAGAAAGGCAGTTACTCTAGGAAAGATAGACAGGGCTGTAGAAGGTCCTTAACCCATCAGCAGGATCGGTATCTGCTCCTTTGGGCAAGGAACAGGATGAGCACTGCCAGAACCCTACAAAATGACCTCCAGCAGGCCACTGGTGTGAATGTCTTTGACCAAACTATCAGAAACAGACTTCATGAGGGTGGCCTGAGGCCCTGACGTCCTCTAGTGGGCCCTGTGCTCACTGCCTGGCACTGTGGAGCTCGATTGGCATTTGCCATTGAATATCAGAATTGGCAGGTCCACCAGTGGTGCCCTGTGCTTTTCACAGATGAGAGCAGGTTCACCCTGAACACGTGACAGATGTGAAAGTGTCTGGAGACGCCGTGGAGAACCTTATGCTCCCTGTAACATCAACCAGCATTACTGGTTTGGTGGTGGGTCAGTGATGGTCTGAGGAGGCATATCCATGGCGGAACGCACAGACCTCTACAGGCTAGACAATGGCCCCTTGACTGCCATTAGGTATTGGAAGGAAATCCTTGGACCCTTTGTCAGACCCTATGCTGGTGCAGTGGGTCCTGGGTTCCTCTTGGTGCCCGGCAATGCCTGGCCTCATGTGGCGAGAGTATGGAGGGAGTTCCCTGGATGAAAGAATTGATACCATTGACGTTCGCCTGACCTAAATCCAATAGAACATTTCTGGGACATTATGCTTCGGTCCATCTGGCGCCACTAGGTTGCACCTCAGACTGTCCAGGAGCTCAGTGATGCCCTGGTCTAAATCTGGGAGGAGATCCCCCAGAAAACCATTCGTCGTCTCATTTGGAGCATGCCCTAACGTTGTCAGGCATGTATACAAGCATGTGGAGGCCGTACAAACTACTGAGTATGATTCTGAGTTGCTGCAATGAAATTTCGGCAAAATGGACTAGTCTGCTGCATCATTTTTTCACTTTGATTTTCGGGGTGTCATTGAATTCAATCCTCTGTAAGTTGATAATTTTCATTTCCATCAAATGATGTGGCGTCCTTTCATTCCTAACACATTACCCAGTCCATATTACTATAGATAACCAGCATTATTTTTTTCCCATTGAGATCTGATGTGTTTTTAAAGTGTTACTTTAATTTTTTTGAGCAGTTTATTTTTTAGATTAGTCATTCCTTTAAAATGTAAAAGTAATCAGACTACATAATGCATGTTACTTTTAACCTGTTACCCTACTGCTCTCGAGATAGTGCTGCTTAGCACTGTACGTTCAGCTGATCAACAAGAATTTAGCGATTTCTGAAATACTGAGATGTATCATTTCAGCCAGGAGAACACAGATATTTTACATGTACATCAGCAGAAGTTGCTATACACTCTCCACACTGCAGAGCTCATACAAGTATAAAGTAACTTCCTGCCCTGGCAAGATACAGTAATTCATTACAAATTAACGGTGTATTCATGTTCCATTGGGAATTAGGGAAATACAAGACTTCCCATCACATGAACACCATCCAAGTAGCAGTCTCCAGTAGGATTATCTAGAAATAACTTTGTTACCTGAATTTCCCAAGTTGTGACATAATGCTGATAAATAAAAAATAATAATCAGCTCAGCTTTGAAATGGCATTTGGAGGTTGCATTATATTTGGAGGAATATGATACCCATTTAAAGTCCTTTGGTTTTTTTTTCCATAAACAACATTTGCAATAATCTCTATCTGCTTTCTGTTGCTGATTTTGCAGAAAATTAACAGGAAATGTCCGTTACTTAAAGTGTGTGGGCATCACAAGCCGTAAATATGAAAATTTCTACAGAACATGTACCCTTTAAAATTAAAGCAGGGGGATAAGAAGCTGAAATGTACTTTGTTAACTTCACCTAAGCAAATGAGTTACAACAGAGTGCTGACTGCCACAGGACGGAGAATATCTTTTCCCAGAATACATTTAAAAAAACAATCTTTATGTTCTCTGAAAAAAAGAATAGAATTTAACAGGAAATAAATGAAGAAACTCTGTAACTCAGCGTTTTTTTCCTTGCTTAAAAACATTTAAGTATGAGTTCCTCATGTAAACTCAAACTGTTGCATATTTTCATATTTATAAGATTGAATTATTGATTTGTTTTGTAAACCAAAGATATACACAAGTTGCTGTAGCATTACATTATTGTTTAATGGCTGCTGACCCTTGGTTTGATTGTCTTGACAATAAATATAAAGTTTTCTCTTGAGTTTTAGTCATGTAGTAAGA
This sequence comes from Erpetoichthys calabaricus, assembly GCF_900747795.2. NCBI lineage: Eukaryota > Metazoa > Chordata > Cladistia > Polypteriformes > Polypteridae > Erpetoichthys > Erpetoichthys calabaricus. The sequence goes on from NC_041397.2 coordinate 202,745,344, forward strand.
CATGTACAATTAATTTAAAGGTTTTCTATCCTTTCCATCTGTATGTATAAGAATACTTTCATCACTGTCATCAACAACATGCCTACAATTAAAAGACCTCAAAGTAGATGTTTAAACTTGTTTTCCAGGATATGTGCCTGATCACCAGTTTCACTTATTTCTGACCGAGTTTCAAATTTTTATCGTAGAGCAGTAAAGTTTTGTTCAATTGTCAAATTCTGTACTGGCCAAGAACATACTAGTAAGCACTGCATTAGTCTAATTATGGTATAATTGTTGACTGTTTAAAAAAGAAGTATTTCTTTTTATTTTTTGGTGTACAATTAAAAGGACTCTAGTATTGAAATACACTACAAAAAATATACATTTTTTAAAATTTATTTATGAAGCTACAAAATTTCAGATGTAGCAAATGTAGTCATAATCACATCCTTAAAACATTATTAGAAAACTGTTATTTTATTAACATATAATATACTAATGGTACATTTGTGATGCTTTATTAAAATAAGCTGAATGCAACTTTCTAGTTTTGAATACTGTCATTAAAATGAATATGAGGAGACCCTGCTATACAATGCTAATAATGACCAAAAAAATATAAAATATAGCAAAATGACTTATAGTGGGGTTGTTTCTGACAATTTACCTGTATGTCATTGAGATGTGGCCTGAAGACTACAATACAGTAGAGTCTTGCTTATCCGACATAAACGGGCCGGCAGAACGTCAGATAAGCGAAAATGTCGGATAATGGGAGGTGTTAAGAAAAAGCCTATTAAACGTCAAACTATGTTATAATTTTACACATTACGAGCCTAATACAGTGGAACCTCAGCTCACGAACATCTCTGAACACGTACAAATCGGGTTATGACCAAAAAGTTCGCAAAACTTTTGCCTCTGTGCACGACCACACACTCGGTATAGGAATAAGCCAGTTTCCCTTTCGGTTTGTGCGCGCAATGATTTCCGCACGTGTTCAGTCTCTCCCTGTGCATTCCCTGTGCAGCGTTAGAGAGAGAGCGCGAGAGAGAGACACAGACAGACACATGCACGCGCAAGAGAGAGAGAGAGAGACACACGCCCACACACGCAAGAGAGACACATGCACACGCACGACAGAAAGAGAGACACACGCATGCGCAAGAGAAAGAGAGACGCACGCACGCGAGAGAAAGAGAGACGTACACACGTGAGAGAAAGAGACACACACACAAGCGAGAGAGACGCACGCACACAAACACACATGTGCGCGAGAGAGACGCACGCGCATACACACGAGAGAGACGCACGCGCATACACACACACGCACAAGAGAGACGCACACGCACACACACACACATGTGCGTGCGAGAGACACACGCGTGCACACGCACATGCACACACACACACATGCATGACAGACACGCACGCCAGAGAAGGCCAGCCACATAATCCACTGTAATCATGTTTTACAACAAAACAACAGAAAAATTTAACTGAAAAAATGAACTTAGCAACAAAAATTAGACTACGCTCACGCTCGCAACTTGCAGTTCTTGTTGCCGATTGATGCGTTTTTTTGGGTTTTTTTTTGCTGTGGGACGTCGGATAATACAGAATGTTGGATAAGCGAAGGTTAGATAAGTGAGACTCTACTGTACTTAGAAAAAAGACCCCTTGGACACACAGACAGAATCTGCACATCTCACACTGGACGTTCTTGGCCTGAGATACAAGCTTAGGATGCTGGAGCTGAGAAGCAGCAGAACATTGCTGCTTTCAAGAAGGTGCAATTAAAAAAAGAAACAAAATTCTTTAATGTCACCTTAGAGCTACTAGCCAAGACTGATCTTTGCAAAAGAATAGTTTTATTCATCAAACTAGTAGCATTTTTATTTTTGCTCTCTTTTAAAGAGAAGTAAAGAATGTAGTTGACAGGTTAAACTCAGTCTCTTTACAAATTTCAATACATGTTTCCAGTCAATACACACTTCATATGCCATCTTGGTCACATGAAAAACAGTTTGAATGTGTTCTGATGTCTACAGACATTATGTTAAGTTTAGTAAATTATTTGGCAGAGGCAGTACTCTCAGCTCAGGTTTTACTAAAACATTCTCATACATCGAAGTGGCCGTTTCACACTTGACTCTGTAATAAATCATTTAATACCTGTCTTTTGAACCCACACAATTTATTTGACAAATCAATAAAGAATTACTTAAAAGTGAAAATGTAAGTTAACCTACAAGAAGACACAGAAGCAAAAAGACTGAATAAAACAAAATCAATAGTGAAAAAGAAGAAACTACCTCAATGTTTAGTTCTTCTTCTTCTTCATCCTGAGAAAGTAAGTGTTAAAACTAAACATTAGAAGAAAGAAACTGGCAAGCACTTAATGTTAAATACCATTTTTTAAGGCCACCTAATCCTGAACAGGGTCACAGGGGGGTTGGAGCCTTTCCCAGCAAGCATAGGCCGCAAGGTAGGATCAATTCCTGGACAGGACGCTAGTCCATCAACACACCCACACCAGACACACTAGGGCCAATTTAGCAATACCAGTCCACTTAGCCTGCATGTCCAATATTTATAAAAAGGAGGTTGTTACTTATAGGGTGGAATAAATGCAAGATTCAAATAGAGAAATAAAGTCAAGACTGACACAGTATCCTTGGTTACTGTCATGCCTGTAAAGAATGATTCATGAAACAATCATGCAAGATAAAACACATGCAAGAAATGGGGGGTACTGTAAAGGGAAAAAGGAATAGATGAAATTAGGAAACATGAAAATGTCAAGAGAATGACTCAAGGAGACTGCAGAGACAGTCATGCCATGGGGGAACAAACTACAACAGAGTTATGGACAACTGGAAGGTAAACAAGGTGGTAAATGATGGAAGCAGCCAGCTCAGAGTACCTCAGAAACGTGTAGATCTGTTTCACCCTAAACAAAAAATACACACAACAAGTGTAAATAGAGGAAGATAATAATGTAAACTCAAAAAAAAAGAAAAACTCTCACAAAAAGACCACAAACCCATTATTGATTTGTAATTAATGCATGATGAGTTTCTCTTGCTGATGAAGTAGTAATAAAAGAACTGAGCACCCTGATGCCAATCACTCCGTAAATACATCCAAAATGCATGTAGAACACAACACTGTGAGGCAGAAGAGACAGCCCACTATGTCTATTTTGTTTTTATTTTTATAAATTACTAAACTTTACTCTGATTAAACTTAGGTGAATTAACATTGCTTAACTGACACACTTAGAGTGTGTGTCTGTGTGTTCGCCCTGCTTAGGACTGGTGCCCTTTCTGAGGATTGTTCCTAACTATGTTTCCGATATTTGGTGGGGTAGCCTTCAGTTGCATGGCGACTTGCCCTGGATAAGTGGGTTAAGAAGAAGATGGGTGTATGAATGGATGTATGCAGGACTTAAAGTGGAGTAGTATGTACTAATACTCTGTACTGGCTTTGTCCCATTCAATCACTGGGCAATAATGCCAATAATGTTTTATCAGTTGTTGTCAGTTCATTGCCTGCTACGTGAGCTCTATATTCTCTGTCAATGAAGCACACAAATTCCTTTAACAATTAAGTTGGAGCAGGCAATATCTTCTGTATATTGCCTGAAATATCTTCCATACAGCAAAAGAATATATGCAATCATAACTGTAAATTTATCCATTATTACAGTCTACTTTAGAGATCAGTGAGATCAAAGGTACTGTGGAGGAAGTTGGTGAAAACGTGAGGCTCATAGCCAGTCTCCTTTTACTGTAAAATGGATGACTCTCACAACAATAGTTTGCATTTTGCCTTTTTGCAAATATGTTTCACAATATGTGTGTAATTTTAAGATGCAGATCAATACCTGCTAACATTTTTGGCTTGAAATATAGACACATTTCGTATGTTTTGAGGCTTACCAATCATGCATGGACACGGGTTCCATAGAGCCTATTGTAAGCTAAGCAGCAAGAACAGACAGTATTTTTAAAATTTATAAAAAAAATTAGAAAAAAAAACACTTTCCTTTAGAACAGTTTTATGTGGCAAATTAATATATAACAAGATTGTGACTTGTAAAATGTCCATTCAGGACACCCCTCTCTGTTTTAACAGAGGATAAAGCAGGCCTGGCAACTACGGAGTTACCTGCTCTCTAACTGTTACACTGATTTGTGAATTTTGCTTTTTTTTATTTTCTCTGTTTTGTCATGTGGGTTGTTTTTATTTATTGTTCTTTATGTGTTTAGTGTCTCATTCCAATTTGTAGCTGATTTCATTAAGTACTGCAATAAGATTTCTAGTTGGAATGGCATTAGTTGGCTTCTGTTCATTGTGTTTTGCCCCCATTAAACACCATTTGTATTTTGGAATTTTGTTTTTATAATTCAGATGTCTGGATGTCTTTATACCATTTAGTGTTACACTTTCCGGCTTTTTGAACTTTTGGTTCTGTTCTTTGGTTTAAAATTTAGAAATGCCTTAGTCATTCATTTGATTTTGCATCTTTTTGACCTTTTATTTTGTTTATGGAATTTTTTGCCCCTTTATGTATTTTGCCGTTTTCTAGTTATATTGTATTTTGTTTTGTAACTTGTTGTTTTGTTCCCTGTTTCTTTTGTATTTTTATCAAATTTTTATAATTTTGTGAATTGCATACCTTAAGTATTATTTTGTATTAGTATAACTTCTTATGCCTTTGACATTTTTGTATTTAGTTTTTGTTTAAATTTAGTTTAAATCTGCAATAAACTATACTTTTTTTCCTCAAAGCTTTTTAAGGCCATAGGTAATGTAAATATATTATTAAACAATGAATACAATACATCCTACCCTAAGCAGATCTTTCTTGCATGCTACCTATCCTTAAAACAAGCACAGAAACACTGTATACAATGTCAATTAACTGTTTCATATTTAGTTTGTGAGATGACTTGTATATTTTGTTTATAGTATTTGACTCTTTTGAAATTTTCCCAATGAAAGCTCCTATTTAAAAAGCACTGGTAATTTTTTAAAATGTCTGTATTAAAACAGAGAAAAAATCCACACAATTTCAATTGCAAATGTTTTAAATTTACCTTGAGAGGTTATTTCAATATTAATATTTTGTATATTTTCCTGTTTTAAAAATCTTAAAACCACTTCTGACAGCAAACCAGATCCTCAATACAAGTTAGTGTTGTGAGATCAGTTGCATTTGGAAACCTCTGACACACCATCTCACTGCTCCTGGCATCATAGCTAGGTAAATTATATGATCTTTGTGACTGTAAAGGTAATAGATGCAAGCAAAGAAAGCAAAAAGTCACTTATCTTGAAAGAAATGGAAGAAGAAAGGAGCTAAAGTATATTCTGTAAGAGTGGCTATGTAAGCTGCCATGTGAATAAACTCTACACTAAAAACAACCTTAGGGCTTCATTATACGCAGATTATAATGATTAATTATTTCTGTGATACTGTAATTTATCAGCAAAGCACCACAACCTTCTGTCCATTAAGGGTCAATGCAGCCAATAATTTTAGTCGGAGACTTCAATGTAGATTTTACCTTTTCATTGGGTACTTCTTTCAAAAGTGTTATGTTTAAGAAATATGAATTAAAATTAGCTATAAATCCTGTATAATAACTAACAAAAGTACAAAAATGCAATTCTTACAGAACTGTAGTTGGAATCTTCTGTCTATGAAAGCAATTTCAGCCACCACAAGCTTGTTTGCGCTTGGCTTTTAACTATTGTAAAATGTGATTAAAACATCTTATGTATTTGACTAATACATTTGACTAATAAATTATATTCTGTTATCCCTGTTATTTTGGGATGTGAATATAATACAAAATAATAATAATAATACAAAAATATATCTCTCTCTTTGATGAGTAAAGAATACATTAAAATGTTCCAACATTGAAAATAGTTAATAAAGTTCCTAAGCACACCTGAAAGTTAAGCCACATGTGCATTTATAAACTAGTTTTTTTGTATAGAATAAATAGAATTTTGTTTTGCTCTTCTCATCTTGTCCTCTTTCTTTTGAAGTTAGTACTCTAAGGCAGTTAAATCTCCAAGATGGAGATTATTTCCAGCCAAACCATGAAATCACTCTGTGATAAGACAGACATCGAGGTACAGCTCCCTTTATAGGCACCTACTGTTACTGACCTTTCAACTTTCTGTAGTCATTAAAGGGTTGTGTTTCTCAGGCAGCTACTTGTTTAATCTTCTCACTAAAAGAATTTCAGTCTTAAAATTATAAAAAAAATGTTTGCAGAGTATGGAATTTACTGGATTGCTTGTTGAAATGCAGTGGGCATGACTGAAAGCAACCCTTTCATGATAGATACCCAATAAAGTGAAACAGTTCTGTAAGAAGATATGGCCCAAAATAGCTCTTAAATACGATACTCTTCTGAATAGCAGTCACAGGGAGCATCTGGTTGAGGTTATTTCAGGGGAAGAAGATTCTACCAATTACTAAATCTAAGGGTTTGCATACTTTTTTACTATTAATATTCAATGAATATTTTCAATATACAGTAGATAACACAAGGTACTATGTTGTATGGCATTTATTCAATTACACTCACTATTACACCAGATTTGAAATGAGGACCAGGAGATCAAATGTAAGCAAACATACCAAGATCAAAACCAGAAAGTCAGATTGATCTGTCGTCAAGCCTAAACTAAATCCTAATTCAAAATCATGTAGGAAAAAGTCATAAAACTAGAAAAACAATAACTAAGACATCCACAAATTATTTCAGTGACTATCTGTCAAACTCGGATCATCAGGAAGTGCCCAGTGTAAACTTTATGCTGTTAGCTCTGTGTTGTAATGCGTAGCACCTCCAGGATGTTAGTAATAGCGAAGCAACACTGCATCAAAATTGTGGCTCTTTAAATGTACACAAAGGCGTCTGGGAAAAGACACAAAAAATTATCAACTACATCAAAATAGAGATGAAACAAAAAATAATGTCAGGAATGGATTCAGGATACCAAAAAAAACATTATGACTAAACTCAGAAATGAAGTAAAAAATTATAAATAAATTCTCAACAGATATGACCATGGTGAATAATGGATTGCCTTTTAGCAGCAATTCATGAAGAAAACCATGAAATTCTAAAAGACTGACAAATGTTTCCTTACAATCTGTGTAAATGAATGATTTAGATTTAAAGTAAGTCAACACATATTCAAATAATTTTTACACAAAAGTGAGAGTCCAGGAAAAAATAAATTTGTGCGAAGAAATGAAAAGATTTGAAAGACAGGCATTGTATGGCTTTAAAAATGAAAATGCCATAGTTTTTTCTGTATAAATAAAGGCTATTGTATGTCAGAAATACCTGGAATATGGAAGACAAAAAAAGGATGAAATGTCACAAATTTACTATTTGAATACTTAAGCACATAATCTATTTATACATTTTAATGTGGTGGATGCAAAATCCCATGTGACACACTCTTTTCTCTTTGTTATGATGTGAGAATACACTGAATTCAGTATTGAAAGTATTAAGTGCTGGGTAGTGGATGAGCTTACCACACATGTAAACCAGTTAAACAGATGAGTACACCGAATTATATTTGCTTGATTTGGGAACAATGCCTTCAAGCACTGCAATGCTCTTCAGCATTGTTGCAATGCAACCTCCATCGTTCAGCCTTTATGTACAGTACTTGATACTTCCCAGTTTTTCCATTGTGAGTAAAAGATGTTCTACTAATAATTAACCAGTGATTATTCAGGAAAAGTCATAATAAATAATCCAAACAATTATTAGAATAACTGTTATCTCATATATAACATAACTTCTACCACTTTATACCCTACATACTTTATGAATAAGACAAATAACACTTTAATTTGTATTCACATTGTATGCTTAGTAGAGACTTTTTTAATATTCGCCCTGTCAAACTTTATACACAAATGATTAAAAATAGAGGCAATAGTTTTTTTTACAAATCAGTTCATGTTCAATAGCTACAAATACAGTCAAGTTGTGATACCATGTTAGTGTGAATTATGTTGATGGCTTTCTATTTACTTCTGAGCCAAAGTAGTATGTGATGAATGCTCTCTAGTACTTGGAAAAAAAATCTTTATTAATTATGCTGTTTTAATTATTTTATTTTAATTCTTAACATTATTTTGTGATGTCATCATTGTGCTGTCTTGCAGTTTGTTTATGCCAGCCCCAGAATCATGGCTTATTTTCAGACTAGACAAAGAGCCCGTTTCGACAACGTAAGATGAAACGGGCACGAGTGGAACAGTAATAAGTATAAGCACCACAAACCTGATATAGTTGTATTGAATGAATGCGTAATTGAATCAGAATGCGTAATTAGGCCTCGAGCTGTAGTCGAAATCGCCTTTCAGGCCTCTAGAGCTTTAATCAAAGTCGCCTTTCTCTTTGAATTTTTGCGGCCGTAAATCCACCACCTGCCGCGATGTTGGGGTTGGATGTCAGTCGAAGTCGCCTTTCTCTTTGAATTTTCGCAGCCGTAAATCTGCTGCCTGCTGCGATGTCGGTCTCATAAGGTTTTTCAGGCAGCTGCGCAGAAGGCGACTGCACATTCGGCTTCGGACGGACGTGAGTGAGTGAAGAGGCTGGCAAATTATGTATTAAGATAGGCTCCAACATGTTAATATTAGTGACAAAGACTGCTCTAGTTACGTGCCCATGGCCCATGACATCATCATGCAGCTAGTATTTAAGATGGTGGCATACACTATAAGTTTGGATTTAAAGCTAAAAACAGTGAATCCAATGATTAGATTCAGTTTAGAGAAAGGCGAACTAGTTTTAAGTAGGACCACCTTCTCTTCAAATTTTCAATTTTGTGTTTTGTTTTTTGGTTTTGATGTTTGGTAGTATTTTCTTATCTTATTGGCAACAAACCTCCACTTTTTTCTGGATGATTTCTTTTTTGAGAAACAGTTTATTTCCCAGTCTTTGCATAAAAAACCCTCTTTATCTAAATTTTGTAATGTCCTTTGCCATCACTGGCCATAATAAATGTCCAATGTTACAAAATAATGCTAATTACAAATCAGAATAAAATGATCACAACTGACGGCATAAGTAAGAAGTCAATGTGGATCAAAACACTCTCCCTTCTGCAAAATACAAAAAATAAAACTCTGGATGGAATCACTACATATGCGTAAACATATAATCACAATGGTAACATTTAAAATAAATGAGCTAGCAGTATTTGCTATTCTTAAGATGATTTTAAGGTGAATGTTATTACTGGGAAAGACAGAGACTGACAAACAATCTCCTGAACTTATAAGGAAGTGAAATTGTGAAGTATGAAATACTCTAATAATTTAATTCCTCACAAATGGAAGTATTTAATTGAGATTGTCTAACGCTGACATATTGAAAATTCATCCTGAAGCAACTGAGAGAAATGCATGTACCTCGGTGGCAGGCTGCTCATCTTCATCCTAAACAATGAAGAAAAATGTGTTTAAAAAGAAGGCAGGCAGAAGTAAAGTCATGTTAAGAAAGGATTCAGCAGACCATAAGGCAAAGACACACAGGAACAGCAGTAAATAACAAAAACAAAAAATACACATAAATAAATCATATCAATGAAGACAAGTAAAACAAAGAGGGAAGAAATGATGAATATTAGATTAATAACAGGATTTCCAGGATGTGGTGGAGTGATTTCTAACATATAAATATTTTGTATGGTTTTATTTGCAAATTAGACAAAGCAAATGTTATATTAGATGGTGTTTCAGGAGACACGTTTTACTTTATTGATGAGAATAGCTGTGTTCTGATGTTTACCTAACCAGTCCTCGCAGTCTTTAGCACTGACTCAGGATGTGAATTTTATGGTGAGGACAATGGAGCATCAGGCCATCTTGGTAAGGTTGACTGTGTTTGAACTTAGAACCCATAAGCCATTCACTGCAAGAAGGCCATAAACTGACTAAAAGCAACTGGAGGATAAGTTGTACCCGAGCGCTTTCATTGGTAACTGGTCAGGAAGGGCCAGGTAAATTCATTCTATTGGTCTAAAGTATGGCCGTTTATGATTTGTTTTGAATAGGAGGCTTTTCTGTACTACGACTCCTCACTGCTTTGTGTTTTGCAGTAAGTATGGTATAAAGATGGTCACCTTGCCCTCTCTCTCAACATCTGGCCATGAAGAAAAGACCACGATGAAGACAAATGTATCTCAGAGGCCATATTGAGACAGGCATGCGACTTGCTTCAAGACTCCATTCAAATACCACGCAAGCTAAGCTAGACTCAAGGTAAGTACAGAAGGTGCACTGCTACTTAGGCTGTAAGAGTATGGTTTGCCAATATTCACATAGTATTCTGCTTCCTTCATATTTTGGGAATTTTCATCAATAATACATAATTAAATGTAGAAATTAACTCCTGCTTGCTTCTTTTCTCTGTCTCAGAGGTTACAGATTTAGAAAGGAATGGGGTAGGAAGTGCTAAAGTACCTGATCACAGAGTGATAAGTATATGGGATTTTTAACATGTCATTAAGATCTACACAATAAAGAGCATAAAGGGGAAATTGGGCCACCATAAGACTCTACACGATGAAACACAGGAGTACTGCAGGCAATTCCACAACTGAGTTATTGTCTTTTTCGTTCAGTCAAATCATTGCTAGGTACTTTGCTTGTTAAAAACACTTTCTTCTTCATTTCATTCTTTTCAGGTTTAGAAAACTTCTTGTAATTAATTGTTTTATTGACTGCATGTTTATATATATTTAATTCAGAGATAGAAAATGTGTATTTTAAGTCACAAGTGCATACAACCTGTTTAGTAGTTTATTTATATGAGGTAATGAGACATATTCATACATACTGTGCATACTTTCATGTGCAATATGATCAATGTAAGCAGTGTGGCCATGTGGCTAGGCTGCAGAATTGTGCAATCACAGGGTCAAAGATCTTTATGGTCTTTTATTCCAGGTACAAAAACTGAACCATGTACATAGGTCATGGACATTTAGTAAGCCAGTTCTGAAAAAAACATCAACTAAATAAAATGTAGCATTGGAAATTTCCAGGGATACCACCAGACAATATTATCTCAATACCTGAGTCAAAGTTGCATACTGAAGAGTATATTAAGGCCTCAGTAATTGAGATTAGATGTTTTATATTTAAAATATACAAATATACTATTTTAATTAGAGATGGATGTGGGTAAAAAATTTTAAGGATTACATACATATACATTTCAGTCCCTCTAAACCACTGATGTGCAGTTTTCACAAGGTATTTTCTATTAAACTCAAGCAAAATGTCCTCAACTCCTCAGTCCTGCAATACTTTATTTAGCTTTTTTCAATCTATCATCATCTTTTATTAGAAGAATTAACAGTGAAAAATATGCAATCATTCAAACATGATGAGTTTTGTCTAGACTGAAAATAAACATTTCTTAGAAGACGCAATTTTTTGTTTGAATAACATACTTCATCATGTGATTATTTATTATTCAAACTTTCAAGTTAGACTATTTATCAGTACATTCAACACTACAAGAAGATAAAGAAGGGCTTCTGTTTAGTAAATAAAAAACACACATAACAAATGGTTTGAAAATGGGTATTATTTGGTAGAGAGAGAGTTACTCTGTAAAGATGAATATTTTAAATATTAGAACAGCATACTGGAAGTTAGACGAAGAATAAATGTATTCTACCTCTATAGCTAATAACTCATCTTCCTCCTGAATAAAAAACACCAATAAAAGCAAAGTTAACATGAAAAACTCAGCCGACCATTAATTGTGACACTCCTGCATCAGGTATGTAATATTACATTATATTTATGATCTTTGTCTGCTACGAAAGGCAATTTACTAAATAAACTATAAATCAGACAGATTTACTGTAGCTATATATAATAATATATTGTATGCATAGAAACATGTAAGTATAAGTTAATATATAACAAAGAAGAAGTTCTGAACAAAGCTGTGACAGATATGGAGGATGCACTGATAAAATAGGAAAACAGAGAGATTGACAGACAGACGTTTATAACATAATTAACTTCCTCCAACATTATTTATTTAAAAAAAGAGCATGTTACAGTCCACTCTCGAGTGAATGCTGCAAATAAAACCAGTAACTAATAAAAGCATACCACAACAAAATAGATCAAATATGTGCATAGCAATCAACTAATAATATTTAATTTTTCAATGACTTTGGTTATTCTTTTAATGTCACAGTTGAAATCTCATTAACACTCTTTGGATGTGTAATTTAAAATATTCTCCCAACATCCACATAACATCACAAGTTAGAAAAGAACAACAAATGCAGCAGCATACATAACTGTTAAAATTGTGGTTAGATGATTACTTTATATTATGACTGAGTAGGTTTATGCCATTAAGAGAGAGAGAGAAACATTGTGGAAAATTTGGGGGCAGCATTGCTTTCTTGTCTGACATCACTGCATGAAAACCTTGAAGCAGTCACACTAACAACTGCTTTCTGGAGCATTTTACAAGACCGCTGTGACACTCTTTTTTTAGCAAAAGCCATTGTGTACTTATTAGAAACTTATTAGGAAAAATCTGTCGGTATACAAGGTTTAAGGTCTGAAACAGGGTAAAATTGAAATTCTGACAGGGAGCAACGACATTTCAGTTGAAACAAAAACATTGCAACTGCTCAAGTGAAAATTTACTATTACTTTCTGTCCCAACAAACAATAAAGTTACAACAAATACTTTGTGCTAAAATTTGGTATTAGAAAATGATTTAGATTATATATCTATATATGAACAAAATTGTGCTTAATAATGTTTTTTTTATTTGTTATAGTAAAGATACAGCACGCTTATAAAATGTGTGCCATTGTTTGTAATACAGTAAGTATCTGATATACAAATATTTATTAGATAAAACAGCTCCTTTAAAACATAAGGAGGTTTCCTTTAAACGTTCAGCTCCTTGGTATAACTGCGATCTATGAAAGCAGCTGGCCGACGCCTTGAGAGAATGTCACGTAAGACTGGCCTCACCGTGCACATCCAGGCTTTCTCTGACCACCAAAGAGCTTACAGAGAAGCACTAACTGCTGCCAAGAACACCCATTACTGCAGAATAATAGAAAGTGGCCACAATAACCCAAGGGTTCTGTTCTCTGTAGTTAATAAACTACTCGAACCCGCATCTAGCCCAACTACCTCTTCTACTGAAGTTTGTGAGGAATTCCTCTACTTTTTCCGTAACAAAATTAATGATCTAAATAATTCAACTAACATAAATACATCATCTGTTTATATCTCTCCCTGTTTTCCCACTCCATCCAGCTCCTTCTCTAAGTTCTCACCAGTCACATCTGCGTTTGTTAATGACCTGCTTTATAAGATGAGGCCGACTACTTGTGTACTGGACCCCATCCCCACCACACTACTTAAATCCTGCCTTCATGCCATAATCCCGACTGTTACAACAATAATAAACTCATCTGTTGACACTGGGTTTGTGCCGCTCACTTTTAAAATTGCTTCTGTAACCCAAATGTTAAAAAAGTCTGGTCTTGATGTTGACAATCTTAACAATTTCCGGCCTATTTCCCACTTACCTTTCCTGTCAAAAGTTCTTGAGCGTGTTGTAGCTTCCCAACTCACCAATTACCTAACCTCTGATAATTTGATGGAACCCTTTCAGTCTGGATTCAGGGCGTGGCACAGCTGTGAAACTGCTCTGCTACGGGTAACCAATGATTTGCTTATGGCAGCAGAATCTGGACAAACCAGCATACTAATTCTGTTAGACCTCAGTGCAGCATTTGACACTGTCAGACATGACATCCTACTGTCCAGAATGGAGAACATGCTGGGTATCTCTGGCACTGCCCTCCAGTGGTTCAAGTCCTATCTGACTGATAGGCAAGAGTTTGTTAGTCTTGGCAAGAGCAGATCCAGCTCAGCGCCAGTCACACAAGGAGTCCCTCAAGGCTCTGTCCTCGGTCCTCTGCTTTTCTGTATTTACATGCTTCCCCTTGGCCATATTATCCGTAGCTATGGACTGGGTTATCATTTTTATGCAGATGATACTCAACTCTATTTCAATGTTAAAAGTGGAACTTCATCAGAGCTTTCTCAGCTCACAACCTGCCTTAGTGAAATTAAAACCTGGATGGAGCAGAACTCTTTAAAATTAAATTGCAATAAAACTGAACTCCTGCAAATTGGGACTAAAATGCAACTTAATAAAATGAGCTCCTTCCCAGTCTATCTTGGCAGTGATCTCATCAGACCTGCCTCTACTGTAAAAAATCTTGGTGTCATTTTTGATTCCTCCCTCTCTTATTCCGCCCACATAAATCACATTAAGAAACTTTCTTACTTTCACCTCCATAACATATCCCGTGTTCGCTCCTTCCTCTCCTTTTCTAACGCTGAGAAACTTGTCCATGCTTTTATCACATCCCGCATCGATTATTGTAATTCCCTACTGGCAGGTGCCCCTTCTAATCTTCTATCACAGCTCCAGCTTATTCAAAACTCAGCTGCAAGAGTCTTTACTCAAACCAGCAGCAGCGAGCACATCACACCCATCCTGCTCCGTCTTCACTGGCTCCCTGTGTCTTACAGAATCGAATATAAAATCCTACTAATAACCTAGAAAACCTTAAATAACCTCGCGCCAAACTACATCAGTGACCTTCTCCATCACTATGTGCCTGCCTGCCCACTAAGGTCCTCTGATTCTGGCAATCTTGTTGTGCCCCTCACTAATCTACACTCCATGGGTGACAGGGCCTTCAGCTGTATAGCGCCCAGACTCTGGAATGACCTACCGAAATTAATCAGGTCAGCTGACTCCATGAATTCTTTTAAAAAACAACTCAAAACTCATCTGTTCAGGAAGGCTTTTAGCTCTATTTGACTTTATTACCCTTCTCTCAGTTTACTTCTCTGTCAAGATGCTCATGTAACCTGTACGTGTGTGTGCGAGACCATCAATGATGTTGTCTGTTTCTTTTTTTTCAAAATTCACTGTCTTAATCTTCTTTATTTATTTATCTGGTTTGTACAATGCTATATACTGTATACACTGCCGTTCTTTATTATAGTCTGTAAGTGCCTTGAGCATGGGAAAGGCGCTATATAAATAAATGTATTATTATTATTATTACATAATAAAATTTAAATATAACATAAAAATTTATTTTTTTCTAAAGCTAATATTCCTTCTGAAAAACCAGCTATCACCGCCTCTTCCCATTGAAAATGCTCAACTGGAAGAATCCTAACTCTCTTCTTTTAAGTCAGTGGATAACTGATGTTTTATACTATTTGAAATTGGAAAAAATTAAATTCTCACTTAGAGGATCTGTGCAAAACTTTTTCAAAACCTGGCAGGATCTAATCAATAACATTTTAGAATAAGCTTTTAAAGCACTGAGGAAGCAGGTTCTCTCCCCATTTCTTTTTCTTCTCCATTTATCTTTATTCACTTATTAATTCATCTATTTACTTATTTTTACTAGCTTTAAGTTTTACTCTGCTGGCCATGCTCTCTTTCTCAGGGGTGGGGACTGATTTGTTTTCAATCCTATTTTTGTAAAAATCGATCTATTTGTATGGAATGTTGTGTTATTATAACAAAATCAATAAAAAAAAAGCACTGTCCACAACATAATCAAATGCTCTAATAAAAGATATGTATGTCAGAGGGTCAAAAAAAGAAAATGTAAAATGTGAGAAAATGTTAAATATATGAATGTTAAATTGGGATTTGTCTGTATCAAGAAAACAAATGTTACATGTATATGTAAAAATTAATCATAAATTACAAGAACATAAAATTAAGAAGTTAATGTAAATACAACCTGATAGTTTTTGTGTACTGGTAGATAAAAATCATTAAATGTGAAGATATAAAATAAATAGTAAGCTTGAAAACTTATTTCAATAGTAAAACAATGTTTCCTGCTGCTGCCAGACTCAGTCCCTGACATACTTGAGGAAAGCAGGGTAATGAAAGGTACACTGATTTTAGAAAGCAGCAATATGAGCATCTGCTGTTCAGCATATAATCCTCATCAATATAATGTTCTGTTAAGGTCAGTCATGCTTCCATAGATCTACTCAGCCACAAATTGGTTGTGGCTGCATAAAGCACTACTTGTTTCAAATCCATTTTGAATTTTTGTTTCACATTCAGAATAAAGTGAATGCAACATGACCTCGGAAAACAAATTGTAAGAAGGGATGACTCCTCTTATTCTGACTGTTGATCATTTTTTTTTAATCTTCATTGCACACTTTTAATTGGAGCTTCGTCTTTTTTATAAGCAAAACATGACTACTGCTGTTATCTAATTTTACTTTTCATGTCTGCTGTCTAAAGACACGTGTTAGTGTCAGCAGGTAATTAATGGTTATCTATGTCACGGACCTTACGTTACTGGAACTTACTGCTGCTTGCTTAGTGTTCATAAACTCTTCATACTGGACAATGTGCTTGAATTTTAAATGGTTTTATAAATGATTGCCTACAGTGATTTAACAGTTTGCACAGTACATTTTTAAGAAAAAAAATTTCCATATTACAAACATTTCTCTTCATTTTGGTACTTCAATGTCTAAGACATGTCAAATGATCTAGGTTCAACATTAATTATATTCCTCAATTTTTCTGAAAGCTGCTGAAAACAGAAAAGAAATATATCCATGCTTTTTAAAAGATGCTGTCTGGGGTAGACTCCTAAAAATGTGTTTACCAATTAGCGTACGGTTAGTCCTATATTGTGAACGCCTCTGTAAATGCAATGAAAATTATCTTATGTGTTGCACTGATTTATTACCTGATTTATTATATTTATTATAAGCAAATATAGAGTAGTGGGGAGCAGCAGATTCAATCACTGTGACACAACAGATTTATTGGAAATTCAACCACCAATATCTAAGACCACCACCTTACGCAACCAACGCAATTGCTGAGCGGTTCAGGTTTAGGGTAGCATCACAACTGGGGACTGGGGATAAATTGAGTAAAATGGATAACCAAGATGAGAGCCGGTACACACCTAAGAATGGCAGTAGTCAGCAGCTCTTGCTAATCATTTAAAATGTGCCCATGTCTCTTTTTCCAACTCCAAAGCACTTCCCTATCATCAGTTATCCATCCATTCATCCTATTGGGTTGAGGTGCTGTGTGATGGTTAGCTCCATGCTTCCTGGTTGCTTCTGGTAGTCTTTACAACCCGAAAACTTCGACAGTCATAGACAGATGAGCCAGGCAAATGAGGACACACACTTACAGCAAGGGGTAGGTGCAAAAGTGTCAAGTGCTTTTATTAAAGACAATCAAAAATCAAAGACTGAGGTTAAATATCCAACAAATAATCTGATAAAATGACGTTAAAATCCCGGAGACAGTCCTTTCCTCACAATGTGAGCTTCAGTGCTCCCTTCTAAAACGTGGCATCCCCTCAACTTATCGTGTCCGAATCCTGCAGTAAGAGGAGATGCCTGCCAACAGGTGCAGTCATTCTTAAATACCTGACTTGGCTCCACATAGCTAGGCCATCGTCATCCATGGGGTGCCACACCAAGCCACTCAAATGTCTCTTGCCGCCAGTCTCTCTGTGTCCACGGAAGACACCACATAACAGGACCACATAACTCCTATTGAACTGTGCTACTCCCTGAACTGTGCTTACAAGTAATAAGTTTAGTGTTAATTATTGAGTAGCTGCTTATCACTGAGAATGTGGACTGGACTAGAAATTTTGCAATAACACACTCATAGAATCCACTTAATCTAGTTCAGAGTCGCAACTAGGTGGTGCCACTTTCACCAAAATTAGTTGTAAGGCAAAAACCAATCATGAAATCAGATAAATCCATTGTCACTTATATCGAGACTGTTTACAGTTGTCAAATAATCGAACATCCACAACTTCTGAAAGTGAAAAGATGCCTAGAGAAAAATCTATGCAGACAAGTGAAGGATGTGCAGGTTGAAACCAAGTTTTCTGGACATGTGAGGCAGCTCCACTAGCCCCTGCGCCACTGTCCTACCATAAAAATATTCTTAAAACTTAAACCCTCCTCAAAAGATCTAATGTTCTAAAATATGAAGACAAAGGACCTTGGCTTATATGGCAGATTTGCACATTTTATTTTAAAATAAATGGGTTGATCAAGTACATCAACCCCACATAAAAGGAGGAAGAGATGAAAAGGGAGAAGAATTTAAAAATAAATGTAATCAAGCAAAAATAACACCAGCGGCCATACTGAAATAGAAATGTTATTCCTTTTATGTTAAAGAGAGTGCAAAGTAAAATGAAATAATCTTAATAGTTTTACATATACAAACACCATACACACTGTATGTGTTACATGCAGAAAATATAAGAGACAATTCACATCTGCCATTGCATTTGCATGGCTCCTAAATTTAGGGAATATCATTGTAAAATATGATAACCTGAAATGAAAGAATAAAGCAGAGTTGGTAACAATAAATGAAAAGTTCAGACATTCTTATAAATAGTTAAAGTACCATTTATTACAGCATATAGAAACTGAAGTTTCTTTCCAATTATTTAACATGAAAAAAATACCTTGTCTGCAATCTCCTCTTCCTCGTGGTTAAGATCCTTTAGGCAAAAGAGAGAGTGAATGGCAATCAGGCCTCACAACCAGCCACATTTTACAGTAAGAAGAAACAAGGGGAGCTGGGTGTCAGAAGAGAAAAGACCAAACAAATGTCCTTGTGTTGTTAGTCGCATGCAATGGAAGATGTACAGAATGGGTAAGTTGTTTTTATGTCATGGAAGAAAGTATATAGGGGAGAAAAGACTTGAAGTTGCAGCGTTAATTGGGTGTACAGCGATCTCCTGAACATTCTGCTTTTTTAATCACAAAGTGGGGTGTTTTAGCCTATTTTAGACAAGAGATAAAACACTTTAATAATTCACATGCAGGCTTAAATCATCGAGAATACATAAGCCAAGTGTTTGTATTCTGTTTAAAAAATATATTAAACTTAAAAGATGTGCAAAACATAAAAGGGAACCTGCTATGAAAAAAAAAATGAAATGCCACATTCACTTAGATGATCTTGCTAAGTCAATTATAAATGTACCTGATTTATGTAAAGGTGTACACCAACTTTCTGACATGCACCAGACACAACATATTCTTGTGTTTTTTTAAATTGTTTTTTAACATCACTATGACAAATACTTCAGACTTCAGTGTACAAACTTCTGAGCACACTATTTGTTGTGTTATCTCGCACACTGGTTATGCATGAGCATGTACATGTATTAGTTTTTGTGCTCGATACGCTGAAACGCTGTACTTCTTGGAGTCTGCATGTTATTGGATGTGTTTGATCAGCTGTTAACCTTGCATTGTGTCTTTATTGATTAACCACACTCACGAATAAATAAATATTCAGCTTTACAAAGCAATTACAATGTTTCCTCCTTTGAATTTCTTCGGTGGTTAATTAAGTCATCCTACTGAAACTCTGGTCTGCTTCATCTGCCTTACTAGGGATTAGAATTTGGCACAACATACACACCAAATTGACACATGCATTGTTTGACACTCAGCATCTCCAAGGATACAGCAACAATCAAGATAGACAAGGTTATTTGTTATTTTTTTATCATACTTTTCCCATCATAGGGTAACATAGGGTTTGAGAAATAACCTGCACAAAACGATGTGACATCAGGAAGTGAGGTAAGACAAATCCTCAAAATCAGCGCCTCAGAACAGCTTCAACTGTAATAAAAAGGAAGGTCTCCTTGACCATAATTGCCCATTGCCCTACACAGTTGACTCTATGGTATATACCATATCACTTCCAATTTAAGCCACACTTTTCACATGTTTCAAAACTTAAAATTGCGCTGCATCTTACATCCAAGATGTTTCCATATCACACCACATAAGACCATGTGTAGCTTATAGGAAGTAAGTTCACAAGGCCTTGTTGAAAGAGAAAATGATGCAATGTGTGCTGGCTTGTGAAAGGGAAAGAGATCACATGTGCATGGACATCTCAAATGAAATTCATGAAAGAAAAAACAATGAACTCATCATATCAGTATATTTATAATTTATTTGCAGAAGATTTGTTGTTGGGGTTGGAATGAATCTTAATTTTGATGGAAGCAAAATGGTATATATATAGGCAATGGGAAAGTACATTTAAGACAGAAACTAGAAAACAGTTCCTCACATACAAAAGAATGTGAGATTCTGAAACAAACTATCACGTCATGTAGCTAAAGCAAAAACGCTGACAACCTTCAAAGGTATGTAGCTATGATATTGGGACACATTAGCTATTAGCTAATTAAATGAGCACGGTGGACTGTATGGTCTCCAATTGTTTGTCATTTGCTTTAATTACAATTACTAAGTTTACCTGTGAAAAACAGCAACTGGTGATCTTTTCTGTTCGATGTCCATGCAATAAAAACAATTGTATACTAATGTCGTATACATGTACATTATCAAATTTCACTTTGCCTCATGCGCTACGTGTGTCGAAAACAAGGGAAACAACTACAAATGGGACTGGAAAATTCTAAAAATCTTAGTGTCTGTTCTGCTGTCTTTTCAAAAAGGGTCCAGAAGCACATCATGAAGAATTTGTCCCATGCAGATATTTCATGCAGCCAGCCTTCTGAGCAAAGTTAAAGAAGTGGAGAGAAAACTGCAACTGTTTTGGTCACATGTCTTCAGAACAATATATGGTAAGCCGAGAGGCTGTCCCTGGCTCTACAAATATATAACAGTATCCCATTCTACAAAATGGAAACTAACACTGAATACCGTATTTGCCTGCCAGATACATTTTACTGAAGAAAACCCCTCCACTAGCTGGGGAAAATAAATCACTTTACCTGGTAGATGTTCCTCACAATTAGATGGATGCAGTATGTCTGTGTTAAAAAAAACATTTAACTGAAACTGGACAGAAAAGATAATAGATTTTAAATGTTATTTTGATTGTTTTGTTGAATGAGGAATACTAAATTATTATAACAAGAAATTATTAAACGTATCTACATAATTTTAAATAGTGGAATGAAGTTGCCCCACAAACTGATTTCCTGACATAGAATGAGTAACGTCTAAAATTTCTAATTCTTTATACATTATTGCAAAGAATAATGTATAAAGAGTGTAACTTCTTTCAAGGAGTAAAAAGTAATTCTGTCTTTCTTTTTTGTTTTAGATTTCTGGTATGAATCACAGGTGCCACATTAAAACTGTACACTCATATTTTATTTTTAACACATTACACAGTTATAAAGAATCCAGAGCAAAAATAGCTTTGTTATCAGTGGTTCTCTAAAGAGCAAACAGTGAGCAGCAACACAGAACCTGCAAAACAGTGCATGTTTATGTGTAGAAAAACTTCCTTAGATCATGAACAGCTAGGAAATTTAACCCCTTAAAAGAGAACAGATGAGATAAATAATTTTTCACATTTTCATTTAAATCAAAACCTATGACCAGAAACAGATTGATTGTATAGGACCTTGATTATTTTCATCATAATAGTTTAAAAAGTAATTCAACACTAAGTGATTTTTGTTGTTATTTATTTCGCTCTTTTTCCATGTATTTATTTTTTTATTTTACTGTTTCATTTTGAGTATACGCTACAGTTTTTAGTTTTGGCCTAAAATCGGGAATTAGGTAATGCATACATATATATTAGAGCTGTCACAGTTAACGCGTTAATGCATATGATTCATTTTCAGA
Source organism: Erpetoichthys calabaricus (assembly GCF_900747795.2). Lineage (NCBI taxonomy): Eukaryota > Metazoa > Chordata > Cladistia > Polypteriformes > Polypteridae > Erpetoichthys > Erpetoichthys calabaricus. Next base: position 202,767,153 of record NC_041397.2, read on the forward strand.
GGTATGTTGTGTTATTTTGCTTAATCACATTTAATGCATTTATTGTTTCACACCCTTTGCTGTCTAAGGCAATGGTTTTCAATCTGGATGCTGCAGCCCTATTGAGATTGACATTATTAAAAAAATAATTCCAATTTTAAAGATTGTCTTTATCTTGTCTAGTTTTCAAATAAACATACAGGTCGGTATGCATTAGTACTCTGTACTAGCGCTTCTCTTTATGGGCTTATAATGTATTTGCAGCAGTGCGTACTGGCACTTCTCACATCGGACATTCCACTTTCGACAAGCTTGCGGACTTCAGCATGCATGGATCTACAAGTGAATGGACAATCACTGCTCTCTCACATGTGACTTTAACCAGAACATTCCATCAGTATCTCATATGATAGTTACATATAAAAATCAATGGATATACCACATGGTCCCATTCTTTCCTTCTGATAATTTTCTAGAATTACTGTACATATTCATAAATCACATCCAGGGAAAATAATGATCAATGATTTAAAACAATGGAAAAGTGTTACATGAGGAGTGAGTTAAAGGTTATTCTTCACAATATCCAGGTGAATACATAAAAAAAGAGGTTTGCCATGCTAAAATTAGAATAAAATTAGAATCTGGTTGTATATGAATGCAAACAAATGGTGGAGTTAAATCTGACAAAAAGAAAGGTTCAGATAAAAAGCAAAACAGTTAGACCGTGCTCTGTAAGGAGAAAACAGGGTGGAGGTCGAAGCGGAAGATGGTTAGAGTTCTGGAAAAGGACAATACTGGGTGAAAATACTAAAACATTACTGTAGATTTGTGCTCTTCATGTGGGACATTCCCATTCTGAAGAATATGAGCCTTTTCAGCAAGTTGGGCTTCCTGCATTAAAAAAATAACTACAATTGAGAGACACAATAACTAATCACAATAAATAACCACAATTAGTCAAGTTAAAATATAGTTTGGCAAATGAATTGGTCAATTGCAATATAAAATATATCAGTAAAGTAAGTCAACAATCACTTTCTAAAGACTCAAAAAGTAATATGTAGGATAACTCCTTAAAATAAAATTACACAAATTTCATTTAGTACTTATTTTAGATAAGTTCAAAAGCATCAACCAATACAAAAAGTAAACAATAAATAATGTTTTAATTAATTAGCAGACAGCCATCTGTAGGGTGTGAACTTCATCATAACTCCCCAGAGAAGACACTAACTAAGCCCAGGTATAAATGTGAAACTTAGATCCTTCCATATATCATCATCTTCATATATTCCCTGACCCCTCACCCACTATTAAACGAAGTCTTCTGTCTGCCTCTGTGAATTTATCATTAATAGTATTAGTCGTGAGGAAAATATAATTTGCTTTCGTATGTACTCTTCTGCATTATGACCATTCAAATTTAAGTCAGAACTCCTGATATCCTGTGCATTCTACACTGAACAGCTCAGAACACATTCAAGTTCTACTCTGTGAGTGCCACTGACCACAAAAAATCGACAAGCTCTCTCATATCAAGTAGAGTTCATTTAAGATGAGATTCAGGAGTGTAGCTGAACCAGAAGAGAAATGGTACAGTAGAAATGACTAATGATGAGATATAGAATCAATTCTCAGTGACTTTTATGTCTTGAAAAGAATACTGTCATGAATCAAACAGGCCCTTCCAGGCTTCTTTATTCATTTTGCTAACTGTGTTCATACATTATGTTCTTATTTTGCAAAATAAGTGAAATCTGTTTCACTGCACAAACTAAGCACAAGTTATACAAAATACAGTACAAATATTGTTACACAAATGCAATCAAGATTATTATATACACCCTTTGATAACAAAAAATGTAATTCAATGAAGGCAGCTTTTCTAGGTCTGGGCAACCGAAGATTTTTCTTTTGATAGCAAATTTAGAAAGAAAACTTCAACTTCACATAGACAAACAACATCATTAATAAAGAAGTAGGTTTGGGGGTTCCATTACAGCAAAAAGTTAGGCTGGTGATTATTATAGTGAACCAAATACCAAAATGCCAAATTCTCATCTTTTATTAAAAAACACACACAGATAATAAACATAGGCTGCAAACCTTTGATCCAGGAGGAGGAGCAAGGCCTAGAAACGCAAAAACCTGGTTTTGTTCCTTTGCATCAAAGAATGTCTCATAGTCCTGAAAAATAACAGAACATATTCTAATATTTTTATACCGCAATGCTTTATCTTCATATCTTCTATATTTGCCTTAAAATGTTCTTACTATGGCACATTTCTTTCGACCTTATTAATCATCATTAATCATCATTATTAATCACATGGCATTCTTTGCTATAAGCCAAAATGGGATTTTAGTTCACTAAATTTGCTTTGAGAAAAGGTACAACTGCTTTGAAACTAAATGAATTTGAGTGATTTGGTGAGCTTAATCTGTTGTCTTTATATGGTACCAGCTCTCGGACAGATGGTAAATCTGAGTTGTCGAGTAGGAAATACTACTTGAACACTCAACAAAGTTAGAGTTACAACTTGGACATTTAGGACAAGACAAAGCTACCCGAAGTGTCCGAGTTGTATTGTAATGCTGATCTTTCACCTTAGTCAATTGTTTAAAATAAAACATATAACCTAGACAGCCTGAAATGCCATTTTTTGGTCGAAATGCATTTGGAGTGAAGTGATACACACTTTTATTTTGCTCTTTATTTCCACAAAAAATGCCATTTATCTTTATTTTCTTTTTTTGGCAGGAAAATTAACAAATCTACAGTGATCTCACATTTTTTTCAAATCAATTGACTAGACGCCCACATGAATGCACTGAAGTAGGCAAGTGAAACTTCACAACTCAAAACTCCAAACAGTCCGACAGCATATGAACACAGCAAAAGTGTAGGTAGTTTATGCCTTCAGATGTTCAAATTAGTAGAGGGTGTTTGAAGGTCATGAATTTCCTGTTTAATACATGACAGATGAATATTGTACATCACCTTAGGACTGTTCTGGTAAAAGCATATCCCTGCCCTTTCAAGAAATTCAGAAAGCATGAAATTTGCATAGGTTTTCTTTTGGAACATGTGAACAATGAAACTAAATTACAAAAGCATGGATTTAGTGCTTAGCAACACTACCAAGACTTCTGTGGAATCCTGAAATCATGGACTGTTATCTTACAGCAGTACTTTGCAAATCATGTGAACCTGAAGATTCTCACCCCACAATAACTCTGATCATTAAAGATCTGAGGAGGCAACGGGATCCCATTTGTTGGCTTCTTCTCCCCAGGAACATTTTCTCTCATCCACATTCTGTTGTCTTCATTACAGGCAATATCTAACTGCTCGTGATCAATCCCATTGGCTTCTAAGAACCCCACGACATCTTGCTGCTTCTTTTTGATCTGTAAGTAGAGGAAAACATCATAGGAGACAAGCTGTACTGTGCTCTAAGGTGTGCACGGAATGACTGAAATTCATAAACTCTTTAGAGAGCTTAAGGCTGCATCTAACAAGAACTTCAAAAGAATATAACTACACAATGCAGCTTAACATAAAGAACACAATATATATAGTACTAGTCACATTAGGTAACAGAATAAATGTAAAAATATCTGACATCTTTTGCCCTATGTGTACCTTTAGAACCCTTTCTCCGTATTCTCATGTGTCTGAACCTCTTTTGACTGGCAGTCCCTCTGCCCCTTCCAGTCTTTGAATTTAAAGTGTGAAGAAAATTCTCAGAATGTTTCCTACATCTTTGCTCTTCTTCGTGTTACTCATACTAACATGTCCTCTTTCGATAGCATCACCAAAACCAGATTAACCAAACATATCAAAGCCCAACTGACCAATCAGACTGTACTGAGAGAACGGACAAACACATAGACCTTAGCATTTTATATTATACTAGCTGTCTCCTGCAGCTCCGCCCACGTAGTAATGAAACAGGACAAACTTTAAAAATCAATCCAATTTTTTTTAAAAATCTAATAATTTGCATTGTGAAGAATTTATATTGACTGCTTTCGTACACAAGGGCCTCTTAATATACAATATTTATGATTTTGCTATCAGGGGCAAGAATGTAACTGTGATCTCTTTGCCAAAAATGTAAAAAGTTGGCAAGGTATCTCTGGCCATGTGGAAGGTAGGTACGCTACAACGTGAAACGTTGCCACTGTATCTGATCATGTTCTGCTCTGACAAGAGAGCATCCCCTGCATGGGAAGAAGAGCACATGGCCGTGATATCTCTGCCAATGTGCAGGTACCCTCTAAAACACACATAGCTGTGATCTCTCTCTCAAAAACTTCAAACGTTACTCTTTAACAATCTCTAGATGATAATGTCTGCTGAACAAACAGGTATCGCTAGCTAAGCGGAGGCAAGGCACGCTCCAACACGTGGTGAGAGGTAGACCGACTCGAACGGAGGCTGGCATGTGAGTGAGGGTGGCCCCGTCCAGCTCCCTACTCCTAAGGTTCCACCTCTCCCTCCCCTCAGCCCGCATCCTGTCTCTCGGATTTGCGCAAATAAATTGGTGCCGCAACCGAACTATGATACTTAGCGCTATGAGAAAAGTCATAAAATCAACTGGAATGTTCAAGCAAATTCTAGAAAAAAACTAAATCTATTAAGTAGTTCTTTCGTGAAAAGCGAACAGACATACAGACAGACAGATTTGGATCTAATATACAGTATATAGAGATTATATCCTATCTATCTATCTATCTATCTATCTATCTATCTATCTATCTATCTATCTATCTATCTATCTATCTATCTATCTATCTATCTATTATATTATATTGTAGATTTGTGTGTTTAATCAAATTTGTTGATTGAAGTTCACAGATATTTGAGCATTACTATTTTTAATGTACTCCATGAACAACTCATGCTATTTTTACAATGTTAGCCCATACTGTAAATTTCATTTGACCATATCTATGTACACTGCAAAAAATGAAATCTTAACAAGCCAGACAATCTTGAAAAGAAATAATAGATCTTGTTTTTTTTATTTTAAGAATAACTGACTTGAGTAGATTTGTATGTGTAAGATATATAATCTCATTTTTAGAAAATTTAACAAGTTAACAAGTTAAACTTTCTCACTATATTGGCAGATAATTTTGCTTGATTCTAATACCTTTTTCTTGTTTTTTATTTATTTTTTCTCATTTTTTCACACTGATTTTTTGCAGTGTATGTACAGTGTGTTTATTAATCTAAAAACAGTTCTAAACAAGATCATACAGTAATACCCATTAAATTTCATAAAACACAATACATATACAGTACCTCCACAACTAGAGTGAAAATTTCAGAAAATTCATATACAGTATGGTATAACATTTAGGTGCATTTGGGAGATGTCTTAAAAGTTGAAGCAATTTTAATTTTGGTTTGTTTATTTCATGTTTATGTTTTTGTTGTGATTATATTGTGTCTCTGCAGAGGATCTAGATGTTCTGAAATCAGGGATCATAGCTGTTTCATGACCAGTCTCACAAAGGTCTTCATGGTGTATGAAGTATGAGCAACTGTTCTGAAGTCCTTGAGATCACTGGAATGTCCTTTTTTTGGCACTGGAACCAGATAGGATGTTTTCCACAGCTGAGGAATTTTCTGCAAATTCAGGGAAATGGAGAACAGGTCCTGAAGAACCCCACAGAACTGGCCGGCACAGATTTTCAGCACCCTGGGGTTGATTCCACCTGGACCTGAAGCCTTGTTTAATGCAGAGTTTCCCAGCTCTCTCCACATTTGATCAGCAGTGACACACAATCCAGGAAGTGGTGGGGGGCTTTCGACCACAGATGTGATGTCATTGTAGGGGAAGGTCAAGCAGGCTTCAGATGGCAGTTGGGATTCTGGAGCCTCCTTAGCTGGCAAACACTTAACGGACATTAAGACATTTCAATTTAAAATTGGAGCTTGCATCTAAAAGTTCTATTATAAAGCATGATATTTCAAAAATGCTCTATGGACAACCAATCCATAAGCATTGTTAGGTGTTTAGACTAAAAAATAAGACGGGTGAAATTTCATGCTAATTTAGTTTTGCGTTATATAGAATAAATTCCTGGAATTAGAGGGATATTATTGAAACAATGCCAAGTGTGATTTTTTTGTAGCTACTATATGGGACACATAAGGTGCTAGGTTTCTGAAGTTCACTTCACATTGCAATCATGTGGATGGCTACACATGAATGTTGGATGCTAAAAAACAGAGAATATTAGATGGGTTGACTACTGTAAATCTGAAAAATACACCATAAATCTATTCACACAAAATAAAATAATCAGTCAAGTTGGTCATCTTCCATGTAGATTTTTTATCTTAACACAGTTTATGTTCACAAGCAGACTATATACCTATAAAGTCAAGATATAATGAAATATTTACACACATTTCCAAAATATATAGTAGCGTATAAACTGCATATTTAATAGCAAATAGGTTAGGAGTATATTTGGAATTAAATGGAGGTGTAAGTGTTATGCAGCTACAATTTCACATGTTATGCTAACATGGCAAAAAAGACCCTCCTCTCCCCATCATTCATTGGTTAAGAGTTCTGTCTTCAGTTCAACAGCTTGTTCCTGTATTAATGTATTTACGTGCACTGCTTTGATTTTCAATATTTAACAATATTTTAGCAAAATCTGCATATTGTGAGCATGCAACTGGATAACTTGACATGTGGATTATGTGTCATGAATAATGTGAGATTTTTTAGTGACGTATATTGTTTGCTATTGTCCAGCTCTGGTTGCCATAGATGCCCATTCTTTCATCAAATTTGTTATCTCCATTCTTCATGAAAACATGAGATTAAAATTTTTTCTAGGCCATATGGGGTACAAACCACATGGGGTAAATATCCATCCATCCGTCCATCCATTATCCAACCCGCTATATCCTAACTACAGGGTAACGAGGGTCTGTGGAGCCAATCCCAGCCAACACAGGGCACAAGGCAGGGCCCTGGGTAGGGCCCCAGCCCACCGCAGATGGGGTAAATAACATATAAAAAAAAAAAATCACAACTAGGCAGACTATTAGTTTTGTGTATTATATTTGTTGAATCTTACTTTCTATCACTTACTCTTTTCATAGATTGCTCAGTCTGTATTCATTTGCTCCTGATTAAAATCATGTTGACAGTTATTAAAAATAGGAAAAAAGGTGCAGGTACTTGCCATTAAAACTTGAGTTGTGGGATCTTCTTAATGCTGATGATACACTGGTCTTGTTTACAGGAATCTGATGCATCACAATGTAAAATGTACTCAGTTTGTCACAATGATATGAATTTGTTTTATTGTTTTTCTAGCCATATTTTTTCATTTAGCTCATGCAGTGGTAGCACAGAAGAAATCTTGCAAAGTGCTTGCTGTTGCTAAAAAGCACAATGGGATTTTTATGTACTGTACAGTACATGTACCTCCACTGAGCATCTAATGACTCGCATTTTTATAGCTAAGTGTTTAGTGAAAGTTCCTACAGATATGACTCCAAAACTAGCACTCTTCCACAATATAAATAATAAAAGTATTTTTTTTCATACTTGCTTTTATCCCTGTATTGTTGTTTAAATAGCTGAAAAAGGTTGTGTGCCTTTCTTTAATGACTCATATTTTAGCATCGCATTAGGTGGAAAGCACCCGTCACTAAAGCCAATTTTCCACTGCACATCTGTTCATTGTTGGGAACTTTTTTCCATGTTTACTTACTGAATATTTTACTTGAACTTGAGGCATAATATGAACATAATGTGAAAAATAATAGACCAGGAGAAAAACTTCCTTTGCACTTTTCTTCTGCAGTTTGCTATTTATAGCTACAAATGTGGCACAGCAGCAGAGAAAATGCTTAGAAAATCTTGTAAGAATGCTTTGACACATTGCATTTGCTTATGTTACTGTACTGCAAGAATAACTAACTTTGTGTGGTAAATGAGTACTTTAACACAAGCAGAAACCTCAGTATTAAGCCTACGTATTATTCAGTAATGTCACTCTCAAATGCTTAACTGTGGCCTATCCTCCTCAGAATCTGTCACAATCATATTACCATTCCCCTCTTCATTTTAAAGTATAGCAGAAGCTGCTAAAGCCTAAATGATCCATTAGACACTGGTCTAAATCTTGAATAGTTAAATGATGCAGACACATTAGGCTGTACGAGTGACTGTGGGTGCATGCCTTAATGTACCCTGAAGTGGACTGACTCTCCTCCAGCGCTGGCTTATGTTTTCCACCTTATGCTGCAGGAACAAGGCTCCGACCTTCGCAGCACTAAAAGATAAACCTTTGTGATGTGGGAGAAAAACTGAAGTGCCCAAAGAATAACCTATACAAGCACAGGGAGAATATGCAAGCACCACACAGAATGTGATGGGTCTAGGACAGTGTTTCTTAATTATGGGTTGGTTGAAAGCTACCTTAAATTGGATCAAGCTGAGTGATGCATTACAGTTGAACTGAATACGAAAGGGTTGCGAATGGTGTGCGGAAAGCTTTGCAATGGGTTACTGCTTGCATGGCTGTAACAAACCCCCAGTACTCCTTCAATAGGCATCCTTCAAGGCAGAACCCTCTCAGATGATATTTGGAAGTGATTCTCCAAGAGTAGCCCCTGCCCCACCCCAGATGATGGTTGGTGGCGAGTCTTCAAGGGTGAAGAATGAAGTTCAGGGAAATGGCATGATGAACGGCCATTCAGCAGCAATTACGGCTCGCAAAGACATGGAACAGGCAAAATTGGGTCATGAGAAAAAAAAGTTTAAGAACCACTGGTCTAGGAAACAAATCCAGAAATCTGGAGTTGTCAAACAGAAACCGCCCCAGTCTTGTTTCTATTTAATTTATCAGTAGTAAAGTATATACCTGCCATTTCTTCGTCTTGACTTTTAAAGTTCAAATTTTGGGTGCAATATATGTGTAGAGTGATCCACACTCCTTTTTCTTTTGAGGGAGTACTTTATGACAACCAGGAATTAGAACACATCTCCAAGTAACAAGAGATATTGGGTATGGCACTGCCATCACATATTTACAAAGAAAACCACTTACTTGCATGCACACATCAAATGAATTTTGTCCTGGATGTTTGCCACCATTTTTGGTTGACATAGCAGTCTATGTAAATAAGATTTAGTTTTCCAAGTTGTCTAAAGTGGGCGGCATGGTGGCGCAGTGGGTAGCGCTGCTGCCTCGCAGTTGGGAGATCTGGGGACCTGGGTTCGATTCCCGGGTCCTCCCTGCATGGAGTTTGCATGTTCTCCCCGTGTCTGCGTGGGTTTCCTCCGGGCGCTCCGGTTTCCTCCCACAGTCCAAAGACATGCAGGTTAGGTGGATTGGCGATTCTAAATTGGCCCTAGTGTGTGCTTGGTGTGTGGGTGTGTTTGTGTGTGTCCTGCGGTGGGTTGGCACCCTGCCCAGGATTGTTTCCTGCCTTGTGCCCTGTGTTGGCTGGGACTGGCTCCAGCAGACCCCCGTGACCCTGTGTTCGGATTCAGCGGGTTGGACAATGGATGGATGGATGGAAGTTGTCTAAAGTTGACATAAAGGGCAAACTTGTTGTTCTTAATGCCTAGGTTTTGCCATCTACACAGACTGTAATGGTTACTTTAACATCATTGAAAAGAACTGTGTGGGTGTGCAAGGGAAAACAAAAATTGTGAGAACATGCACTTGGAGATTTCTGTTAGGACTGTTTTGTCGTAGAGGGTGCTGTGGCGAACCTACTTTCCCCTTTACATTCTGTACTGTGTAGACTTTACTATAATGTCTCAAATACCATACAGTTGCCACTCTGTGGTTAGGTACACTACTTCAGTTCAGTTTATCCAAAACACAGGCATTTAGATACAGTGAAAGAAACAAGCAGGAGAAAGAGCTACACATTTAATTAGTTATATATTATGGATAATATACCCAAATTAATAAAGTAAACGAGAGTGACAAAAAATACCATTACAGTCTAAGTAGCAGTGTATCTTGTGTCCATAGGTGGCTCTCGACTTATCTGCAGTCTAGCATGATTTTTGCTACCACATGGCATTGGAAAGGAGTACTGAAACAGGCCTGTCTCAGTATGGCTGCTGAGTTGTCTTCTTTTCATCGAGGAAGGGCCAGGGAAAATATGGTCTTCTCTTGATGGCAAAATGGTGAGAGATAGAGAATGCATTTGCAGTTCTCCTTTATTGTCCTTCTGCAGCTCCTGACAGACATACCCCTTAGCACTTCCTGAGGCCATTTAACAATGAAATAGTGCAGACACAGCACCCTTCCCAATTTAGCTACTTTACAGTTTGGAGGTGTAACATTCACTGATGAAACAGCTCATGAAGTCTTAAACCCATCAAACCCCCACTTCAGTATATTCTGTGGTACCAAACAACCAGGCAAGACAGGAAATAATTAAACCATAAAGCTGGCCCTGATGGTGCTTTCCTGCATCAATAACACTCTGGGGGTAGAAAACCAGTTTCTTCAGCTTTCTTACTGTTTAACATCTATATACTGTATATATAATTCACTAAGCCGACAGAACAAGCAAGACAACCATGGGATACGCACGACATAGCCACGCCCGCCAACTCACAGAGACCCGCCCACCAACGCTAAGACCATAGGATACGACGACAACTCACAGAGCCACGCCCACCGACAACACAGAGCCACGCTCACCAACTCTAAGATCATGGGATACAACAACTCACAGAGCCACGCCCAGCAAATCTAAGAATTCACTAAGTCCATGGCAAGCAAGCCGCACGCAAGACAGAACCACGCCCGCCAACTCACAGAGCCCCGCCCACCAACAATTCACTAAGCAGCCGACCATGGCACATGCACAACTTAGCCACGCTCGGCAACAATTCGAGCGAGAGCGAAAGAATTTGCCAAGAATGTTTTCATTAATCAAGAACGAAAGTCGGAGGTTCGATGACGGTCACATACCGTCGTAGTTCCGACCATAGACGATGCTGACTGGCGATCCGGCGGCGTCATTCCCATGACCCGCCGGGCAGCCAACTGGGTAACCAAAGTCTTTGGGTTCTGGGGGGAGTATGGTTGCAAATCTGAAACTTAAAGGAATTGACGGAAGGGCACCACCAGTTGTGGAGCCTTTCGCTTAATTTGATTCAACACGGGAAACCTCACCCGGCCCGGACATGGAGAGGATTGACAGATTGATAGCTCTTTCTCGATTCTGTGGGTGGTGATGCATGGCCATTCTTAGTTGGTGGAGCAATTTGTCTGGTTAATTCCAAAAATGAACGAGACGCCCGCCTGCTAAATAGTTACGCGTCCCAAGAGTGGTCGGCGTCCAACTTCTTAGAGGGACAAGTGGCTTTTAGCCACGTGAGATTGAGCATTAACAGGTCTGTGATGCCCTTGGATGTCCGGTACTGTACGCACGCTACACTGAATGGACCAACGTGTGTCTACCCGGCGCCGAGAGGCGTGGGTAAGCCGTTGAACCCCATTTGTGATGGAGACCGGGGCTTGCAATTGTTCCCCACGAATGAGGAATTCCCAGTAAGTGCAGGTCATACGCTCACACTGATTACGTCCCTGCCCTTTGTACACACCCGCCCCCCCTCGCTACTACCATGGTCGGGTGACTTGGTGGATTATATATAGAAAAGCAGCCGGAACCGCAAAGAACAATGAAAAGTCAACGTGGCTCAGAGGTGCATGTGGACTGTAGCTGAGACAAAAGCGACTAAGGTGGTGTTTGGAAAATGAACAGTCAACGTGACTCACAGGTGCATGTGGACTGTACACAGACGAAAGCGACTCAGGTGAGGAGTTGGAGGCGGGCACATGAGCAGGCAGTGCGTACTGAACGATGACTAACAAATCAGCAGACTAGAATGGCGGGGGGGCCGGGACGGAGGGGGTGGAATGGGCGTCCTTCCCCTCTCCCCTGTTCCGCCCTCCGCACCTGAGTGCCGTCCAGCCCCATCCCTCGCTCTGGGAGGAGAAGGCGTGACGGCGGTCCTCCATTTTCAGTCACGGACAATTGTATGTTGGTTCGTAGCATGCATTGTTGCAATGTCACTTTTCTTGGTGGTTTATTAAATTATGGATTTTTCAAACGTTCAGTTTTTTCCCTGTGCTTAAAAATCATTTAAAAAGCGGCGTGATTATGCGGCGTATGCGACGCCGCGGGTTGGGTGGTTACAAATAAAGTCATACAAATATTTATCAACTTAAATGCTACTGTACGTATTACTCTAGCACACCGAACATATATGTTACAACAGAATTACACTCCTGCAGATATATTTTTCAATTTTGTATACAAGTCAGAACTTGTAGTGAAAAATTTACATTAAAGGTAAATATGTAAAAATGATTAAGCTTTATTACTTATTTTAAAGAAAAACATGTTCTTATCAATGAAATGACACAAATTACTGTACTTTAAATCACAAAGAACCAATAATTTAAACTATGACTTCTTTTCACTTAAAAATCCTTCAGTTTTTCATAATGGAATAGTACCTAATAAAGTTAGAAAAGGCATAATGATGTCATATACTGTAAATCTACCACTACCTGACAATTGTTAAACAAGCACCTGCTGCTGAGCAGTCACTTCCATTTTACCCTTGAGGCTGCATGGCTGAAATATGTACTTAGAACACTGGGAATTATAAGAAGTGGGTCCTACTGTTCAGCTATACAGCTAGCTGTCATAGCTGCCTACATGTTGAAGGAGTACTGCTGAGATGGTCATCCTGCTGAGAGGTTCTCCCATCTCTCCAAAGGACTTCTGAAGCTCTGTTAGAATGACCACTGGGTTCCTGGTCACCTCACTGACCAAGGCCCTTCTTGCTTCTTTACTCAGTTTGTCCTGGTCGTTCCAAACTTCACAATAATTTCACAATTATTGAGGCCATTGTGTACTTGGGAACACTCAAAGCGTTAGAAATGGTTTTATACCCTGGGTGTGGCAGAAGAGCTACTCTGTAGGGCTCAGCAGCAGCTACAGGACCCCCTAGCGGCACCCATGGATCCCAACATGGAGGCTGCCATCTAGCTCTCTGGGGGAGGTAACACTCTGGATAGCCTGGCTCCCCTGGTCCTCCCAGTGTGGAGGCATATATATAATTTTGGCAATAGGGGATTATTTGTTCATGAAAGCACTATATAACATTAGAATAAACACCAGTAAGCATTAATACAATGAAACCCTTGTGTTGTTAAAACATGTGGGTACTTGTGTAAACTCTTTTAGAATGCAATTCACTTTGGTACACTCCGGTAAATTTCTTTAAGTGGACATTCCAACCTTATTGAAATATTTGCAATAACGTTTCTTTTGACTTTGGCAGATTTATGCTATTTTTCTCTCCAAACAATTACCCAAAGTTTCAACAAGTTCAAAAATGTACATATTGCATAACATTAAGAAGCATTCACAGATTTAGTTAACTGATTTAAAGTTGGAGATTTTTACATTTTTTAGTCATTATGTCCACCAGTCAGTTACCACATTTCTGTTTATGTTATATTTTTGTAACAGTGAGTCATATTCAAAAAGCGGCATGTATTAAATACTCCCATGATCAGTTAATTGCGCTACAATCACGAGTGCTTAGGCAGCTCAGATTCACTGTGCTGTAAGAATTGTTTGTGAAAAGACGGAGAGGGAGATGTATTGGCATCAGAGTAAAAGCAAAGCGAAAGGAATTTAGAACTGGTCTGCCATCCAATGTAATTTGCTATGTTCAATCAGCTGTTAAATACGAAGGATGAACTGTCTGCTCTTATAGTGGGACATGGCACATACAAGTACAGCAACCTTTTGTGTTTTATAGAGAGCTGTCTTAAACCTGATATACCTGACACTGTTTTAATGCTGTACAGATTTCATCTTAATCGAGCAGACAAAAACCCAATGCAGTGCGGGGAAACAAGGCAGGAGGGGGACTGGTGTGAATGAGGAATGGTGTAAATGGGAGCATACTGCAGTTATAATTATAGTTTGTAATTCAGACATTGAAATTCTGGATGTCAGAATTCATCCACATTATTTTCCCAGGGAGATAAAGTATTGTGAGCAGGGGAGTTGAGCGCACCCCTAGAGGATACGGACGCTCCTCTAAAAAACGCTGAAAACCTACACATTGCTCCCTTACTTGTTGGGCTTACTTGCGGCTGCTCTGTCGCGCGATATGCTTCCCGTGCGTACTTAAAAGCTTGAACAGCACCTATCGGTTTTTGATTGATTGCTTTTCTCTCTCTCTCCCAGACATTCTCTGCTCCTGACGCGCATTCCTTTGAAGAGGAAGATATGTTTGCATTCTTTTAATTGTAAAATAGAACTGTCATCTCTGTCTTGTCAAGGAGCGCGTTTAAACTTTTGAAAGAGACATATGTTCGTTTGCAGTGTTTGAATAAAGTTCCTGTCTCTACAACCTCCTGTGTTTCTGTGCAAATCGGTGACCCAAGCATGACAAGTGGTACCAGGAGTGGTTGCACAGATGAACGCCAAGGAGTTGTATCAAATCGCTCAAAATATCCCATTTCCTCCCGACCCAGAGGATGATCTGGTTCCTGCTCCTCCTGCTAATTCTAAGGATGTGCTGACAAAGACGGGTCCTTCCGATGATCCAGAGATGTTTCTTTTAGCTTTTGAGCATGTGGTGACTTTGATGGGATGGGACAAATGAAACTGGGCTGTTATCGTCACCCCTTTTTTGTCTGGGGATGCCTTACTTGCCTTACGGAATGTGCCTCGCAATAAACTCGCCGATTATGAGCAGTGGCAGGTTGTTTTACATAAAACTACGAGTTTTTTGGCTAAAGGTTTTGCACTTCATGATTGGAGACTGAACATGGACAGTCCCATTCGTGCGCAGATACAAGATTTGATTCATAAAGTTCATTGCTGGTTTGAGGGAAACAAGATGGAGCGCGTTGTGGAAAAGGTTGTCATTAATATACTGCTGGCAGGGATACCTGCAGTTCTCCGAGATGAATTTCTTCATCATGATGTTGAGTCGGTGACGATCTTAGCCAAATGTTTGGAGGGTTCTCAAACTGCTTGGAGAAAAAGCGGTGGATTTGCTGCTCCTTATGCTGTTTTTCAGCCTCCAAGGAATCGCCCAGGGAATGCTTGTTGCTTTGAACGGCGGTTAGAGCATCAACGAGCTGTAAAACCTGAAAATTGGGTTTCCTTAGGAAGGCCTTCAGGGGTTCCAGTTGTTGATGTAGCGCCTACATCTGGGGAAGTAGGAGGCCGTGGACGTCGCCGTGGATATTTCGGCAGTGGAGCTGAACAAAGATGCTTCCGGTGTGATCAGCCCAGCCACTTGGCGAGGGAATGTCGCCTATCCCCTGCTCAATCAACCTCCTGTGTTTCTGTGCAAATCTGTGACCCAAGTGTGACAGTATATCATCCTCATTAATGTTTACATTGCTCCCCCTGCAATGAAGACTCAGCCACGGAAATGATTTACTTTAATGATGACCGATTATGACCCTGCATTATAATACATGGTGACTTCAACCATGTGACTATGGAAGGAATAATGACAGATATCCATCAGTTTGTATCATATTCACTTCAGAGAATAACAAGCTGGACCTGTTCTATTCAAATGTTAAAGATGCTGTTAAGTGTAAACTTCTGGCATTGTTGGGCAGATCTGACCACAACCTGAATGATCCTACTCCCATTTACAAGTCTATTATTAGACAGCAACCTGTTACCACCAGAATAGTAGAAGTGGAGCCCTGAGGCTGAAAAAACTCTGAATAACTGCTTACAAATGACAGACTGGGAATGTGCGAGTCACATAGGGATGATACTGAGGGACTGAAGTCACTGCATCACAAACTATATTAACATGTCAACACAGTGGTATGTTGCTTTCCATGCATCAAGCCCTGGATTACTAAGGAGCTAAAAGTCTCCTGAATGAGAAAAAAAGGGCATTCAAATCACGTGACAAAGAGGCTCTGAAGGACGCACAACTAGTGGAAAAGCAGAGTGAAGGAAAGGAAGCTTACAAAGATAAAATAGAAAACGAACTCACTCAGAATAAAATGAAAGATGTCTGGAGTCGACTTGGCATAATTACTGAACTCAAGCAATCCAGGGCACAGGTGCATGATTGAACTGAATTGAAGCTGCTCCGAATGTTTTATGAGACACAAGCTCACAAATTTGCTTTTAAATGGGACATTTTTAAAATTTGTTAAATTCATACAGCACACTACCACAATATCTCAAAGAAAACTGGACTGTCCCACTAAATTTCCTTGAAGAATAAGGATGCCAAATTTCAACAAAAATCTGTCCACTATTTCATGCAGACAGACAGGTGAACAAATAGACACGGCCACTTGCACTAGATAGTTTTTGCATTATATACGAACACACCTAGCGATGATGAGGTTGTGATCCAATACTGACAGTGTTTAGTCTTCAGATTACCACTCCATGACTCCAAAACTTCCACTAACTGTTTATACAGGGTGTTTGGGGAAGTGTTGGAATGGTACTAAATTTTTGACTTTGGTTCCAATATGAGCTTTCAGAACTTGTGCTCGTACCAAAACAGTACCGAAGGATATAAATGATAAATTCTCACTGCCTGAATCTCATAGCAGCCTCCCAGCTCCAAAGCACAATCACGTGCCTCCCTGCTCGGCTGCACAATCTCACATCTTCCTGCCTTGCCACATGCCACAAATCAGTACAGGAGCATTACCCCTTCAAGTCTCCAGAGTATTTATATTAATATACACAGTATGTTCAAAGAGCTTGTCCCCCTTGGTAAATCAGGATGGATGTAATGCATATATTTTATCGTACAGCACTGAGCCCTTTGTGATCAATCTAATAAACAACTGATTGCGAGGTGCTTCAAAAGTACCACTTACTTCCAGTAAAGAAATGAATGAAATGCTGGTACCATACCTTTTTAACATTTGGATTTTTTATGTACCTTTTCAGTGCCGGAACACCAGACAGCCGTAGTCTGGGATCATCATGATGCTGAAAAATTATGGTTTTATAAATAAGCAATTTTTCTGAAGGTACAGCATGATGACTTAAAATCTGTTTATATTTCTCAGCAGACATCATTCCATCAACATTGGCCAGATCCCATACATTATTAGCTGAAATGTACCCTGATGATCCATAAAAGAGTTACCACTGTGCTTCACAAAAAGGTGTATACATAAATCAATGTAATTTTTGCCAGATTGTCTTCAGACATACTAGCATCTTTGTGAACAAAACACTGCAATTTGGACTCTTTGCTCCTTGAGACTTTCTGCTACAGGCTTTTGCTCCGTGGTTTATGTTCGTTCACATACTGCAACCTCTTTTGCTTGCTGCCTTTCCACAAGGATGTCTTTTTAGCTGTAACAACACTTTACAAGACCGTTTCCTTTAACATTTCTTTAGATAGGTAAAGTGTGTACTTTACAGCCTGATGCCACATCAGCACTTCAATGACTTTCCCTGTCCCTTAGTACTGTTTATGAAAAGCACACAGCATTTTTGAGTTTTAAATTGCGTTTGCTGCCTTTAACTTATTTCTTGAAATTTCTTTAAGAGAGCATGAATATCACATCTTTGAAGGCGCCGAAGTCCGTGTGATTGCCATTCAGAGCCCCCACTGATTTCTTAAACTACTCCATTAGCACTAGCACACCTGATTCAGCCAATCTCTAACTTATTCATTTAAATCTGGTGTGCGGCTGGAGAAATTAACAAATTTATGAAACAGCCAAGGAAAGATTTGGGAACTAAACTCATGATGCTCTGGTCACCTCACAAAATTTCAATACATTTCTGGAAAATATGAGACATTCTTGTTACTATTTATTGTATCAGCATTTATTTGTACCAATTCTGATGTAATGTAGTGCTGTCATGAGCAAATAAAAATTTGCCACCAAAATACCTAGCTTTAAAAATATTTTTTGGGTGGACCATATGCATACTCAACAGGAACTATTTTCTAACCCAAACTGAATGACTTCAAGGTTAATTTTATAGATGTCTGATTTAATTATTTCACAGAGGATTCTTAGTATTATAGATGATTTGTGTTTTTGGAAATATACGTGCACAAGAAAAAATGTGAACTGCAGTGCTTGCTTAAAACATCAATTAGGATCATTAGGTTGGATCAAATGTCTATGGAAGAGCTATCTGTAAACCTTGTCCTGAGAACCTCGATCACATCTTTAATGATGACACTCGGCACTATAAATTCCATTTCAGCCATTTCACAAGTGATAGAATCCTGCAGCACAGAATAACAACAATCTGATATACAGTAAGCCATATTTTCTAATCTTTTCTATTGTGAGCATTTGGTCTATTTACTGATAAAATATAGCTCAACAAGAAATAAAACATATATTGTGTTTAAATTAGTGTGTTTTTCCTTACAATATATTTTATATTTGATGTTGTCCAATATATTTTTGGTATTTAACTGTAACATACATTGCATCTTTTCATAGGGATGATAAGGTTTTCTTTGACAAATTTGATGTATTTTTTTTGTACGTACAGCACTGAAACATTTATCTGTGGCAGGTATGGTATAGAAATAAATCTGTAAATATGCCATTATAAAATTATCCAGTCACTAACATAATAATATGAAATGAATTTAAAATAAATGAGTAAATTCCTTGCACTGGAAACATGACAATGCATTGTGCTGGGTTCTAGGCCTGAAGTCAAATGTGGAACGAAAAAAGACAAAAAGCTGTCAAATCAGAATCAGAGCTACAGTGTAGGTGAAAAAATGGAAGGAATCAGAAAGCCAAAATATATATACATCTAAAAATTTATAACAGGTATTTTTAAACATGTTGAACATGTATAATACGTTTGCATATACACTGATCAGCCAAAATATTAAAACCACTGAAAAGTGAAGTGAAAAGTGATTATCTCATTCCAATGGTGCCTTTAAAGGGGTGTGATATAGTAGGCAGTACGCAAACAGTCATCTCTTGAAGTTGATGTGTTGGAAGCAGGAAAGATGGGCAAGCGTAAGTATCTGAGCGACTTTGACAAGCGTCAAATTGTGATGGCTAGATGACTGGGTCAGAGCATCTCCAAAATGGTAGGTCTTGTGGGGTTTTCCCAATATGCAGTGGTTAGTACCTACTAAAAATGGCTCTAAAAAGGACAACCGGTGAACAGGTGACAGAGCCATGGCTCAAGGCTCACTGATATGTGTGTGAAGTGAATGCTAGCCCATCTGGTTCAATCAAACAGAAGAGCTGCTGCAGCACAAATAGCTGAAAAACTTAATGCTCGCCATGAAAGATGTCAGAAGACACAGTGCAATGCAGCTTGGTTAGAGTCCCCATGCTGACCCCTTCCATTGCTGAAAGCACCTACAATGGGCATGTGAGCGTGACAACTGGACCATGGAGCAATGGAAGAAGGTGGCCAAGTCTGTTGAATCACGTTTTCTTTTAGATCATGTGGATAGCCGGGTGCATATGTGCCATTTACCTGGGAAAAAGATAGCATCAGGATGCACTATTGGAAGAAAGGAAGCCGGTGGAGGCAGTGGGATGCTCTGGTCAATGTTCTGCTGGGAAATCTTGGGTACTGGCATTCATTTGTTCTGAAGTGTTTTGAGGAACATGACAAAGAGTTCAAGGTGTTGAGTTCCCCTGATCTAAATCCAATTGAGCATCTGAGGGATGTGCTGAAAAAACAAGTCTGATGAATGGCAGCACATCTCACATCTTGCAAAACTTAAAATATTTGCTGCTAATGTCTTTGTGCCAGATGCCACAGGAAACCTTCAGAGGTCTTGTGGAGTGCATGCCTTGACAAGTCAGAGTTGTGTTGACTGCACGAGGGAGACCTACACAATATTAGGCATGCAGTTTTAATGTTGTGGCTGATCAGTGTAGTTTTAATACTAAAAGTATTTTTTTAACAGATATGAAATGTATTAGTATGAAATGCTCACAGAGGTATATCTCTTATTCATCAAAAGCCTCTTAATGGTATGCTACTCAAATGGATGTATTAAAAGGTATTCACTCTTCTGGCTTGAACCAATGAAAGTGCAGCTTGTTTCTCACTCAATCAAGCATACAGTACATAGATTGTTAATACAGAGTACTGGAGGGGTGGAGCCAGCATTGACACACCAATCAGGCTGAATTGCACATCACTCTCGGTACTATTCTTATTCTCATTTATTACACACAGTTCATATAATAGTCCATACATAAAGACATTACCTTTAAAACAGTAATGCACACACATAAAATCACATTTCCTTTTGAGTACACAGAATTGCACATTTTATGATAGGGTGTGTTTTACATTTAAATATTAATTATTAAATATTAATTATTCCCCTGTTTGTAGCATACTGGTAAAGCAATTTTTTAAATTCATACTGCAATAAAAATTTAATTCAGTTAAATAGATCAACAAGTTTATCTAAGTCTTTCTTGTTTCATTTTGCAAATTAATGAATGTGATAGCTTGTGAAATTTCTGCCATAAGGTATTTCTGGATTCTTCTGGCTCACCCTGAAATGGGTGCCAATCACCCACAGCCAAATCACAAATAAAGAAGCCAAGTCTCTAATATTGCATCAAATATTACAACCACATCAGCTGCAGCATACCTAAAATAGATATGAATCTTTTTTTAACAATATGTTATAACAATAACAGCCAAGATAAAACTCCAAAGCACATCTGTATAATTGGTTCATCTGCTTATGAATGGATTTAGCTAAGTTATCGTTCAAGAAAGATCCTTAAATGATGACCATTTATCCATGTATTTTCTATACCTGTTTTTCCTGGTCCAGGTTGCTAAGGTTCACTGACCTTTTCAACAGCAATGGAGACAAATAAGAAACTACCCTGGATAGACAACCTGTCTACTTGCACAGTATTTACTCACACCAAAGCAATTTAGAGTTAAAATAAAAACTTCAATAGCATGTTTTGTACAAAAATATGTAAACTCCACATGGAAGGGATCACCAGGCAAGTTCCAACTATGTAAAGTCCCCCTTAATCAATTGTCTCTGAACTTAGAGTAAGGAGATGAGTTGGGGCAATGGCCCATTGTCAGACAAAGAGAGAAAGAAGATGAGATCAGGGAGTACTTGTCGCAGTACTTGCAAAAAAAAGCACAGGATGAATCGGGAGAAGACATTTGAAAGTCATAATTGAGAATTCTGTAGATTGACCACCAAAACCTTCAGACAAGAATCAGAGAAACAGAGTAAAAAAGGAGACCAAAGAGGTCCTTAACAAAGTACAAACAAAAGTAACATTGTTTTTTTTTAATCACAAACAGTGTATCCGTAATCTTGGATAGAAACATGTTGTAATTAGCAACCTTTAATCCTGCCGTCTTTATGACCTCACAGGCTGTGAACATCCGGGTCATAACTTGGGCAACACGTAAACAAATGACTGTGCCTGTAAGAAAACGAAATGGCAATAAAATGGTAAAAATAAAAATACAAATATTCTGAAATAAAGCAACATCACAGATTAATTCCTTATGCTCAAAAACCCCATAAGAGTGTGCAAAACCCAGGAATAATTGGATAAAAAAGCTTCAAAAAATTAAAGACTTGCCACTAATATGACCAGAAGTGAACAACACAGTTTTTGTGTTTCTTTTTTTATTATTTTATGTTGTATCGTTCCCTTTGTTTATCCATCTCTTGTTTCTTTTGCAGATTAAGGTATCTTTTAGTCCTCTGTGGTATGTATTCTGAGACTGGAGGGTTGTCATGAAACGACAAAGGGGACTGCCTGTGAAACCAGGGAAACCCATGCAGTCATGGGGAGAATTAAAAACTTGAAGGCCTACATTTGGATTTAAATCAACGGTACTACACCACCATTTCTCTAAAAGAAAATTAAAGCAACAGGAAAATCAAACCTAATCTCTCATTCTTTCAACTGACATCAGCTCATCAGGCAAGCCAGTTGTATAGAAATCAAAGAAAATGGAAAGCCAAGATGTGATGAAAATATTTTCAGTCAAAAAAGTTCACTTAGTATGGAGGTGAGTTTTCCTAATTAACACATTTTGGTTTGCACATAGGCTGCATCTTCACTTCAGAAGATTTTTGAGTGGATTATAAGCGAGAAGAAAACTAATACTAGATTAAAGAGGTAAGTCTGGGCTACGGATTTCAATGGCTTAGTTATGTGTTTTACAATGTGATAAATGAAGACATTAGGAGATGGAAAAGAAGTAATTTACAATAAAAAGAAGACAGGATGTGAATACCGCATAAATATATTTTCACACTTACTTCTGCATCAGTTATTCTCCTTCCCCCTTCTGTGGACAAAAGTATAACCCACTCTGACGGATTTGTTTAGGCATGCATAATACAGAATAATGGATATTGCTCTTAGGCTATCTATGAAGCTGTCCGAGTAACTCTAGCACAGCTCAACATGCTACCCCAAGCAAAACAGATTGACCTAGTTAGCTTGTAATACGTCAGATAACAGCTTATTGGACTTTTTGCACACACATAACCTGAAAGATAGCTGCAGGGAAGAAGTGACCGAGATGAGATTGCTGATCATTTTCAGGATCTTTGACCACATATAACCATTCCAGCACCTGTTCAGTCGTGACCCCAATCTGCCATCAAAGTTAAACTTATAAAAACAGTTGAGTGTTGTAAAGTAAGACACAGTCAACACCAAAATTGCAGCTTGTTGTGCACCTTCCTAGATGGGAAGCTGACTGGCACAAACAGCACTTGATATCATTCAAAAGATTTGCTAGTCTGAAGACGTGCCAGGACTCATAACAAATGAAGGATTCCAGAAATTAATGTTTTGGGGACACTATAATGATGAAACAAAAGTGGGAGAGCTCTTCAAGCAATAAATGGTGTCACTATGGTGCATTGTTTTATGCCTCACCCCTCTGGTGGGCATGTAAGACGGTCAAAAGAGTTTTGTGAGAACAAAAGAAAGTTTATTTAGTCCAAAGAACTAAACACGGGGATTATAAAAGGAAAGCATGGTCTAAACTGGGAGAAATAAGTACCACCAAAATTAGAGGGGTAAAAAGGATTGGAAATTCAAGAACATAGCAAAGGTCAAACCAAAATAATCCAGCATGAAGGTTTTTTTTCATAACAATCTTTCATACACCAAGTGATGCCAAGCTAGAAAATCGTTTCTAAATTCATACTGGATAAGAGTTACTGATATCACAGATAACAGAGACTGAGAAATAATGATGAAAGAAAATGATGCCATGATAAATAATGGAATGATAAAATAAATCCATAATGTCAAAATTAATATGAATCTCAAAACAAATGATAACAATGAACTCTTAAATCAGAATTTAGACATAGGCTACTAGAAAGCACATTTGTTCACAGTTTCAAAGTAAAGAGACTAGTTAGTCATTTTCTATCACACGCTTACCCTTTTAGGCTCCCAAATTCGTTTTTTGTTGCTGAGCCTAGCTGGTGTACACCCAAACTGTCATTATCCATTTTTATTTGCACAACCATGCAGAATTTCAGACAAGTTCGAGGAAGGAGAGTTTCTCTGTGGTGGACATCCTTCATATGTATAAATTATAACTAAGTTACTCTCCCCAAGAGGTGGCACTGTTAACTATGCTAAAGTAACATTCCTGATGGCCTAAGCTCATATTTAGGCATTTTTCTAAAACAGCCAGTTTGCAAGCTACAGGAGCAACTACAACATTCTGCTCAAAGAAGATAAATGGAAATCCGTAATGTGAGGGTGACACTAGGCATCTCTCCATCCCAAAAGATTAATAAATAAATCTAAGATGTATAGGACCAAGAATGTGTTGTAGAAGCAAAAACCACAATTAAGGCAGTGGAGACAAGAAACAAATGAAGCAGAGAAAATCCACTTGGCAAACCGATACAGAGTGACATCCCACCACATTACCATAAAACACCCCAACTTCTCACATGTCATTCTCTCTCCTCCAGCCTCTCTTGGTCCTTGTCTTGCCCATACTCACTGAATTTCCTGGATTTAAGAGATATCCTGAAAATCTATATGATTGCTACTCTGTAGTACATGGGAGTCTAAATTATCATCCATGAACTGATGAATATAATTTGGCATGAATTCTAAATACTAAATTGAAAAAATGTCTTTATGTACAGTAGTCTTTGTCATTTGAAACATGTTGTCTTTGCACTTGCCAGCAAACAGTTTGTGATAATCCAACATTTACTCAGGAAACATTTGTGGTTAGGAATGGGCAGTATGGCCACAAATACATATCACGATACTGTTAAAGATTCTGTATTTGTGGTTTTTAATTAGATACCAATATAATGTATTTGTAAATACTTTTCAGAATGAAATATACTTTTCCAACATATAACAAAAATATTACTGATTAATTGTGCACACTAGCATATAGTACCTCATAATTCACTGAAATGATTGTTAACCCTCTACAAATCAAATGGATTTGAGACCAGATAGAAATGTGAATATAAATCATTTAAATGTTTAGCCGATTTGATAATTACAAAAGTATTAGCACCTAAGCTCCAGTCCCTCACCTCAGCCAAATCACAATACACTTTACAGAGAAAACAAGATTTCAATATACTGTATATTCCAAAAAAGTACTGGGACTCCCCACCAAATCATTGAATTCAGGTGTTCCAATCACTTCCATGGCCACAGCTGTATAAACTCAAACACCCCAGGCATGCAGACTGCTTCTACAAACATTTGTGAAAGAATGGGCCACTCTCAGGAATTCAGTGAATTCAAGTGTGGTACTGTGATAGGATGCCACCTGTGTAATAAGTCCATTCCTGAAATTTCCTCGTTACTAAATATTCCACTGTTAACTGTTAGTGGTATTATAACAAAGTGGAAACAATATGGAACAACAGCAACTCGGCCATGAAGTGGTAGGCCATGTAAAATCACAGAGCGGGGACAGCACATTCTGAGGCGCACAATGTGCAGAAGTCATCAACTTTCTGCAGAGTTAATAGCTACAGACCTCCAAACTTCGTGTGGCCTCCAGATTAGCTCAAGAACAGCTTCATAGAATGGGTTTCCATGGGTGAGAATCTGCATCCAAGCCTTACATCACCAAGTGCTTTGCAAAGTGTCAGATGAAGTAGTGTAAAGCACAATGGCACTGGACTCTAGAGCAGTGGAGACGTGTCCTCTGGAGTGATGAAGCACACTTCTCTGTCTGGCAATCCGAAGGACAAGTCTGGGGTTTGGCAGGGGAGATTATGGTGTGGGGGCTTTTTTCAGGGATTTTGCTTGGCCCCTTAGTTCCAGTGAAAGGAACTCTTAATGCTTCAGCATACAAAGCCATTTTGGACAATTTCACTTTGTGGGAACAATTTGGGGATGGCAACTTCCTTTTCCAACATGACTGCGCACCAGTGCACAAAGCAAGGTTTATAAAGAAATGGATGAGAGAATTTGATGTGGAGGAACTTCACTGTCCTGCACAGAGCCCTGACCTCAACATGATAAACCACCTTTGGGATGAATTGAAGCAGAGACTGCAAGCCAGGCCTTTTCATCCTACATCAGTGCCTGACCTCACAAATGCTCTCCTGGAAGAATGGTCAAAAATTCCCATAAACACACTCCTAAACCTTGTGGAAAGCCTCCCAGAAGAGGTGAAGCTGTTATAGCTGCAAAGGGTGGGCCAACTCCATATTAAAGCCTATGCATTAAGAATGGGATGTCATTAAAGTTCATATGTGTGTAAAGGCAGGTGTCCCAATACTTTTGGCAATATAGTGTAGCTTCCTTATCAAATTGCATATTGATCCTATAAATCAAAACTGCACAAATGAATCAAGTATTAAAAAATAGCAAAGCAAATACTAACAGATAAAAGACAAAATCCTTAAGCATTCCCACACTGGTGACTTTTGTAATGTAGGCATGGAGCAGGGGCAGAGTTTGATATCTAACTTCGAGGGGCCAGATGAATCATAAAGAAAAGTCTAAAATAGAGCAAGCCGTCCTAAATTTGTGTTGTTCATGAGAAAAGTAATGCTTTTCTTCATGAGGTAGAAGTACAGTATATAATAAACAGGAATAGTTTCATCAGGTATTTGAAATATAAAAAGTATGTTTCAATTCAAATGTTTAAAGTCTAAATATTCTCAATTGTCATACGAATTTGTCATATTTCACCCTATAATAGAGGTCCACAGAGGGCAAGATCCATTGTAAAAATCTAAAATAACATTGTATTTATAATCACTGACTATGAAATAGTGAAAAACGATAGCCCACATGCTTATGTTTGAAATTTGTCATTTTTAACTTTCTTGGATTAGCTCTTAGAGGGCCAGAGCCACCAGAAAAGAATGAAATATCACAAATAATATCATATTCATGATCAGCACACTCAGAATAACATAAAAAATGACACTACACATGCCTATTACCGATACCATTTTTTTCGAGGTCTTAAAGAGTAACTTTAATCCTCCGTTTCCCATTAACCCCTGGGATTGGTTGATGTGGCATGCACAAGTTCAAGACCTGCTGGTCATTTCTGCTGAAGACTCTTATTAGTTTACTTTTTATCATAAGGGTGTATTTTCCCATACAAAATATGGAACCAAAAATGGCCTAAAAATGAGGGTTTATCAGGTCTAGAGGATTTAAAAAAGGAGAGGAAAGCCCAAAAAGCTTGACGTCTTGCATAACTAGACATCAGGATGAGTCAAATGGTATATGTGGGGGTTTTCTGGTACAGGAGGTGTCAGACAAAAATAACTGTAGTGATTTTGAAGCATTCATAAGTTATTCTTATGAACACAGTAATTACATTTTTTAGAGTCTCAACTCTGCTACATATTTACACTATATCCCATGTCAGATATGGTAAATTGTTGGTAATACTGCTTTATGTAGAAGGAAAATTTTTTTATATTAGCATAAAATTAGCAAATTAACATAAAGACCATAAAAAGTAATTAAAAGCTTCTAAAGCATTAGATTAAGCATAAATTAGAATGTTAAGAAAATAAGATAGGTCAAGTAAATAGTTAACTAAAAAAATCTGTAATTTTGTATTATTTTTTAAGCTTGCAGTAGAATTTCTAGTGTGGGAAAGAACAGGAAAAAAAACAAAAAATGACGTATAGAAACCAGATTAAGAACAGGATACGAAGATTGAGAACACCTGTGTCCAAGGATAGGAAACTAAAAGAACGATACCACAGAGAAAAGATGGCTCTGAGAGGCACGTACGAAGCCAGCTGAAATAATGAATCAGCAAAGATGGCAAGAAGGCATTGCTGCCAAGGTCAGGTGATGTAATGCAAGTAAAATGACAAAATATGTTCTAACATAAATAAGTTTAGAAAATTAGTACAATAATACTAGCATTTAACCTAAGTACAGAAATTAAATGTAAACCATGCATGCCAAGCAGATGATTAAAATAGAGGCACATGCCATAGTTCACTTTAAATTAAAGCTTAAGCTTCAGGCCATCATTATAAAAAAGTTTGGAAGGCTTAAGAAAGG
Organism: Erpetoichthys calabaricus; assembly: GCF_900747795.2. Taxonomy (NCBI): domain Eukaryota; kingdom Metazoa; phylum Chordata; class Cladistia; order Polypteriformes; family Polypteridae; genus Erpetoichthys; species Erpetoichthys calabaricus. The sequence goes on from NC_041397.2 coordinate 202,794,732, forward strand.
AAATGACAAGAGGAAGCCCATATATGGAATTAAGGCCTTGGCCTGTTAAAGAAATAAGAAAAAAAATAAACTAGAAGTGAACAATAGACTGAAATACCAGGGGGGCCAGCTGCAGGAAAGTGAGGAGATAATAAGGGTTCCCATGGGAACTCAAGGTATCGGCCAGACAGGAGAAGAGGGGAGGCCGGACAGGAGTAGAGGGGAGTCAGAGAAAATGAACAAATGAGCTAATCTGAGCGAGGTCGGAGAAGATAGGAAATGACATAAGAAAAGCCCAAAGATGGTAAGAGGAAGCCATCTGCCCAGCCTTAGACCAATCAAAAATAAGCAGAACAGAAACCAAGAGAGAAACAATGGACAGTAAAGCCAGGTGCAGAATGAGCTAATTGAGCAAGGACAAAGTGATAAGAAATGATATAAAAGTTTTGAGTTTGGAACTGTACGGGGCTCAGCTCAATTTGGCCGTATTGGGTTGAGTCCTTGTTATTTTTATGCTTATTTTATTGCAATAAAACTGTAAACTCTGTTTGCCTATCCTGAGATTCCTAATAGCCTTTATTTCAGGTAAAAAACCTTCTGGTGACGATTTTTTGGCCACGACATTTACAACATAAAGTCTCACTTACATTAACATTTAAAACACTTAAACTATGAAAAGTATGCTAATACCATAAACAACATTTAAATGACAGAAAGCTTTGCTGTTTTTAAGTTTGTCTGTGTATTTTCATCTTGTAAAGCACTACATTTGTATGAAAACATGCTATATAAATAAATGTTATTGTTAATTTAATTGTGGCAAAATCAGCATTTTCTTATTTTATCAATTTTGAAAATGTACACATGAACTAACATTATGATGCATTTTGGGACTTAGTTAAGTGATTTGAAAGCTGGAACGTTTTCTGTTATTTATTTGGTTTATCAAAGAGACTGCTATCACTTTCTTGTATTTTAAATATTTTGTCACAGTTTTATGTGTGATGTGAGATAAAGAATTGCGCAGACACCACACTACTGTTTGTACAGAAAGCCTCAAGAATCAGGCACATGCACACTGCCGTTTTGGCCCTCAGGCTGACTACTGACGATCTATTTTGCCGGCAAGCAGCTGTAAGATTTGTAAAAGAGGAAAATACTGTATACAAGATATACAAGTGGAAATAACCTCTCTGAAGATAAAGATCAAAATATAAACTAACCTGTAGTTTGAGGTCGTACTGCATGTCTGTGTGTTTAAGGATGGGTGACATGCAAGAGAGAGTTGCTTTGAACAGGATGAATTATAATATCAGTTCATACAATAATTACAATAATACAGGGTAACAGGGCAGCTGCAGCAAGCAACAGATGCAGGCAGGAACAATCCCAGGACAGGGCACCAGCCCATTGCAGAGTGAACACTCACCCACCTAAGACACATATGCAACACACACATCAGGAGTAGGTTTAATATTACCAGTTCACATAACTTGCATGTATTTGGACTGTAAGACAAAAACTGGAGCAAACCAACATGGACCCACATGCAGACTCCACATGGGGTGGTACACCTGCACTCCTTACTATGAATCAGCTGTGCTGCCGCAGTGTGCCTAATTTCTTGATTATTAATATATTTACATTAACTGTGGCCTTAAAAAAATGGAGGAAAAATACCCTTGAGATTTATTTTAGTAACACATTGCATCCTTTTATGACATTGGTGAGGTAATGGTGAGGCTATAGTCAGGCAGCAAGCATATAAAGTAAAAAAAAACTTTAATGCTGATATACTGGAGTGTATAATATGGACACACTAAGAAATAAGTGTTTAACTTTCCTGGAGTCAGGACACAATATTTTGAGTATAATCAGCAATGTGTATCATCATATACTAGCAATGTTAACTTTTAAAGACAGGTAATAGAACAAATTTAAAAAATATATTTAAAAATATTTGCCATCTATTGCCTTACGTGTACCTGCACCATCTTTCCTCTGTATGCTTGTGTGTCTGAACCTCTCTTGCCCAATTCTCCCTGTCTTGACTATGTTCCCGTAAAAGCCTGCTTCGCAGACATGCCTCCTATGCCTTTACTCCTTTTAGTGTGTCTCAAACTATTTATTTTCCAGTGGTTCTCCATGCCCCATAGCTTCCATTATAAAATGCTTGTGCGGGCAAGATATATTTCAATTTACATGACAAACGCATATACAGTGATCCCCCGCTATATCGTGGTTCAGCTATCGCGATCCCGCTACATCACGGATTTATTATTATTATTATTATTATTACTATGGGCCTCTGCCCCCTGCTCGCTTCACTCACCCACCCCCGGGTATGGTTTACCGGCTAAACAATTTAAAGAGTTTGTTATTTTCATGGGAATTGTTACATATGCATTATTTTCATTTTTACTTTAAAACTTTTATAAAAACTATATTTGTCCTTTATTTCCTGCCCCAGGCGTGGTTAAATCTCTTTATCGCAGGATGCGATCGGCTCAGCTGCTGTCTTGCTGCTGCTGCTGGTCAGCTGTGTGTTCTGCTTGTCGCGCTTTGCGTCAAACATTTAAAAACCTGTACAGCAGCTGTCCTTTTGCCACTTCACGTCTCTGCTGCTAGTGTTCTGAAGGGGGAGTGAGGGCTGAACGCACAATATGGAGATGCGCTCGGATCATCTGCTGGCGAACTGCGTGTTCTGCTTGTTGTTGTTTTAAGAGCTGGGAGCACCTGAAGTGTGTCTGCCAAAAGCATTCCAACAACTGTTAGGTTAGATATCCGTGAACTTGTTTTAAATTGTTTGTAAGTAGGGCGTGACGGGTTGTAGTGTCTAGTCTCGCGTATTGTCAAAGTGTCTCTCCGAGATGATCTGGTCTCGATCGCTTCACTCAACCCCCCCGGAGGCGCGCTATGCTCCTGCCACTTCATGTTTCTCCTGCTTGCATTGTGAAGGGGGGGGGGGGCTGAATGCACGCTAAGGAGAAGCGGACAGATCAGCTACTGGCTTTGTGCTGCTTCTGCGAAGATGCTTGTTCTGCTTGTCGCTCTGCGTGTCAATCATTTAAAAGCCTCTACAGCAGCTGTCCTTCTGTCTCATTGCCTTGTCTTGTGTGACGTTAAAATATCTCTCGTGGGACATCAAATTGTCTTCCGAGAAGATCACGCCTCGTCTCCCTGGTCTCCCTGCCAAGATTTTTTTTTTATAATAGAGAGATGTTACTCATATCCTTAGCCAAACATCCACATATCATATCATATCAAGTGTGTGGGAGGGGTATATTAAGGCTTAAACTATAAAAAAAATGTTTATTTATATGGTCTTTCTATATCGCGGATTTTCAACTATTGCTGATGGGTCTGGAACGTAACTTCCGCGACAGGCAGGGGATCACTGTATGACTAAGTTTGTGAAGAAATAACTTTGACTTGAAAAATACCAAACTTATCATTTAAGTGTCAATCAGCAACACAGGCACAAAACATTAAGTAACTAGCAGAGCCTTCCAGTATTCTGCATAATATGCAAAAATATACTGAAAATTAAATGTGCATATTTTTGTTTGGTGTCTCACATTTTACAGTACATACCATAACAGAATGGAAAAAAGAAATAAAGAGAAGATGTTGCTGCTGAACTTACTGCAGCTAAAAATTATTAACACTTTGTACAGTGCCAGTCTTGTCAGGCAGCATGCTATTGGCTTTCAGAAAAAGGAGCAAGCACAACTGTGCTGTAAGATCGACGCTCAATCAGTGACATCCACTGTGATTTTCAGTCATGAAAATTAACATGGTGCAGTGACAAGGTCAGCCATTGTGTAATTTGACATCAGTTTTAGATAATGAAGTTCAAATTGCAAATTGCTACTTGAAGGGAAGGTAAAACTAACTTTAACTATAAATACAAGATGAACAGAAGCTGACCTTGAATAAGAGGTGAGACCAAGTCCCAATTCTGCAAACATAAACAAGTCTCAAGTCTTAAACCTTAAGTAACAAGCAAGTCTCAAGTAATAAGAGGCAACTCTCAAGTAGGTCTGAAGTCCTTGAGGTAAACTCAAGTCAAGTGTGTTGAGTCTGTAATTTTGTGCCAAAAGTCTCCAATACTAATGTTTGGTCAATGCCTTTTCCAAATATATACAGTAAGCTTTTAAAACATCAGTGATAACATGATCAATCTAGTCTAATCTATTAATCTATTTTTCCCACTTTTACTATTATAGTCTACAAGATTGTGACATTCACCAAACACCAAAGCCGATTTTTGGTTGTTTTACAGTTTACAGAATGTTGTTCACTTTTCTACTTGGAAAACCCTTGAAACAGTTAAACGTTTAATACAGATGGTGCCAGTAACACATTTGTTATTAACATAATTAACACATTTTAATTTACTAAAATTGTCAGCAGGTTGTGGGTATGTAGGACAGAATGAAAGAAAGATATCTCTGTCTTATATTTAAAGTGAATCTCAATCCCAGATAAAAGTTTGGAAAGGAATTATGGAAAATCAGTTTACATAATTTCCAAAAAACAGTTTAAATCTTCTTTGATATGTAGGTACAACAGACAAAATGTAGCATCTCAATTACTGGTCCTCAAAAATAAATTTCCAATAAATCAATTAAGAAAGATTTAAATTTTAATTCACATCACTGTCACTGCCTTGAGGAAAAGTATAAACCAATTCTGTTTACGTTATGAGATGTGAATATAAAACAACTAAAGTAATCTAAATATAACACAGTCAGTCCTCATGATGAAGATATTATCGCCCTCAAACAGGCAATCAACACACGTCCAGTCCAAAAGGGGGACACCTCTTGTTCTAGAAGCCAGCTACAGGAATTCATTAATAATTTTACTAGTTTCCATTCATCAGCTTTACAGTTAATGTTTCTACCACAACTCTACAATTTTTAAATATCAGTCTTTCCAGGACTTAAATCCTTTATTACAAGGTAACTCATTTGCACAGTGACCTCATCTACAGCTCCTTCCATCCCTGGCAAACTAAAAACTCTCTACCTCTTTTACAGTTCCTTGGACTCCTCTGACTCTGGAGTGACAAGATAGACATCTATAATGAAGCTCTCAGTATGAGAAGTTTCTTTATTTATAGAAGACTAGGGGGCTTTGCCCCCTGCAGGCTTTGCTTGCCAACCCCCGTGCCTGTGCTACGTGCTAGCCTCTTTGCAGTTCTGTCGCTCGCATATGGGGATGCGGTTGTACAATTTAAACAGATTTTTATTTTCCTGGGAATTGTTACATATGCATAATAGAACTATTTTACATTATAGCGAGTAATTAACCATATTAAAAAAGAGTAAAACGTAATAATTTGAAAGTAAATTATATTTCATGTTACATTAAAGTTATCCATTGCGTAATACATTTTCGTTCTGTTTGGCTTTGAAATTAACACGCAAATAATTTTTAAACTTACACTTTTACGGTAAAACTTCAGTAAAAACAATTTTTTAATTAAATTTTCATCAATATCGCACTGAATTTTGATTCTTTGTTTGGACTTTCATCATGACAACGCAACGTATAACTGCCCGTGACTGAATTTCGTTTCTTTCTCTCTATTAAATAAAAACACTTTTTCGAATGTTTGGCTCTGAGATTTGTTAATTGTCTTTGCAAAAGCTGTTCTAATGGGAAACTGTTAATGTTTTAATACGAATGGCATATCAAGATCTCCTTTGTTGTGTAATGTTATCCAAGGAAGATGTACTACATTACCTTTCTTGGATACATCCTTCTTTGTCCAGTAATTCGTGCGGTGGAAGACCGGACGGTGTTAACAGTTGTAGTTATTCTTCAGGATATTGTAAGTTGATGTTTTCATCTTCCGCACAATCACCACCAACTGTTTCAGCATAGTCTACTGATATGCATTTCACCAATTTGCCATGTATCCGATCATCATTTTCGGCGTTAATTCGTTTGACTTCATCATTTCTCAGTGCCAGGATTGCCTGTGTACTCATTTTTTCTGCTGATAACCCTTCGTGATGAAATTCTTCAATAAGATTTGGACATAATATTTCTTCTTTAATTGGGAACTTAAAGTGAGGAAAATGGTAAAAGTTATAAGAGTTGAGACAGCAGAAACTGTGTCTGTCAAAAGCATTCACACGAATGAGAGGTGAAATTTACTGTGTGCGTGGTTGAAAATGGTTGAGAAGAGGGCGTGACTTGAAAAATTCTCATGGCCAAGGTCTCAACTCGCGGAACTTCAAAAAATCTTCCAAAAAGTCTTGTCTCGTCACCCAAAAAGTCTTGTCTCGTCACAGGATTTTTTTATTACAATAAAGAGATACCCTTCTCATGTCATGAACAGAGTCCTCAATCAAGCTAGGAGTAATGTTGGATCAGTATTAAAATGTAAACTTGGTATTAGTACCAACTGCATCAAAGCAATAAGGGGAGGTATCCTCAGTGACATTCTAATTGCATTGAAGCCTGTACTTTCATTTTGTGACGTCAACAACTGCAAAAGCGAGGTTCAAGTAAAGAAGGAGGGGGTGGGGACTGAGAGAAAAGATGATGTTTACTTCCGGTATCAAAAATCCTGAAATGCTGCTCCGGTACCATTTTAAAATTTAGATTTTTCATTTCTTTTCCATTTCTGGTATACCGTACAACACTCACCAGGAGTAGATCTCATAACATGTACTCTAAGAGGAACCCCAGTAATGAAACCTGCCTTTAACTTGTCCTCAAATTCCAAGCTAACACTTTACCTTTCACACAGGGCATTACACAAAATCTTCCCAGTTTGCAGACTGATCCTTCCATATGAGTCTTATTTCTTAATCTTCCTTGATCTTCTTTCGTCAAACATTAAACCTAGGCAAACTTCTCATCCACAGCTCAATTTACAGAGGAGAGTTACATTCCCCAACAGGCACTTTAAGTTAGTACAGGAGCCGCTGTGTCACTTGAAAATATTTCACCAACAATACTTGTATCTAGTCTCTCTGCTAATTTCAATATTAAGCAATACTCTGTCTGTGTTTTTTCACAGGACTTCAAAGACACTTTAGTGTTCAAACAAAAACAGAGGAAGCTAAGCTCATTCTCACACTGGGACCACACATTTCCTCAGGTCATGACGACCAACTAACTTTTTAATCTCTTCCTTCATCTTCTCTAAGGACAGCTTTTCCTCACCTCTTTTCCTTTCATTTGCCCAGTTTTGTTTCCTCCTTTTCCTCCTGTATATTTTAACTTCATTTTTCTTTTCAATTGCACACCTGACTAAGGCTATACAGGTAAAACGTTGTGTATTTAATGTTCTTTCCTTTTCAGCATGGAGATAACCTTTAACCTTTTTGCCTTAATAATAATATTTGCTTGCAAAAATAAAAAGTATTATGACATAACACAGCAATGCCTAAAAAAAGAAAACCTGAAGCAAAATTTTGAGCTTGATTTTGTCTTTTAAGTCTTAGGAAAGGACCCATGTTCATGCAACAGTTGACAACCAATGAGCACTCAGCAGAAAGAACAATGCCTACAAAGCCCACAGGCAATGAAGATAAGGAGAACAGAGAAGGGTAATAGCAGCCTCAATAAATAACAGAAAATGAGTCTACTAAAAAGTACAAACAGATGAAAGACCCGTGGAACTCTGAAGAAGAATAAATGTCTCAGCTTTGTCACACCAAACACAAAGTGGTGAAAGAAATCATATACTAAATGTTGACTGGCTGCCAATATGTGTTGATCATGTGGTAGTTCTGTAGGAAATCTGAAACTTTCTGAGAAGTTGTGAGAGAGTTGTGTAATCCATCATTCCCTGCAATATATGGGAATACTGATATCCTTGAAAGCAATGATATCTAGCAAAGTTGTGAAGTGTGACATGATCTTTGCCTCAAAGGAAAAGAAATACATATAAATTTAAAACTTAAATACAACAGAAAAAATACAATAAAAAGCATATCCATAAAAAAAAATTGTACATACAAATTTTAGATTATTTTAAATTACTTTAAATTAGACCCTCTGAATTGAATTCCCTGGGACAAAGCCTGGAAATAATGAGGAATGATTTAAGCACATTTATGTTAAGGTAGAATGCCCAGTGGTGGCTGGATGATTTTTTGGCCTTGGAATCCATGCATATTTATTTATTTTTCTGTCCTCTTGGCTATCTGATCTTATCATCATATTCATCTGTAGAGACTTATAATAAGATATTGTACATAAGGGTGCTGCTTTTCTATTAATTATGTATATATGTTATGTAAGCTCATATGGATTGATTGATTGATTTATTGATTCATTTATTTATTAATTGATGCTTATTCAATATTAGTCTTACCTAATCTTATTTGTTTTTTCTTTTCTTGTAACTATCTCCTTGACATCTGGTAAAGCACTTTGAGTTATTACATTCTTTGCATGAAAATGTGCAATAGAAATAAATGTTGTTGATGCTGCAGTTGTAAATCACATTCACAAAGGCCATGCCCACAAAAAATGCATGCAATTTTTCAATATTAAATTGTTATAATATGTTGAATGTCAGAATACCGTTGTTTCATCTGGATTATACATTAAATCATTGAAAGCTGACAAAAATTAATGGAATTACTCTGATTTGAGGATACATGGGATCACATTTTTATCTAAAGGTAATACTGGATTTGCATTACCAAACAAAGTGCAACAAGTTTTACATTTAAGGCATATCACATGGAAGGGCTGCACTTACTAAAATTTCATAACTTCTCAGTCACTGGACGTATCATCTTTAGTGAATCACATTGTGTGAATAATTACAGGATTGTTTCAGAGTTTTCAAGCTAACTTCAAGTTGCATAAAATTCCATGCATTTAACATGAGGGGAGAATAATTCTGGCTGGCAATTAATTTAATGAACACCAGAATAAGAAAAGGAGCACCATGTGAAAGTAAACAAACCAGCATCACAGACAACTCTTCTGCATTGTGTTCCTTTTGAAAAATCACAAATGTTTAATAAATTATTTCAATTCACTTCAGCACTACTGTTTATACTCGCGTTTAAGTTCTCCCGCGGATTAGTCTGGTCTTGATTTTACCATATAGTTTCCTATATTTGATAATGTCAGTTGTATAAGTCTAATGCGGAAAACTCACGCTATTGCTACAAGAGATTATAATATGCTAACGCCCACGTGAGAGAGTAACCATGGAGCACACTGCCTTTTTTTTTCTGTGTCTTGTGCCTACGTGACCACACGGTAATACCCAAACTATTCCGAAGTGATGTTTACACTGTTTTGTGTTTTTTGTATCTCACACCCTCATACACCTTTATCATAAGAGTGTCCCTTATCTACGATGGAGCATTCAATCTGAAGAACATATGAAGCTGGTTTTAAATTAAAAGTCGTTGAAATGGCGAAAGAATTTGGTAATTGTGTTGCTGCAACAAAATTCGATGTGTCTGAGAAACTGGTGAGAAATTGGAGGAAGCATGAAGATGTAAAAAAAAATGAAGTGTCATATTTTTGAACAGGCATATGAGTCGGGGTCTATTTTTATGATCTATTTTTCAGGTTTCAAGACCCGACTTATATGCAAGTATACTGTATACGGTATATACATCAATGCCTTTACCCACCCCATGCCTCCTTGACACCTGCAGTTGGTGTTTATGGATTAATAGGTAGGTAACTGAGATTACTGTGTTGCCATCCACTAAATGCAATGGCAGAAGAAACACTTCTTTATGTAATAATTGAGGTGGGCCTATAAATCAGATTTGAAAGTTGCAGATCGACAGATTTATTGCACTGTGGTAGTAAAGACTACAAAGAAATACCAATGAAATCCACTCATCCATCCTTTATTGAGCCTACTCAATGTTATTCAGGGTCATGGTGGCCACAGCCCATTATGCCAGCAATGACAGACTAATCCCAGATGGGATGCCACTGATTTAAAGGGCAAAAATAACTTGTCCCAGTTTACTTACCACTGACACTCAGCAAGTTAGTTACCGGTGTGTGCTAAGACTGGGTATATGTAGTGTTGATATTCAGCGCTGTCGACATTTTTTCCGGTTTAATTGCATTAAAATATGGGATCGGTCAGTCACCACCTATTCAGGGTCATGGGCATCCCTGAGTGAATTTCAGCTGCCTGAACAGTTTACCAGCTCACTTTAATGTGTTCTCAATCACTCTTATCCTTAAAGGGTGATCACCTAACACATAGGTTTTCAGTATGTTGGATGAAACTTAGAGGACTTGGACAAAACCCTTCCAGATACACAGAAAATAAGAACAGAAATTCCACACACAACATCCTACAGCCATGAGGTAAAAGATCTAATAGCTGTACCAGTGTGCTGCCCACATAAATTAAGAGGGTTTTGACATTATTGTCAAAATGAAGTTGAAATTCTACAGATATTTTTAAAGTAAATAAAAGAAAAAAGTAGGTATATCCCCCACTTGTTTATGACATATCTGAAAACCCCCATGAGCCTCATATTTTGAAATTCACTGGTCTGTAGTGGTTAGATATTCAATAAAAATACAATAAAGATCATACACAACAAAAAGTGCTTAAAACAATATCATACAAATATTCATAAACAGTGTGACTTGCCAGTCCCTAATGTGTTTAGTTCTTTGTGAAAACAGATTGCGTGTCTATGTGACGATGCGGGTTCGGCTCCACGTTCCCATCTTCTGTTAGGGAACCCTTGAACCCAACACCGTCGGTAATGTCACCGATGAGCTAGACAGTGAGGCAATAACAATGAGCAAGGGGATGGTTTAAAAGTGCTAAGTGCTTTTATTCAAAATAGAACAAAACAGGGTTCATAATAAAGTGCTGTGCAGTTCATTCAAAGTCTTCATTAAATAAAAAAAAATCCATAAAATGAAACGTGAAACGTGGAGGTTAAAATCAATAAACAAACTCTTCTAAAAAACCATGAGGTAAAATAGCACAGGAAGCAACAATGTTAAAACCACAAGCCTGGTGTCTTCTGTTTCCATGGCGGCTCCCCTGCTACACCCATCTGGACTGCTCTACAGGAGAGTCGCCTACCTGCAGGATCAGCTGCCCTTCAATCAGGTCCGGTAGCCCTCCTACCCTTGGCTTCGTCAGGCTCCCAACTGGACCAAGACTTTGGACCATTCCCCAGCGGCCAAGGCGCTCACACTGAGGCTACACCAGTCCAAAGCCTCATTGACTCCCGCTGTCTTCTACGGTCAGTCAACTTCTCCACTGGTCACTCCGGCTCCTAAATCGCTCAGCTGGAGTGACTACTTTCTCAGCCCCACTGAGTGTCGGCCAAACACTCCCCTTGTGGGCTCTCCTCCCAGCTGCCTGCTTTCTCCCTCGCTCGTTCTCCTTCTTCCTCACACCGGCTCTCTCCACCTGCTTCCTGTCTTCTCCTACTACCTCCCGTTCTCTCTTTCCTTCTTTTCTTTTTCCCCTTAACCTGCTCACACTTCTCTATATAGAGAGGACATGGCAGCTGCAGCCCATTAGCCACAGGAACAATCACGGATGTGGGCAGTCTCTCACCTGTACACTTAGGTGAGAAACGCCCACACCGCAGATCGCCCTGCGGCTTGCTACAGTTACCATGCCCCCTCACTAAGCCGCGAGCGTGCCGATTATTTATTTAAAACAAAACAGCCTTTGCTGGAAGAGCTGTGGACCCATAACACCACAATCTATAGATTTTGTTGAAATAACACAGGATTCTATTTGTGTTCATGTTCATCAGCTATGTGATCTTTGGTATGGCTATATTTGTAATGATTAAAGTGTGAATCGCAATGTTTTAGTAATCATCAAACGTACAAGCAGCCAACACAATAGTGATTTTGTGAGAATTTGGAACAGGAAATTAAAAGAATATTGGTGCTCTTTTTTAATAGGGAAGTGGCTTAAACAAAGTGAATAAGAACACAGAGGTTTTTAAGGAAAAGGCAGAGAAATGGAGATCTAACTACAAAGAGAGACCGAAACCAGGCAAAATGTTAAAAACCAAACTAACCAAAAGCAATGCTACTGTGAGCAACAGTTTCTTTTTGAAAGACACCCAAAGACTAGGATAGCGATAGGACTACATACAGCGGTATAAACAGTTGCGTAGAGTCAGTGATGTCACTCAGTGCGATGGTAACATCCTAGCAAAAGAAAAATGAAGGTGGGCATAGTAAAACAGCAGAAGGGTGATGACACTAAACTATAAAAAAAATAATAACAAAATAACAGATATCTAGTCTGCCAGAAAGGTGAGGTAGAAAATAATTTAGAATGGGACCAGAAGATAAGAAGAGACCAAGAAAGAAAAAAACAATGGCAAGTTAAACAGTCACAAAAAAAAAAAAAAAAAAAGTACAATGTGCCAATCTCTTTGTTTTCACTTAACTAACTCAGATGAATATGAAGTTTGTCTTGACTGAAATACTCACCACCTCATGATGTCAATGCCGCTCACTTCCGGGCTGTTTACTTTGCAATGCCATAGGGACTGCTGCACAAAATGGCAGCAAAACAAAAATTAAAAAATGATTCAACTGATTTAAATAAATTCTAATTAGAAAAATTGTTATCAAAACTGGAATCTACCTGTTTCAAAACCTAAAATAAACCTGAAACATTCCACCCAAGTACCACAAGAAAAACAAAAGAAAAACTAGGAGTTCCTCAGCACAAAAAGTCCCTTAAACTATTGCAAAAATCCCCACAGGTGGAAAAGCAAAAAGGTACAAACAAAGAATCCTTATAAATAAAAGATATAGTTTAAAAAATGCTCTGAAACAAGTAAACTCCAAAGAGCACAAAAGGCCAGGAAGGAGTTGCCTTAAACAACAAAGGTAATCCAAGCAAGTTCCAAAAAAAATCCAAAAGACAAAGTCAAAAACAGGCCACAGAGGAAAAAGTCCAGATAATCAACAAAAGTACAATGATATTCACAATACAAAGTCACCAATAACAACACATTCAATGAACTGAAAGGAACTGTGTGTTTCCTCTGCCTTTATAGTGTTGACGGTAGTCCCATGACTGAGATGGACAGGTGGCCCCACCTCTCGAGGAACCACCCACAAAACACATGGAACATAACAGAACAAGCAGAGACACATAGAAATTAAATAATATGCAAAACTAATTAACAGCACAGAATACAAATAAATGCCAAAAGTAACAATATTAACATTGGCAAGAGAATTCAAACATGGACAACAAAAGGACATTAAACAGGAATTTGAACACTGCCCAGGGGAAGAATCCTGACTGAACTATAACAGAAATTAAACTAAACCATAACAATATTATAGAAAATAACACATGTCACCTTTTCAACAGGGCAAAAGAATAAAATATATGATGGTTTTGATATCCTTAAGTTTTTATTTCTTTTATTTATTGCTATTTACTGTTTTAGCAGTAAATGAGGAATTTCTCTACATGCCTACCTGTAATGTCATGGGGTGCGCTGCATAGCTTTGGTAGCTATTTATATGAGAGCCGTATGCTCAATAACTCTCCGTACTTTGTTTCAATAAAGGAAAGAAGTGTTTTTCAAGCAAGAGAAAATGAGTTTTTCTAGCATTTTCTTTAGGACCCGAGCACAGCCATGCAGCGGGTGACAGCTCAGCACCACACTAGTTCAAATGGAATAGAACCAGTGTGAGGTTTTTTATGGTGGCTGGAGTGCCAATCTTGCCACCAACCCCCAGGCTTTTCCCTGCAGGTTGGAGGGCCTACAGGCAGGGCTGGATGCAGATTAATGTCATACTCAGGACGGAGCAATTGCAGGTTAAGGGCCTTGCTCAAGGGCGCAATGAATTGGAATCACTTTTGCTGTTTACGGGATCTGAACTGGCAACCTTCTGATTACCAGTGCAGATGCCTAGCCTCAGAGCCACTACTCTGCCCCATCTGCACAATCCAGTTAATTCCCAAATAAAGATGACCTAATTAAATTACAGTTTGCATTATTGATCCTAAGTTGGCCAAGTGTGAATGACTGGGGATGTGTGCATGACTATACTCTGCACTGGAATGATGACCCACCCATGGTTGGTTTCTGGTGTGTGTCTTGTTGTAACATGCCAGAGGACATTTTGTCAAGGAGACTCGCTGTAACTGCATGCTGAGTGTGGTGTTATTTTGCAATACCATCCTCTATTATTTCAACAAAACAACACTTAAAAGAATTCTTACTGAACAGAAATGTCTTCATTACGTTTATCAATAATGTACCGTGCATGGCAAGAAAAATTATCGGAATTTTTAGCAATTTGTCATTCTGCCCTCCAATATAGTGTCAACTCAAGCCAATCTAGGCAGCATCATGCATAAGGCTTGAACTCTCATTGAAGCAAAATTTCATCACTTGGCATACTCAGTCACATATATTCACACAATTCAGTGCCACCAACTAACATAATGTTCATGCCATTGGGATGTATGAAGAAAACTGGAAAACCTGGAGAAAATAATCTAGTCCATGACCAGACCATGATCCACACCCAGTTTTCTGAAGTTGTGAAGTAGCAACGCAGAAAAACTGGTTAGCTAAGCATGCCAACCAGCACTGCATTATGTTTAGTAGATTTCAGTACCAAGCTACCAAGTGAATTCTGGGACTAAAGAGCATGTTCTTATCACAAGACTAAAAGAATCAAACATCATTATTCCTTAGCAGTGAAGAATAGTCTATATCTTTAAAATCCTCAAAGGCATTTGATGAAGTTGATGCAAAAGAATTCTTTCGAGCTGATAGTGAAACACATATTTAAGGACACTGGTGAGGATTAATGAGAAGTGCATCTTAAAAGTGAAATCAGGAAGCACTTATTTATACAAAGGGTGTGGGACTCTAGAACAAACATCCATGCCATGTATTTGAAGAAGAAACCCTGACAATCTTAAACATATGTCTTAGTGAGATATTTTGACAGCTTAGCTATTAGCTAACCAAATGAGCTTGATGCACTGAACGGCCTCCTCTCGTCTGTCAAACTTCTGTTCTTGTTTTCTGTTACACCCATCAGTACTCTACTATAAAATCGGATCTGCATTCAGTAAGAATCAGCCCAAGGAAAATGATTACACGTGGACAACATGACAAACATCTCTTTTATTCTCAGCGTAAGAAGTAAAGTCTTTCTTCTATATGTTGATTTGTTAGATGTTTTATGTTTCCAATTGAAAAGCCTGACAGCTTAGAATTGTCCACACATAAAGCTGTGTGAATTTACCAGTAACTATAATCTAAATAAAAATAGCAATCAATACCGTTAAAATTGCAACTCAGTCGGTTTTGGGGCATTAATTCACACTTCATACGACTGCCTTGGGGCTGCACAGGAGTTAGCATTGTTGGCTCACAGGGTTAATGTCCTGGGTCTGAATGACACATTCATTGTCTCTGAAGAGCTTTGCACATTCATCTCTTGTCAGCACGGGTTTCCTTCTCAAATCCCAAATTCATGAGTGTTGGGTTAATAATCCTTTTAGTGTAACAGGGTGTACGGTTTGTGCTTGGATGTTTAATAATAGTGATCCAGCAGTAACCAACTTATCTACATTACTAATACAGTTTTAATTTATGCACAGAGGCACCGACACGCATGCGCACTGTGTCGCGGCGCCCCAGAGTCAAACGCAGCAGCTTCCCAGAGTCAGTAGGTGGCGCCCAAACACCGCCCAAACACTACAACCCACAGTCAAATGCAGTGGCCTCCCAAAGTCAGTAGTATGTATGTGCCAGCGGTCTGTGTGGCATGTTTGAATCACATAATGGACTTTACCATGCCCACGACCTGTGAACTAAACCTGAGGTACAGCGTGCATGCCAGGTTCTACAGCCACCCGGACGCGACCGCCCACACCAGCGCAAGCACACTGCGGCCTTGGCACCCACCCCAGAGTCCAGAGTCAAATGCTCGCATGCGCACTGTGGCCTTGGCGCCCACCCCAGAGTCCAGAGTCAAACACAGCGGCTTCCCAAAACGTGGCAGCACCCGCCCCAGAGTCAAACGCAACGGCTTCCCAGAGTCAGTAGGTGATACCCAAATAACACAACGTGCTGCGCCGTGTCGCCCGCCCCAGAGTCAAACGCAGCAGCTTCCCAGAGTCAGTAAGTGGCGCCCAGACAACACAACCTGTGAGCGCCCAAACAACACATGCTTTACCATGCGTACGACCTGTGAACTACACCTGAGGTAAAGCGTGCACGCCAAGTTGTACAGCCGCCCGGACGCGACCGCCCACGCCACCACATATACCCTCCATGACATTTCTTCATGCAGCGGCTTCCCACCGAGGCGCATATTGCGACGTGGCGCTCGCCCCAGAGTCAAACGCAGCGGCTTCCCAGAGTCAGTAGGTGATGCCCAAACATCACAACCTGTTCAAGCAGTTGGTGCCAGCGAAGGCAACAGAGTCACGTCTCCACAAAACGTAACCGCTTTAGTACAGATATGCTTATTGAATTAAATGGCATTTTCCCAGACGCACCCACCCTCCATGATATGTCATCCATCCAAATGGCGAAAACTGTACCATGCCTACGACCTGTCAACTAAACCTGAGGTAAAGCGTGCATGCCAGGTTGTACAACCGCCCAGACAATGAACGAGCACGCCCACAACGCGCGTTTGACACAGCACAGGCAAAGGAGGCACGTATCCAAATGGAGGGAGCTTAACAATTAGTAATACAAACACGAGCCCGTATGGCTACTACGACCTGTGAACTACACCTGAGGTAAAGCGTGAACGCCACGTTGTACAGCCGCCCGGACGCGACTGCCAACACCACGGCATATACCCTCCATGATATTTCAACACGCAGAAACTGATTGCCATTCTTGGATTTCCAATTCGCTGGCGAATCGTGGGCTTACTTGTTTTAAATACAACACATGTGTTCTTTTTTTTTAAGTATCTGTAAACTGTCAATTGTTATTGCAGAAATTAGACACTCAGTTGACTGCTATCATTATCTGTTGGCCTTGAAAAGAACTTCCAGGCTCAACCGGTGAGAAATTTCTTGCTAAATGACTTCTGTTCTATATTTTGAAATGTTAGGCAGTAGCTGCAAACTAGTAAACCAAAGGCATTTCTATGATTATGTCAATCTGGCATTTGCCTAGGTACTGCTAGTCCGGGTGTCTGACTAAGCCCTAAGATCAGAATACTGTAATCATAGCAGCAGCAATAATTAATAAAAATCTGTTTGGGGTTCAGTGGCCAACACTCACCCTTATTCAACCCACTCCCTGTCCACAAATCCTGGACAGCAATCAGTGAACAGCAGAAAAGAAAAGAAAAAGAATATTTAAATCTTTACAGACAAAACAAACATTTCACAACACTAACCCAAAACAACAGATACATTGCCTAAACAAGGCAAGAAATTAAGAAATTAGAGTGCATGATGCAATTGCCATTATTAACCTATTTTGCTAAAAAATAACACAGTCTGCTTTTACCATCCTAACTGTTCAGTCAGAGGTTGATAGAAAGCAGGAAGCAGCAAGGAATCCCCAGTAAGCCGACACAAATAATATAAATGGCCTCTCCTACTGAGAAAGTAGTTGGGTGCTCCAAAGAAAATACAAACAAAATGGTTGGTATTCTGAGACGCATCTCGCTTGTAAATCTGGACCAAAATCCAACTTCCAGTAGGTGGCTACAGTTTCAGATTTCCCATGCTAGTGCACTTTTGCTCCTTGCTTCACCTCCAGATGTCACTCTTTCTCTCCTCATACCTTTCTGGTCTAAATCCCCTTTAGGCAAACTGTCCTGTCTGTGTAGTGTCTCCTCCTTAAAGGTGCAGATCCCCAATAAGAGACAAAACCACATAAACCCATTTTCCAAGGTATACATTTAAGGAGAGGGCAAACTAACAAAAGGCCAATAGTACATGTGGCACTTGCTACACCTACCTGTGAGCTGTGGAAATATCAACCTCTAAAGTAAACGTTAATATTATAAAAAGTTATTGTCTGTTTTTACCTGCATTATTATCAATCTTTAATTTAATATTGTTTTTTGTATTAGTATGCTGCTGCTGGAGAATGTGAATTTCCCCTTGGAATTAATAATCTATCTATCTATCTATCTATCTATCTATCTATCTATCTATCTATCTATCTATCTATCTATCTATCTATCTATCTATCTATCTAAAGAATTTTCAAGACATGTCTTGAAACATGGTTTCCAATTAACACAATTTAATTATTTGTCATTTATGTAGTAGAAAACATAATATTATTTGCAAACATGCTTAATCTAATTATGGTGCTAGGATAACCTAACCCAACCAGCACTGGGTACAATGCAGGAAACAGTCCTGTTCTGGGTGCCATTCCATCAAAAGGCCCACTCATTCACACATCCACTCACAGAGAACCAGTTTGGAATGGCCAATTAACATAACTAGCACTTCTTTAAGAATGTGGAAGGACAGCCAGAGTACCTGGAGGAAACCCCATACAATATATACTCCAGGTAAGTAATATCCACCCACAGGATACAAGTTCAGGATCAGTAAGGCAGCAATGCAATCCACTGCACCATTATGACATGCAAGAAAGTATCAGTAGCTGCTTGTTTGGGAAGTTGCGGAAAAACTGGGAGTTATACAATCAGCATTGCTACGTTCCAGTTTTGTTTACTTGATTTGATAAATACTGTATTTTTAAAAGATCATCTGCTAATAATTTTTGACAATTATGAGCAATATATGGGTTGATCATAAATAAATTATGGTAACATTAGATCTGTACTTATTCTGGCAATATGGCAATTCTGAAAGGAATTAATTTTGAGTTGGAAAAACTGAGTAACTCCAACATGAGTGACATCACCTCAAAACAATTACACTATTCTTATCATCTCACCTTTCTATTTTATCAAGGCTCCCAGCAGTTTTGCAGTAACTAGATAGATAGATGCCTGTCTTGCATATCCATAACCTGTTCAGAGAAAACTTTTGAAGAAAACTTTTCAAGTAGTATTAGGCTGTCTTGAATGTTCACCAAATCAAAAGTGCCCAAACCTTTATGCACCAAACAGATTCTTTCATACCACTTTTTTTATTAATATTTGTTAACCTTGGACAAGAAAAATGCTGAGGCTGCCAAAAACGTTCCCTTCAGATATACATTGTGAAGTAAATTTTCTTTAAACAGGCTAACAGAGGTATCTCTCATTATAAGGAGACTTACAAGTTTTATAACAGCTAAGTTGAATCTTATCTCACAAATGATGATGCAATTTAAGGGGCAATGCACATTCAGAAAATTAATTAATGAATGACAATGCCATGGGTGAAAACTAAAGGAGTGTGCTCTGAACAGGACTCTAGTCCAATGAAACTACTCACTACAGGCTACTTTAGAATCAACAATAATTCTAGCAGCATGTCTGTGAAGTGTGGGAGGAAATTTAAGTCACTAAAGGAAATTCATACTGCCAGGAAGAACATTAAATCTCAACACAGACACCAAATTGGAACTCTGTTGGGTCCGCACCACGGAAATAACACCCACTCATCCAACTTTCAGTTAGACATTCAGTGAAAGAGGTCATATTGTTTTTTACATTTTTAATATAGGCTATTTGGTTTTCCTACATAAAGTTTCTGTAAAAGAAAATGTCTGAACATCTGATATGCTTTTCTAACATGTTTCTAATGCACTTTCCGAAATATTTTTGTAAAGCCTATTTAATAAAGAATTTATAAATTTTGTGTCAAAATTGCTGAGAATTGATCATTATTCAGTACATAATCTGCAATGCACGTTACAGAAAAGACATGATACTGGAAAAACTTTTTAAAACCTGCCAGCAAGTCTGATTGGAATGGAACAGTTTAAGATAAAATAATTAAAGCATGAAATCACCTCATCTCATCTTCGCATTCTGCTTTTCCTGTTAATACATTGAAATTCAAAAAGAACTGAACACTTTCAGAAGTGCATTACTCAGTAAATAAGCACTATATGCAGCCTGAACCAAAACACAAAGGTACCCTTAATTTTTGTCCAAAGGTAATGAAGTAATGCATCATGGCTGTGTTGTTAACCATTGACAGTGATATGCTAAAAAGGGTCAAAGGTGAATTTAACTACTGGATTGAAGTGTGCCATACAACAAGAGGGGTGTATAATTAAGTACCTGTAACATTAAGAAAAAACTGTGAGGGTTCCTCTGCAAACTGGTTTAGACTACTTGGTTAATGAGTAAACCATTTTTGAAAGTGCTCAGATTTCTTTGAATAACCCAGTATAAATTAAATCAAATTATCAGTATCAAATGCACAGCAATTTACAAACATTATGACTTGCTATATATATTTTAATACAAAGAGTTTAAGTATTTACGTCATTTGGACTTCATATGTAATCTTTCCATCGTGTTTTTGGTTTTTACATAGTTAGGTCCTCCCACACTCCTTTGTGCTTTGGGCAGGAAGTGCTCACCAATGGACTCGATCAGCCACAGCTAGTTCAGCTTCATCCAGCAGTAGGTCCACAGTTTTCCGGTCCCCCAAAAAAGTTATCTTCCAAGTGGTTTTCGTGTCTTCTCTGATATCCAGCAGTGTAAGAGCTTTGGAATGTGTTGAATTGGAAGACGTAGTATGTTTTTCATTTCTAAACATACTAAACATACACAGGTAACTTCTTTAGCATGTTTTAATACTATAAACATTTTTTAAATATTGTGAGGCTTCTGAGCTCTTTTGAGAAAGCGGGGCTGCACTCCGAAACGCGATTGATGCATCTGTCGAGGGCTGCTTGTCCATTGTTGAGGCAACTGCCGGTTCGCAGTGCCACCAAGGCAATTGCAAGTTCGCAGCCTCTCCACGTAACACGTCTGTCGCCCGATGGGTGATGCAGGAAACATTATAATCCGGCCACTGACCTGGCCCCATTCCTGCTCGTTTGCTGTTTCTGTGTATAGGGAAGTGGTAGCTCTCATTTGAATAAATAACCTTGCTGTTCTTGGTTGGATGAAAATAAAGCTGGTTTTCCTGAAGCCCTTCGACTCAGCCTCTTCTTAGGATGCAAAACTGTCTCACGAGTCACAATATAAATACAGATTTGATCTATATAGTATTCAGTAATAAGTAATATCTACCAGTCATTTCTGAGGGATGGACGTTAAAGAATTGTTTGATTGTCACTTTCATACATTTAAAATGATGCACTTGTTTGATTAGATTGTTGTCAGATGGTTGGGTTCAAAATATGCACGGTTTTGAAAGGGAGAAAAGAACTAGGCTAAATTAATTTCATGCAGAACCTCTAATCACTTTTCACCTAATTCATCTATATATAAAAACGTCAATAGTGAATGTCAAGGTAAAACCATGGCTGAAAACATTTATGTACCACACTAAAAACACAGAAAGAGTATTTAAGATACATAACAATTACATTTCCATTCCACTGAACACCATTCATCTGAGCTCCTTGTAGATTCATTCATCTGTTTCAATCATGATTTTGCAGTTTCAGTTTAAACTTTTCCTATTCAAGGTGCAAGCCACCAAAAAGGTATAAAAGTCTAGCACTATTTGCTCCCTTAAAAGTAACCACAGTTACTGTATCTGAAAAAAGAAAGCACATCAACACCAGAAATGCATCAAACACAAGACATTATGCTGATCAGAATGGAGCTTAGCAGCATCTTGGCCTTCACCCTTGAGAAGTACTGCCTGACAGTGCTAAATTTGAAAAAACGGAAGCCTTATGTGTAATCATTCCACTGAGTCGAAAAGCGGCCAGCAGTATAATGCCACTGTTTCAAAGAAGCATGGAGTCCTGATGCAGGAAGAACAGGTATGAAGAAAATGGTTTGCTGGCTTCATGATTTAATAACCACCTGGCCACACTGTGGTTACTGCTATTACCAAACAGCTCCAGAATCTTGGGTTCAAGTGTGTATTGTGTGTATTTTGTCTGATGAAGTCAATGTCAGAGTATATCACAATCAAAATAGACCAGACACTAGCATCCCATTTTTTGATTGATTTTGTCATATGAGCAGTGTGTGAACTTGCACATCTCAATAGTCATCAACAAAAGAGGAACACATTATTAGGTGTGTAACTTTATGTTTACATTAGAGAAGTCTGTACACATAAAGCAGAATTTAGGTATGACTCAACCACAATTTTCATGTAAAGAACACCATTGAACCTTTGGAATCCTCAACATACATTGACAAACAAAACAGAAGGGATAAGCCAAAACATGGGAAAGCCAAGAAATGTGTTACTAGAAGAACTTTCTCATAAAGTGAATACATTTAACAAGAGAGGAGGCAAGCACCCAGGGCAAACTAAATTTGACCCTTTCCTCTATCCAACACAAAAAGAATCATCAACATCTAGTTAGCCGGAGATGCTGCCTTCACAGAAACAGACAGGCAAATGGACAAGGTGATGACATGGGCTTGATTTACAGCATAATATTATAAAATTGTATGATCAATTAAAGCAAATGTCATTCAATCCTTTATATATGATTGTCTAAAATACACTAACAGCTGTTTGAACCCGTAAACTTCACGCAGAAGACATTACAGCCAAGAACTAAACCAGAGTCCATGAACTGTAACCACTACACCTATTAACTGAATACTGTATATTAATTTTATATTGTGTCTAAAACAAACACACATTCTAAAAGGGAAGATAACTGATGCTGCACTGTATGGGTATAAAATCTTAAATACGGCATGACTTTATTTGGCTACATTATATGCTGTAGCATACAAGCGTTAAATGGGCTCATTACATGTGAGTACAAACATGTGGGTGTCCCTTATAGGGGACTGGTGTCCCACTCTGGACGAGCTCTCTATTCATCCATTTCCTCTACTTGCACCAGCCTGGGCACACAGAGTCACATTTGGTAGAATTCCTAGCTGGTGTCCAAATTTGCTAGAATAGCTCTCGAATAAGCAGGTTGAGAAGTTAGCTGGATGCACGGTATGATCACAAAGCATTCTGGTAATAAGTTTTACATTATACTCAATAGGGCAGTCTTCAGTTTAAACTAGGGTGATGTAGGCATCAACGGATCAATTATTCTATTAGCTATATTCGATTTAAAGAGTATTAACAAGACAAGATACAAGAAGCGATGCGCATGTTTAATTTAGAAAGAAAGAAAGAAAGAAAGAAAGAAAGAAAGAAAGAAAGAAAGAAAGAAAGAAAGAAAGAAAGAAAGAAAGAAAGAAGTGCATCTACAGTGGATTTTCTGCAGCTCACCATCTGCGCTCCGACTGCCGTTACAGGTTGAGAATGCCAGAGGATAGATATAGAAAGACAGAATGCCAGAGCGGAGATATAAAAGGAAACAAGAAACTGCGTGCCTAGATTTGTGTTTCGAATTCGATCCACAGTCTCACAGCCGCCACGATTCCCGATTTATGTTTAAGTTAATAAAAAACGGAACTTTTACCGCTAATATAATAGAGTCCAGAACTAATCGGCATTTACGCATTAGTGTGTCGTTCCTCTGAAATTAAATCGCTGTCGCCATATATAGCATCTAAGAGTGTTTGACAAGTGGTTGTCAGGGGCTTCCTAACTCTGGATGGATTCTGAAGTAGACCTTTTAAAAATCAGCTGAACCGAGGAATACATTGTAACTCGAAGTATACATGAACATTTGTGCAGTCAATTAAAGTTACTAAAGTATTAAAAATCCGCGGCCACAAACATTATCAACGCCGAAAATGAATTAAAAAAGGTTAAAAAGTTAATAGTCTTACCGCAGTGGAACCTGAGGACGTCGCCAAAAATACTTTTATAACCATGGTGGTTGTGTTGAACTTTTTACAATTGTACTCCTGGGCGAGCAGCAAGAGTAGCAGAGTCTGCGCAATCGGGGTTCAATAGGAACCCCCCTCCCCTCCCCAAAATATAAAAAAACACATATAAGGTGGTGCATAATTACCCCTCTTGATTTGCGATTGGTTTAAATGATAGAAGGGAACGACAGTGATTGGTAAGCGTGAGTGTCATCCAGACCCCTTTGCTGCCGCATTAACTTGTCGTGAAGAATACGATCCTGGACAAAAAAGGCAAGGGATCTAATTCCCACCGTCCCCTGTGCTCCCAAAACGAACATACGCAAAGCAAGCACACGTTGAGAAAAAAATTAAGCATTTGTTGCAAAGAACGGTATTATTGGGAGAAAGTCTCTATGAAGAAAAAATAAATAAAACGGGAGAATTAAGTTTGCTGGTGAGAGAGTTCGTATTCTTTAGCTCAAGTTGCAGTTGGAGAGGAGAAACTTTTCGTCCTGTCACTTATTGCTGTCGGGGGAGTCTCGGTGATCGTGAGACATAAGCTAGCTACATATTTTTGGAGAGCAATCATTCTCACTGATTTTAGCAATCCGCACTGTTGTCGAGCCTCAAAGATAAACCCTTCCAACGAGGGCACAGTAGACAAAAGGCATGTCAAAGTGGCAAATGATCACATCTGCCTGCAGGACAGCACATGTCAACTGTTTCGGCGACGACTAAAGCGGCACAGCTATGTGCTACGAAACTGGCCAGCACAGCTATTGCACTTGCTGTTGGTGCCTTCCGGTATCTCGCTATTATTGTTATACTCGAGATCATCATCACCGTCACTTCATTTTTTTTTTCATTTCTGGTTTTTACATCGTAACTTTCAAAAGATCCCTTACGGTCTCATTTTTTTCAAAGCTACTTTAATCATACCACATTCCACAATAAATTTTAGCTTGCAGCAACGTAGCCAGCGCCGTAATGACATGCCCCTCAGTTGTGAATCATGCATCTGTTGGCCCACTGATTTTGGATTTAATCGTGACTAGAAAGTAGTGTTTTGTATGTTGTTTTTTTTAAATACTGGCTGCTCTACTGGTGGAAATTTAACTAACCAACGTGGCCCTCAGCGTTAACATTTGCAGTGCACCATCTATTGGAATGTGATTTGTAGGGATGGGCAGCTACAGCCAATTAAATCTGCAAAGCATGCAGTAACATAATGCATTGCATTTGACATTCCAACAGATGGCGCATTTTAAATATTAGTAGTAATTAAAAGCATTAATACAAATGTTTGTGATCCACCATCCACTGAAATGTAAAATGCAATGTATATGCCTGTTATATGCCATTTAGTATGGGATTCCTAGTATGGGTTAATTTCTGTGATGCGCCATCTGTTGGAACGACAACTGCAATGCATTTTATTACAATGATTGTTTGCTATGCGCAATCTGTTGGAATGACAAAAACATTACAACTGGAAGAACACCGACACCCATTTATTTTTGGTGGATTTAAACATGCATGTGTAAAGAAGGATGGTGGGGATGATAGAGGGGTTGGCAGGTTCGAAGTCCTGGGCAGCCGCCCCCTTCACCCTCTTTTGATCAAATCTAAATACATGTATCGCAGTGCATGAAGGAATGCCCACATACATTGGCGTAGCCCATCGGAAGTTGATTAAACTCCCTTAAAAATATTTGTGTGACAGTTTCAATCAAAATTCTGATCCTCGTATTTTATCACCCCCTCGCTCGCATACACATGGAAAGAATCGTCCGCACAGACAGTGCAGTTGGAGTGAAAATTTCAGAACTCCGGGAAAAATCAATTGCCTTGTGGTTTAGGCGCATGCGTAGAGCGTTCAAAATTAACGGCGCAAAACGCTGAAAGCGTGTTCACAGCATAGATTAAAGTGAAACTTACAGGAGCTGCAGCGTCTTTTGTTCTACAAGTTGCCTTTACACCATGCGGTTGTCCACATTAAGTGACAGAAGCGTGTATGTTACTTATTATGCCCTTGTGTTACGTTAATGAACTGAATGAAAGTAGCAGTCTTGAGAAGCGACGACGGCCCTCTTGAAATTAAATAAAACACTGCAAATGTTAAAGCGTTATTTACAAAATCTTCAATTTTACATTATCTCACAAGAACATTGATTATAAGCAGTTTTAAAGGAATCAGCGCACAACTTATATGAAGCAACATTTGGGAAAACTAACTCAACAGAGAAAATAAATGTGTGCATCCGTATCTTCGTTTTGCTGCATCGTGTTTGTCTCTTATCTCACATAGGGAGCTCAGCTGCATTCTATACCTGCCCACTTCTTCAAGCGAACTTTTATTAATTTTTCTGCAGAAATCGCCCCTCCTTACTGAATGGATTAAGTTTAACCAATAAACATTAATGTGTAGCTGACAACTGAATTACTAATTCTGTGCTAAAAATGTCAATCTCTAATACTACAAATGCTTTAAACCCCTCAAATATTATTATCATCGTATATTTTTCAGCTTTCTATAAACTGCATTATCATTTCATATGCTTCAAAGATGATTTACCTACAAAGTACAAAAAAAATGAATAATAAAGTTTAAAAAAACAAAGTACAGGCAAACTACAAATGAGATTACGTTTTTACAAGTGGGAGTAAAATCATAATAAAGAATAATAAACCTCACGTTTGAGGGTGGCTTTTTATATTTTAAAGGGAGAAAAGCCAAGCAAAATGACACCTTTTATTGGCTAACTAAAAAGATTACAATATGCAAGCTTTCGAGGCAACTCAGGCCCCTTCTTCAGGCAAGATGCTTTTCTCTACATTCATAATGGCTAACACGGTACAACACCCTAGTACTGTACTATATATATTTTAAAGGCCTACACCATCTTTTCTTGCACAGATCATCATCATTTAAAAACATAAAAAGAGAAACCATTGACAAAATGAAGCAGGAGTAGCATTTTTCACAGCTAAAAGGAATTGTGAAAACTGATAACACCCCCTCCAAAATATGGGTTCACCCTTAAAATAGGCCTATTTTTCACAGTGTTTTTTCTTATTCCCAAATCCAGCATATACATATTTAAAAGAATATAAAAGTGGGATTTCTTAGAAGTTTTAAAAGGGAGTCACCTTTTCACAACTGAAGGGAAATCATGAAAATATGACACTGCCCTCCAAAACACCCTGAAGACGTTTATTTTTCACAGTGTCATTTCCATATCCCCAAAATGAAGCAGATTATGCAGTAAGAGCATACAGAAAATATAACGTCTCATTAAAAAAGGAATCACATTTCACATCGGAAAGGAGGAGGAGGTTGGGAGCATGTGCTGATAGCATGTTGCCACACCCACCACTCGACCAACCACCTGGATTGGGACCCGAGTGCAGCCAATGACACATCAGCACCACACTGGAACAGTGTGAGTTTTTTTATGGGGATCGCTTTTTAATGAACCCCAATCAGTTGTGAAAATGCAGTTCCTTCTTGCAGTTTGGGTGAAATTCTACTATTTTATGTGTGTATATTCTCATCTGCTTCATTTGTAGAATCAGAAAAAGACACTGTGACAATTACATCTCTTTAAAACATAAACACATGATTTGGAAGAGAAAATCATATTTTTACATTCCCTGTTTAGCTGTGAAAATGTGTTTTAACTTTTATCCATTTTCAAAATGACATTGCTTTTGCTTTAATTTACCCTATGTCTATAGTACCGTGTTAGCCATTATGAATGTAGAGAAAAGCCAAGCAAAATGACACCTTTTATTGGCTAACTAATGTCTTTATTTCTTTAATGTCTTTATTTTCTATGTCTTTATTTTAATGATCCCATTCATTTGTGAAAATGTGATTCCCTCTTGCTTTTGAATGCTAATCTGATTCATTAGGAAAATAAGAAAAAGACACAGTGACAAATGTAGCTCATTAAAGCATAAAAACATGATTTGGAGGGGGAGTTGTTTTTTTCATAATCCACTTGTGAAAATGTGATTCTGTTTGAAATGTTGTGATACATTCCACTTTTGTATGCTATTAAATGCTGATACACTACATTTGGGGACAAGTAAATACGTTGTAAAAATAAACCTCATTCAAAGCTTAAAAACTTAATATTTTGGGTGGTCATATTTTCATAATGCCCTTCTATTGTGAAAATTCAAGTCCTTCCTGCATTGTGGGAGAATTTTCACATTTGTATGCTGTTAAATACTGATCTGCTTCATTTGGGGCAGAAGAAAAACACAATGTGACAAATACCTCTCTTTGCGTATGACCAATGGTACCATTTTTATTTATAATTTGTAAGTGCATATCAATGCACACATCAGGAAAATGTTTGCTAATATTATCAGCTAAACTGTATATCAATATTTTCTGAGTCATTTAAGTACTGCATGATTAAAGTCAAGTTAATTTTGTTCTACACAGTTGTTCTGATGTTCTATTTAAACATTTTATCATTTTAATGTTTTCTTTTTAACAATATGCATTTGGGTAACAAAATGAAGTACACAATACTAGAAGATGACAATATAATTCTGAAAAAACTACAGTGTAATACTGGTTCATTATAGAAGTATTAAGTGCTCTCTAGACACTGAACTGTTTCATGCTAGAGACAACAAAACGACTCCTGCAGAGTTACAGTAGCTCAGGTTATTGTTATCAATTACCAATAAATATCCATCCATTCGTCCATCCATACAAAATGTGCACATCTTGGACCTGTCTTTTATTTAGAAAGCATTTGAACACATTTATACATAATATTGATTAACACTTCTGTCTGTGCAACCATGTTTTCAGATATGAATGCTCAAAGTTTAAATATTACAGAGAAAGAGTTTTACATTTTGCTCTTGCATCATTCAACATTTAACTTAAAACACTGTTGCAGCTCCATAATAAAGGAGTAGCCAGCTATTATTATTTTTATTATTATTGTTGTTGGTGTTCTTGTTACTTTTGTTGATAAATAAGTAGACATTTATTATGAAAGAGACATGCAAGTGTAAAGTCTGAAAACAGAGACAATGCAGGACATATTAAATATACTTTATAATAAATATTACTTTGTGTTCAATAGAACATAAGTAATTTTAAAAATCAAAGGGAAACATTTGATCATAAAAGTTACCAGGGTCTGTATTTTAATTACTTGATTTAACAGTAACTTCCAGATTTGTCCCCTTATGTGAAAAGAGTGCTTCCAGTTTTTGATCAAGAATACACTTTCCATCAATTTGTATTGGTGTCCTTAAGCATATCATTCATTATTTGAATGAAACTATTTCAATGGAGTTGCCTTAATGGCTTTTAAAAATGTTGAAGGCCTGCATTAGACCCCCGTGTTTAGTCTTTGTAGTATAGTCTGTATAGAAGGCTTTCAATGTTCAGTTTCCTTAAAATATCAAAATACAAAGTGGCACATCCAGTGATACACGTGTTTGTCAAGGACAGAACTTATACATGTCAGACAGTTTTAATTTCAGTGCTAACCATAGTGTCTTTGACCATTATTCTTATCAAAGCTAAAAGATGTGGTGTAAATTGCATTTGGCAATAACTTAAGTGTTTTGCTTTTCAGTAAAGAAGAGATGTGCATTTTTATTCATTGTGCATTATGCATTATACAGTGTCACAAATCTAAATCAATCCAACACCTTGTGAATGTGATGCTCAAAGTAGTGGCGGTGATTTTGAACCACAAAGACCAGAGGTGCTCTCGTTAACCTGCTCCCAGAATCAGCAAACATGCCATGAGAAAAGAGCTGCAGTGTTTTCCCACTTTGTATAACCATTGACCACACTGCTTATCTAAACTCTATTTGCTGTTATGTCATATAGTGATGCAATAGTTAAAATGACTGAAAGATATCATAACAGACAGAAGCATTTCTCAAACGTGTGGAACCCAGTAACTGTGACTCTTCTGTTTTTGACAATTTTAGACCAATGTCTAACCTGCCTGTTTTGAGCCAAATTCTAGAAAATACAGTCATTACACAGCTAAATGATTACTTGAATAAACATTCTATTCTTGACAAGTTCCAGGTTTAAGAGCAAATCATAGTACAGAAACTGCACTGTTTAAAGTGGTAAATGAGTTGCAGGTTAATATGGACAGAGGAGAAAACTCCTTGGTGGCAGGGCCCCGGGGGTGGATGAGATATGCCCAGAGTTCCTCAAGGCTCTGGATGTTGTAGGACTGTCTTGGTTGACACGCCTCTGCAACATCGCATGGACATCAGGGACAGTGCCTCTGGATTGGCAGACCGGGGTGGTGGTCCCCCTCTTTAAGAAGGGGGATCGGAGGGTGTGTTCCAACTATAGAGGGATCACACTCCTCAGCCTCCCTGGAAAAGTCTATTCAGGGGTCCTGGAGAGGAGGTTCCGTCGGATAGTCGAGCCTCGGATTCAGGAGGAACAGTGTGGTTTTCATCCTGGTCGCGGAACAGTGGACCAGCTCTATACCCTTAGCAGGGTCCTGGAGGGTGCATGGGAGTTTGCCCAACCAGTCTACATGTGTTTTGTGGACTTGGAAAAGGCATTCGACCGTGTCCCTCGGGGAATCCTGTGGGGGGTACTCCGAGAGTATGGGGTACCGGCCCCCCTGATAAGGGCTGTTCGGTCCCTGTGCGATCGTTGCCAGAGCCTGGTCCGCATTGCCGGCAGTAAGTCGAACCCGTTTCCAGTGAGAGTTGGACTCCGCCAGGGCTGCCCTTTGTCACCGATTCTGTTCATAACTTTTATGGACAGAATTTCTAGGCGCAGCCAGGGCGTTGAGGTGGTCCGGTTTGGTGGGCTCAGGATTGGGTCACTGCTTTTTGCAGATGATGTTGTCCTGTTTGCTTCATCAGGCCGTGATCTTCAACTCTCTCTGGATCGGTTCGCAGCCGAGTGTGAAGCGGCTGGGATGAGAATCAGCACCTCCAAATCCGAGACCATGGTCCTCAGCCGGAAAAGGGTGGAGTGCCCTCTCAGGGTTGGTAGCGAGATCCTGCCCCAAGTGGAGGAGTTCAAGTATCTCGGGGTGTTGTTCACGAGCGAGGGAAGAATGGAGCGTGAGATCGACAGGCGGATCGGTGCGGCATCCGCAGTAATGCGGGCTCTGCATCGGTCTGTCGTGGTGAAAAAGGAGCTGAGCCGCAAGGCGAAGCTCTCAATTTACCAGTCGATCTATGTTCCTACCCTCACCTATGGTCATGAGCTATGGGTAGTGACCGAAAGAACGAGATCACGAATACAAGCAGCTGAAATGAGTTTCCTCCGCAGGGTGTCTGGGCTTTCCCTTAAAGATAGGGTGAGAAGCTCAGTCATCCAGGAGGGGCTCAGAGTAGAGCCGCTGCTCCTCCGCATCGAGAGGAGTCAGATGAGGTGGCTCGGGCATCTGATCAGGATGCCTCCTGGACGCCTCCCTGGAGAGGTGTTCCGGGCACGTCTAACCGGGAGGAGGCCCCGGGGAAGACCCAGGACACGCTGGAGGGACTATGTCTCCCGACTGGCCTGGGAACGCCTTGGGATTCTCCCGGAAGAGCTAGAAGAAGTGGCCGGGGAGAGGGAAGTCTGGGCATCTCTGCTCAAGCTGCTGCCCCCGCGACCCGACCTCGGATAAGCGGGAGACAATGGATGGATGGATGGATGGATGGAGATTTATCTGTTCTTGTTCTCTTAGACTTAAGTGCAGCATTTAACTCCATTGATCACACTATTGTTATAAATCACTTTAGGCAATGGGTGAGCCTCTCTGGCAGTATCTTAAATTGGTTTCAGTCTTACTTAACAGGTAGAAAATTATTTTTCAGTAGTGGAGATTACACCTTGGAGACCTGTGATATTTTATATGGAGTAACACAAGGATCTGTTCTGGGTCCAATACTCCTTTTAATCCACATGCTTCCATTTGGTCAGATTATCTCAAAGCACAAGATGAGCTACCACAGCTATGCAGATGACACACAGCTGTATTTATCAATAGTGGCTGATGACCCTGACGCTCTTGACTCTCTCGCCCTGTGTCTTACTTGTATTTGCGAATGGATGAGCAGTAACTTTCTCAAACTAAATAAGGAGAAAATATAAATCTTAGTGATTGGCAAAAATAGACATAATGAGGGCATTAGAAATAAACTTGATCCCTTATGCTTAAAAATCAAGTCAGAGGCAAAGAATTTAGGGGTAACTATTGACTCTGACCTAAATTAAATATCACATATTAATCAGATTACCAGGATGGCATTTTTACACTTAAGGAATATAGCTAAAGTTAGACCTCTTATAACTTTACAAGACACTGAAAAATTAGTTCACACTTTTGTTTTCAGTCAACTAGATTACTGCAATGCACTCCTAATAGGACTACTTAAGAAAGACATCAGTTGGTTACAGTTAGTGCAGAATGCAGCAGCCAGACTATATACTGCAAAAAGAAAATCTGAGCACATTTCACCAGTCTTAGCATTGTTACATTGGATACTCGTGTCATTTAGAATTGATTTAAAAATACTTCTAATGGTTTATAAAGGCTTAAATAATCTCGCCCCATCCTATATTTTGGAATGTTTGCCCCCTTATACTCCAAGTTGTAACCTCGGACCTTCAGATGAAGGTCTGCTTATAATTCCAATAGCTAACCTGAAAAGAAGTGGTGAAGCGGCTTTTTGCTGTTATGCACCTAAAATTTGGAATACTTTACCAATAGAAATTTGTCAGGCTAATACTGTAGAACAATTTCAAAAACTTCTGAAAACCCATTATTTTAAAATGGCTTTTTCGTAGCTACATTTTAGTTGTATCCATATTGATGAATTATATTTTTCTCTGGGATTTTTGAATGATCATTTTCTTCTGGGTTCTGCAATTCCGTACTAATCTGTACCATTCTCTGCTGTCTTTTCCAGTTCTTCTGTGGTGGCGATCTGCACCACCACCACCTGATCAAGGTACCATGCTGCCCCCTGTGTTTATGGATTGAATAGTGGGTGTCCCAGATGTCCACATGACCACCATCACCTTCAATTTCTTCCATGTGAAGCCTAAAAACCATAAGGTCTGATTTTGAAAATCTGTGTTACATAGAATGCCAAGTGGGAGCTGGGTGGTCTTTTGGCCTTAGAACCTCTACAGAATTTTTTTTTTCTTTCTCCAGCCTAACTGGATTGTTTTTTGTTTTTTTCTGTCCTCCTCACCATTTGACCTTAACTTTTTCTTTGTTAAATACTGTACAATATTATTGCCTAATCTTGTTTGTTTATATTTTACTAGCCAACCCGCGGCGTACCAAACGCCGCATAATCAGGCCGCTTTTTTAATGATTTTTAAGCACAGGGAAAAATTAACATTTGAAAAATCCGTAATTTAATAAACCACCAAGAAAAGTAACATTGTAACAATGCACGCTACGAACCAACATACAATTGCCCATGACTGAAAACTGGAGGACCGCCGTCGCGCCTTCTCCTCCCAGAGCGAGGGACGGGGGTGGACGGTGCTCAGGCGCGGAGGGCGGAACGGGAGGAGAGGGGAAGGACGCCCATTCCGCCGCCTCCGTCATGCTAGTCTGCTGATTTCTTGTTCAGTATGCACTGCCTGCTCATGTGCTCACCCCCAACTCGTCACCCGAGTCGTTTTTGTCTTTGCACAGTCCACATGCACCTGTGAGTCACATAGACTTTCCATTGTTCTTTGCGGTTCTGGCTGCTTTTCTATATATACTATATATTCATGGGGAACAATTACAAGCCCCGGTTTCCAGCACGAATGGGGTTCAACGGCTTACCCACGCCTCTCTGTGCCGGGTAGACACACGTTGATCCATTCAGTTTAGCGCGCGTGCTGTAAATGAAGATCTCATGGCAAGCCTGAAAGCATAAAATTGGAGCTGTGTGACTCGCGGTTTTTTCGCGGTTCGCTTTTCCTCAACATGGGTCAATTGTATGTGCCAGCCTGGATCTCCGTAAGGGAATAGCAGTGGATAAACCATGGGGTCACAGTTCATATTGAGAACAGAGATACACTTGCAAGCATCTCCCCTTGGATATATGCAAATGTCACGTTGTGCAGGAGGTTCCCCGTCTTAACCTACAAAGATAGCAGCAACATCAGTTTGGCAGGACGGGGCCTAATACCTTCTCATAACCAGACTTGGATTTTCCATGAACACCATTCGTACAGCAGTAACAGGGTTACCGTGAGTGATAATGTCATGCATTTGCATGTAAGACTTTGCAAAGGGATTAACCTGTCGTATCATGTTGTCTAGTTGAAGCAACAAAATGTCACTGCAAGCGCTATTACATTCCTTTTGCAAACGTTGACTGGTAGCCTCAGCAGAATCGAAGATATATAGCTGACCGTATTGTGGTGACGTGTCAGGATTGGTATATAAAGGAGAGACCTGGTGATAAATTTAACCGTGTATTCTGAAAGCATACGGTCCTTGTCCACATGGTTAAGCGATGTGTGCGCCCATTGATGCAAAAGCTAAAGCAGAGTTGTAATCCCTGATATGATCACAGTAATTTCAGGACAGCGGGTTCTTGCCAGTCAAGAGGTCTTCTAAAAAAAGAGGGGGTTTGGATAGCGGTGGCAAAGACACCTTGCCGGCATGACAACACTTAGTGAAATGTCCGGATTTGTTGACCTCTGCTGTCCAATGAAGAGCATTGCAAGAAGCACATAGTGCGGTAGGTAGGCCAATGTTATGTTGTTGGACGTGAATGGCGGTATCTTCTTGAAAAGCTGCAGAAAACTGAATGCGATGTTTGTGCATGAACGATTTAGTGCTGTGTTGACACTGAAGGGAATTGGAATGAGTTGTTTCGAAGCATTGCTGGCAATGTTCACATTGCATAAGTCGTTCAGTGGAGTGTGTTTTTAAATGCATGTTGAGATATCTCTGCACTCTGAACGTTTTTCAACAAATCGTGCATTGAAAGATCTGTTTGGAATGCGTTTGTTCAGTGGAGTGTGTGTTTAAATGTGCTTTGAAAGATTTCTGGTGCATGAAGGTTTTGGAGCAGAGACTGAAAAGAATTCATCAGGGAATGTGTTTTGAGATGGTTAGTAAGGTATCTGCGTGCGTGAAAGTGTTTGTCACAAAGTTTGTATACAAATGTTTGTGTTGAATGGATCTGCATATGGTTGTGGAGATCCATCTCACCTGTGAAGTCCACGTTACAAAATATGCAATTGAAGGTGAGAGTGGAATGAGTTCGTAAGTGTTTCTTGAGAGCGCGAGTTGTTTTGAAGCATTGCTGGCAATGTTCACATTGCATCATTCGGTTAGTGTTGTGTTTTTTTTAATGTGCGTTCAGATATCTCTGCACTCAGAAGCTTTTGGACCAAAAGGTGCATTGAAAGTCCTGTGTGGAATGCGTGTGTTCAGGGGAGTGGGTCTTTAAATGTTTTTCAGGAAGAGGAGAGTGGGCAGGTGACATCATATTAGTGTGGCGAGCAAGTGGGTGTGCACCCTGTGTGCACAAACCGACAGCGTCAAAAGATGTCACCAGAAGGTTATCACGTGTGTATTTGAGAGGCATGAGAACCTCGTAATGCCCATGATCCAAAGGACCGCTAAAGAGCCGGAATATGGAGAGACGTTAGGCCGGATTGTAAACTCGAGGAGAGGCATGAGGACGTTCTTGGAAGTAAATGGTGATAGTAGCTGGAAGGATTTGGGACATTGCCACAATTTCTGCCTCGCCACCATAGACTCTGGACGTATTCATGTAGTCAGCGTATTGTTGAGCAGACTGTATAACAATGCCTCTGTGACTAACAACAACGGACACCACGTCGCCGAAGTTATCCCAATGTTGGCAAACAAAGCCAACAGCCATGTTGCGAAGTTTGAGAGCAACAGTTTCGTCAATGACATTTTTCCAGAAAAACCAGACTGATAGAAACAAACAGTTACCTGATGCAGGAATTTCTATAACATTGAAAGAAGTGTTGTTTCCATGAAATATATTTGAAGTGGTAGCCATGGAGGGCAAATGAACAGTCAACGTGGCTCACAGATGGATTTGGACTGCAGCACAGACCAAAGCGAGTGAGTATGTGTTTGATGAGCTGTTCGAGTTGGCGGGCAGTGCTCTAAGGTGCGTTCCCTATCACGTGGGAGGAGGGGTAGAGTTTCTGGGCGGGGCTTCATTATTCCTTTCCCATGGTTTTCGATGGTGGACACGGTCAGGTGTCGTAACCGAAAAGAATAATGAAAAGTCAACGTGGCCCAGAGGTGCATGTGGATTTCTAGCACAGACGAAAGCTACTTACGGGGTGGTCGGTGAGTTGTTGCATCCGGGCACATGAGCAGGCAGTGTGAATGCCTAGAGAGCTAGGGTGGGCGGGGAAACATTTTCCGTGTTCCGGCAGGACCATCTAAGAAGACGCATGTTTGTCGCGGATGCGGTGGACGCGGGCCGGGGAATAAGGAGTGTTGGTGGGCGTGGAAATGTTTTCCGTGTTCCTGCAGGACCATCTAAGAAGACGCATGTTTGTCGCGGATGCGAATTGCTGTATGTAGCGTGTAAAACAATTTGCGATGGTGCACGCGGTTGTGCGTCGTAACCGAAAAGTCAACGTGGCTCAGAGGTGCATGTGAACTGTAGCACAGACGAACATAAATGACGGAGTGTTTTCCAAGGCGTCGCGTCCGAGTTGGTGGGCGTGGCTCTGCGAGTTGTTGTCGTATCCAATGGTCTTAGAGTTGGTGGGCGTGGCTGTCTTGCGTGCTTTCCATGGGTGTCTACTTGTCGGCGGCTTAGTGAATTATATACAGTATATATGCCTTCGTTTTATTTAATTTTGTAAAGCACTTTTAACTACATTGTTTTTATAAAAATGTTCTATAGAAATAAATGTTGTTGTTGCTGTGGTGGTCTACATCGTGTGTGTGTGTGTCTGTCTGTCTACCATTGCAGCACTCATTACAACGTGCACATTAATTATTATGCTTCAGTTACCTTGTGGTACTGAGACCCTGCAGAAATAACAGCAATTTTAGCTTTTTATTTCCCCTCAACTTGTACCTTGTGACCCAGCTTAAATGCTGGAGAAGACATGTTTTTCTTTAGTTCTGTTTCTTTCTTGTGTTTTTCTAGTATTTTTTCCACAATAAATACTAAAGTGTCATGTAGTGAAAGGCTTTTTGATATCATTTCCACATAACTGAACTGTACATAAAATAATGGTAATATAAGGTAAAGAAGGACTCATACTCTATCATCATACTTAAAAATACAGAAATGAACAAAAGGCTCATATTTGTGCAGTTTTTGCATTATGGTTAAAAAGTAAAAAGTGCATTAGACAGATACATTTGACTATATTCACAAATATATATGTTTGTCACAACACAACAACATGTTTGAAATTTATGACAGTTTGTGATGATGCAGGTTCTGCTCCATGCTCCCATCCAGCTTCTGGGAGCTCTCAAACCCGACACCGTCGGTAATGTCACCAATGAGCTAGACAGTGAGGCACAACAATGTAGTAAGGGGATGGTGCAAAAAGTGCAAAGTGCTTTTATTAAAAAACCACAAAATCAAAAGCAGTGTCCAAATAAATAGTGCAGTGTCTCAAAATCTTTAAATACTGTAAATAATCCAATAAAAACAGGTGAACCATGGAGGTTAACACAATAAATAAATCCTTTAAAAACAAGGTTACAATAATGGCTGGAAGCCGTCCTTTTAAAAAAAAAAAGCCTAGTGCCTTCTTTCTACTGGTGACTCCCCTGCTTCTCCCGTCCAGGCTATGCACCAGGGGAGTCACCCTACCTGCAGTTGACCTTCTCTCTGCTGCCTTCTTCTGGTCTGTTCACCTCGCCGATCCCTGACTCCAGTGGGCTTCACCAAACTGTGACATGGGCTCCCCAGCGACCAGGGTGCTCACGCTGGGGGGTTCATTTCCCAAGTCCCTACTCCCACTGCCTTCTTGGCCTTATGCGGCAAGCTATCCTCCTTCTGGTCACTCCCGCTCCTCACTAATGCTCAGCAGGAGTGACCACTACCGACTGCTCCCAGGGTGCTGGCCAAACACCCAGCCTCACTGCTCAGGTGCATTTGTTGTCTACAACGAGCAACTTCGCTCATTCACACACAGGCTTTCTCCTCCCTGCATCCTGCCTTCTCTCCTTCTTAGCCTCCATCCGTCATTTCTTTCTCTCCCCTAGCTGCCTCACGCTTATATTATTTATCACGGGGACGTGGATCAGGTGTGGCAATTAGCAGCTCCCAGCATCAATTACGGATGTGGACGACTCCTCACCTGTGCACTTAAGCAAGGACTGCCCGCATCATGAATTCACCTGGGAACCTGCTCCGGCCACACTACCACACCCCCTCTCTAAGCCACGAGTGCGGTAACAATTTATTTAAAAAGTGGTCTTTTTGACTTGAGCTGTGGACCCGCTACGCCACACAGTTTAAAAAAAAATTGCTACTGCAGTCTAATTTTAAATTAAACGAAACGATTTTCAAAATATTATTTTTCTTTTATTAAATATATTTGTGAAAATCAAGAAGTACCTCAGAGTTTCCTGGAATCTCTATAGGATTGTGTATTACTCGTCCAAACATAACAAAATATGGGCTAATTTATGATGAATCCAAATTTTTTTTTTTTTAATTTTATTTATTAATTTTATTGTAATCATTCCATAAAAATAGACCAATTTATAACAAAAAAAGTTGAAGACAAATCAAACCCCACCCCTGAGAAGGAGAGCTTAGCCAAAGGAGAATTGCTTAGGACTTTTTAATAAGGCAACAATAAACAAAAGAAAGGTAGAAATATATATAGGTAAATAAAAAATGGAGAAGGGAATTAAATCCGGTAATAGTTATTTCTCTTATTCTAAAATAATATTGATTAGATCCTGCCAGGTTTTAAAAAAATTCTGTACAGATCCTCTAACTGAGAATTTGATTTTTTCCAATTTCAAATAATATAAAACATCGGTTTCCCACTGACATATCAGAGGAGAGTTAGGATTCTTCCAATTTAACAAAATAAGTCTGCGTGCCAAAAGTGTAGTGAATGCAATCACCATTTGCTTGTCCTTCTCCACTTCAAGTCCATCTGGAAGAACACCGAACACAGCTGCTAATGTGTTAGAAGGGATTGTGACCCCAAGGCTGTCTGAAAGGCACTTAAAAATTTTTGTCCAAAATGATGTTAATTTGGTGCAGGCCCAAAACATGTGACCCAGTGAGGCAGGAGCTTGGTTGCAGCGATCGCAGGTTGGATCTTGCCCTGGAAACATTTTGGACAGTTTTAAGCGAGACAAATGAGCTTGATATATCATTTTTAGTTGAATAATTCTATGCTTTGCGCATATGGAGCTTGAGTGAATTCTCTGCTTTGCTACCTTCCACTCCTTTTCTGATATATTGATTAAGAGATCTTCTTCCTAATGTCCTCTTGGGTCTTTGAAATGTAGGGACTCTAATAAGATTTTATATAATGCAGAAATGGTGTTTAATTCCTTGAAATTGAGCAGTATTTTTTCCAGAATGGTGGAGGGTACGAGGTGAGGAAAATCGGGCAGTTTCTGTTTAACAAAATTTCTAATTTGAAGATAGTGAAAGAAATGTGTAGCTGGGAGGTTGAATTTGGAACGTAATTGTTCAAAAGATGCAAATATGTTGTCTATATAAAGATCTCTGAGCATTTTAATCCCAAAACTTTTCCAGGTATTAAAAACTGGATATGTTTGCGAGGGTTGAAAGAGGTGGTTCTCTTGCAGAGGTGCCACGGATAAAAGATTTTCCATCTTAAAATGCTTTCTAAGTTGGTTCCATATTCTGAGTGAGTAAAGCACAATTGGGTTATTAGTATATTTGCGATAACTTGCATTTATTGGAGCGCAGAGCAGGGAGTATAAAGAAGTACTACAGGATTTTACTTCTATTGCGAACCAAGCCTGTGTATGTTCATTTTTTTGTGTGCAGGTTTTTATGGCTTGTATGTTTGCTGCCCAGTAATAAAACTGAAAATTAGGTAAAGCCATGCCACCTTCTGCCTGAGGTCTTTGTAGGGTCGCTCTTCGGATACGTGGGTGTTTTGAGTTCCAAATGAATGAGGTTATTGTTGAATCTAATTGCTTAAAAAATGATTTATTGATATATATTGGAATGTTTTGAAATAAAAAAAGAAGTTTAGGAAGGATATTCATCTTAACAACGTGAATTCTTCCAGCTAGAGTGAGATGAAGGGTTGACCATCTATGCAAGTCTTGCTTAATTTTTTCCATACAGACGGCAAAATTTTGTTGATAAAGAGCTTTATGTTTACTTGTGATATTTACCCCCTAGGTATTTAAACTGATCTGCTATGGTAAAAGGTAGGGTGTCCAATCTAATATTATATGCTTGGGAATTCACTGGAAAGAGTATACTTTTATTCAGATTAATTCTGAGACCAGATATCTTTTGAAATTCTGTGAATGCTGTTACAACTGCAGGCACAGTGTTTTCTGGGTCTGATATATATAAAACCATATCATCTGCATATAGAGAAATTTTCTGTTCCAGTCCTTCTCTGATAATCCCCTTTATCTGATAGGAATTTCGACAGTGAACCGCCAGTGGTTCAATGGCGATTGCAAACAGCAGTGGTGACAAGGGACATCCTTGTCTGGTACCACGTTCTAGCTTAAAGTAGTCTGAACAAATGTTGTTAATACAAACTGAAGCTTCTGGATAGGTACACAGTAGTTTGATCCATGCACAAATATTCGGGCCAAACCCAAATTTCTCCAATGCAGTGAAAAGGTAGTTCCATTCAATCATATCAAATGCTTTTTCTGCATCTAATGATAATAATATCTCTGGGGTGTTTGATTTTGCTGGTGAATATATAACATTAAACAAGCATCGGAGATTGGAAGATAAGTGTCGGCCTTTAATAAATCCAGTTTGATCCTGTGATATTACCGAGGGCAGCACTTTCTCCATCCTTCTAGCTAGATAAAAAATCCTTATTTTGTTTAGGAAAGACGGTGATTAATGCTTGACGAAATGTTTGAGGTAGTATTTGGTTGTCTCTAGCTTCTGTAAATGTTGCCAATAAGAGGGGAGCTAGCTGAGTGGAGAATTTCTTATAAAATTCTACGGGGTAACCATCAGGGCCCGCTGATTTCCCACTTTGAAGTGACTTTATAGTATCTAGTAATTCTGTTAGCGTCAGAGGTTTATCCAGTTCCTCAGCACTTAAAGCATCTATTTGTGGTGTCTGTAATGTATCCAGAAATGCATTAGATTGTGTGTTGTCTTCTTTGAACTCAGTAGAATATAAGGATTTATAATAATCTCTAAATGTGTGCATTATATTTTTATGGTCAATGATTTCTTCTCCATTCGTGTTGGTGATTACTGGTATTGCATTGCGAACTTCTTGTTTGTGAATTTGTTGAGCTAAAAGCTTATTAGCTTTCTCTCAGTGTTCATAGTAATGATGTCTTGACTTATAAATAAGTTGTTCAGTTTCTTTAGTTGTTAAGATGTTGAGTTCTGTATGCAGGGCCTGCCTTTTCCTGTGAAGAGCTTCATTTGGATGCCTGGCTTTTTCTTCATCTATTCTAGTAATTTCGCTTCTTAGCTCTGACACTTTCTTGGTTTCTAATTTATTTCTGTGGGAAAGATATGAAATAATCTGTCCTCTTAAGAAGGCCTTTAGAGTTTCCCAGAGTGTTCCTGCAGAAACCTCTGTGGGCGTGTTTGTCTCTAGGAAGAAGCTGATTTGTTTGGATATAAATTCTGTGCAGTTCTCGTCTGCTAATAGAAGAGGGTTAAGACGCAATCTACGAGGTGAGTGTGAGGGGCTTAATGATTTTAGCTCCAAGACTAGAGGGGCATGGTCGGAGATAACAATTGTGTCGTATTTGCACGATTTAATTGTAGGCAGGAAATTATTATCTATAAAACAATAATCAATTCTTGAGTAGCTATGATGCACTGGTGAGTAGAACGAATATGATCTTGAGTTTGGGTTAAGAAACCTCCAGGGGTCGGATAAGTTGTGGTCAGTTAAAAACTGTGTGTTTTTGCAATGTTAGATGTTGTCCCCCCTGTCACAGGAGTCCTATCTAAGAGTGGATTTAAAACAAAATTAAAGTCCCCAGCCATTATAATTTTATGAGTGTTTACTTTGGGAATGGATGCAAATAGATTTTGCATGAATTCCTTATCATCGACATTGGGTGCATAAACATTTATCAAAATCATTTTACTGTTAAATAAGTTGCCCATGACCTTCACATATCTCCCTTCAGGGTCCGATGCTACATCTGATGCTACAAATGGAACTGTTCTGTGTATGAGAATTCCCACCACTCTAGTTTTCTTTATAAAGCTAGAATGGAACATTTGGCCAGTCCAGTCTTTTTGTAGTCTGAACTGATCCTTGGTTAGTAAGTGGGTCTCCTGTAAAAATACTATTTTAGCGTTTAAGCCTGTTAGGTGAGAGCATATTTTCTTTCTCTTTAATTCGTGATTCAGGCCTTTAACATTCCAGCTCACAAAGTTAACTGTCCCATCATGGAAACATTGATTCTGAGTTTTTAATATCATTTTATAGTCTTAACTGGTAGTAAGGCAGTTTTAATCTTAATTTCAAAATTCCCCATGAGTTATTGTATTTTAGCCTATTGTTGCA
Organism: Erpetoichthys calabaricus; assembly: GCF_900747795.2. Classification (NCBI taxonomy): domain Eukaryota; kingdom Metazoa; phylum Chordata; class Cladistia; order Polypteriformes; family Polypteridae; genus Erpetoichthys; species Erpetoichthys calabaricus. Next base: position 202,837,216 of record NC_041397.2, read on the forward strand.
TTGATATTTATAGTTATAAGGATTAGAAGAATAGATTAGATATAGCCTGCTCTCCTTCTCTCCACCCTTTATCCCCCCACCCCCCCATTTTGCCTCCCCACATGAGGCTTGATCCCACTTTGCGATGTCCTGGTCCTCTGACATACAAAGAGACAGAGCACGTTCAAAACAAAACAAACCCCACCCCGCAGCGGCGTTTAAGAATTAAAAAAAAGAGATATCTATTGCAGCTGAATTCTAAATACTATCTGCCGAAAATATAATCATTAACAGTATTTAAGCTTAAAATAATCTTCAGCAATTTTAAGATATTAAGATAATAAAAGAATGAACCCTGGGAATAATTTTAAAAAGTAGTCTAGGATAAACATTGTAAATCCTAATGTAATAGTATAATGTAATAGTATAAATGTAATAGTAACAGTAATAGTAATGTGATAGTAGAAATAGCAATAAACCAAGAGTATGATGTTAAACAGTCTACTTTAAGGTAGTAAAAAAAAAAACCCCTACTTTAATTACTTCCACACTCACGTCTATAACTGTAATTAAGACATAAACATATAATGTCCAAGTAAAGAAAAGGATGTATAATTATAATACCAGTCTCTTTAAAACTGGATCCGACAGCAGATGATAGGTCCTTCCCATGCCTTGACAGAATACGGCTCCTTATTAACTTTCAAAAGAGTGTCGGAAACAGCTTCTTTAGTTCCTTTTCAGCTTCCTCCTTGCTTGAAAATACATAATATTGGTCTTGAACTTCCACTTTCAGTTTGGCGGGATACAAGAGGTTGTATCTGATATCGGCTTTCTGTAGCAACTTTTTAATGTTAAAGTAGGCTGCGCGTTTTGAAGCTGTTAATGGTGAGAAGTCGGGGAAAATACGAATAAGATTATTTTCAAATATAATCTCTTGCTTGTGTCTGAGAAGTGCCATCACATCAACCTTACATCGTAATCGCTCGAAGCAGACAATAAAAGACCTAGGTTTAAAGGTGCTTGATCTGTATATGCAATAAGCAGCTGCTATCTCAATGTCGAGTTTAAAATCATCTCCATTATTTTAGAGAGTAATTCTACTGCAAATTTCACTGGGCTTGAGCTTACTCGTTTCTCAGGTATACCCTCAATTCTTACATTATTTCTTCTGCACCCATCTTCCAGGGCCGCAAGTCTGTCTCCGAGTTTTTTGCATTCGGAATTCGCAGCTGTAGCTTTTTCATCGGCGTTAGATGCCAATTGTTCCGCTGTTTCAACTCGAGCCGTGAATGCCTGCTTAACGTCATCCAGCTGATCTGTAACGTCATTAATCTGGATGGCAAGCATTTTCAGTTTGGATCTATTTTCTTCAATGTGTTCCTCTAATTTCTCCAACATGACTTTAAAGTTCACGTCAAAACTTTTAAATAGACGCATTTCCCGGTCTTTATTATCCTTCTTAAGCTCGTTCTTAAGCTCAATGTTCGCTTTCTTAAGCTCATTCTTCTTATCCTTCTTAAGCTCATTTATGGCCGTAGCCATGGCAGTGGCCAGTGTAGCGATCATCTCTTTCAGTTCGGACAGTTTGTTTCGGAATTTGTGCTCCGCGAGTGGAAATGCAGCTCCTGTTACAGCAGGTGCTGTGGGCTCGCGATGAGTAGATGAGAGCACATCCTGCAGGGCCTTTTCTAGTCTTGAATGATCCTCAGAAATCGGCGATCCATCGCAACCTGTATCGTTTGCACCTTCGCTCCCATTTTCACTCTCGACTGGAGACGATACAATGGAGCGGTGTCCCAGGAAATCTGCGCATTCGTCTGCCTGTTCCAGGTCAGTCTCCGAGAGGCCATACCTTGCACTCGGGCCGGATGTCTGTCCAGACTTTGAAGCAGCTTTAAGTTTCTTTTCCGGTTCTTTCTGACTTTTCTTCTTGTTACACATGCTTGTATATTGTAGTGGAAGTTCCTTGGTCAGATTAAATACAGGATACCTCTAAATAATATGAAATACATGGGAAAATAAAGCCGCTGCTAGCGGAGCTCTGCCTCAGACGTCCATCTCCTATAACAGACGAGACCACGATGAATCCAAATATTGATCCCAGTCTTTAACCTTGTTGTTCACAAGCATTGTAAAGGCACGGTTAGGGGCATATTTATATAATAAATATTTCAGTTCTATATGCATGTGACGGTGTTGGGTTCAGAGCTCCCGGAAGGTGTTGGGAGCATGGAGAGAACCCACATTGTCACATTTTGCTGGCAGTGGTGAGATAAGCTGGTAGTGGGGACCGAAGGGCAGAATAGACAATGAGCCAGAGGGATTGATACCAAATTTAACAAAGAACCCACGGACCCAAGCCAGAGGCCTTCCTGCAGTGTGCAATTAAGGCGCTGGGCCCACGGAGGCGTGCGGGGGTGTATTTATACGGGTCGACACTGGGGAAGTGGAGATGTAGAACGGGTGAGATAGATGGATCGGAGACAAAGAGCGAAGGAGGTTAGAAGACGTGAAGAGCCGTCTTAGGAGCTACGATCTGGCCACCTGTAAGGAGGAGACAGCACGAGCTGGGGCACTGTGTAGGAGTGTTAGGTTGTGGCGCTCTAGGGGCTAGTTCACCCCACTGAATGTTCGAGGAGTGGGGTGAGCAGGGAAGCTGTCCTCCTGAGGGATCTGAGGAGCAACTGCGGGAGCGCAAAAGATGAAGGGAGGAGAGCCGAACTAAGACGGTCTGGCAGTGACGTCCGTAAGGAGGCCAAGACGGAGGTTGGCAGAAGGAGCTCGTGGCTGTGGGGTCTCCGCCGGCTGATGCAGCAATGGGTGAGCTGGGGAGAAAGAGAGACGGAAGTTGGCCGGACAGTAAAGAGAGAGAGATTGCATTGTAACTGTTGCATTTTTACCTCTGATTTTAAAGGATTTATTTATTGATGGTTTTTATCCTCACTGGACACTTGTTTTATGATGGATTTATTTATTGACACCTGATGCACTGCACTTTTTGTTGTTTTAATAAAAGCACTTATGCACTTTTTGTGAAATATCCCCTGGCTTCTTGTGAGATTTGTCCTCATTTGTCAGCTTATCTCGGTGACATTACTGATGGTGTTGGGTTTAGGGCTCCCGGATGGACGATGGGAGCATGGAGAGAACCCACATCGTCACATATACAGTGCATCTGGAAAGTATTAACAGCGCACAGCCTTATTCCAAAATGGATTAAATTCATTTTTTTCCTCAGAATTCTACACACAACACCCCATAATGACAACGTGAAAAACGTTTACTTGAGGTTTTTGCAAATTTATTAAAAATAAAAAAATTGAGAAAGCACATGTACATAAGTATTCACAGCCTTTGCCATGAAGCTCAAAATTGAGCTCAGGTACATCCTGTTTCCCCTGATCATCCCTGAGATGTTTCTGCAGCTTAATTGGAGTCAACCTGTGGTAAATTCAGTTGATTGGACATGATTTGGAAAGGCACACACCTGTCTATATAAGGTCCCACAGTTGACAGTTCATGTCAGAGCACAAACCAAGCATGAAGTCAAAGGAATTGTCTGTAGACCTCCAAGACAGGATTGTCTCGAGGCACAAATCTGGGGAAGGTTACAGAAAAATTTCTGCTGCTTTGAAGGTCCCAATGAGCACAGTGGCCTCCATCATCCATAAGTGGAAGAAGTTCGAAACCACCAGGACTCTTCCTAGAGCTGGCTGGCCATCTAAACTGAGCGTTCGGGGGAGAAGGGCCTTGGTCAGGGTGGTGACCAAGAACCCGATGGTCACTCTGTCAGAGCTCCAGAGGTCCTCTGTGGAGATAGGAGAACCTTCCAGAAGGACAACCATCTTTGCAGCAATCCACCAATCCGGCCTGTACAAGGGGGCTCCGCCCCCTGCTCACTTCACTCGCCTACCCCTGGCGTTTTGAACCCGTGCCCGCTGGGCAGCCACGTGTGAGGATGACGCATGTTTAATACGGAGCGTTCGCCCGTGTCACTCTGGGGCCCCTCACTGTTAATACGGAGCTCCTTCCGTACTATTATGCGGTGCATTGTGGACCACTGCGGACCCCGTAGTGTTTCCCGTTTCAGTTTGTATCTCGGTCAGTCGAGCTTTTGTTTTTGAAGCTTTTGAATTCCGGTCTTCATTATCTGTAACCTGCTGTCCATGTGTTTGGCCCCCTCGTTTAACCTGTTTATGACGTTTTAGTTTGCTTTCTACTCTGTCTTTCATTTCTGATCTCGCTTTATTCTGCTTTTGTTTCAATGACACCTGGTGCATGGTGAATATATTTTTCCTTTTTCGAGTAATAATTTTCATTTGTTTGCGATACTGTGATGTTTACCGTACTGTTAATAATGCATCACTGTAATGTGATTCACCTATGCTGTATATTTTGGACGTGTGAGGATGATGTGTCGCCCGTGTCACTCTGGGTCTCCCCACTGTTACTACGAAGCTCTTTCCAAACTATCATATGGTGCATTGTGGAGCACTGCGGAGTCTGTAGTGTTTCCCGTTTCACTTCGTATCTCGTTTAGTCGAGCTCTTTCTTTTTGGAGCAGTGCCTGCTGGTCTGCGGCATTTCAGACGCACGTTGTAGGCTCCTGCGTTCATTAATTATATCTAGGCAGGCGCGTGTTTGTATCTCGGTCACTCGAGCTGTGTCGTGTTGAATCCGTGCCTGCTTTGCCTACGCAGTTTGAGACGTGCGTTGTAGGCGTCCACGTTCATTAGATCTGTCCACGCGGGCTCGGTGTCAGGGGCGGGGCATTGACTCCACTTGTTTTACTATGTCTCCTCCTGCGCCTTTACCATGCATTAGTGCCACTCACAATATGGCGGCGACGCTTCCGCCTTCCGTATCATGTTGGTTTTTACCATGGTGTGTGGTGTGGACGTTTAACTGTCGTTGTTTCTGCCTTTATATTCTGTATCTCGGTGTGCATGTGTTTCGTGCCTAGGTTTTTTTGAAGCTGTTGCATTCCAGTTTTCATCATCTGTAACCCGCTCTCCATGTGTTCGTCCCCATTCTTTAATCCCTTTATAAAGTTTTACTTTGTTTCCTACTCTGTGCTTTATTTCTGACCTCGCTTTACCCTGCTTGCGGCATGTCAGACGGTTCGTAGTCTCTCTCGTTTTACTCTGGTGAAGGGGGCTTTGTTCTGTAACCTGCTCTCCATGTGTTTGTCCCTGTTCTTTAACATCTTTATGATGTTTTACTTTGTTTCCTACTCTGACGGTTCGTAGTCTCTCCCGTTTTGCTGTGGTACGGGGGGGGGGGGGGGGGCTTTGTGTGGCACCTGCGCACTATGTCTTTTGCGTCCACGGGCAGGTCCCTGCGTCCATATCCGGTTTACCATTCTCGTTTAGTAATATGGATGGTTGAGTGGTCAGACGGAAGCCACTCCTTAGTAAAAGGCACATGGCAGCCCACCTGGAGTTTGCCAAAAGGCACCTGAAGGACTCTCAGACCATGAGAAAGAAAATTCTCTGGTCTGATGAGACAAAGATTGAACTCTTTGGTGTGAATGCCAGGCGTCACGTTTGGAGGAAACCAGGCACCGCTCATCACCAGGCCAATACCATCCCTACAGTGAAGCAGGGTGGTGGCAGCATCATGCTGTGGGGATGTTTTTCAGTGGCAGGGACTGGGAGACTAGTCAGGATAAAGGGAAAGATGACTGCAGCAATGTACAGAGACATCCTGGATGAAAACCTGCTCCAGAGCGCTCTTGACCTCAGACTGGGGCGACGGTTCATCTTTCAGCAGGACAACGACCCTAAGCACACAGCCAAGATATCAAAGGAGTGGCTTCAGGACAACTCTGTGAATGTCCTTGAGTGGCCCAGCCAGAGCCAGGACTTGAATCCGATTGAACATCTCTGGAGAGATCTTAAAATGGATGCGCACTGACGCTTCCCATTCAACTTGATGGAGCTTGAGAGGTGCTGCAAAGAAGATTGGGCGAAACTGGCCAAGGAAAGGTGTGCCAAGCTTGTGGTATCATATTCAAAAAGACTTGAGGCAGTAATTGCTGCCAAAGGTGCATCGACAAAGTATTGAGCAAAGGCTGTGAATACTTATGTACATGTGATTTCTCAGTTTTTTATTTTTAATAAATTTGCAAAAACCTCAAGTAAACTTTCTTCATGTTGTCATTATGGGGTGTTGTGTGTAGAATTATGAGGAAAAAAATGAATTTAATCCATTTTGGAATAAGGCTGTAACATAACAAAATGTGGAAAAAGTGATGCGCTGTGAATACTTTCCGGATGCACTGTATCTGTGGCTGTCATTTTCTTTGTGATAAAGCAGGTGGCTATTTTTTTTTTAAATCTTTAAACTTTAAATGACTTTTTTATTTTTTAAATTTAAAATCTTGTAACACTTATTATGTTCTTTGATGACTACACACACTATGAAAAGGCTGAAAAAAATTATTAGAGGAATTTTTTTTTTAAATAAATGAGAAACAACTATAAAGACATGTTGCAATTATGCCAACAACAAGCCATCCAGCCCAACATGGCTTATCAATCTCTATTTACCTAAATCTCACAAAAAAATCAAGTAGACTTTTGATTTATATTCTACTCACTTCAAAAGCAATCAACTACTTTTTAATACATTTTTACCAAGTCCGCAATTTCACTATGACTTAAAAGTTTGTATTGCTACATGGTATTAGAAATAGTTGAAGCCCAAGATAACATGCAATGAAACCACAATTATGCTGAACACTGAAAACATATTTTAAACTTTTCATCTACCTTAGAAAACCTTCAAAATCAGCTCTGCTGTGGCTGATTGTTTGTTGTCTTCAATATGAAGTAAAAATATTTTATTTGTCAATTTAAAGTATTGTAATTGTGCCTCCATGAAAACATATATATGCTCATTTCAAACTCAGGAATGAAATAAAGGGCAGTTATTTGATGAGTCTTCACATTGTTAAATTTCATGTGAAACTAACCAACTGTAAACATCCCATGCTGCATTGGCATGTTGTAGTTCTTCTAAATAAGAAAACAGTCTGTTCTAGCATATAATAATCTACAATTCAGCAATACTGAACTGGACTATATTATTTGATCTATGTTTGTTTTATATTTATCTATGGATAGCTGGATTCATCCTCTACAAGGGGCCGTTTGTGAGGTAGTGATGAGTGATAGGGTGTAGAAAGGGGCATATTTATTCCTAAGAACTGGCTAATAATTCATTGATCTGTACAGAAATTAAGGCCACAAAATCTTTTAGTTTAGCATGTCACGCACGTGCACATGGAAGGCAGCTAAAGGGCTTGAATAAGGGCAATTCCGAATCAGACCAGGATGTGGCAGAGTGCACTGACTCTTTTTCTCCCTTTTCTGCAGACCATTCATGGGAGATTCCACCTGGTCCTCTTGACGTCACTTCCGGGTCCGAGCCTTCGGAAGAAGACCTTGCCAGCTCTGGCCCCTGTGATGTCATGTCCGGGCTCGAGCCTATGGTTGAAGACACTTGTGAGCCCAACCCCTTTGACCTCACTTCTTGTCTTCCCCTTTAAAAGCCTCCACCTTTTCACTATTTCCTCAGTTCTGTTTTGGACTTGGTTTTGTGCACATCAGTCCTGTGGGATACCAAATTTATGAGTGGCTGCTCCAAACCTTGTTATGACTCAGAGTGGAGTTTCTGACAATCATTAATACTTGATATATTATTTCAGTTTTATGTTGATTGAAATGCAGATCAAAAGTGTTTCCAGTTATTGCTATAGACCTACAAAGAAACATTGTTTGAGTGGAAGATAAAATATTACTTAAAAATAACTAGTTCTTTTGTCCATTACCACATTCACAATTTTTTTGCCTTAATCAATACAAATTCATTTCTGGCAATAAAAAATGTTCATGATACATTCAGCAGCAGATTTGGTTTCAATTGGATGCCTTTAACCCACTTAGTGTAATAATCAATTATTATAGAACTGTACAGTAATTCCTCCTCCATCGCAGGGGTTGCGTTCCAGAGCCACCCGCGAAATAAGAAAATCCGCGAAGTAGAAACCATATGTTTATATGGTTATTTTTATATTGTCATGCTTGGGTCACAGATTTGCGCAGAAACACAGGAGGTTGTAGAGAGACAGGAACGTTATTCAAACACTGCAAACAAACATTTGTCTCTTTTTCAAAAGTTTAAACTGTGCTCCATGACAAGACAGAGATGACAGTTCCGTCTCACAATTAAAAGAATGCAAACATATCTTCCTCTTCAAAGGTGTGTGTGTCAGGAGCAGATGTCAGAGAGATAGCCCTATTGATTTGCTTGCTCTTCTCTGTTTGGCTTTTAAGTATGCGAAGCACCGCGGCACAAAGCTGTTGAAGGCGGCAGCTCACACCCCCTCCATCAGGAGCAGAGAGAGAGAGAGAGAGAGATAGAGAAAGACAGAGAACAAACAGTCAAAAATCAATACGTGCCCTTTGAGCTTTTAAGTATGAGAAGCACCGTGCAGCTTGTCGTTTCAGGAAGCAGCTGCACAAAAGATAGCAACGTGACGATAATCTTTCAGCATTTTTAGACGAGCGTCCCTATCGTCTAGGTGTGCGAACAGCCCCCCTGCTCAATCCCCCTACGTCAGGATCAGAGACAGTCAGTGCAAGAGAGAGAGAGAGAAAATAAGTTGGGTAGCTTCTCAGCCATCTGCCAATAGTGTCCCTTGTATGAAATCAACTGGGCAAACAAACTGAGGAAGCATGTACCAGAAATTAAAAGACCCATTGTCCGCAGAAATCCGCGAACCAGCAAAAAATCCGCGATATATATTTAAATATGCTTACATATAAAATCCGCGATGGAGTGAAGCCGCGAAAGGCGAAGCGCGATATAGCGAGGGATCACTGTATTTGTGGCCTCTTTTGGTTTTGGAAAGTTTCCCAATGAGATCCATATCAGTGAGGTCTCATAGTTCTTTCATCTGATTCATGAAAGCAAACTTTAATATGCAGTATATAAAATAAGGAAATAATCAGATCCATCATGAATAAATATATATATCTTAACATTCTACTAAACACAAAGACCATTTATTGACACCTAATGTCAAGCTTGAACTTAAATCTCATATTGTGAAATGTTTCATGATTCACAAAGTCATAATACAACAAAATCAATAACTTGATGAAAAAATTCTTTCTAATGCTATTGTATTCGGCCTGGCGCCCTAAATATTCAACTAATTCATGCATAAAAAGCAAATTTATAGGATAATTGATTAAACAAAACAACTAGAAGTTTACATTGCGGCCTAAGAACAATATGCTTAAAACGTTTACTGTAATTACAGCATGTATAGCAAAATTTAAATAAAATTGTAATACACAAGCATTCAGTTAATCTCACAATCAGAAATTATTACTATTGTAGAACAATATACAAGTGTGTTCTTTGAATATAATGGGCTTCTTTGTGTGGGCATTTCAGTACCTTAAATAAAAAGATACGTTTTCTTTTTTCTTCCTGAAAGGATAGTAATCACCCACTTATTTTCTTATATTATTCAGCCACCATAAAAACACTCACATCGTTCTAGGGTGGTGCTGAGGTGTCACCAGTTGCAAGGCTGCACTCGGGTATCAGTCTGGATGGTTCGTCGTGTGATGGGTGCGGCAACGCGTTGTTATATCAGCGCATGCTCCAACTGAACATTCCTGACTAGTAATATTGATTGTATTAGTTATCCCACACTGAGCTCTATTAGGCTTGTATAGAACTGCTGAAATACTCGTCAGCTTCGCTCAGTCGCTCAGTCACTCCACAAGTTTAACAGATGTTCCGCTTACTCTTCTCAAATGATTGAGATGTTCACCTTAAAAAACAACATAAGATACGTGAGAGGATTATAGAAGTATTTATAGCTTCGTATTCATACATTTACGACTGGTATACATGGTGAAGGTAATAGACTACAGAAATAAGTGTATTTTATCGCACGTAACTTGGCATTATTTATCTAAAAACATAAAAAATACACAAGCTAATAAACTGACATCTTATAAAATCAGTTTTTAATGATACTAAAATTATCTTTAAAATCATATCTGCATTCTTGATTTTTTTCCAACGCGTTATTTTTAGCATTTGAAAAATCACAGTGAAGTTTCACCGTAAAAAGAATTTGGTTTGCTAAATTTGTTCAAGTCGTATCAGAGAAATGTCTAAAAGAAAGAAATTCGAATACTGAATGAAATATAAAATATTACCAACTCCTTTTTGCGTTAAATATAATTTAAAAAATCATCATTCAGAATGCTATACTTGTACAAATTCATACCCCGTCCAAAAATCGAGTAATTGTGTGAACTCGCACGCACGCGAGCAAAACGCGTTATCAATTGTGTTTTTGCAACACTATGTTGCACTCCCATCTGTAAGCGCTAAACCCAAAATCATTTTTGAATAGCCCGTAAGCATATTTGCGGTGGTTAAAAATTATATTATAAATCATACTTGCTAATGTTAATATGCGCACGTTGTTTTTCAGTAGTTACATTTAGAAATAAACATACTGATGTGCCTGAACGGAAGCGATGCTAAAATAAAAATAGCTGAAAAAATGTAAATTATTGTTTTCTGTATTTTAAAGGATGAATAAACGCGTTAAGTGTGTTATATTTTGTATTATCCAGTATGGCGCAAGAAAATCATGGACTAATATAAATAGAAAAATAAAAAGATTATTGATGTAAAAATGTCGTGAGCTTTAATCCCAGACAGCTAGCTCTCTGACTCGTTTTAGCCTCCTCCGCTGACCACCGATGCTTGAAGTAAAACACCCCCAGTAGCCACCAGTCCACCTCACACCACCCCCAAGTATTCAAGCCGCTGGATATCCTGCACCTGCGGTGGGTTGGTATCCTGCCCGGGATTGGGTCCTGCCTTGTGCCCTGTGTTGGCTAGGATTGGCTCCAGCAGACCCCCGTGACCCTGTGTTCGGATTCAGCGGGTTGGAAAATGAATGGATGGATGGATGGATATCCTGCACGTTCTTGGGATATGGGAGATAAGCGGAAATCGATCAATACAGTTTATTAATACAATAAGACAAGCTTATGCGTAAAGCATTTTAAAGTGTGAAATGTAAACATTGAAAGAGTAAGAAATAAGATAAAGAAGCAAATAACCCCGTCAATCTATTTTACTGAGAAAAACCGCTGCGGCGCAAAGGATTCTGGTGGGAGTAGTTTATAGAGAACAGACACAAAATCTCACAAAACTAAAGATGTGAATAATGTATTCAGCCACACAAGCGACAGTACATTAAGGCACCCTCTCAGTGCGCCTCTTCTCTGATAAATACAAGGCACACTGGAGCTTGAAGGACCTCAACGGAAGTACCACCAATCACCACGGAGACCGCTAATAACAAAGGTAAAAGTCTGTTTAGACGTTTGTGGCCGTAGAATGAAATTCGAATAGTGAAACTCAACGTCTTGTTTTACTGGCAGCGAACTGTGAAATCTTAATCGGTGCGTATTAGCATTTTGTTTATCGCTAATTATGTGAATTCTGTTTGCGTGCCCTGCGACAGAGTTGGCAGCCTGGCAAGTTTCGTTCTTGCCGTGCAACATATTTAGAAAAAAACAGTCACATTTCTGTAGTCCGTAAAACTTTTCCAAATGACTAGAATGGAACTAAATGGTAGTTCACATTAACGAGTACACATAATTAAATGTGTAGATCAGTCTATAGAACTATTCCCTAAAAATTTGTAGACCTAGTAGAATTTTTTTCATAAGTGGAATTTATGCTCAGTAAAACTCAAATTCTCCTGAACGGATTCGGAATCAATATTTTTGTAGCATGCAAGAACTGTAATCACATCTTGATGTCTTCATGATTGCTTTATTTGTTTCATGCTACGAAAACTTGGAGGGACACACATTCTCTCTCAAACACACACGCACATATACACAAAGACGGGCATAGCATTCGGAACGATAAACGGATCTTGAAATGTGCTTTGATGTCTCAGTATACATGTAGATGTACCTTATATCGGACACTCTCACTCTTGAAATGGATGTCTTGTTGACGTTGGTGTTGAGCGCTGGACTTAATTTCATTCAATTTAAACGTAAATCTTTAGAATATAATGTTAATTACATGTTTCAAGGAAATGTGCTTTGCTTATAATTATAATGTGATTTATAAACACAATTGAATAAAAAGACAAATTTGTTGAAAACGTCAAGTCAGACGTTTGGTTGTACTGCAACACCTTATTTATTATAAAAGAGAAAGTAAGAAAGAAATAATAAAGTGTGCACGTGGTGTAACATTCAGGAGCGTTCAGAGATTTGGTTAGCTGGTTTGAAAGTTGGAGCGTTTTTCAATTTTCTAGTCACTTCAGCAAAGAGTTTTTTGTTTTATTTTTTCCACAGTTTTGTTTATTGCATATATTTGTAACAGTTATAACAGAACGTAATTACATGTACTAGAAGTATACATAAAATGTTTTTAATACCATTTTACAATTTTATGAAGCTGAAATTTCATAAATGGAAGATTTCAACTGAAGTTTTGAAAAAAATCATGTGCTATTGTTAGTTGTTGGATGTGGAGGATCTATGGCCAATTGTAGTTCAAATTTCTTAAACATAAATCTTTTAATAGAAGTACCCGACGGAGATTTAAAATCTATGAAGAAGTTTCAAGTTAAAGTTGTTGGCTGACTGCATACATGGTAGACTGCAGATCAATGTAGTGCTTTCACCGTAAGTTACAGTGTTGGGGAAATACTGAATCATTATAATCTTTAGACAATGTAGTTTGGAGGTTTTTTTTGTGTACCGGAAGTAATGAGTTCAGTTTTAGTCACTGTAGTGTAAAATGTTACTGAGCCAGGTTTTATGCATATCAAGATGAGTTAAGTTGCTTTTATTTTTTTCTTTACTTTTATGGACATTAACATCATGTCACATCGATTACAAGAAGCACCAACTGAGGTTCGCATAAGATGCTGCATAGCCGTGCAGGGTGGGGTGAAGGAGGAGGAAGACAGGCTTTTAGTATGTAATGAGTCCCCTCTGCATCCTGGCATAGTATGGGACTGTACTTACCTTGTATGGCGATGAATATATAAACATTATTATTACTATGCTATTGAATAAAAATTCAGACATGAGCATCAGTAGGAACCAATTTACCTGAACTATTCTATAACATTTCAGAAATTATTTATCACCCTGATGCTGATCTTTCTGATGAACAAATAGGTCATTATGATAGCAATTGACAAGAAGAATTCATAATTAATTGCAGAATTATAGTCTTTGACGGTTTCTCAAGAGTGCCTCTTTCTTTTGCACGATTTGGCTCTAAAATTATAACAGGCTTAAGTTCAGTATTTTTTCATCCGGCCGTTTTAGCTCTAGATCATCCTCAAGAAACTGTGACACACACCCATCATCAAGATATCAGTGTTTTCGGTATCAGGAGACCCTAAAACGTTGAGATCCTTCAATAACCGCAGATTGAAATTTTTGACCAATCTAAAACTTTCGCTCCTCTTCCATAGATGATAGATTATGGTGGGGGAGGGCGCAAATCAATAAAGAATATCACTATTAGCAAAGTGAATACATAAATACACATCTAATGTCCTTTCCTTATATGGTAATAGTCAGTCATCCAACCCTGCCCACAATCTAACCCTGCCCCATTCTGTGTACTGCAGCAAGGTGCACTTGCTTCAGTGCATGCAACTGCCAGTGATTCACAGTTTTGCTGTCAGGATTGGCTGTCGAGCAAGTAAACAAATATATATAATGAATGTATTGTACAAGTTGAAGTAACTGCTCTCAAGGTAAAATTGAAACAGTAAACAAATTTGTAGTTGAAGCCGCACAGAATGTTTCAATGTTTTAACACAGACAAATGTGTAAATTTGTCAGCACTTCTCAAACGGAGATTTTGAAAATGAGTGTGCTGTATTAAAGATGACTCAATGAAAATGGAACTGTCCTGACACATTTCCTCAAAGAATAAGTTGGAACTTTCATTAAAAACAGTCCCTGAGAGATACTTTGATTCATGCGGATAGACAGACAAGCAAGAGATTTTTGTTAATTTAAATCACACAAAGGAAACTTACAGAAACATAAAAGTTATTATTTATGGCAATCATTATGGCACCATTTAGATCGAGCATCTTTCTAAGTCATTTTAGAAGCTCAAATATATTCTCCTCATATATGTATATATTTGACTGTTCTGCAGTTGCTCACTTTGAATCTAGTTAATGTTATTTTAAGTTACCTGAATACCTTTTCTTGATGCTGTCCCTTTTTCAAGCCCTCTCAACCCACCACATTTAGACCCATGGCTTTGGAGGCCTGGTAGTTTCCGCTTGTTACATGACCAGGTTACACTACTAATTCTTCCTACCTTTACAAACTAGCAATTTTAGAATACCATCCATAGTCTGCTAATGAATAGAAGTATGTTTGTTTTGTGTTGCCACTAAGATATATAAATAAAAGATACCTTATTTTGCTTGAGTCTGCATTGCAATGAACAATTACAGCATAGTGAGACATTCATATATATTTGCTGAAAATCAGTCTCATACTTAAAAAGCAGAGTTTATCATCTAACTTTGGTGTTTATCTATTTTAAGTACTGTACTATTGTTCTATTTCAGTATGTATGTATATTTTTTGTCTTTCTAGTGACACAAATCCCTAAGAGGATCCAGGAAATGTAGGAATCAAACACTTTAAAGATGTCTACAGGCAAGTGTAACGATGGACTGGTAACTGATCCAGAGATTGTTTCTGCAAACAGTATAGGTGCTGGCTCCATGCAACCCTGAACAGGATTAAATGGGTTTAATAATAGAAGGATGAATGAAAAGTTTTTTTTTCTGATCTTGGACATGCTAAAATATTAAATAATTTATGCACCAAGAGAAAGTGTGCATTCCCCACCAATAATATGACATTATCACAAGCAAAATTTTATGGGATTTTATTTTTGAGAAAGAAACAGGAATTGGTATTGAACAGATGAATAGATAGATAGATAGATAGATAGATAGATAGATAGATAGATAGATAGATAGATAGATAGATAGATAGATAGATAGATAGATAGATACTTTATTAATCCCAAGGGGAAATTCACATACTCCAGCAGCAGCATACTGATACAAAAAAAAAAAAGAACAGCAGTTCTAGTTGAATATGCTGTATTTCCGATACATCCTTTGGTATATATAATTCTTAAAGAAAGAGACCTCATGTTGGAACGCTATAATTTATGTAATTAAAAGGAAGTATCTTTCCAAATAATAAAAGCATGGTATTTCTTGCTAGCAATTACATCGGATCAAGATAAAAGAAGATCATTTCACGATTGGAAATTCATTTATTATGACCACTTTAAAGTATGAAAAATTGAGTTTGTTCATCACAGTGGTTAGCATTATTGCCTCAAAACTTCAGGGACCTGGGTTTCTGTGGTCACTGCCTTTGGAAAGTTGGTACATTATACAACCAGGGCTGTGGAGTTGGTAGATAAATCCTTCGACTCCAACTCCTGAGTTTCTGGTACTTCTGATTCCAACTCCGACTTCCCGACTCCAACTCCTCTGTATTTAATATGCTAATGTATTTTCCATGTTGATTAAAGGAAGGCAACATACATGTCATTTAACCACAGAACTACTGGCTAGGAAGCTGACTCTCTACCATATTGGCCAGTTTAAACAAAAGACAAGAACCCCTGAACACACATCAGGCCATAGCACACATCTATACCTACATCATTACACTTGTTTACACTTAAATGAACTTGTTAAACACATTATATCTGAAATAAAATTAAAACACTTTTTGTAATGTACCATAATCCAGATTACAATATGTGAATGTCAAGTTGTATAATAGCTTAGATGAACTTCACACTAGTAGTAACACAACTATGCACTGGGATTTATTCTTACATCAGATAAGTACTTAATTATGACTATTGTTTGTGAAATGGGACACTTGAACTTGCTGTATTTTTTTTTTCATTACAATTTAAATTTATTAGGAGTCGGAGTCAGTACATTTTTGCCAACTCCGACCCCGACTCCAGGTACCCAAAATTGACTCCGACTCCTCGACTCCAACTACACAGCCCTGTATACGCCATTCTTTGTGGATTTTCTTTAGGTACTTCAGGGTACTTTCATATGACATGTTTGACCCTCCAGTTTTAGGAAATATGAATGCACCGTCAGTTATATATCTTTAGAAGTTTTAAATGAATATTTACAAAATGCTATTCATTTACAGGATTATTTTCGTTAGTTTTAGGTACATCCTTTACAGGCACTAACATTTAAAAGGCTTAGAACTTTCATATAAGTTTTTGGTGTTTTTGTGTGTGTGTTTTTTTAGCCAAGAATTCAGATGTTGTTTTTGATAGCTGGACATTGCTGATGAAAATGTGACTCTAAACATGGCCTTTTGTTTTCTTAGGTCGAAAAAAGGTGCCCACTGTGAGAGTTAAACAGTGGAACAAATCTAGTACAAAACATCCAGCTTGTAGTTTCAGACGTTCAAATCCACTTTGTCATAAGGCTGAAAGTGGTCCAACCCAGCGTATTATGTCAGCGTGCCTTCACCAGATCAAGGAACTGAGCAACAAAATATGTGATCTACGCCAGACATTGAATGTCGCCAGCTCAGAAAATAATCTCCTAAAGCGCCTGCATGGCCGTCACACTCAAGCCCTCCGTAAATTTGAAGATAGCAAAAGTTGCCTGTCTCAGCTCATCCTTAAGCAGAACTCTGAAGTGAAAAACCTAAAGGATCTGCTTTCCAGATCACAGGCACACAACCGAGTCATTTCCCAAAAGCTGAAAGCCACCGAAGCTGAGCTGATGGACATAAGGGACTCTCTTCGGGGGCTGCAAAAGTTGTCTGATGATAGGAAGCTAGGAGGAAGGGAACAACTTCTACACAAGTTAGTAATTATTACAGGGAAGGCGGACATGAAGGAGAAGAACATCAAGGTAATATGGCAATGTGGCCTACCTGTTTTGTTCAAATAGCAAAATATTCACAGACAAACACATTCACTTTATTTCATGTGCATCTAATGAATACCGTTTCAACTTACTTTACACTATGCCTTTACTTTGTACAGCAAATTAACAGAAATGCTCAGGATCACATATGAAGACTAGTGGTAGTGGTTAAGAAACAACCTGTTGCTTAGTTGTTAGTTATTATTAGAGGACAACTGCCTATTCATGTATTCACAGTGTCTGTTGCACAAAAAGCACAATTTTTTGGTTTAATGTATATTGCACTATTCAAGGCAATCCTTCTGAGTACTTTTTGCATGTGCACTCACAGAGTTTCAAAGTTATTATATAGCTGCTGATTTTGAAACATCACAAATATTGATTTAGGACACTGTGCAGCCAACTTATTAGCAACCCAAATGACATGTTAGCAGAAATGTCATTACATTTTGTCTTTTTACTAAGAAATGTCTACGCTAAGTTAAGATAAGTAAAGGAATGCAAAAGTATGTAATTAGGTAAAAAATCAAAGACCAGAAACCTCCTCACATTTCCATGGTACTAAGCTTAAAGTTAATTGACGCCAGCAGGGTTTCTTTACTCGCCCCGATTGGTCTTTCTTTCGTGTTATGGGAAACAACATCTACCAAACAAAATTGGGTATACAGTTGTTTAGGCAAAGCAGGTTGTTATGGTGCATTTTAACAGTTTTTTGCAGTTTTCCTAATTGGAACTAAGTATTCAGCAGTCTCTTCATAATCAGTACTGGCATATCATTAGTTACAGTGGTGTGAAAAACTATTTGCCCCCTTCCTGATTTCTTATTCTTTTGCATGTTTGTCACACAAAATGTTTCTGATCATCAAACACATTTAACCATTAGTCAAATATAACACAAGTAAACACAAAATGCAGTTTTTAAATGATGGTGTTTATTATTTAGGGAGAAAAAAAATCCAAACCTACGTGGCCCTGTGTGAAAAAGTAATTGCCCCCTTGTTAAAAAATAACCTAACTGTGGTGTATCACACCTGAGTTCAATTTCCGTAGCCACCCCCAGGCCTGATTACTGCCACACCTGTTTCAATCAAGAAATCACTTAAATAGGAGCTGCCTGATACAGAGAAGTAGACCAAAAGCACCTCAAAAACTAGACATCATGCCAAGATCCAAAGAAATTCAGGAACAAATGAGAACAGAAGTAATTGAGATCTATCAGTCTGGTAAAGGTTATAAAGCCATTTCTAAAGCTTTGGGACTCCAGCGAACCACAGCGAGAGCCATTATCCACAAATGGCAAAAACATGGAACAGTGGTGAACCTTCCCAGGAGTGGCCGGCCGACCAAAATTACCCCAAGAGCGCAGAGACGACTCATCCGAGAGGTCACAAAAGACCCCAGGACAACGTCTAAAGAACTGCAGGCCTCACTTGCCTCAATTAAGGTCAGTGTTCACGACTCCACCATAAGAAAGAGACTGGGCAAAAACGGCCTGCATGGCAGATTTCCAAGACGCAAACCACTGTTAAGCAAAAAGAACATTAGGGCTCGTCTCAATTTTGCTAAGAAACATCTCAATGATTGCCAAGACTTTTGGGAAAATACCTTGTGGACTGATGAGTCAAAAGTTGAACTTTTTGGAAGGCAAATGTCCCGTTACATCTGGCGTAAAAGGAACACAGCATTTCAGAAAAAGAACATCATACCAACAGTAAAATATGGTGGTGGTAGTGTGATGGTCTGGGGTTGTTTTGCTGCTTCAGGACCTGGAAGGCTTGCTGTGATAGATGGAACCATGAATTCTACTGTCTACCAAAAAATCCTGAAGGAGAATGTCCGGCCATCTGTTCGTCAACTCAAGCTGAAGCGATCTTGGGTGCTGCAACAGGACAATGACCCAAAACACACCAGCAAATCCACCTCTGAATGGCTGAAGAAAAACAAAATGAAGACTTTGGAGTGGCCTAGTCAAAGTCCTGACCTGAATCCAATTGAGATGCTATGGCATGACCTTAATGCTAGAAAACCCTCAAATAAAGCTGAATTACAACAATTTTGCAAAGATGAGTGGGCCAAAATTCCTCCAGAGCGCTGTAAAAGACTCATTGCAAGTTATCACAAACGCTTGATTGCAGTTATTGCTGCTAAGGGTGGCCCAACCAGTTATTAGGTTCAGGGGGCAATTACTTTTTCACACAGGGCCATGTAGGTTTGGATTTTTTTTTCTCCCTAAATAATAAAAACCACCATTTACAAACTGCATTTTGTGTTTACTTGTGTTATATTTGACTAATGGTTAAATGTGTTTGATGATCAGAAACATTTTGTGTGACAAACATGCAAAAGAATAAGAAATCAGGAAGGGGGCAAATAGTTTTTCACACCACCGTATATAGTGAAGGACTAATTATAAGGTAATGTATCTGTGCAGTGATTTAACCAAGGCTTTGATAAGTGTAAATATAAATCTGAGAAGTGTATGTCACCAAACATTTCTGAAAAAAATGTTTTCTTTTCCAAGAAGCATGTTATGTTATGGTGTAGACCATAATGAAATCTTTCCATACAAGATTTGCCCATATAAATTGTATACTTCAGCCAAAATTAGCAGGAAATCTCTGCAACATACACTGTAACTCCTTTAAAATTCAGCTCTTTCATTAGGGATACCAAAGAGTGGGTACATATTAGGTTCTATGAAGCCTAACTGTCAATTACAAAATTGTATGGAAAGAGGGCTACCTGGGATTGTTTTTCCATCCCAAAGGTCATGTGAAATGACAATTTCCCCTTGGGATTAATACAGTGTACCAAATACTTAAAATACTTAAAAAAAATTCAAGACCAATGGTGAAAGATTTTTTATGAATCATAAATAGGAATGGCACGTGGATTTATCATTTTATACTGGAGATCAAAAGACAGCAGATTGGCATCACTCAACCTGTCCTTTCAAGATGAAGTTTAAGGTTACACCTTCAGCAGGGACAGACATGGGCGCTGTTTATTTAAGGAAGCAGAATTGGTAATTGTGGTGAAAATTATTTCAGTCAGATCTGCATATTCAGACTTTTAATAGCTGTAGATGCTTTTAAGGGGAGTTTCACTTCACAGAAATGTTGCAGAAATCTTCCTTCGAGACAATACTCACACAAGTTTGAGAAGTCAGGAAGCAATCACATGACTTGGGTAGACTGTTCTTTCCCATCTGCTCTGCATCCAGGATCTTGCTCTCTCAGACTTCCACTTTTTTGAAATTGTCATAGGATAGTATATGTGGGAAAACATCTGGCTGTGGTGAAGAGGTTATTGAAGAAGTGCAGATGTCATTTGAAGTGAAGAATTCAGACTTTTATAAGAATAACATATATGCTGTTATTTAAGTTGAATATGTGAAAAATGAAGGAGTGCAGCTAATGCATTTAGATATCTCAGGGGTATGTTCAAACAACTTTATAATAAATTATTGGCAATAAAAACTGTGGGCTGTCCCCACCTTTATACGGCTGAGGGCAGTCTCTTCACAATGATGAGCATGTGGCCCCGCCTCTTGAGGAACCACAACAGAATATACATAGACATAAAGAAACAAAAGAGTCAGTACGGCTAACATAGAATATGAACAAAATAAACATAACAATACCAAAAAAAAATTTCAGTGTACAGTACACTAAAATTTGTAGTAGATTATAATGCAATGAATTAATCCGAAACAAGCTCAGTGCATAACATAATGTATTTTTCACAGGAAATGGAAACAAATGTGGAAATGTGCAACAGCAAGTTTTCTCATCAACTGGCAGCAGAGAAACGGAAGATGGCAGAAGCTCAAGAACTCACAGCATGTTTACAGACAGAAATTGATTTAGTGACTCAGAAGATAGAGGTCATTTTGAACATTTTTTGTTTTTTGAGCTGTTATATATATGGTGGGATGGGTCCTGGCTTCACACTACACCTTCAACCACGTAGGGTTGCGCAAAGGCCACAGCTTTCAAACCAAGAAATCATTTTTTATCCCGACACAGGTTAATTAAAACAATGAGTAACGTCTAAGCAATCTCAAAATAATAAACATCAGTCAGTCTAAACAGCCCTTCCTTCACAGTTCTCCAGAACCTTTACTCTGTGACAGAGTAAAGTGACACCATTTCTCTCACTTCTGTCACCTTTCTTCCTCCATATTCTGGCCACCCTGTTTGTGAGCCATTTCACATTCAATCTGAATATACATTGGAGTCAATGAAAGCATCTCAAAAGGTTGTGTAGCCCTCACAGGTTGTGCTGACTGTGTAGCCTTCACAGCCAAAGAAACTAATCGTATGTATAGTAATGCAAACAAAGCAAAAAGCCTTGGAGGATGAGAGGAGTGAAAGACCAGAGAGAGTGAATTAAAAACCATTATTAGAAAAGGTTTAAGGTTAGTCAGTCATTTAGGGCTGAAGTAATGTGTGATCCAAGCTTCTGTTGTGGCTGTGTTTTGTACAGTGTGCTACAGGCAAGTAGTTTTGTATGATTTAGGTGGTCAATGGAAGCATATCAGAAGATGTGTATCAAGGAAAAAGAGCATCTTAGGAATAATCCATCTGTAACATGAGGAATTTTATTTATTGACCTGTGGGTGTAATATAGAGTAGAAAATGGAGGACGAGTGAACTTCAGATTTAATTTTTGATGCTCCTTTTTAAGGTGGACCCTGTAAGGTCTGGTTTTCACATTATATTTCCTACAGTATGAGAATGGTATCCCAGTATCAATGAAGAAAAATGTTTTGAGTGCTTCATTATGGAAGGAAGCTTCAAGCAACAGTGGAGTCTGAGAAACTGTTTAAAAGGATGAGAGCTTTCAGTGTGCCAGGGATGAAAGGAGCTGTAGAGAAGGTAATTCTGAATCAGGGAATTATGAGTCACTTGGCTTGCATGAAATGGAGGTTTTACGTCCAGTAAATTGATAGAGAGACTGATGAAAGATACGCGGCTGAAAAGTGTCTGTATTTTTCTTTTCTTATTTTCAGAATAGAAGAAACACCATTTTTCCCTCAATGCATATTGGCTGTTTATATCCTGTCTTCGAGTTGTTTTTCATGGCATTCCTAGATTTACTTTTGCAGGCAGGACTTATTTTACAAGGTGGGGCCATCTGGCAACAATGCCCTCTCACAGCCACTGGAGCCTTATCTCTGATTTTCACTTTAGATCACCAGTACTGGCTCAGTTCTGTTTACCTTTCTCTAGATAAAATGGGGCCTATACTTCACCAATGGCACTGAGCAATCTCACTACCATTAGTAACAAGACTCCAGTTTCTAGTGTCTCTCTCTCTCTGAATTTGCAGTGCCTCATACATTAACATGTGTGGACTGCTGACAACACAAAATGAGACAGGTCACATCCTGGACAACAGCCTGCAGAGATCTACTATTGGAAACCATTTTTGAAAGCTTGAGTCCAGTTCCTAGATGTACTTTAGATAGAAACTTGATCCAGCCATATCCCTTGATCGGATCACCACATGGTAGAGATCACGAATGCTTTGCACTTGCAATCTCTTCATCACTTTTGTATTTATTTCAGTGGCACTCTCAAGGGAATCACAGTTGTAGAGTATTTAACAGCTATTTAGACAGAAAGAGAGGTGTTAATATATACACGTGAAAGCAGGGGAGCACATCTGTGAACAGTGTTATCACAATATCTCATGTTTTCCAAATTTAAGAAAAACTCTCAACACAGGGTGGATTTACACAGAAAGGCTTTGCCATTGACATACAAAAAACAGTAAGAAGCCACTAATTTTAAAAATATTTGCAAGGTGAGCATGTGGGTGACAATGCTTTCTTACTGTTAGATTATCATTTCAAAATTTGGATTCATCTAGAATTCATTTAATGAGATTTGTACACACACACATAAGGCTGAATCATATTTTAGCAACACTGGATACAAGGAAGCCACCAAACCTGGACAGACTGACATTCACAAGTGTACACTCATACACACGCTCAAACTCATACACACTAGGCTATTTAACTAACACACCCGTCTTTGGGATTTAGAAAGAAAATAGGAGTGCCCGTAAGGCTGGGTTTATACTTCCAAATGCATTTGAATGTCAGCATTTAAGTTTGATGTTTTGCTTCACAGCATTAAACCATTCATCAAATATTGAAGCATGCACATTGATCCAGTAGGATCAGCAAAGTGTTTTGCTGTCACATGTTGAAAGTAAACAGAGACTCTGACGTCACGTTCCAACTTGAACACACTGCGCCCCCCCCAATATTTGCTGGTACTGCAACTCGCGCACGCATTAATTAATGAGGATGTGCTCGGAGGACGCATCAGATGAACGCTGGGAGCATGTGGCAGCCATGATGCATGCACGTACACATAATGAGTGTAAAGTATAAATCGGCCCTAAGAAAACAAACATAGGTAAACTTCACACAACAGTTTGAACCAAAAACTCTAGACTTTGGAGATTTCCATCCATCCATCCATTATCCAACCCGCTATATCCTAACTACAGGGTCACGGGGGTCTGCTGGAGCCAATCCCAGCCAACACAGGGTGCAAGGCAGGAAACAAACCCCGGGCAGGGCGCCAGCCCACCGCAGGGCACACACCAAGCACACACTAGGGACAATTTAGGATCGCCAATGCACCTAACCTGCATGACTTTGGACTGTGGGAGGAAACCGGAGCACCCGGAGGAAACCCACGCAGACATGGGGAGAACATGCAAACTCCACGCAGGAAGGACCCGGGAAGCAAACCCAAGTCTCCTAACTGCGAGGCAGCAGCACTACCACTGTGCCACCGTGCCACCCGACTTTGTAGATTTACATATTGAAATTGTTTAATGAATAGTACTTTGAAAAATGCAGTTAGTTAACTTGATTTACAGCTACGGACTGGAATTTAACTCATTTAGTATAACTTTATATGCTTAACAAATAAATTAAGAAAATAAATCTATGCAGCCACACCTTTCTGAGTAAATCTAAATAAAGCACATTTTTCATTTAGATATTTTTATTTGATAAATTTCATTTGAATATATATTTTATTCTTAAATATTTAATGCATTATTATCTTAGGAAAAAGAACGAGAACTGGAAATTCAAAATATTTACTCAAACAGGTTGATAAAGGGATCTCCTAGGAAGGACAGCAAGCCAAAGGGTAAGAATTCAATTTTGATTATCAATATTTATGCTTTAGTGAAAAAAAGATTTAAAATATTAATAAATCATTTTTTTGTGTATTTTTTATACTATGTAATTGAGAAAAAATTTGTGTAGTTCCAGCAGTTGTCCTCCAGAGGGTGCTAAGTAATGCTTTACCAGCAGTATGCCGGCTCTTTGCCTACACATAATAAAAACAGTTTTCAGGAAGCATTTTCTGTGTTTTGCAGTGTTTTTCAGTGTACAGTAGCTGTGTGAATTAGGTATATTTCTGTAGAAAAAAGGAATGAACTTTGCAAACTGATATTGATAATGAAATATAGAATAATTTTATAACTGAAACATTGTAACAAGCATGAATACTGCATTATCTTTTATTCTAGTGCATCATAATAATATAACTGCAAACTGTTAATGACACATTATTGTTAATGTAATAATTATATGGTATTTTTTTTTAATTGTATATTTCCTTCTGTCTATGTCTTTTTAGCTTAGGTATACGATACAGTGTATATAAATAACATTTTTTTCCTTTCCTATCAGTTGCTTGTGACTCTAAATCTGTTCAGACAGATATTTTTGAGTATCATCTTCTTTTAACCTCAGTGCCTGGTTTGAATGAATTACAAATAATTGGAGAAAATGAAAATCAGCAGGTATACTTGCATTTCAGTTGTTTTCATTTTTTATACTTACATGAAGGTTTATGTAAACTGGTTCAAGTGTCTGATTATTTTGTCATATTAATTAACTAGTGGCACCATGTTGTGTATGTCATCTTTGTAACAGTGCTTGTAGCATGAGTAGTTGTAGTATTGTCACATGTACAGAGTACAGTGAAAATTACACTAGCATGTCCAGCTAACATGCAACATGTTGGCAGTATTTCATGTAAAATAAAAGAAAGCTATGTTGACATCTGGGTGGTGCATTGATTATTACTGTTGCCTCAGAGCTACATACTCTTGACCCTGTCACTGTTGTGTGGATTTTCCATGTTCTCTCCACAGCTGTATGGGTTTTCCTCCCTCATTTCAAGGTAATGCATATTAAGTTAATTTGTGACTGTGATTAACCCAGTGTGAGTTGACACTGTAATGGACTGGCCTGCCATCCTGAGTTGGATTATGCCTTGCACCTTATGTTGGCAGAACAGATTCTGGCTCTCGGACCCTGAAATGGGTAATTGGGTTATAAAATGGATAGAATGATATTCGATACAACAGAGGTTCTCTGCTGCCCCATTTAACAAAAACAATAAATACAGTTCAACTGTGCATAGTGCAGGATAATTACAATTATCTTAGTCTTTCTCCAAACTTTCTTCCCTCCTTCTGCAAGTGCAGTCAGTCTACCCAAGTAACCTTCCATATAATGAACCTATGTGAAGAAACATTTAGGTGTGGTGCTCCTTCATGATTCGTGGTTCTTTCATGATATATATTTTCCAGGGGCCTCTCATGTCCTATCTCTGGGTTATAGCCAACAAAATAAAAAGTCTAATATATGTGTTGTGCATATTTTAAATCACTTAGTGATTGCTAGCGCATGTTGGATTGACAAGGGTTGACTTTTCAACTAATTTTGTTGTATAATAAAGTACATTTGCTGGATTTCTCATTAATATTCCTTGTAAATGGTCTGGACAACTGTTTTTTTACAGATAAATAAGATGGCCAACACTGAATACAAAGTTATGAAAATGAAAGAAATAGAGCAACTAGAAGCTGAAGAATTCTTACATGAAGAAGTAAAAGAATGTGAGCAAGATAACGGTAAATTAATTATAGAATGCTAAGCCTAATTATTTCACTGATGTGTTTCAAATAAGTATAAGTTTACCTCCATACATTACTTAATGAAGCTGCATGAAAATAATTGCTCTCTCTGTGAAAGATGCAATTCTGTCTGATTGACATGGTGGCAAGAAGGTGCCAAGGAGAAGGAAGTGGACAGAAAGGAAACAGACTGGGTACCTTCCTTACTTTGTTAAAGGAGCCCACAAAAGACGTAATGTGTAAAAAGTTACCAGGAGGCTGCCTACCTTCTATATCTGTGGGTATACAATGTAAGATAAAGTGAAGTTAGCAGCCAGTGATTTTGTGCCATAAGTTTATGGAGTGCCCCACAAGTAATTATGCAGATCAACTAAGAAAATTGGAGGGTCAGGCAGGCAGCTGGCACAGTGGGTGGTAGTAGGAAGGTTCCCCATATTATACTGGAGTGGTCCTACTGCATATTGTGGAGGATTGTGAAAGTGTTTTGTACTTGTGCCAATGTTTTATCAGATCAGCTGTGACATGCACCAACACAAAGTTACCAACTAACCTCTTAGGTGTTTTTCTAGATGGGGAATAGGAAGAAATGTTGTAACCGACTATGTAATGTTACCTGTATACTCTTAGCGGTCTCACTGTCCATACTGCTCCCCATGTGTTTCACCCTTGGAACTATGTCAGGCTGATCACTTACTGGGGCTATGTTTACTTTGAAACCTTTATTTCATTCCTTGTTATCACCAGTAGAGGACTGCACAAAGGTGCTTTTGTGTTTTTAAGGGATAACAGTTACACAAGGAATGAACAATCTAACCTCCCAGCCATTAGTAACAGACAGAAAAACTGACTTTCTGGTTTCACTCACAAACTATATTTCCATCAGAACCAATAACAGCAAGTATAAAGTGATATGTAGAATCATACAACCTGGGTGGGTTACATTTTTATGTGGTACCTGTAGCAACAGCAAGATGCTGGTGAATGCTTCCAGGTAGCTTGATGACAGCACTACTGCACACACCAAGTTATAAGTCAATGAGTTTTTGACTAAAAATAATGTGGTTGTTGCTTCACACCTCCCATATTTGCCAAATCTTGCTCCCTGTGATTTTTTTTTTTTGTTCCTAAAATTAAAATTGAGACTGAAGGGAAGATAACTTGCTACTGTGTTACAAATACAGGAAGAGAAATCACAGGAGGCTCTAAACATGATAACGAAAGATGAGTATGGGAAATGATGAGTTCCAGGAATCGAAGAACTGCTGGGACATGCATATTGCATCTCATGGGGAGTAATTTGACAGTGACTAAGAGGATAGAGCTGAAAGTTGTATAATAAATGTGTTTTTTTTAATAATTCTGAGAATGTTTGGATCCTCTCTTGTATATGTATGTGTGTGTATATACAATATATATTGACAGCCAAAGACCAAAATGAACTAGTTCAATGAGGATTCAAACCACAAGAAGTTGGGTGCATTTAGCCAAAACAATTACTGTCAAAAACAAAGTGCAGTGCAGCTCTTTAAATATAAAAATATTTTATGAGAAAACAGGTGCTCATCATAGGTGCTCATAAAAAAACTTCATGATAAAAATGTGGTCTGTCAAAACACAAAGGTCAGTGTTCTGTTCTTTCATTGAGCTGCCTAAGCCAAATTTCATTCTTGCAGCTGACGGACGCTCACCTCAGTCAGTGATCCAGCGTCCTCAAGCTTGCCTTTTTCCGTGCTCTAGCAATCTAAAGTTCATTTTGCTCATCTCCACCATTCCTCGTGACCACAGACACTCACTTCAGTAGGTGACATGGCATCCCAATGCTTGCCTCCTTCATTCCTCTAGCAATCTACATCCCAAAAAGCTACTGGCCACCACCATTTGCCTCCATCAACATCTAGCACTCCTTCTCTCAAACTGTCTTATTGGAGAGTTTTATCTTTGTAGTTATTGGGAGCAGTTACCTGACATCTTCAAGTCCAGCAGCTGACAGCCAATGTGCAGACTCACTTCAGTCCCAAGGCAGTTCTGTCTCTGTGAAAGTGTGTCCTCCTGTTTGTGTCTTTAAAATAAGAGAGAGCTCAGTGACTCAATTCTATACAATTACCATTATCCAGTTATTATTGGGGTATAGCAGTTGCATACAGATATCATTAGATTCGGGAAATTTTTTGCAGCTGTTGTTCAACAAACTGCTAAAATGCAGACTGAGATAAATAGCACAGAAAATAAAGGTTCCTATCTCCCCATGACACTTTTATCTTTAGCTAAAACTCAGAAAGCTCTTAATTCTTTTTAAATATGTTTGTATAGTAACATTGTTACAAAACAGTCCATCCTTCCTTGATCTATCAATATATTCTTCTCACTTAATGCAGATCAGGGTTACAAAGGTTCAGAGCCTGTCCCTTAAATATGATATAGAACTGGAACCATACCTGGAATGACAAAGGTACATTTACAAACCAATTAAGAGTCACCAGTTGAACCAGTCTACAAGATTTTGGGATGCTGTTGGAAAACTGTACTACTTTAAAAAATGTAACTGCTTACAAGCTACTAAGGGTTAAAAGCTGTTTTATTATAATGGTAGGTTATTCATACAGGCGTCTAAGACAGGTTGCAGTAACCTGACATAGGACAATTTCCTTCTTTAGGAACGTGTCTGTTAGACACAGGAAAGATGACCTTTCCTTCTTTGGGGCCCCTCTTGATACGTACACAAAAAAGAAACGGTTGGCCAATTTGCGTAATATAAGATACAATGCTTAGATGCTGTTTCATAAGTAAGGGGGAGGGAGGAAAATTAATATTAAAAGCTGATTGAAAAAGGAGAACTTTGCTCTTCTGCCTTGTAACATAGAATTCATGTACTCATCTGTGACTGAATAAAGACTGATTGATTGAACTATTCCTGTCTTCCTTGAGGTATATTTCCACACAGTTCAAGTAAATCTTACAAAAACTTGGAGCGAACTACACAAAGAAAGTGAACGTGTTTAGATTCAAACACAACAGAGGTAACCACAGGGCCAACAGGCCACCCTCTAAAATCAACGTCTTTAATTTATTATAGACTAATAAAATACAGCTCAGCAGCAAAGTACTGCCTTAAAATTGTTATTAAGAAGAAAAGTAAACATTTTTAAACTGAGGGAAAATATACAAATAATTATTTACTAAGGATCTCTTTGTATACCATGTTGTCAGTTAGTCCCTCTGGTTGTAATATGACCAAGCTGTGCGCTGAGTTTACTCTTGAGCATGCAACGTACAGTTGGCAATGTGAAAAGCAATCTTGCCTCAAATCAATGCCAACCTTTTGTAGGGTTTGTCCCTGAGACTTATTAATTGTGATTGCGAAGCAGAGCCTTCCTGGAAATTGGAGGCGTTTGAATTGAAATGAGAGATCAGAGGGTATAACGGGGATGCGAGGAATAAAAACTCCCCTGAGCCACTGCCAGTAAAAATAGTTGCCTCAATTAGGTTCTTTTGCAGACACGTGACCTGAAGTCTCGTGCCGTTACAAAGTTTCGGTGGTTGTACGCAAATCCACAATCAGCTTTTTTGAGCCAAACCTGTTGTTTTCGTATGAGCCGCTTTTTATTATTGGGATCGTACCTAGAAAAAGAACCTCTATTAACTTGTGGATTTGCGTGCGAATATTTAGCGGCAGCGTCTCTATTAATTTGTGGATTGGCCTGTGAGTATTTTTAGCGACAGCGTCTGTATAAACTTGTGGATTTGCCTGCGAGTATTTAGCGACAGCATGTCTATTAACTTGTGGATTGTTCTGTGAGTATTTGGCGGTAGCATCACAAAGTTGTTTCCGTCCAGCTGCATCAGAAAATGTACCACAACATCTGACATGCCTCCTTTTTACTGTTTTCTCACAGCTTGGATTGCTGCTGTCATAATCAGTTTGAGTTTCATGGTTTGTTTCAATTACGTTAGTATTTGCAGGACTTGTTCTGATGAAGTGACATTCGGCATCTGTCAAGCGCTGTAAGCATACAATTGGTTTCATCGATAACTTCGCATCCAGCTTTTGAGAGTTGAAACATTCATAAACATCAAAGTGTCCACTACTCAAATCGTCACCTGAGAATCTAAGATGTTTAAGAGGCATTGGCGGTTCTCCAAACGTGTAAAATAGGCAAGCAACCAACTACGTGGGAGGCATGGGGGTGGGGGACGCAATATAGGCAGGCAGCCAACTACGTGGGAGGCCGGGTGACGCAGGACACAACCCCGCCTCACACGGCGATCGAGCTGCAGGCTATGGACGTATATATGTACGTAAGTAGGATTCAGTTATGACTGTTACGCGTAGAATTTCGAAAATGAAACCTGCTTAACTTTTGTAAGTAAGCTGTAAGGAATGAGCCTGCCAACTTTCAGCCTTCTACCTACACGGGAAGTTGGAGAATTAGTGATGAGTGAGTCAGTGAGTGAGGGCTTTGCCTTTTATTAGTATAGATTTTAGTATATTAGAAAATTCAGGACTATTATACTGTAAATAATGTGTCTCTCCTTTTTTCAGCCATTGATGAGGAGAAAGAAATTCTCCAGGAGATCGAAGGAAGCAACTTAGAAGAAGAGGAAGAGAGAGATTGCACAGAAATATTTCCACACAACACCCTTGAAGAAATAAATAAGGAAAGTGAAGATGAACAAGAAGAACTGGATGACCTTAGTCTTACAGAGGAAAGACAAGACAGTGACAAAGAATCAAAAGTGCAAGAGTTGCTTGATCCCACCATTGTTAATGACAAGGTGGCACATGTCCATGAAAAACCCAGGAAGCACTACACATTCAAGGAAACGTTTGAGAATATGCATCAAGGTCAACCTGCCTATGGAACACCCACATCTTACCATAGTGGGAACAAGAACAATAGTAGACAATTGAGAAAACTGAAGCTATAAAACAAGGAAGTGAGTAGTTAGGAAACACTACTATTAAAGGAGAAGGAAGATTTATCTAAGTCAAATGCACTTACATCCAGCAGAAATGAAAATAAAAAATATATACTGTATAACTTCAGCAAAATTAAATAACTAAATGTTACAAGCAGCTTTGATTGGTGTTATTGCATTTAAAGAAAAAAGTATTATAATACTGCTTACAGCATTACAACATGAATAAGAAAGAAAATTAAATAAACTGGTATTAGTTTCAGCCCTGCAACAGCATTCTCACATGTATGCTTTGTGCTGTTTTTTGATTTTTTGTGACATTATAGAATGCAGTGCTGGCGCCCTGCCCGGGGTTTGTTTCCTGCCTTGCGCCCTGTGTTGGCTGGGATTGGCTCCAGCAGACCCCGGTGACCCTGTAGTTACGATATAGTGGGTTGGATAATGGATGGATAGAATGCAGTATATGACAATTCAATGTACATTCTACAGTATATGATTGCATAGGTAATGGAAATTTTAAAGCGTGCCTTTAACCACTGTAATGGGAGGGCCGAGCCGAGCGGAAAAGCCTGATTGGCCTTTGAGGCTGAATGAGTTTTCCTTTAGCTCCACTGGCGTAAAGGGCTATTCCATAACTCAAATGCTCAAGTTTGAACCCCACAGCAAGGGGAGCTAGGAGCAGCCGAGTGGTTGAATTACTAAGCACAGACACAGATACACACAACCTTGTTTTGTCTTTAATTTCAACATCGTGGCAGGGATTGCTCTATATCGTTTCACTTTTAGTCTTTCATGTACACAGAAAAAGTCAAAACTTAAAACGGCTGCAGTATTGAAGGTAACAACAGAGTGAAAACAGCTACACACTTCATTCTGACCTGGCTTTCTCCTCAGAATTCAACATCATGCATGAGAAATCAATCCAGACTTTAGAAATGAGACTGATCACTGTGTGTCATTGGGATAAGCTTTAAAAATACCCAAAGACGATTTTATCTGTAAAGAACTGAACTACTGAATAACGTTAAAATGTCAGATACATGGAATTTGATTTGGTGAAGCTCACACAAATAAACCACCAATGTAAATAATATAATATTTCACTAACAGCCCACAAGTAACCTATTAAACATAAATATATACTGTCTATGCATTACCTTATTGCAGATGACTCTGAAGGTCAAGATACCTGCATCCCACAGTTTAAAAGGCCTGAAACAAAATTTCCAAAAAAAGTATCAGTGACAGCATTTAATATAAAGTCTGTTTAGGAATATTTAATTAGAAAACAGGGAATGGCCCACTAGATTGTGATGTTATGCAAAATAAGTGATAAGCTTCTCTTAGTAATTTAACTCCTTACTAAAACATTTATAGCAAATTAACTTTTTCTTCTTAGTCAATTCTTAGTGCAGTTTCTTATTTACAAAATATTGCTTTTTTTCTGGTATGTGAAATTGTTTTTGTACATGATGTTGCTAGCTTCTTTCCAGCTAGTGAGCAAGGGCCTGTTATCCCTGTGGCATTCTATAGTTTTACATGTATGCATGCAATTGCTGTCTATGATCATGATTCTTTTTTCCCAGTTGTTCCTTGGCTTCTAAAAAGATTTAATTATGGTTTCTAGGGGTTTTGAAGGCCAGGGTCTATTGGTTATTTTTATAAGTTGCTCCCATGGATTTTTACCAGTGTTAAATATTATTCACTATTTTTTCCTTATGGGTGGCACCGTTCTGGATTGCATGCAATCTTTTGGCATATAGACACTGCTCAATTCTTTGACCACAATGCTTGTTACTTGTGCTTATCTTTTGTTTATTTAATATTAGTCTTTCCAGTTCTGACCCCTGCTTGAATTCCACATAATCTATCCATGTCATCTTGTGATTGCATTCTTTTTCTGTGAAAACTGCTGATGCCCTGTGTAAGCATTACAACCCGAGCTGTCAGTTAAGCATTGCAGCCTGAAGGCTAGGACGCCTTATTTTCGGCGAAAAAATGTGTGCTGCCATTTTTTGAATTGCATGTTAATACCTCCGAGTTGAGTTTTTCCCAGTCAAATCCATGTGGCCCAAGTCAGCATCATGAGCCATGAAAACTTAATAACATAATAATTTGAGGGGAAAAAAAAAATCAGGAATGCTTTAAACTTAAGATATCGAGCTGATCAGAAATGGGCTGAGCAGCATCTTTTGATCTTCACTCAGTGGCCTTACAGAGAAGGGCCACTGTCCCTGGCTGGTGACACTAAATTTGAAAAAGCCACCAAGGAAGCTGTACATGTTCTTGTTTCACTTCCTCAGAAAGAAGCCAACAGTAGACAGCCCCTACTCTGAAGGTGGCTTGAGTATGATGCCCTGTTTCTATGATATGCAGAGACCTGGTGCAGAAAGAACAGGTATGTATTGGTACAATGTCTCAATGGTTTGCCAGCTTTATGATGTCCAGCAAAAATCAGGCCTTACAGTGGTCAGGGCTATTAAGTCCTATGTTCAAGTCATGTGGCGTTTGTAGTCTGCAAGTTCTTTCCATGTTGTGATTGGTTTTCCATTTGTACCTGAAAGTCTTTTAAGTCTAAAATCCCCTGATTTATTCCTTTCCACTGAGAATGGTGATTCAGTTGCAATGGGACTTTTTGACTTGAACATAAACAAACTGACTTATTATGACATCCAATAAAAATTATGTCAGAATTAGGTAAGTGGTATTAAAAACAGGTATAGTACATAAAACCTACAAATACTCTCATTTTTAGTTGAATCAACTTAAAGTAGCTGTATCCTGGTAAATTCTCTCAACATCAATTTTAAGGCTTAACGTTCATTTTGAGCAATTGGGTAATATCAATATACTTTTTATTTTATTGATTTTATTAGAATCAAATAACATTCCACACAAATAAATCAAGTTTTACAAAAATAGGTTCAAAACAAATCAACCTCCACCCCTTAGAAAGAGAGCTACACCAGCAAAGTAAAACTTTAAGCTAGTAAAAATAAGTAAATAGATAAATTAATAAATGAATAAAGATAAATGGAGTAAAAGAGGGGAGAGAACCTGCTTCCTTAATTTAAATGCTTATTCTAAAATGTAACTGATTAGATCCTGCCAGGTTTTGAAAAAGTTTTGTACAGATCCTCGAAGTGTGAATTAGATTGTTTTCAGTTTCAAATCGTATAAAACATAATATACTCTAAAAATAATTTCTGTAAATGATGCTGGCATCTGAAGCAATAAAATCCATTCATATTGTTCCCATACAAATTGTATTTCTTAATGTGGCATCCAAGAGATTTAAGTCAGTTGCACTAGAAATAAATGCATAGGTCCCTGCAACCTGCTCATTTTGAATAAAGTAAATTTCATTTACCTCTACAATAACAATGGCAGGGCAGCACAGTGTCACAGTGGTAGCTCAGTGCCTCACAGTTAGGAGACCTGGGTTTGCTTCCCAGGTCCTCCCTGCGTGGAGTTTGCATGTTCTCCCCGTGTCTGCGTGGGTTTCCTCCGGGTGCTCCAGTTTCCTCCCACAGTCCAAAGACATGCAGATTAGGTGCATTGGCGATTCTAAATTGTCTCTAGTGTGTGCGTGTGCGTGTGTGTGTGTGTGTGTGCCCTACAGTGAGCTGGCGCCCTGCCAGGGGTTTGTTTCCTGCCTTGTGCTCTGTATTGGCTGGGATTGGCTCCAGCAGACCCCCGTGACCCTGTAGTTAGGATATAGTGGGTTGGATAATGGATGGATGGATAACAATGGCCCTTGAGAATCATTACTTTGAATGAAAATATGATTGAATATGATTGTATAACACAGAAGTGGTGTTTTGTTTTTGTTTGTTTGTTTAGTTTGCTTGTTCATTAAATGGGACAGCCCAGTTGGCATCCTAAATTTTCTTCTGGCAATCTTTTGTTCCTGCACTCAGCCACAATGGTTACAGTATACAATTCTTGCAACTTCTCTTGAGAAGATACGACAACATTACTCCATTTAAACAGAGTAAATGAATCTGCCCATTTTTATGTAGCCACTCCATTGTCATTGTCCACCATTACTCAGAAGCTATACAACCCAATATCTAACCAGAGCATCAAAAATAGAGAAAAAAATGATATTAAAGAAAAGTTCTATTTAAGGCTTATATATCTTGTTTCATTTCCCTAAGTCAAAAGCTTTCACGTATTTCCAAATAAATAAAATAAAATCTTAATTCTAAGCTTCCAAAATCCTAAATCTGAAACTAAAATCTTAAAAGCTTTCAAGTTTTACAGGAGAACACAAAGTAAACTCTTTGGTCAGTTCCAAATAAAAAAAGTAGGTATTATTACAAAATAAAAACTCAAATCTCTCTATACTGTATCCTTTCTTTTGTATAGATTCAAACTGTTTTAAATGGTTGAGAAACAAAGCCACAAATAAATAGACAAAAAACATTCTGTACATATCCTCAGTACAAACTCAAGCAGATATCAAATGTAAATGAATGAGAGCATAAACAAAATTGACATATTCACCCAATTGTGGTCAGCTTATGTTCCATTGAAAGGCACAAGAATCCCCATTACTTCAGCACTTGCTTGGGTCTGGGACTGCAAAGTCTTTCATTGTGCATGCTCCAAAGAATGGAACTAATTCAGATGGTACAAAAGATTAGTGGTATTACCTGTCTTTGTGGGAACATGCTATTGACATAATCAGCAGTGCATGCTACTCTGCTTATTGTTGGATTTTAAATAGCCAAAATATTTCCACACTACTTAATTTCTCTGACCCTTCCTCATCTTTTGAGTCTTTTTTTCAAGTCTTTGTTAACATTTTCTGACGTCATTTTCTCTTTTATTTCGCTCCCAATCTTGACGTACTGGCGAATGCGGCTGCTGTAGCACAAATATTAGCAACGTGCTGTTGCCAGCTGCTACACTCCGTGCCTTGTGTATCAACCTAACCTGATGTGGCTGTAACACTATTCCAGCCACATGACTCGTTCGGCGCAGTCCTATTCTCAATATCATTGGCTTTTTGTGTTGTCTGTCAAAACATGGATGGAACAAGTTCTATTGTCTTTCTGTCAACCATGTCTTGTATTTCTATTGACGAGAAGTAATTTCACATTAATTATCTTTATTGTTTTATCACCCAGCCATATTTCAACCTTTTCTTCCATGTATAAGAAGTGAGGCATAAATCATGAAATGAGAGAAATACAGTATGTGGAATAGTGTCAATCTGCTACCATATTAAAATATACCTAAATGAGCAGTGACTTAATAAAAGCTATACTTTATATGCTGTACATGAGACGCCAGCACAGACTTCTTGCTGTAAGAAATGTATTCCTGATGTGGCAAGGGTTGGTGTGATCAGGGAGCGTTCCCTCCAACGATGGCGAAGATAAATCTGACACACTACTCACATGACAGGCAGGCACAAGACAGTCCATACATCCATACAGGTGGTGATAGTCCAAGACAGATGATGGGAAGTCAGAACAGTGAACACAGATACAAAACAATGGACTTTTTTTTTCTTACTGTCTAGCCGGCTTTCTTTTAAAGTTGCCACTGGCCCCTCTTGTCCCCAGCAGGCCCTGCAGTCTTTTAATCAGGGCAATACGCTCGGGGCAGCTGCTACATTTGAATTCATAGTGCTGCTACATTGTATATCTGGAATTCCTTCAAGGATATCCTTAAGACTCTGTCATATTACACAATTTCACCAGAGATTACCAGTTGTAGACTTCATTTACAAAAGCGTAGTGAGCAGTCATTGCTTGCTCCCATGCTTGTTGGCCAAGAAGACTTTCATACTCAGCAACTCTCCACAAGAAAGTTGAACAGGTTTGATTTTGTCTTAAGTTGTAGGGGTGGACCTGTGTGTATGTATGACCTAATGAGCACTCAGTAGGAAATACAAAGCATATAATGCAGCAATGAGAAGTAAGTAACATGGATGTTTTGGACCAAGCAAAAAGAAGAGAGTCTCACCTGTCTGATGCTGTGTGGATTGTGTACCATGACAGAATGGAAAAAAAGAAAAAAAAGTTAGAGACTGTCATTGAACCCTCCATATTTAAAAAACATTTGTATAGCACTCAGGCAGCACATTAATTGACTGTCGGCATGCAGCAAGCTCGCAATACTTTGGAAAGCTGTACCAGAGTCACTAATTTGTCATTCCCTCCAATAGCTATTTGTGTAATCTGACATCCGTAGGTGATGAGATCAGGATATGCAGTTGTCAGGTTTGATATTTCTTATGACTAGAAATTGTGAAATGTGATTCTGGCTTTAAACGCATAGTAAAGACATCTACTGGACAGCACATGAAAAAGTAGTCATGTAGTATACACTGTCATGATCTTCATGACATGTCCATCTGCTGTTGTACTCTCACATCAATTTATGAGGACTTTTCTTCTATGTTATCTGCAATGTGAGCAGCAATGATTTCGGGGTATGGATAGAAGGGTTTCTTGCTTTTGACATATGGCTAACAGAAACAATAGTTTGACATTGTTTCATAAGGTGCTGCATTATAAATTCTGCAGGAGCATCTGCAACAAGATATTGTTTCACAAATTCCTCACGTGTCAGATTGAAGTAGTACGTGTGAACATACAGATGCATATTAAAAACACACTGTCCCATTGAATATTACATATCTTCTCTTCAGTGCACACAGATTACAGAATTAACAAAATAACACAATCCAAGTTTAGGGGTTTACTGTTAGGGTCACCTGACCACATTTATTTCTGCTAAAACCAGGAAAGGGTTATTTAACATGTCTAGGGCTACTCTTTTGTGTGCCATCTGCTAAGTCTTTCAAATATACAGTATCTTTAAATAACAGCTTGGATTATACAATCTGCTAAATCAAATGGCTACTTGAAGATTTTTAAAAATGATTTAAACATATCTTTAAATCATTTAAAAATATCTTTAAATAAGTGTATCAGTATACACTATTTGTGTATATAATACTTCTTTATAATAATCCTTCTTTGACTCTGCAAAGTTATGCTCACAAACGCCACTTTTAGAGGTCTTTGTTGCAATGGAGACCAGGAAGTGTGGTGTTGTCATAGTTTTTTGTCAGATCTCCATCAAATTTTTGAGTTTTGTTCCTTTTTGTCAGTTTTTATTATTTTTGTAAATTGTTTCATTATTCTGTAATGATCTTTCTGTCTTTTTATCATCTCTGTGCTATTTATTATTTATCCTGCCTTTTTGTATGCCAAGCCCAAGGAGGTAGGGCTTCCTGACACTGCAGATGAACTGACTGCCTATGTAGGCCTTGGATACCTCAGACCAGTGCTGAGGAATTAGCTATCCTACACGTGTTGTTTGGTCCCCAGTTTTGTTACTCTTTTTGTGGAAACTTAAATTTTTTGTTGGTCTTCTGACTTTTTATGACCCCTTTTTTTTTTTTGGCTCTATTTGGTTTTTTTTGGGGATTTTTCATTTGGTTATTTGAATCTGGCTTTTAGTTTTCACATTTTCTTTTTTTTTTTTTGGAATTGTTGTTTAATAGACATTCTATTAAGTGTATTAGTTTTTTTCTTGGGGGTCAGGTTTTCCTTTTCTATTTGGGATTTATCGGCATTTTTGAGAGTGGAGACCCCTAACTTACTTTTGAGGAATAGAGCCCAACCTACCTTGAGTTTTCAGGTCTATAGTTTGGCGGTGAGCTTTTCTGAAATTTCTGGAGCCCAAAATAAAAACAGGTGTTACCAGAAATGTGACAAAAATGTCAACAGCGACCATGGCCGGATCTACCATCAGGGTGACTTGGGTGCATACCACTGGGCTTTGTTTGCGAAGGTGCCTTTGCATATCTAAGAAAAAAAGCCTAAAAACAGGAAATGTTTAAGTTTGCATCGATGAGCTCTGTCCATCACCCATCGCTACCCCACTTCAAATTATAAACCTGCCCAATTAGACAAAAAACAAAACAAAAATATGAATGGATATGGCATGAGTGGAGCAATTGTCTAATAGGTCACTTTTAAGAGAATGCACATTTGATGTTTTACCATGCATCAAAAGAGAAAATGAATAGCAATCTAATGCAAGAATCCAGTGGAGCAGACAAAGGAAAAAATAAAGAGAGAAAAGCAAAAGACGATATTCTACTGAAGGTTATACCTATACTGACATTTGTAGCTTAAAAAAACCTAAATGATTTGAATAAACTGTAAATGATGATGTCTAATGAACCTGACCTTAAAGTCACTTAGGCAAGAGCTGATAATGCTGCTTCTAGTAGTTTTAGCAGCAATGAGCAGTGACACGAACAACATATAGGATCTTTAATGTTTTTTGGTGCAAATATATAAACCCAAACACGATGTAATGCATATTACCCTTTCACATCAAAATGGCATAAGCCTTTTAAAAATATTTAATTGATATTCATCAACTCTGCTAGGAGAAGAAAGTTTACTTCCTGTACATATGATGCTGTACTCATTAATTCGTTACTTTCATTGTAATATACTAATGAACCAAATTTGCCCCTCCCATAAACAAATTCATAAGAATAGTTTATATATGTATTGTTAGAGTTGATTTTTTACTGTTAAGTATATCCTTGTTAGCTGTAGAAAGCATTTTAATTAAAACCTCTTGACATGTGAACCAGCCACGCTGCTACTTCTCTGCAAGGTTAAGTACTGATAATAGGACCAGTATAATCAAGTGCAGTAAAATTCTACCACCAAGGCTCTGTTTGTCAGTAAGTTGAAAGGACAGAAGAAATGAAACTAATCATGTATTTCTGTAATTAACAGAGTATTTAACAAGTGTAATCAAACAACTGTAATTCCGTCATCTCCTTCTTGGCACTGGGTGACTCCATACAAGTGTCAAATAAAGGTATTCTCCCCATCCTGAAATGGCTCAGTGAATTTGACTTTGTGTGTATACATTTTAATGGATGTGTATTACATTAAAAAAATAATAAAAAGAAACTGAATAATAACAAAAAAATGTAAAATGTGGCATTTGTCCTGAACAGCAATTCACTGAGATTTTGGGGATCATGAACTAAGAGCAGAGGATAAAACTGTGACAAAAATACATGCAACAACAAATATGCTTACATTCAAAGCACTGCCTCACTTTTACCGTTGGCATTTCAGAGATTATGTTTGCCAAAATTCCAAAACCATCTTCCCAGCGGTGTAGCTTGCAGTTTGATTTATCAATCTCCAACAGCTGCTGTGGAGAAAAGTGTAGGAATTTAGTTTAGTGGACACTAAACAAGTTTGCTTGCACATTAAAATTCTATTTGCTTCACGTTTTGCGCCTTGTGCACTGACTCTAAACCAAAATATGTGTAGCTTAATTACTGCCTGCAACAAGTGACACTCATTTATTACATTTTATAAGAGACACTGAACAAAATGTGGCACTATACATTGCACGCGCAGTACAGTTATCCTTTTATTTACATGGATTTGTGTTTCCTCTTTCTTTGTGTTGCATTTTTTCATTTTATGTTTTAAAGTATCTTTCTAATGCATTATTGTGTGGTAAAGTCATTGTTCATTAGAGGTGTATTCATCTCAATTGAAACTATTTATATGCATGCTTTACACAAAAT
Source organism: Erpetoichthys calabaricus (assembly GCF_900747795.2). Classification (NCBI taxonomy): domain Eukaryota; kingdom Metazoa; phylum Chordata; class Cladistia; order Polypteriformes; family Polypteridae; genus Erpetoichthys; species Erpetoichthys calabaricus. The sequence goes on from NC_041397.2 coordinate 202,877,748, forward strand.
GGAGAAATTATTATGGAGGGGAGGCGGTTAACTGACCATAAATGTTTCAAAAGTATTAAGCATATTTAGATTTTGAAAATATAACTTCAGATGAGGTTTAGTTTTTGATTTGACATGTTCATCTCTTCTACTGGTAAGTTCAGTGGTTTACCAACTGTCTTTATACTAAGCAATATCACATCAGCCTTGTTACACTATTAGTTTAGGTAGCAAAGTATTAAGGCTCATTATAGTGGCATGCAGAGGCAGGATGATACGGTGTTTTATTTTATGATCTACCATTGCACAGTGCTGTATATTGAGTGCTGTTCTTGTCTCTGTTGCTTATGCACTTTCAGGGATATTTCCTCTGAATCCAAAATTTGGTTTGCTTTACTGGTACTGTAATCATGAATTCGCCCCCATCATCACCACCCCCAAGTTTTTTAAAAATAGACTTAAAGCTTAACCATTTGCCAAATCTATTTTGTTATAGTTTTCTGCTATCTTTTTGTTTTATTTCAGCCAGAGTTTCTCTCCTGGTTCAATTTCATGCTTTATGTCCATTTTGTTCATTTTTTAGGTAAATTAACAAAAGTATTACCATAAATAAATATCTGCTTTGTTTCCTATGTCTTTGTTATGTGCCTTTGAGATTACTGGATTTATGACCTGTTTGCTCTGTCTTTTGACCACCCTATGGATTCTTGTATTGGAACTTTGTTTGCATTAGATTGCCTTATAGGTTTAGGCAACTCCATTTTGCCTTTTGTATTCTAATGGAGCTTCATACATGTTGAAGAGCGTTCTTCTGAAAATAAATCTTTTATTTTAGAAAGTTCCTGTGTTTGTCTTTATGTCTAGCGGGAGTTTGATGGTAAATCCCCCCAGGGAGCAATTTGGGGAATTGCGGAACTGTCTTAGCTCCTGGAACTGTCATAACACCTGTTATGTATTGTTAACTATTTCTGTTATGCTTTGTACATCACCATTGGGCTGTGAAAGGTGTGTTATAAATAAAATGTATTATTATTATCATCATGTTGAACCATATATAAAGTTCTGGAGTTTCTGCTTTCTGCTTCAACATCTGTACCTTATTTATTACTGAAATGTGTAATGTTAAAAATGTCTGAGTATATGCATGGTCCTGGTGGAAGTAGTGAGGTACAGGGATGCTTTGGTCTATGGGGGTCTTACTCCAGCCTTGACAGTGACTTACCCATATAGTTAACCAGAATATTAGTACTCCAGTTAACCAAAGTCTTACCAATAATTATTTCCAGTTTAGATAAATGGCTTGAATATCTAACTCTCGGGTTCATGTATTCATGTATTTTATCATTTTGAAGACTGAAAGCCATTATGTGCTCCATGCTGACCCAAAGATACCTGTTGACCGAACAATTTATATCTAACTACATTCCTTGAGCACTTACATTTACTAGGTGGTTTGGTATCTGCCTCTGTGAGCGATATTTTTGCACTGATACTTTTCAGAGCATTTATTGTGACTCAGTGGGTCAATAAGAAGTTCGATTCAAATGTATTGTTACGAAGACATCCTCTTTAATAAAATCCCTGTGTGCGTCCAGGTGTCCGTGTGTGTGTATCTTCTGGTGTAGTGCGCATGCGCAGGGCACGGTGCGCTGCTTCAAAGGCCGCCTGACGCGTCACACAAGACAAGAGAGGGCGGGACCTATAAAATATCGTGTGGCAGATCCAATCGGTAAATGAGGTACGACCTAAAACAGAAAACACGAAAAATCCAATCGGGTACTGAGACGCGGAGACCAGCTTCCCCATTGTTGTGCAAGTGTTCGCTCTGAGGATGTCAGATTTGTGATTAAGAAGCTTGGCCTGGTAAAGTGTAAAGTACAAGTAGATTTATTTTCACGCACATTACATCAGTTACTGGGGAGAATCTGCTGATTGCCCAGTGTTGTGACAGAAAATTAAATGCATATTACGGACAGCAAAGCCAGTATTACTGTCAGAGAAAATTGCAGGCATTTTACGGAAAACAATTAATGAGGTAAAAGGTCCCTTGCCATTTAATATAGACTGTTCCTACTAATGTTTATGGACTACTGTTCTAGCGCCTGTTATTGTAACGGACTTAATGTCTAGTAGTACAATAAAATTCTTACACAACTTCCACAGGTTAATGATAGTAGTACAATACCAACAACTGAAAATTAATTTCAATTTAGACTGTGAAAACAACATCTGACAGTACATACAAGAAACACACATGTAACTGTCAGTGTGAGGGACTGTTAACCTTCATTATGAACTGTGGATTAATCATGTCACTCAATCTGGGAGGACATGAAGGCTCATCAGCACTCAGTTCTCTTATATTCTTTCAGGAGATGTAAACTCTGCCAGATTGTCCTGAAGGAACAGTTGAAAAACTGAACCAGGAGATAACCAGAGGGAAAATACTAAACATACAGCCAATAGTACAGTAGCATGATTAAAAATGGCAGTTAAGCAATCCTATCAAGAGACCAAATAAACAAGGTGTAGTCATAAAAAAAAATCTCTTGGTAGTGCTTAGGAATTATCCAAATTCACTGATACTGACTAAACAGTGATGCCATGTTTTATTTTGACAGTGTTATAATATCAGACATCACACATATGCAGCTCAACCACCATGGCAGCAGTTAACAAACAGCCTCCATGAAAATTCCAAATGACATCACATAACATAAAACATAAGAATAAAATTAAATAAACAATATATAAAATGAAAGAAATTAATAAACCCAGAGAAATATGACCAACTTTTGATTTGTTCACAGTTTCAGTACACCAGATCACTTTCTGATTTGTTCAGTATTAGGTTCACCAGTTTTTCCAATCAATTTAACTGCAGCACAAATGCTATTCCCTAGGTGCATAAAATATATTTGGATATATAACAATGACTGCACTAAAATACTTATTTATGTGCTGATCTTTTAAATCCTTATTATTTATCAAGGTTTAATATTTATGATGTGTATTTGTGTGTTGTAAAGGTTATTTAAATTTTTGGAAAGTATAGAATGTAGTTGGAACAAAAAGTTATTAAAAATGCTTACATATTTATGGTTAATTAGACCTTGTTAATGATTATTTCAGGCAGATGATGCTGTATAATGTAGTATATTTTTATGATGATATGCTTGCATAAGATCATAAGACAGAAGATGTTTTCACTTTTTTCTTTACACAAGAACACTTAGTCATAGTTCTCATTTAAGCAAGAACATTTTGGGAAATAGATACGTATTTTAATTTCACAGAGGTAAATGCTGTTCTAGCAGTGTTAAACCATATTTTCAGCATGTTTATTAAGTACATTTTGTTTTGCCCAGAGAAAGCCCAGCAGCTTGGAGATATACAATGCAAAAGGATAAAGACTAGGAAGAAGCTAGCCTAAATGCACTGCTAATAATCAATTAACACACTGTACCGAGGATAAAAAAAAAGAAGGATAATAGCAAAATAATCCCATACTAAACGGGGACAACATCACTGTTTAGATGCGGTTTATTCATGCAATGCTTCAACAATGCTTAATGGCAGAACTACAATTTCCCGGCATCAAAGAAGCAATTCTGACAAAAGAACAATTTCACATAGTTTCAGTCATTTTGAGATTCAAAAGATTTATTTAAAACAAAACAAACAATAAATAAATTTACTTTTGACTATTTAATAGCCACACAGTACACAAACACAATTTTGAGCTAAGTGTCATAAATAAAATAAAAAAATAAAAAAAAAACATTTTTATATAACAACATTGCAATATGTACAGATAGCCTTTGCACTTACTGGCTAGATCACTAGAAACAGAAACAAAAAGTTTAATAACTTTAGTATATATTTCTATATTATCATATATTTTGAAAATGATCTTATCTTAGAATCATTATTTAGTATAGTAGTCTGAATCACATTTAATTCAATGACCTAACGCTGAACTACTTCATAACAGAGCACATTTGCTCAGGCAGTTTTACCATAATACCTTAATTCATCAGCATACGGTATATTTGTTTTGAATAATTTAATGAATAACACTTTTACAACAAAATTAAAGTGCACTTACACAAAAATTACATTGCAAGGTTCATTTGTCCAGAGTGTGTAAGTACAAAATGTCAGAATACTGTACAGAAAGTCACAATACTGTATGTTGACAAAAAATGCAATGCATTCCCTAAAATGCATAGTTAATTTTACATTTTTATTGTTACCATTTCCCTTATAAAGATAAACATGGAATTACTGTACTCATTGTTTAGTGTTTAAATTGCATAATCAACAACTTTCAAATGCATCCAGAAAGAGGTGTTTACTGAATGACTGCTGATTAAATCATTTGTTCATGTCAAACCACAGAACTCTTGGCTTTTGGAGTATTCTACCTAACAAACAATACAGAAGGTAGATAACATGGCATTCACCCCCTCTTAGCCAAAAGCCTGAAGGAGAAGTGCCACCACTTTGTTACATACAACAAGCCAGCATGTTATTCCAACACCACCTGGAAATATTAAACATAGTTAGTAAATACTTTACAAATTAAATTACAATATCTTACAAAAGTTTTGGTATGCATACTACTCACTTATTAGACTAAGAATAAAACAAGAAAACAGTTCAGCATAGGGTGTAAGCAAGTCAAACATAGTCAGTAAGGCATAGGAAACCACTTTTTTAATTTATTATAAGCACAATACAACTAAAATTACTACAAAATGTACAATTATTTATTACTCTGCAATAACATCAATGGCTGTTTTAATTGTATTTTTAAATGCATACATATGTCTAGATGATACTCTATTTCAAATAATATGCTTCATTAAAGTCAACTTGGAACAGGCATTTTTTCAACATGTCCCAATTTAAATGTACCTACCTGCTATTCCACTTGGAAAAGCAACCAGACGTTCAAGAGGAGCAATCCATTTGCTTGGTACAACAGTAACCGGATCAGCATAATACTTCCATATTAAAGAAATCATTAAAGTAGCCTAGGGAAGTCAAAATAATTGTCAGAACGTAAAGCTAAAAAATGAAATAGTAACATATTCAATAAAATGAAACTTTTCCATTCAGAAAGGAAATAATATGCTCTTGAAAACATCAAATAATATACTATTGTTGGGACATTTACAGCTAGATGCATAGTAATAAAGGATTTGTTTACAAAATAAAAAAATAAACTACACTATTTGTTGATATAAATCATAGATAAGAAGGATGTTCAAAAAGTTTGCGCACTTTTATATTTTCGTTGGAAATGGTGACGGCGGGAGGAATAGTAATTGGGCATTAAAAAGTTGGTACAATGCTGGGAAAATTGCATCGCAAACGAAGGTGACTATGTAGAAAAGTGATGTAATTTGTTTTTGAAATTCTTAATAAATAGTTAAAAAAAAAAGTGTGGAAACTTTTTGAACGTCTATCGTAGTAGTAGAACTGACAAGTCACTAATAATAATTCAAAAAACAAATTCTATTAAACTAACAGACACAGTATTTTTGCTGATCTGCATTTAATGGTGAAACTTACTCAATGCATGATTTCACATATCCAGAAAATTAAAAAAAAATATTTATTCTACTGGGTGAAAACCACTATTTGTATTCTGACAGACCCCTAATACTGTACATCTGACATCATAACTGTTATTTTTGCTTACTCACTACGAGGGTCACTTACATTGCCTTTACCAATAACTTATTTTTTGATGACACAGCTAATCACATGAAATTCTAATTAATGTAATTTATTCTAATTAACAAGGCTATACCAACTCCATTCAAAAGCCTATTTAATAATGCACTTTGCCCTCATTTTTTTTTCTTTGTGGACCTTTTTCTGTTTCTTAGAACAGTTCCACACTCTTTAAAATACTGCTTGACTATCATTTTTAAATACATATGAAATGATAAAATATCACAAGAGTGTATAACATGGTCACACCTTGTGTGAAATGTATTGGTATGAACATTCCAAATCATGAATCTTAACTGATGGATGTGACTGAGTACAGATAAGTTATAGCTACTCACAACAACAACAACAACATTTATTTATATAGCACATTTTCAAACAAAAAGTAGCTCAAAGTGCTTCACATAATGAAGACAAGAAAAATAAAAGACAAAATAAGAAATTAAAATAAGGCAACATTAGTTAACATAGAAAAGGAGTAAGGTCTGATGGCCAGGGTGGACAGAAAAAACAAAAAAAAACTCCAAAAAGCTGGAGAAAAAAATAAAATCTATAGGGGTTCCAGGCCACGAAACCACCCAGTCCCCTCTGGGCATTCTACCTAACATAAATGAAATATTCCTCTTTGTAGTTAGGGTTCTCACGGAGTCACTTGATGCTGATGGTCATACAGACTTCTGGCTTTTAATCCATCCATCATTTTTGGAACATCATGGTACTTAGAGTAGATGGTTGTGACGCAAGCCTCACATACTGTATAGGAAGATATCGATATAATGGGTTTGTGATCAAAAATATCAACTACCCTCAACATCATACATAATTGTGTACATAATTTTACCAGCACTGTATAGGACCTTGAATTCCTTTGGTGTTACATAATCACTGTGCTCCCAATGGTATGATTGTTGTCCTTTAGGACATCTAAGTTTTGTTCCTAGGTATTGTGGCGGGCGGCCGGGTCCCATGACAGGCTGGGACGCTCCTTCCACATCGGCAACCATAGGCACCTCACTACCTCCCCCGGGACACTTGGTGGCAGCCTCCCTGGCTGACAATGGTGCCTCGGTTTCCCACAGGGTTTCATGGGAGATGGAGTTCTCCACAACCTTTTGGGGATCTGGGATGGCCACCGGGGGGTGCTGCATGGATTCCGGAGCCCACCTGGACACCTCTACAGTCCCGCCCGGAGGTGCAATTAGCAACAGGTGATCAAGCACCTGGAGTACTTCTTGGTGGGTTATAAAAATGGCCAGCATTCACCACTCAGGAGCCAGAATTGGGAGGAAGAGGATGAAGTTGCCTGGGAGGAGTGGTGGTGGAGGAGAAAAGTGTTTGTGTGTTGGCTAAGTGCTTGGTTTGGGACTGTGTTGTGGCTGGAGGGATTACAGGGAAGACGTGCCCTCCAGCTGAAGAAAAATAAAAAGTCTTGTTATTTTACACGTGCCTCTGCGTCAGTCTGTGCCGGGTCGGGCGCAATATAGCGCCTTCTATCACACTATGAAATATTTCCTATATTTTTGGTAGTCCAAATTATTAGCTCAACAATTTCTTTCGAACTCTGAATTCGAAAATGTATCAATTCATTTGTCAGCAATTTGGGAACCTAACAAGTGCGGACCTTCATCATGTTAAATTGTTCCTGAAAAATAGATTCAGCTGTCCCAATAGTAATCCATACATTGTCTGCTACCTCATGCACTGTCACTGTTTGATTCTAAATTTCAATATTTCTTTCCAGGACAGAATTATACAGTTCCTTTCTTGGCTGCAGCAGGTAAGGAGACTACTCCTACTACACATTGGTTGGCAAGAATTAATCTCTGGAGGTGCAATGTTGTGTAATCTTACAAACTCAGTGATAGCATAATTGTGTGGTTTAAGCTGCTGCTAACCTATCTCTCTCTCATTCTTCCTAGGGCACGAAGCGGAAGCAGAAACAGAAGCAGACAATGGCCGATAGTGAGGTGAATCGCGTTGAAATTGTAGTCGAGGAACTCCAGGCACTCGATGAACAGATTCAGAAACTTCTGTCCAGACGAAGATACCTCAGAGATCTGAAGGCTCGGCTGTTGGATAAACCGTCCTCGCCATCTGTTATCAGCGTAACATCAACCCCACGTTGTGCCGCTCAAGTCACCTTCACCCCCGCGCCTCGTAGGAGCAACACCGATGATGACCTCGGTGTATTTCAGCTATGCAGGCGGGGGTTCAAGGCCAGAACACCTCCATCGGCACAGGCAAGCATCGTAACGCAGAACCGGTTTGACCCTCTAAGCGTCCCCAGTTCGCCTTCAGCTCCTGGTGATGTAATACTGGTAGGTGATTCTATTGTTAGGAACCTCAATATCACTTGCCCTAATAGAAAATCTTTTGTTTCTTGTTTTCCCGGTGCTCGTGTCCGAGATGTGACGAGACGTGCGCCGGCGATCTACAAGAACAGGGCAGTTGGAGCAATTGTTTTACATGCTGGCGTAAACGACATAAGGCACCGACAGTCCGAGATCCTCAAGGCAGACTTCACTGCATTAATTAAAGACACAAAGGAGAGGACCCCATCGGCAAAGATCTTCATCTCGGGTCCACTCCCTCTCGTCAGACGATCAAACGAGTACTACAGTCGTCTGCTTGGTTTAAACAACTGGCTGCAGGGCTTCTGCAAGAATCAAGACATCGGTTTCATCAACAACTGGGACCTCTTTTGGGAAAGACCGCGTTTTTTCAAGCGAGATGGCCTGCATCCGAATAGCTTCGGCGCCCGGGTCCTCTCCGAAAACATATCCAAGGTAATTCGTTTATCTTGACTATCTATCTCTGCTTTTAACCCCTTCCGAAATGCCACTCCTGTGCTTGGTCATGATAATTGTTTAATAAAATCTTCCATAAAAGTGCACAACATAAATACTGTAATAACCAATCTTAATGCACATAGAAAATCTAGGCAATACGGCATAAACACCAATAATTTAATTAAAGTTACTACTTTAGATGAACAATGTATTAAAACTATAAAAACATATCATAGATTAAACAAAAAATACACGCAGAGCGGCGCTAATAAAAATAACTTAATTCCTGTTCCATATATCAATAACGCACATAGTATTCATCTCTGCTCCTCCGAAACATTGAATATGGCTCTATTAAATGTTAGAGCTTTAACTAACAAGACGTTTTTTATCAACGATCTTATTAGTGATAAAAAAATAGATTTTATTGCACTAAGTGAAACGTGGCTTAGCTCAGATGGCGCAGCTGTTTTAATCGAATCTGTGCCTCCGGATTACAGTTTTACTCGTGCTGATCGCCAAGGAAAGAGAGGTGGAGGGCTAGCAAACATTTACTCAAGCAGGTTTTAATGTAAAAATATCAGTTTTGGTAAATTCAAGTCTTTTGAGTATCTCGCCATTATTATTCAGGGAGATTCTCACGTTCTAGTATTATCCGTGTATAGACCTCCAAAATTCAACACGTCTTTCTTTGAGGAATTCTCTGACTTGATGTCAATCTTAATTACGAACTATGACACACTCTTAATAGTCGGCGACTTTAATTTTCATATAGATAATCAATGTGACCAGAAAGTAAAAGAATTTATGAACCTCCTGGACTCTTTTGATTTGAGACAGCTCGTTAATCAGCCTACACATAAAGCAGGTCATACGTTAGACTTAGTAATTACTAAAGGACTAAAAGTTGATATAAAGCAGGTCATTGATATTGGTCTATCAGACCATTTTCTTCAACTCTTTAATATAGAAATAATGATAGAAAACACTCATGAGAAGCATATTGTTAAAAAACGGTTCTTTGACTCATCAGCAGCTTTAAAACTTTCAAACATTCTAACCAATCAGTCCGTTTATAGTGCCAACTATAATAGCGAGGAGAATGTAAATAGTAAGGTGGAAAGATTTAATACTAAAGTGAGGGCTGCTGTTGACTTAGTTGCACCTGAAAAGACAGTTAAAAAATCTTCTAGCATTGTTATACCATGGAAGACCCAAAGAGTGTCTGATTTAAAGAGAACATGCCGTAGAGCTGAGCGTAAATGGAGGAAAACTAAACTAACTATTGACTATGAAATATTAAAAGTTAAAATAACAGAATACAATAACACAGTCCGTCTTGAGAGGCGCTGCTATTTCTCTAAGCTTATAAATAACAATGCTAGTAATCCCAGAGTCTTATTTTCGACAATTGATCATCTGTTAAACCCAGGTAACTCAAAGGAATGCCTCCTAAGTACTTCCAGTAAAACCTGTGAGGCTATCGCTGTATTTTTCAATCAAAAAATTAATGATATTAGAAATAACATAGTATATCTCCCCAACACTAAGGATCCTCCTAAACCCCAGTATCCCATAATAAACAAATTAAAGTCTTTCACTAGGATAGATTTACCTGATTTACATAAAATAATTTCTCAAATGAAACCCTCCACCTGTGCCCTTGACCCAATACCAACAATTTTTTTCAAAGAAGTATCGGGCGTGCTTAGTGATAATGTTCTTGACATAGTAAATTCGTCATTAGATACGGGGGTCTTCCCAGACTGTCTTAAGACTGCGGTAGTTAAACCCCTACTTAAGAAAAATAATCTCGATCCCTCTGCTCTTGAAAATTAAAGACCCATCTCTAACCTGCCTTTCTTAAGTAAAATTCTACAGAAGGCAGTCATTATACAGTTAAATGAGCACCTCAATAAACATGCTATTCTTGATAAATTTCAGTCAGGTTTTAGAACAAATCACAGCACAGAAACTGCACTCGTTAAAGTAGTAAATGACTTGCGGGTAAATGAAGACAGAGGCCATTTATCTGTTCTCATCCTCTTAGATCTGATTGCCGCATTTGACACCATTGATCATAATATTCTTAAGAATCGCCTTAGTCAATGGGTGGGCCTCTCTGGCAGTGTCTTAAATTGGTTTGAATCCTACCTGGCAGGGAGAAAATTCTTTGTTAGTTGTGGTAATTATAACTCAAAGACACATGATATTCTATATGGTGTTCCACAAGGCTCTATCCTGGGTCCGCTGCTCTTCTCAATCTACATGCTTCCATTAGGTCAGATTATCTCAGGGCACAACGTGAGCTACCACAGCTATGCTGATGACACACAGCTGTATTTATCAATAGCACCTGATGACCCCAAATCTTTTGATTCGCTAACACAATGTCTAACTTGTATCTCAGAATGGATGAATAGTAACTTTCTCAAATTAAATAAAGAAAAAACCGAAATCTTAGTGATTGGCAATAATGGATACAATGAGGCTATTAGAAATAAACTGGATGCATTAGGATTAAAAGTCAAATCGGAGGTAAAAAGCTTAGGGGTAACCGTTGATTGTAATCTGAATTTTAAATCGCATATTAATCAGATCACTAGGACAGCATTTTTTCACCTAAGAAACATAGCAAAAGTTAGACCTCTTATATCATCGAAAGATGCAGAGAAATTAGTTCATGCGTTTGTTTTCAGTCGGCTAGATTACTGTAACGCACTCCTCTCAGGACTACCCAAAAAAGACATAAATCGTTTGCAACTAGTGCAGAATGCAGCTGCTAGAATCCTTACCAGGAAAAGAAAATCCGAACACATTTCTCCAGTTTTGATGTCACTACACTGGTTACCTGTGTCATTCAGAATTGACTTTAAAATTCTGCTTATGGTTTATAAAGCTTTAAATAATCTCGCCCCGGCTTATATATCGGAATGTCTGACACCTTATATTCCAAATCGTAACCTCAGATCCTCAACTGAGTGTCTCCTTAGAATTCCAAGAGCAAAACTTAAAAGAAGTGGTGAGGCGGCCTTCTGCTGTTATGCACCTAAAATCTGGAATAGCCTGCCAGTAGGAATTCGCCAGGCTAATACAGTGGAGCACTTTAAAAAACTACTGAAAACACATTATTTTAACATGGCCTTCTCATAACTTCACTGTAATTTAATCCTGATACTCTGTATATCTAATTCATTATAATAACTATTCATTCAAAATCTGTACTAACCCCTACTCTCTCTTCTGTTTCCTTTTCCGGTGTCCTGTTGGTGGTGGTGTGCGCCACCACCATCTACCCAAAGCACCATGATGTTCCAACAATGATGGATGGATTAAAAGCCAGAAGTCTGTATGACCATCAGCATCAAGTGACTCCGTGAAAAACCCGAACTACAAAGAGGACTATTTCATTTATGTTAGGTAGAATGCCCAAAGGGGACTGGGCGGTCTCGTGGCCTGGAACCCCTACAGATTTTATTTTTTTTCTCCAGCCTTCTGGAGTTTTTTTTTTGTTTTTTCTGTCCACCCTGGCCATCGGACCTTACTCCTTTCTATGTTAATTAATGTTGTCTTATTTTAATTTCTTATTTTGTCTTTTATTTTTCTTCTCTTCATTATGTAAAGCACTTTGAGCTACTTTTTGTATGAAAATGTGCTATATAAATAAATGTTGTTGTTGTTGTAAGCATCCAGCATAATGGATGACCATTGAAGATCCCTTTCATGTTCAAATTTCTTGTACATTACTTATATAACATTTATACACAAAAATATTTCATAATATATTTTACAGACAGGAAAGTATATGTTAATATTTTGACCACTAAAACTTCCAAAAAATATATTTGTACCAAACAAGGCACTATCAATTAGACTCCCATGAATTTGTTGCAAAATCTGATCATAACCATTGAAATGAAAAGATTCATTGTGCTTAGGTACTTATTATGTAAGTCATTAAAATGTCTAATTGGGATCTTCCACAGCTTCCACAATTTTACGGACTAACTAGGGGGCTTCGCTCGCCAACCCCCATTTATGTTTTTCCGGATACACACTTTTAAGATTTTTTTTTCTTTGAATTGTTGCTGTTTCATTAGTTTCACTTTTATTTCTGAACTTCTGTAAAAACAATATTTGGAATCTTTCGAGTCCCAATGTGCTGAATCTTTTTAATGAGGTCCGTGAGATGTGTTTAATGACTTTGTACCATAATTCAGGATAGGTTTGTTTGGAATTTCAGCACAGACAAAATGATCTACATCATCAGCAGTTCTTTTTTTTTTTTTTGCAAAGTAACCAATAAATACATGTGAGGTAAACTCCGTTTTTGAAATTCTCTTGACTTAAACTTCAAAGCCTTACAATATTTACATACTTCTGACATATCACCTAAGTCCATATATTCGATCTCTATTCGCCTTTTCGTTATTTCTCCCGAGTAATAATTTCTCTTTCTTTGCGCTGTGATGTTTACTTTCTTTGTTTTGACACTGTCGTTTTTTTCTGCTTTCATATTCTGCATCTTGCTCTGCATGTATTTCGCACCTACGTTTTTTTTGAGGCTTTTGAATTCGTTTTCATTATCTCTAACCTGCTCTGCATGTGTTTGGCCCCCTTTTTTAACCTCTTTATGACATTTTACTTTGTTTTCTACTCTGTCTTTTATTTCTTTTTTTTTTAATTTTATTAATTTTACTGTAATCATTTCATACATGTTTTCAATCCTATCTTTTGTAAAAATTGATCTAAGTCGCCCCCCCACCCCTGAGAGAGGACAATATGGCCAAAAGAGTAAAACTTAAGGCTTGTAGACATACCTAAATTGATGAGTTTAATAGGGCAATAGAGATAAATGGAGAAGAAAAAGAAATGTGGAGATAATTGCTTCCTTGGTGCATTAAGAGCTTATTCTAAGATTTTATTGATTAGATCCTGCCAGGTTTTGAAAAAATTCTGTACAGATCCTCTAACTGAATATTAAATTTTTTCCAATTTCAAATAGTATAAAACATCGGTTTCCCACTGACTTAAAAGAGGAGAGTTAGGATTCTTCCAGTTTAGCAAAATAAGTCTGCGTGCCAAAAGTGTAGTGAATGCAATCACAGTTTGTTTGTCCTTCTCCACTTTAAACCCATCTGGAAGAACACCAAACACAGCTGTTAATGGGTTAGGAGGGATTGTGACACCAAGGCTGTCTGAAAGGCATTTAAAAATTTTGGTCCAAAATGATGTTAATTTGGTGCAGACCCAGAACATGTGACCCAGTGAGGCTGGGACTTGATTGCAGCGTTTGCAGATTGGATCTTGCCCTGGAAACATGTTGGACAGTTTTAGGTGAGACAGATGTGCTCGATATATAATTTTGAGTTGAATAATTGTATGCTTTGCGCATATGGAGCTCGAGTGAAGTCTCTGCATTGCTATTTTCCACTCCTTTTCTGATATATTGATTAAGAGATCTTTTTCCTAATGTCCTCTTGGACCTTTAAAAGGGAGGGACTGCAAGATAATTTTATATATTGCAGAGATGGTGTGTAAGTCCTTGAAATTGAGAAATATTTTTTATGAGGGTGCAAGATGAGGAAAATCGGGCAGGTTCTGTTCCTAATGTGAAAATAGTGAAAGAAATGTGCGGCTGGAAAGTTAAATTTGGAGTGTAACTGTTCATAGGTTGCAAAGATGTTGTCTATATAAAGATCTCTAAGCAATATAATCCCAAATCTTTTCCAGATATTAAAAACTGCATATGTTTGTGAGGGTTGAAAGAGGTGGTTCTCTTGCAGAGGTGCCACAGATAAAAGATTCTCCATCATAAAATGCTTTCTACATTGGTTCCATATTCTGAGTGAGTGAAGCACAATTGGGTTATTAGTATATTTCCGATAACTTGCATTTGTTGGGGCACAAAGCAGGGAATATAAAGAAGTACTGCAGGATTTTACTTCCATTGCGGACTAAGCCTGTGTATGTTTATCTATTTGTATCCAGGTTTTTATAGCTTGTATGTTTGCTGCCCAGTAATAAAACTGAAAGTTGGGTAGAGCCATGCCACCTTCTTCCTTAGATCTTTGTAGGGTCACTCTTTGGATACGTGGGTGTTTTGAGTTCCAAATAAATGACATTATTGTTGAATCTAATTGCTTAAAAATGATTTATTAATGTATATTGGAATGTTTTGAAATAAAAAAGTAGCTTAGGAAGAATATTTATCTTAACAACGTTAATTCTTCCAGCTAGAGTGAGATGAATGGTTGACCATCTATGTAAGTCTTGCTGAATTTTTTCCATACAGACGGCGAAATTTTGTTGATAAAGAGCTTTATGTTTACCCCTAGGCATTTAAACTTATCTGCGATGATAAAAGGGAAAGTTTCCAATCTAATATTGTGTGCTTGAGAATTCACTGGAAAGAGCACACTTTTATTCAAATTAATTCTGAGACCAGAGATCTTTTGAAATTCTGTAAGTGCTGTTAAGACTGCAGGCACAGAATTTTGTGGATCTGATGTATACAGTACCATATCATCTGCATATAGAGAAATTTTCTGTTCTAGTCCTTCTCTGAAAATCCCCTTTATCTGATAAGAATTTCGACAGTGGACCACCAGTGGTTCAATGGTGACTGCAAATAGCAGTGCTGACAAGGGGCAACCTTGTCTGGTATCACGTTCTAGTTTAAAGTAGTCTGAACAAATGTTGTTAATACAAACTGAAGCTTCTGGATTGGTATATAGTAGTATGATCCATGCACAAATGTTGGGGCCAAACCCAAATTTCTCTAATGTAGTGAAAAGGTATTTCCATTCAATCATGTCAAATGCTTTTCTGCATCCAATGATAATAATATTTCTGGGGTGTTTGACTTTGTTGGCGAGTATATTACATTAAACAGGCGTCGAAGATTGGAAGATAAGTGTTGACCCTTTATAAATACAGTTTGATCTTGTGATATTACCGAAGGCAGCACTTTCTCCATCCTTCTAGCTATTATTTTTGAGAGTATCTTAACATCATTATTCAGAAGTGAAATTGGTCTATATGATGCACATTGTGATAAGTCCTTATTTTGTTTAAGAAAGACGATGATTAATGCTTGGCGAAAAGTTTGAGGTAGAATTTGATTGTCTCTAGCTTCTGTAAATGTTGCTAATAGGAGGGGAGCTAGCTGAGTGGAGAATTTCTTATAAAATTCTGCAGGGTAGCCATCAGGGCCTGCTGCTTTCCCGCCTCGAAGTGACTTTATTGCATCTAGTAATTCTGATAGCGCCAGAGGTTTATCCAGTTCATCCGCACTAAAAGTACCCATTTGTGGCATGTATCCAGAAATGCATTAGATTGTGTATTGTCTTCTTGAAACTCAGTAGAATATAAGGATTTATAGTAGTCTCTAAATGTGTGCATTATATATTTATGGTCAATGATTTCATCTCCATTCGTGTTGGTGATTACTGGGAATGCATTGCGAACTTCTTGCTTGTGGATTTGTTGAGCTAAAAGCTTATTAGCTTTCTCTCTGTGTTCATAGTAATGATGCCTGGATTTATAAATTAGTTGTTCAGTTTCTTTAGTTGTCAAGAGGTTGAGTTCTGAATGCAGAGCCTGCCTTTTCCTATGTAGAGCCTCGCTTGGAAGCCTAGCATGTTCTTCATCTACTCTAGTAATTTCGTTTTTTTTTTAGCTCCGATACTTTCTTGGTTTCTAATTTATTCCTGTGGGAAAGATATGAAATAATCTGTCCTCTTAAGAAGGCCTTTAAAGTTTCCCAGAGTATTCCTGCAGAAACCTCTGAAGATGTATTTGTCTCTAGGAAAAAACTGATTTGTTTGGATATAAATTCAGTAAAGTTCTCGTCTGCTAATACAAGCGGGTTAAGGCGCCATCTGCGAGGTGAGTGTGTGGGGCATAGTGACTTTAGCTCCAAGAGCAGAGGGGCATGGTCGGAAATAAAAATAGCATCGTACTTGCAAGATTTAATCGTAGGCAAGAAATTATTATCTATAAAGAAATAATTAATTCTTGAGTAGCAATGATGTACTGGTGAGTAGAAAGAATATGTTCTTGAGTTTGGGTTTAGAAACCTCCAGGGGTCTGATAAGTTGTGGTCAGTTACAAACTGTGTAATTGTCTTTGCAGTGTTAGATGTCATACCCCCTGTAACAAGAGTCCTATCTAAGAGTGGATTTAAAACAAAATTAAAGTCCCCAGCCATTATAATTTTATGAGTGTTCACATTGGGAATGGATGCAAATACATTTTGCATGAATTCCTTATCATCGACATTTGGTGCATAAACATTTATCAAAATCATTTTACAGTTAAATAAGTTGCCCATGACCATCACATATCTCCCTTCAGGATACTACATCTGATGCTACAAATGAGACTGTTCTATGTATGAGGATTCCCACACCTCTAGTTTTCTTTGTAAAGTTAGAATGGAACATTTGGCCAGTCCAGACCTTTTGCAGCCAGAACTGATCCTTGCTTAGTAAGTGGGTCTCCTGTAGAAATAATATTTTAGCGTTTAAACCTGTTAGGTGAGAGAATAGTTTCTTTCTCTTTAATTCGTGATTCAGGCCTTTAACATTCCAGCTCACAAACTGTCTCATCATGGAGACATTGATTATGAATTTTTGATGTAATTTTATAGTCTTAACTGGAAGTGAGACAGCTTTAACCTTAATTTCCTATTTCCCCACGGGTAATTGCCATGCAGCCTAGTGTTACATTGGTAGTTATAAGGATTAAAAGGATAGATTAGATATAGCCTGCTCTCTTTCTCTCCCCTCCTTTGTTTTCTACTTTTTATTTCTGACCTCGCTTTATCCTGCTTTTGTTTCAATGACACCTGGTCCATGGTGATTAATTTTCCCTTTTTTGAGTAATAATTTCCGTTTGTTTGTGCTACTGCAATCTTTTCTTTCTTTTTTTTTATAATTTCTAATTTTCCTACTTTCATATTCTTTAACTTTCTCCACATGTGTATCACGCCAACGGTTTTTTTTTTTTTTTTTTTTTTTTTTTTTTTTTTTTTTTTTTTTTTTGAGTCTTTCGAATTCCATTGCTTTCATAATTTCTAACCTGCTCTGCATGTGTATAGCGCCAACATCCGGATTGGACATGCTTTTTTTTCCAATTCTACTTGTTCTGGGCTGATAATTACTTTCCTGATTTTCTGAATTTGCACCTAGATTATTCTTTTGGTCTCTCCAATGCTTTTGAGTCTCTTTTCTCCGCGCTCCTTTCTTCTTCGCTTAGTCGTCTATGTTTCATCTATAACGTATTATCCTTATACGCTTTATATGCGCTCAGAGCCCTGGATCTGTGTGTGCTCAAAGCCAAAACACGACTAAGAGTTTTGATGACCGTGGTCTTATTTGGTTGTAAGTAGGGCATGTCTTGCAAGAATCTCATGTTCTACGTCATCGCAAGATGGTCCTGGGTCAATCTCTTGGCACAAAGTCTCATGTTTAAGGTCCCCGCAAGACGCTCCATGGCCAATCTCTTTAGTCTCGCGGGTCTTTTGAGTATCTTCCGTGATCTTAATGTGAAGATCATGTCTCAATGCCCTACTGTTTCTCTGCAGGATTTTTTTTTATAATAGACAGACAGGTGATCAACTATTAATTTAAGTATAAAGCCTACAAATATGAAACTTCACACTGAACCAGGTGTTGTAATGGCTCTGCATACTTTATAGAAAATGTTAAGCTTGAAATGCTGCTTGGAGTAGAGATGACCTTGGTACTTTAGATGAAACCTTAGTTTAGGTCCTTACATCAGTTTATTTCTTATTTCCATATACTATACAACCCATATTGCTCTTATGTATTTTCTATATATTGCTTGCCTCTGATAGTAGCTTTAAAAAAACAGGTAATATGCAATGGAAAGCCATTGGGATTAATACAAAAATATAAACAATGCCAGATGTGGATAAACACTAATAAAACAGCAAATATTGTATGCACTGCAAATGTGCTACATTGTTGTCCTTTGCAGAGCAGATTCTGCAGGTTTAATGCCTCCATATTTTGCAGCATAATCATTTCAAACACTACAGTATGGTTTTTATTTTATACATTCAATGCATTAAGGAATAAAGAGCTGTTTTTTTTAAAAATGAAAGACCGTGTTTTATTCAAGGCTTAGTTTGGCTACTACACTACTATGATGTAATTTGATTTTCTTGGGGTTTGGAGCAATACGCTGACCAGGGCAGACAACATTCTTTGAAGAATTTTTATGTGGCCTCAGAAACCCCAGCTCCTACTGGTGTCTGCAAACTGCCTGTACCAGCAAAAGACCAAGTTTGACAAGAGAGAGTGATTGAGTTACACTAATATGTAAAATGTCAAAAGTTTGACGCTCAGTTCGCAGGCCACTAATTCAAATATAGATTAGATGTTCAGCATTCAGCTTTACTTTTGTCAATGCAAAAAGATAAAATGCTAATCCTGAATACACAATATGCAAAGAAAATACCCCAACAGAGCCAAAGAATTTGTGAGTGAAGCTATTATGGACAGTCTTGTTAATAATACAAGAAGATTTTGTATCTTCAGTTTTCACATCAGCACTAACCATTCATCATGAATATTGAGGTAGAGACTCACTTTGCAAAAACCAAAAATAACACATTAGAATTTATTTATGTCTCTCTTTCCCCTAATCATCATGGGAGCTCCATTCTTCTTACACATACTCATTTTATGAATATTTTTTATTTTTCTATGTGTTCAAGCACTTCGTTTCTTAATCTTAGCCTTTTTTTCTAAGTGATTCTATTAATCTGAGAAAGATCCATGACTCCCGCAACAATTATTAACTATAGATAAGGAAATGAAGCAGAAGAGGTGAATGGCTCACAAAATGCTGAAAATGACACTTACATTTATGATGAAGATAAACTAATAAATAATAACAATAAAATACATAATAGTATTACTGATAGTTGCACCATTACTTCAAGGCTTCAAGCCCAGGTGCATTACACAGTATTCACCAAATTAAAATAAAATAAAACAAGTGCAACTTGGTGATGACATCTTACCAACTGTACCATCATTTAGGCAAACTGCATTAATATGGACCTTGCTTCAAGCTAAGCTATATACATAAATAATAAAACTGCAACTTGCATTTATAATGCTGTTTGTGGTATAGCCCTATGGAAGCACATTAGGGCCACTGTGAAGAAAAAAAAATATGAACATGGAAGAAAAAAACAAACTATATGTCGAGAATAAATTCAACATGTTGACTTTATTCTCGACATTTCCACTTTAATGTTGACACTTATGTCAAGATTAAAGTTGACATTTCCACTTTTTTCTCATAGTTTATTTTATAATTAAAGTAGAATGTTGTAAACTAAACTTCATCCTAAAATCAATGTTTAATTTACTAGATTTTCTCAAACCCCATCATAAGTTAATGCAGCACATCAAATACTTTGTGTTAAGTGTTCCCCGACCGAGTCATTAATCACTACGCTTCTTAAACTGACTTCCTCCGCACTAAGAGCAGGCGCCTGCAGCAATCACCGCACAGAATCCATTCACTTCATGATATTCCTGCTCTCTACCAAAACCCCAGTTCCTATATTTCCTTTTTCTTTCTCCACATTACCAATCACCACACGATAAACGTCTTTGTGAAATTAAAACTAGTTATTAACTTAGCCGACGGAGTGTTCAGAACTTTAAAAATATCTTCGTTATACATGTTTAATTATGCCATCCATTCAGAGTTGCGCCCATCTCTGAACGAGTCCCCAGCACATCGCAGGATGAATATAAGCAAAACATACACTAGCAAGTACAAAAACAAGTACAACTTGGCTTGCAGTATTATCCAGTAGTATAGAAACAGTATTTACACATCTGACCTTTTAACACTAAAGTATCTCCAGGCGACAGACGTGACTCCTTTTTTTCGGCAAAAGTTCTTCTGTTCATCATGTTCAACTTTATCGTCGGCTTCAGTTTCGGAATGCTCTCTGTCCATTTTTCACATTTCACAGAACTTTAATTTATTTGCGCATTTATTTATTTATTTAATTTTGTCCGAAAAAGTCCTCCATATACCTATGTTACCGCCCACTATTTGGTGGTGTAGCAGTGAAAAAGAGCCCTAGTGCAACAAATCTGTGTTTAGCGGTGTAGCAGTGAAAAAGGTCCCCACTTGAACAGTTTCCCGCTGCGCCACGTTCCGAACGTCGTTTAGGCAATTTAAACCGGTGTTACGGTATAAGAAAAATCCATATCATAAAAAAAAAAAAAAAAAAACGGTTTTCGGTATGAACCAGTATACCGCCCAGCACTACGCTACAGAGTCCGCAAAGGTCCACAAAGATAGTACGGAAGGCACGAGAAAGGACAAAAGGTGCAGGCGCCTACAACGCGCTTCTGAACTAAACGTCCACACTACACAGCATAGTCCAGGTAATAAGAATAAACAAACTCTCCGTATTAAACGTACGGCATCCTCACACATACAAACCATATAGCATATGTGAATCACTTTACAGTGATGCATTATTAACAGTACAACCACCCGCCTGGATAAAATCAATGAACGCAGGCGCCTACAGCGCGCGTCTGAAATGCCGCAAGCAAAGCAGGCACGACTCCAAAAAGAAAGAGCTCGACTGACGGGGCTGCAAAAACGAGCCCGCCTGGATAAAAAAAATGAACGCAGGCGCCTACAACGCACTTCTCAAACAATGCAACCAAAGGAGTCACGGCTCCAAAACGAAACATCTCAACTAACGGACATACAGAAGCAAGCCCGCCTGAATACAATTAATGAACGCAGGCGCCTACAACACGCCTCTCAAACAGCAGAGTCATTAGATAAACGGCAAAGAAAGGAACGACAAACGGCCGCTAAACAATTCCGCCAATTAGCTGACAACGCATTCTGTAATGAGTCCACTATTAGTGAACATTCATTAGGATTAATGAATATCATTTGCTGTCATTGTCATTCACTTAATTTCCCTGAAGAAACAACTGGCAATACAACTAATGAGTTTACACGTTGTTGTCAAAAGGGTCAGGTTAGACTGCCTCCTTTAAATGAATATCCTGAATATCTACGGAAGCTTCTAACTAACAATGTACCCGAAATTAAAAACTTTATGGACTGCATTAGATCCTACGATAGTTCATTTGCTTTTGCATCTACTGGGGTAAATATCAGGCCACCAGCTGACAATGGCCCATACTGCTTTCGCGTATATGGACAAATATTACATCGGATTGGAACAGTGCACCCTCAACCAAATCACGAATGCAAATATGCACAAATCTATGTGTTAGATCCAGATGACGCAATCTATAAACGAATGAACCTTCCTGAAAACAAGCAATGCACAGAGCTGATAATGAGAAACGTCGCTGAAGTCATAAACAATCACCCATTAGCTAAGTCTATAAAAATGCTACATGAGGTTGAAAGAGAGGCCAATACAAAAGCAGACAAGTTCTGACCTGGAATTACCTTTTACACTTAAACGACGCCAATTTCCCATTAAACCTGCATTTGCCATGACAATCAACAAATCCCAAGGACAAACCATGGACAGAGTTGGCATATACCTCTCTGAGCCTGTATTTGGACATGGACAACTTTATGTTGCCTTCTCAAGAGTTCGGCGTTCATCTGACATTAAAGTTATAGATACTCCATACCAAGGAAAACACACCATCTTTACTACAAATGTTGTGTATAAAGAAATATTCCAATATATCTTTCTAATGTACTACAAATGTTGTGTATAAAGAAATATTCCAATATATCTTTCTAATGTGCCATGCTATGGGTTCTTTACTTCCTTTGTTCGTCATCTACACCTTTACACTCCAATATATCTCATACATACATCAATGTATTTCGGGTTACCCAACACCAGGGGTTGGCGAGTGAAGCCCCCTAGTAACTGTAGATTCTGAAAACAGAAATTAACACAAAAAAAGAACTGGCATTAAGACATCAGACATTAAAAAGATTTGCCATATTTGTGTCAGTTTGGCTTCACCTTTAAAAAGGTTTATCCAATCCAAAAAATGGATTTAGACTTTATTAAAGGCTGCTTTGTTAATTCTAAGCTACTATATGTAACAATATGTATTAAGATAACAACATAAAAACACTTTTGTTCATCTTGATATTTAAATTGTGTGTTTTACAAAAATGAAGAGTACAGATTTGCTTTGACTAGTAAAGTCCAAGTATTTCTCCCAAAAACTATGTTAAACTCTAATCTTGTATACATGTCTATATTCAACTTCCATAATCCTTGTGGTATGAGTAAATTGCATTATTTTGTTCATTAAGCAATGGTGTTTGTGTTATTTGATGAGAAACTGTCTATCACCTGTCTGGCCCCACCTAATAGAGAAAATTAAAGTAGTTATGTGATACTTTCTGTTATAGTGTAACCAGGTTCCAATTCCCTGGCTCTAGTGTCCTTTATTTTTATGGCTTCATTTTATTGTCCTTTGTGTGCTCATATTATGTCTCTAAAAATCTCTATTATGTCTCTAAAAATGTTGTTTTCTACTTTTTGCAATTTATTTTTCACTCTTTTGTGCATATATGTTAGTTACTACTATATTTTGTGTATTTATGTTATTGTATTTAATATGTTTTTCCATTTGGCTTATTTTATGAGATATATTCCTTGTTCTCTGTATGTTGAGCCCAATGGATGTGCTATCCTGATGTTGTAGTTGTGAGACTGCCCTCAATTCTTTAAAGGCTAGCAGAAATCTTAACAGTAGTGCTAATAGTTTATTTGTTCAGCTCTCTACTGAATTTGGATTTTCAACAGTGAAATTTTGTACTTTTGTTTTTGATCCTTTGATTCTAGACTTTGCTTTTTATATTTGAATTGTGACTTTAGGAATTACATTTGTTAACTTATTGACATGCATTTCTGGTAATCATTGTTTGACTTATATATTATATTTTTGCATTTAATTTTTAATACATTCATTAGACATATTAAAAAGACACTATTTTACATTGTTGGCTTTTTATTTTTTAAAGGTTGCCCTCTTCCTTTTTGAGAATATTAAGTTTGTCTTATCTTTTGGTATGCAAGCCAAAAAGCCTACTTCCGAATGGTGAAAGCCAGAACTGTTTTTGAAAGTGATGCAAAGTTTGAAAGATTAAAGCCTTCATATAAGTTTTGTGTGTCCTGGAAATCATAACACAATCAACACACAACTAAAGCTACTGTGAGATGCAAAGGCATTAGGTCCTGTACACCCATTTTATCAAATTATCTATAAGCCAATATAAAAGATGCTTCATTGTTCCAGTACTTAAAGTTGAAAGACCATTATTTAATATATAGACATGACAGTACAGCTGTTCATAGTTGATTCTTAATAAATGCAGTAATTGCAGTGATTATATGATTCATACTTCTGGACAGTAAGTTTGCCTATGTCAGGCAGACCTTGATTTGATTATTCCAAAAGAACTTTTGTCCCTGGAGTTTTTTCTTTAAAATCTGCATTTTAAGACTGCATTTATATTTTCATCTTCTCTACTGGAAGCAGACCTTAGTTTAAGTGAAAGTTAACATACATTACTCCTACTTTTCAATGCTAACTTGACCTTTAAATATACTGTAACCATAAGTAAAAACAACAGTGCTTGATAATTAGAAATGTAATACACAAAAAACGAATATCATTGAAAAAAATTAACAGAATTTCCTGAAATTCCAAGGCCACCTGTGAGATAATGTACTGTACATTCCTTCAAGTGTAACACTGGTCTTGACCAATGCACTTGTTGAGGGAATTGCCCAGGAGCCTTCCTTACTACATAACTAAATCAGCCTGCCTGCCATGTACTGATTTTGTGTGAGGTCCCTCCAGACTGGCAATTGACTACTATTATTTAGCGTATGCCTCTGACCTAGATTCATGTCTAAAAACAACTTTTCCAGCTAACATAAGCTCTTAATAAGTTGTGGACTTGAACAGCATAATGGCTTGGGCAGATTTGTGGCAGACAAAATTTAATGTAGGTAAATATAAGACATTACAGGATGTATACAGTAATCCCTCGCTATATGGCGCTTCGACTTTCGCGGCTTCACTCTATTGCGGATTTTATATGTAAGCATATTTAAATATATATCGCAGATTTTTTGCTGGTTCGCGGATTTCTGCGGACAATGGGTCTTTTAATTTCTGGTACATGCTTCCTCAGTTAGTCTGCCCAGTTGATTTCATACAAGGGACGCTATTGGCAGATGGCTGAGAAGCTACCCAACCAGAGCGCGTATTACCTATTAAATAAAACTCCTCAAATATATTGTGAGCACGGGGGCTCTTGGCACCCCTAGAGGATACGGCCGCTCCTCAAAAAACGCTGAAAGATTACCTTCACATTGCTCTCTTCTTTGCTGGGCTTACATATGGCTGCTTTATCAAGCGATATGCTTCCTGCGCGGTGCTTCGCATACTTAAAAGATCAAACAGCACATATTGATTTTTGATTTTTACTTTTCTCTCTCTCTCTCTCTCTTGCTCTGACATTCTCTGCTCCTGACGGAGGGGGTGTGAACAGGGGGGCTGTTCGCACACCTAGATGATACGGACGCTTGTCTAAAAATGCTCAAAGATTACCTTCACGTTGCTCCCTTCTGTGCAGCTGCTTCGTGAAGTGCCAGGCTTCCCGCACGGTGCTTCGCATACTTAAAAGCTCGAAGGGCACGTATTGATTTTCTCTCTGACATTCTATGCTCCTGATGGAGGGGGTGTGAGCTGCTGCCTTCCTTGCAACTGCTTTGTGCGGCGGTGCTTTGCATACTTAAAAGCCAAACAGCCCTACTGATTTTTGATTGTTTGCTTTTTTTTCCTCTCTCTCTGACATTCTCTGCTCCTGATGCACACTCCTTTGAAGAGGAAGATATATTTGCATTCTTTTAATTGTGAGACGGAACCGTCATCTCTGTCTTGTCATGGAGCACAGTTTAAACTTTTGAAAAAGAGACAAATGTTTGTCTGCAGTGTTTGAATAAAGTTCCTGTCTCTCTCTACAACCTCCTGTGTTTCTGTGCAAATCTGTGACCCAAGCATGACAATATAAAAATAACCATATAAACATATGGTTTCTACTTCGCGGATTTTCACCTTTCGCGGGGGGTTCTGGAACGCAACCCCCGCGATCGAGGAGGGATTACTGTAAATGTTAAATTTCAATATACAATGGGAGGTCTGAAACTTGAATGTATTTCTCATGAGAACTATCGGAGTCTTATTGGACTCAAACTATCTATATCAAGACAGTGTACAGAAGCAATCAACAAGGCCAACAGGATGTGTGGAGTACGGGAGGTTATGCTTAAATTATAAAAAGCACTTGTGAGGCCTCACCTTAAGTACTGTGTTCAGTTTTCACATCCATATTACAAAAATAATGTACAAGCGATGGAGAAAGTTCAAAGGAGAGTGACTAGGTTCACTGTAGGTGTGGGAGGAATAGGCTATAAAGCGAGATTGGCGGACTTGAACATTTCTGGATTAAGGGAATGGAAATTAAGAGGGGACATGATTGCAGCATTTAAAATCATGAAAGAAATTAGTACAGTGAACACCAGCTGTTACTTTCAAATAAATTCTTTCACAAGGACAAGGGGACACGGTTGGAAACTTGTCAAATGCAGATTTTGCATGAATGATAGAAAGTGTTTCTTCACAGAAATAACCATAGACGTGTACAATAAATTACCAAATAGTGTGTTGGAGAATTGGAATTTAGGGACTTTAAAATCTTGAACTGATATTATTTTAGACAATATGGTAAATAAGATGGACAAGTTTGTTAGACTGAATGACCTGTTTTCGTCACAATTGTTCTTCTGGTCTAACAGTACATCACTATTACTGGATTGGAAATGATTTTCAGAAAATATTTAATCAATTAGGATCTCCCTCTAATTTAGTCATGCATTTGGAAAATACACCAAAGAGAAATGACATGTCACACATTACTTGTGTCCTACGCATACGTATAGGGAACAGCTTAAGGACTTTGGTGATGGTAATTCCCTGCCAATCCAGGAGTTGGCACAGTGTACTGACTACTTTTCTATTCCTCCTTCTGTAGACCGGAACGATTGACAGCCTTTTCACCACTGACATCACTTCCGGTGTCCTCCCACCTGGACCCACCTCTTCCTGCCGGAAAAACCTAAAGCCAGAAGAACCTCCATTTTTGGCATTCACAACTATACTCTCGTCTGAGAAGACTTATTTAATGCTTGTGGTAAAGCATTTTTTATTTTGTTTATACGGGGTTTTGCCTTTGGCGCCCCAAAACTTCATGCTGCTTTTTTTTCTTGTTTCTTACATTTGATATTCATTATCAACATATTTAGACGAGGAAGATAACTTGCTTTATAAGTTAAACAGAAATCAACTTTGTGAATAATAATTATTGAGGAGACTGCCAACCTGGCCAATACTGCCATCATGTTTTGAGTATAAAGATAATATTTCACACACATTAACTTACCTGTAACACATAAAACACAATGTTCACCACCCATTTTATTTTCGCCAGCTGAGCAGTTCTAGATTTAACTAAAAGAAAAAAAAAAACCTTGATCAATTCAATTTCTTTACCCATACCATATTTTTCCATTTTTTCATTCCACTGTTAATGCAATCAAAATTAACACTTTTATTTGGCAAAACTGCATATTTAAATAATCATCTTTATAATCTAAATGCAAGTTTATAAATACCTATTTATATTAATTCCTGTTAATAGAGGCATTCGAACTGCTCTACACTAAAAGAACCATAAATTCCTAATCAAAATACACAATAATATGGTAAACTACTAAAAGCAACATTTTGGACACTGCTTTAATTTTAGAGACAAGAACATACTTACCCGACAAATTTCCATTACTGCCTCTCAGGAAGTCTAAGGCTATCCCAGCAATGCTGGGCACAAGCTAGAAACTATGAAGGGATACCATTCACCTCAGCGTATACAGACTGTGTGGAACAGCCCGGACACAGACAGGTAGACAAGATGGTTTCACCACACACACGTTTATTATACATTATTTACAGTTCTCAGTGAGCACAAACCCAGTGCCGCAGCACCAATCACCCCTTAAGTCCTTGGCCACACAACACAATGCCTTCAGTCTCTAGTCCGCCTCCACTCCTCTCCTCTCCTCTCCTCTGAGCTCCGTCCTACTTCCACCCGACTCTTGCTATTGACTGCAGGGAGGCGGCCCCTTTTATACACACCGGATGGGCTCCAGGTGCTTCCCGACACTCTTCCGTCGACACTCCCCTGTATGGCGGAAGTGCCGGCTGCGTAACCGGAAGGACTCCGGGTGTCCCTGCTCCTCTTCCCCCCAGCACTTCCGGGTGTGTCAGAAGTGCTGAGGTCCAGGGCTCCCAAGGCATTGGGGCGCCCCCTGGCAGTGGCCACGGGCCTCTACAGGGTAGAGCTTCCATGCTCTGTACCTGTGGCCCCCAAAGCAACCAGGGCAGTCGCCCCCTCGTGTTCTGGAGGAGGCACAAGCCCTCCTCTGGTCCTCCTGGGCCCAGCCGGGTGCCACAAGACCTACACATAGGCATACAAGTTCAAGCTAGGCAAATTTAAATCTGCATATCTTTGGGATGTGAGAGGAAACTGGAGCATATAGACAAAACCTAGGGGGATATATATAGAATATGAAGAGGCTACAAAGTAATGGTTAGGCTAGAATTTGAATGCTTGTGAATGTATCATCTTTTTTTTTTTTTCAATCATTCCCCATCTTTGTTTTTTTTTTTTGTAATAATTATAACAAAAGTTAGAACAAGAATGCTGAGTTCCATTTGAAATGGGAAGTTGAAATTTACAGGTTCCCAGTAGTAAGTTTCAACTGGAACGCTCTCACAAATTAGATTTCCAACTCAGAAATTCTGGAGAGCCCCACCAACCTTGACCTCAAAATCCAAGATGGCTGCATTGCGCATCAACAGAAGTGAAAGCTGAAGTACTAACTTTTACTTCTGGACATGTTGCTACCGTGTTTGAATGTACAAAATACCAAACAAATGCATTTGCACTAGTTGTCATTACTTGAAAAGAGCAAGCACAAACAACTGGTTTTCCTGAATATGTTACTGGAACGCAGTCAACGCAAGTGTGATGTCATTCCCAACTCAGACATCGCAGGTAAATGGAACACAACATAGGCAACTACATTTTGAATAAACTATCATATAAAAAACAAAAAAAAAAAAACTCCAAAAAGTTTATACATAAAAATGACATAGTGGTTAGCTCTGCTGTCCAGTTTTCAATCTTGTACCCAATCGTTATCCATGTGAAATTTACACATTCTTACCACACCTATGTGGGTTTTTCACTGGGCACCTCTTTTTTCCTCTCATATTCTCAAAGATGTGTGTGTGTTAGGGTAATTGGTGAATCTAACCCTACCTTGTCTGAATGTGGGTGCGTAAGAAGGCTGGCTACAGACACTAAGTGTAAAACCAGATTTCAGATTGACATCAATGGTTCCCACATAATATATTAATCAAAGGAGACAAAGAGTAAGGAGCCACGAGAAGCCATAGGTTTGGCTAAACTTTATTGTCATAGGTACAATGAAAGTGTTACTTGCAAGTCTCCCTCAGACTATTGACAGTAACATGATACAAGAAACAGAAAAAAACTACAATGAATACAATAATAATAATAAGATACAACAAATATATGTTACATTCAATATACAGTATATAAACATATTATATATACACAAGAGCACATATTTGTCACTATAAGTGGCAGAGGAGAAAAAAAAAAAGGCTTCTAAATCTACTGGTGCAAGTGCCCACGGTTCTGTGTTGCTCACCAGATTGAAAGACAGAGGTCTTTACAATGCAGTATGCCTTTCTAAGTCATTTGTTATCAGAACGCAGCCAAAAGCCAGTAATATTCTGTGCCAACTTCATAACTCTCTATATTTATTTGCAGTGCATAACTAAGCATATGTCATAAAGGGATATTATGTAGCCAGTTATTATGGACTCGTCTTTGCACTTATAGACACTGGTGAGCATAAACAGTGACCTTGGAGCGTACTTCAAATGACTATGGGACTAAAGCATTAATAAGCTTTCTTGGTATGATTTGTATATTTCATGCTATCGCTTATTGTTCCTTTTTTGTTGTTTTTCTCCTCTGAATTCAAATGGTTGTACCTTTTAAGTTTTTATGATTTTGTTTGTTTCAGTAGTATGTCATTGGAATGTTCTGGTTTTAGAAAATAAAATTGAATAAAAATAGACCCCCAAGACATATTAAGTTGCATACCCACACAACTGTATCCCCCTCTGATGTTGCTGAGAGTGTAGTCTGCTTTTTGCCTCCTGAAGTCTAAAACTAGCTTCTTACTCTTAATAACACTAATGAAAAAATTATTTTGCAGGCACCACTGTGTTAGAAGGAAAGCAAATTTAAATTTAATGTTGGAGTCAGAGCTGTGTTTTGCAGAACAGTCATAGGTAAACAAGGAATATAGCATTCGAATGAGTACACTATTCTGTGGAAGTATACATTGATGAGTAAGTAATGCTATTAATCCACACATCCTAGGGTTTGCCAGCTAGAAAGTTCAAAATCCAGTTGCAGAGGAATACTGCCACTCTTTAATAGCGTTTAGTGAATCCTATGGACCCTTCCCTACATGAGAACAAGTATGATCTAGGATAGTGAATTATGTTTTTAGAATACTTATGTTTAGGAAAATTATCAATAAACAAACACTATAAGAGAATTACATACAAAGTGGAAAAATCAAGTTGGCTTCAGGCTGTTTTTGTTTGGGTTTTCTATTTTACACTATACTAGTATTACAATAGAGTCAAGTTAAAAAAAAGCTGTCTCTAGTCTAACAGATGGCTTTAATCAACAAAAACATAATTTTAATATGAAATTCAAGTAGTTAAAAACAGTAAACTTTTGTGAATCACATCCTGTGGCACTTGGGCTAAATTTAGAAAGTAAAAGCCTTTTAACTGTGATATACACCTTTCCTTTTTTGCAAAGAAATTAATAATAGATTGAAAATTAATGGACATAAGATTACTTTCTTGTGGGAACACAAATGACAGCTGCAGGGGCAGTGCCAATAAACAGTGCACTGTCAGATTGTAGGAGATCATATATGTAGATTTGTCACTGATAAGAAGAGGCTTTCCCTAGATCTCCAGTCACCAATCCTATCAAGGTGACCTCTGCCTTCTCCCTGAGGTATATGTAGAATTAGGAAGTCTATTAAAATATACAGGTTTCCTGCAAAAGAAATGTTTTACATACAAGCTACAAAATAAAACTATGCCAACAATGTTTTTAATTTAAAAGAAATCTGTAATTTGTCTGAATAGTGAAGCGTGTGACTTTTTTTTCTAAAAAGGATATAAAATTTGAAGGATTTTCCATGACTGTAAAATGTAATTAGCAGGTTCAGTACATGGATGTATGGAGTTTGAATAATTTCTTACTTTTATTTTAAACTACAAAATACAGTCTAATGTATTATAAACTACATAAAAATGTAATCTCAATTAATTTCACTTTATCAGAA
The DNA here is from genome assembly GCF_900747795.2 of Erpetoichthys calabaricus. Taxonomy (NCBI): domain Eukaryota; kingdom Metazoa; phylum Chordata; class Cladistia; order Polypteriformes; family Polypteridae; genus Erpetoichthys; species Erpetoichthys calabaricus. The sequence goes on from NC_041397.2 coordinate 202,908,900, forward strand.
CATTAAAATTTTCTCTCTCAATTTGGAAGACGTCAAGAACTTAAGCTTAATGTGAAATGCTGAACAATTACAATAGATATGGGCCTCATTTTCAAACATCAAGGTAAATGATAGAACTCAGTTTGTCTACATGCTTTAAACAATATATTTTTATTATTACACATTTACATTTGAAGAATTTTATATAATGTTTACCTTATTAAAAAGATTTACACATAGTTAAATATTAGGCTAGACATTAAAGTTACGTGTCTTCAAAAATAGCTATTGTTTGAAAACAGGAATGTATGCAGCACGTGCCCCCACATGCAAAACCTCTGCTATATTCACATGTCAGTGTGTTCAATCACAACTCTGTCAAATGAACCAAACGAACGGAAAGAAAGAAAGAAAGAAAGAAAGAAAGAAAGAAAGAAAGAAAGAAAGAAAGAAAGAAAGAAAGAAAGAAAGAAAGAAAGAAAGAAAGAAAGAAAGAAAGAAAGAAAACATTTTAGATTAACATACTAAGTTTCTATAATTGGTAGCAGGCAAGTGCAAAAGTCTTGGCTTTAGCTCTGTTGCAAATTTATAAAGTTCTCACTCAGGGTCAGACAGTCAGATAAACATTCATTTTTAAAACTTTAAAAAAAACATTTAAAAAAATCATTTTTTAATGTCAAGTAATAGAACTTCAATAATGGAAATGTGTTGCTCAATTTGGGCAAAAATGGCAATTTTGCCAAAATTGTATACATACTGTATAGTGCCCATGAGAATATACAGGCATCCCGGCCAGGACAGAGGATAACTTCTTGCTCAGACAAGCTTGCCGGCTAGACAAGGAAACGGCTTTGTGCCCGGTTGGAGTAAGATAATTGATGGACCAGCATAACTCAGATACCTGCAGGGCTGCTTGGTTTAAAAAGCAACCCTCTCAGTGTCCCTGGGTTTCAGTAAAGAGCACTGTCGGAGGAGGACCTCCCTACTTTCCAAGTGAACTGGAAGTGCTTCCAAGGGCACCAGAAGCATTCCCAGGTCGAGCTTGAAAAGGAGCCCCCACCTCACATAGGGCAGTCAGAGTCGGTAGGGAGTGGGCGACACTCAACTGGAGGTGGGAAGAGGAAGAATTGTATTTATTTTGGAGTACTTTGGCGGGTGCTGGTGATAAATAAAAACTATTTCATTTGAACCCAGAATTGTGCTGGGTAACTGTGTCTGAGATTTGAGGCTCAGTTGTGCCCCCTTGTGGTCACAATAGTTTATACAGTATTCCCTCGCTACTTCGCGGTTCACTTTTCGCGGATTCACGACTTCGCGGGTTTTTAAATACAAGTGATTGCCCGCCTATCGCGGAAGTTATGTTCCAGACCCATCAGCAATAGGAGAAAATCCGCGATATAGAAAGACCATATAAATAAACATTTTTATAGTTTAAGCCTTAAAATACCCATCCCACATGCTTTAAACACATGTAAACTTATAAAACACACTTTGTTAACACATATGATATGTGGATGTCGGGCTAAGGATATGAGTAACATCTCACTATTATAAAACATTTTAACTTCACGCAAGACAAGACAGTGAGACAGGAAAATAGGTGATGTACACCTAAAAGCCTGATTGTACAGGCTTTTAAATTATTGACATGCAGAGCGACAAGCAGCACAAAGCCAGCACAAAGTCCACTTCTCCTTAGCGTTCATTCAGCTCCCCACCCCCTTGACAATGCGAAGTGGCAGGAGAGTACTGCACCTCCGGGGAGGGGGGTTTGAGCGAACGTGCGTTCAGCCCTCACACACCCCCACTCCTCCTCCTCCTTCCGAACGCGCAGAGCGACAAGCAGGCATTTTGGCAGAAGCAGCACAAAGTCCATTTCTGCTCTGCTGAGAGTTCAGCTGCCCCCCTTCACAAAGCGAGTGCAGACACATTGACGTCTGATCGCTGCGTGTAGTGTGCAGTGTTGGTCTGCGGTGTTTAAGAATGCAGAAAGTGTTTAAGAGCATAGGAAGTGTTTATAAGAGCGTGGGAAAGGTTAACAAGAGAGTGAGAAAGGTTTATAAGAGTGTGGGAAGGGTTTATAAAGCCTTAAAATATGTATAAATAATAAAATAAATATAGGTCGCTACTTCGCGAATTTTCACCTATCGCGGGGGGCTCTGGAACGTAACCCCCGCGATAGGTGAGGGATTACTGTATACACACAAATCAACCTCTCCACCAATTATATTTTTTAAACTCTGAAATTTTTCCTAATCTGTTGCTGGTTAGTTTAGAATAAAATGCAAAGAAATTGCATTAATGTTACAAAAATAAGTACAAACTACAAAAAAAAGCCTCTTGATTTATTTATTTACAGTAATCCCTCGCTACTTCGCGGTTCACTTTTCGCGGATTTTATATGTAAGCATATCTAAATATATAACACTGATTTTTCGCTGCTTCGCGGCTTTCTGCGGACAATGGGTCTTTTTACTTCTGGTATTTGCTTCCTCAGTTGGTTTGCCCAGTTGATTTCATACAAGAGATGCTATTGGCGGATGGCTGAGAAGCTACCCAATCAGAGCACACAGTTAAGTTCCTGTGTGCTGCAGATTGGCTCAGCGACGGAGTGCTGCATTAACCAGGAAGTCTCATCTCACTGATTCAGCATTAACGTGCTCTTGCTACTGCATTCAGGGGATTATCACCTTCATAGTCATCATTTTTACTGCGCAGGATATTCATCACGTCATATATAGCTACGTGTACTTCGCTATACAGTAAGTGTAAACTTATCTACCGATTTCATATTGCTTAGCAGTTGTCCCTGTTATTAATAGAGTAAAGGGTGGGTTGTAAACAATACAGGGAGGGTTTAAAAACGTCCAAATACACGTTAAATAATTAAATAAATATGGTGTCCCTACTTCGCGGAAATTCAATTATCGCGGTCGGCCTTGGAACCTATCTCCCGCGATAAGTGAGGGATTACTGTACTTACACTTCCTTCTAGTGTTTAGCATTTTACTCATGAAATCAATTGGGGCATGGCCTTACTGTAAATACACAAGCATTTGAATGAAATAGGAAATCATGAAATGAGTTGTTTAGTATCAGACTACAAAATGTTTAACACTGCAAACAACTGAATGCAAAAAGAAACATTCATTTGTACTCAAGACCACAAAAGAAGACACAGTGAGAAAACCTAAGACTCACCATGTCATTGAATATGTATGGCACCTACTACTGTATATGTACCTCTAATGAACATACTAATATAGTTTTCAAAATAAATCACACCTTTGGAGGGTTTTTCATTTTTTCTAAAAAGCGAATGATTCAAATTTAGAAATGACATGATGGTGTAGTGGTTATTGCTATTTCACAGCTGTGGAGATTTGTGCTCAAATCCTATTCCAGACACTGTTTTGTGGAGTTTGGACGATATACCTGTACATGTGTGGTATTACTGTAGTTTTTTTTTATATCCTGAAAAAGAATGTTCACGCTTGTCCAAGGGATTCTAAAAAGGTCCTGTATGAACGCATTTGTCTTATAATGAACATGGTCACATTTTAAGTTTGGTCCCTGCATAAAGCACATTGTTGCTGGTATTGACTCTGGTTCCTGGCAACACTACAGTATAGTAAAATAAGTGCACTTATAAAATACATAATAGGATGGATATTCAAGATTGCCATTTCACAGTAAAAATTAATCAAATCTCAAAAAATAAATTTGAGAATAATAAACAGAAACATACATATTAAATACGGCTATATACTCCACAATTGTTTGGTGGATGTACCATTGAATAAAATAGCTTTACAGTATGTTTCTTTAGGTGTTCACATATTTATCATCCTACTTGGAGGATTGTTTTTTTTTCTTAATTTACTAATATGTTACTTTAAGCTCTTTCAATTTTACTAAGTAAAGTTGGACTTGAAAGTTTGCTTTACTAGTATGTCTTTAGTATGACGAATTCACTTTAGGCAAATGCTTTGAATTCTGCAGTATTATTTTGTGAATCAGTGAGTGATCAATGGGCATCTCAGCCATACATTCCAAAATTACTTTCAGTGATTAAATTACAGCCTATTTCAGACAGGTGGATTCACTCTCATTGTTTTAGTGGAAAAAATATATTAACAATTTTTAAAGTGATTATGCCATTATTTTCAAACTCAATATTTTACACCAAAAATTACAATGGTCTTACTTCATTCATCCCTCTATTCAGTAAGATCCACTTTATAACCAGGCTTGAGTGCAAATACACTTACTCTAAATGTTGGCTCTTGTAATGGAATGGCTTCTATCATGCCATTTGGTGCTAGGATAGTTTCCTGCTCCCCACAGCCCAGTTCTTGATAAAGTGAGTTAAGAAAATGGATGGATACGTATATTTTTGATGCCTCTTTGGGACATTTTAAAACATCATTACAATTTTGAACATATAAATGGTATTCCACATGTATTTACTAAAATCAAAATGTCTATCCATTATCTCTGAAAATTACTATTTAAACTACTGCACAAGCATAAGACAGGTTTAATTTTATTCACTACAAATGCAGAGTTTTGCACTGAAAATCTAAATCTCCAATTCACCTGTCAATCCTGCAATAGACTCTGGCATCTAGGAAATAAGTATAATACCTTTATAGATCCAATGAATCCTTATAAATAAAGTAGGATATTATTGTAAAATGCAGCAATATGAATGTGTTTTTATGGGATTATTAAATATGCTAGTATACAGATGACCAGGTTATTTAAATATTTACGCTGGGATATCTAAATTAGTGGAATATCAATATGGAATACTGTATATTGCCATTTTTATTCTGGAGCCATAATGTACTTACCATGTGTTTTCAGCTTGTCAGTCATTTTGTTAATCTTCCGCTCTAGCCTCGCATATCTGGCAAACTCATCCATCATACTAATGGTAGCCAACTCCTGCCTCATGCATTGGATTTCAAATCTCATTTGGGTCTCTTGTTCTGCATCCTTCTGAAGAACTCTACATAGCTAAGAAAAAAAAAAAAAACTTAAATCTGTATATTCAATGTACTTGATTGGTTAAAGGATATCCAGGGTAAAAAGTGCTCCTAAAGGCTAGAGAAAAGATTAAGGTATAGAGAGGAAATCCTTATTAGGTTAAAGGATGTATTATAGAAAAACACATTCCAGTGACCAGTACAGACCCGGGGGAAAGTCAGGTAGCATAACTACCAGTTGCCAAGACATTTTAAATGTATTAAAATTAATGCATGTCGGTTAGAGGCTACAGACATGAGGTACCAGGATATGGTGATATAAATTGTACTCCACTTGACAGACTTGTAACAGTTTACTTGCTTAACAACTGAAGAATCATTTACAAAACTGTAAAATATAGCCAGAATAACTAGTTTGAGAAACTAGAAACATTTTAAAAATCGCTGGAGAAAAAACAAAAACTGTTAATGAGAAAGGCATGGTTTTTTGTATGTTTACAACATGTGGCCACTCATGGTGATAAAATTTACAAAGTGCTCCAAATAGTACTCATAACACTACAGATCAGTTTCTTGTAAGAGATATAAATATTCAATGTGCTTTACCAAGCCAGAAAGTAAAGTTTTACTGAGATCATATACAGTGCACCCAGAAGGTATTCACAGCGCATCACTTTTTCCACCTTTTGTTATGTTACAGCCTTATTCCAAAATGGATTAAATTCATTTTTTTCCTCAGAATTCTACACACAACACCCCACAATGACAACGTGAAAAAAGTTTACTTGAGGTTTTTGCAAATTTATTAAAAATAAAAAAATTGAGAAAGCACATGTACATAAGTATTCACAGCCTTTGCTCAATACTTTGTCGATGCACCTTTGGCAGCAATTACAGCCTCAAGTCTTGTTGAATATGATGCCACAAGCTTGGCACACCTATCCTTGGCCAGTTTCGCCCATTCCTCTTTGCAGCACCTCTCAAGCTCCATCAGGTTGGTTGGGAAGTGTCGGTGCACAGCCATTTTAAGATCTCTCCAGAGATGTTCAATTGGATTCAAGTCTGGGCTCTGGCTGGGCCACTCAAGGACATTCACAGAGTTGTCCTGAAGCCACTCCTTTGATATCTTGGCTGTGTGCTTAGGGTCATTGTCCTGCAGAGAGATGAACCGTCGCCCCAGTCTGAGGTCAAGAGCGTTCTGGAGCAGGTTTTCATCCAGGATGTCTCTGTACATTGCTGCAATCATCTTTCCCTTTATCCTGACTGGTATCCCAGTTCCTGCCGCTGAAAAACATCCCCACAGCATGATGCTGCCACCAACCATGCTTCACTGTAGGGATGGTGCCAGGTTTCCTCCAAACGTAATGCCTGGCATTCACACCAAAGAGTTCAATCTTCGTCTCATCAGACCAGAGAATTTTCTTTCTCATGGTCTGAGAGTCCTTCAGGTGCCTTTTGGCAAACTCCAGGCAAGCTGCCATGTGCCTTTTACTAAGGAGTGGCTTCCGTCTGGCCACTCTACCATACAGGCCTGATTGGTGGATTGCTGCAGAGATGGTTGTCCTTCTGGAAGGTTCTCCTCTCTCCACAGAGGACCTCTGGTGCTCTGACAGAGTAACCATTGGGTTCTTGGTCACCTCCCTGACTAAGGCCCTTCTCCCCCGATCACTCTGTTTAGATGGCCGGCTAGCTCTAGGAAGAGTCCTGGTGGTTTCGAACTTCTTCCACTTACGGATAATGGAGACACATTGGGACCTTCAAAGAAATTTTTCTGTAACCTTCCCCAGATATGTGCCTCAAGACAATCCTGTCTCGGAGGTCTACAGACAATTCCTTTGACTTCATGCTTGGTTTGTGCTCTGACGTGAACTGTCAACTGTGGGACCTTATATAGACAGGTGTGTACCTTTCCTAATCATGTCCAGTCAACTGAATTTACCACAGGTGGACTCCAATTAAGCTGCAGAAACATCTCAAGGATAATCAGGGGAAACAGGATGCACCTGAGCTCAATTTCGAGCTTCACGGCAAAGGCTGTGAATACTTATGTACATGTGCTTTCTCAATGTTTTTATTTTTAATAAATTTGCAAAAACCTCAAGTAAACTTTTTTCATGTTGTCATTATGGGGTGTTGTGTGTAGAATTCTGAGGAAAAAAATGAATTTAATCCATTTTGGAATAAGGCTGTAACATAACAAAATGTGGAGAAAGTGATGCGCTGTCAATACTTTCCGGATGCACTGTACTTTATTTACTAAACAAATTTTCTACCCAGAGCAATAGGAGGAATGATACACAAAATAACAATTAATTGGTACAAAGAAAACAAGATAAAAATTTTTGGGGGTAAAATTCACTAGGAATTTTATGAGGCAAGTCCACATATAAACCAATTTTAAAAATACATACAGTACCTTCAGGAAGCATTCAGATCCTTTCACTTCTTTCACATTTTGTTAAGCTACAGCCTTATGCTAATGTTTAAATTAATTTGTCTCTTCATCAAACAACACTCAATACCCTCAGAATGACAACGCGAAAACAGGATTTTAGGAATTTTTGCAAAATGATTTAAAAAAAATGAAATATTAAATTCACACAATTATACATACCCTTTGCTGTGACACTTAAAATCTGGCTCAGATGCATCTCATTCTGTTTATCATTCTTGAGATGTTTCTACGCCTTTTTTTTTTTTTAATTAGAGTCCACCGGTAGTCAATTTAACTTACTGCACATGACTAGGAAAGGCACCCACAAATAAAAGGTTCTACAGTTGACAATGTATCACAGCAAAAATCAAGCCATGAGGTGAAAGGAAGGCAGCTTAGAGACAGGATTGTGTCAAGGCACAGATCTGGAGGAGAAATTTCTGTATTACTGGGGTTTCCCAAGTGGCCTGCATAATTCTTAAATGGAAGAAAGCTAGACAACTATGTCTCTTCATAGAGCTGGCTGCCTGGATCAAAAAAAAAACAATCAAGGGAGAAGAAACTTGGTAAGACTGGTGAATAAGAATGTGATGGTCACAATGGCTAAGCCCATAGAGAACATTTGTGGAGATGGGAAGAATTTCCAGAGGGACAACCACCACTGCATCACTTCACTAATCTGAGCATTATGGTAGAGTGGCGAGATGGCACATGAATGTCCGGTTGGAGTTTACAAAAAGGCACCAAAGGACTCTCAGAATATGAGAAACAAGGTTCTCCGTGATGAAACCAAGATTGACCTATTTGAAACATCACGTCTGTAGGAAGCCAGGTACCCACTCATTACTTGTGCAATACCATTCCAACAGAGATGCACAGTGGTGGCAGTGGGCTATGGGTTTGCTTTTCAGCGGCAGAGAATGGGAAACTAGTCAGGATTGACAGAAAGCTGAACTGAGCACACTACTGAGATATCCTTAATTAAAGCCTGTTCCAGAGCACTCTGGACCTCAGAATGGGCTTCACCTTCCAACACAACAATGACACTAAGCATAAAGCAAAGACAGCACTGGAGTGTTTTAAATTCAACTGTGTGAATGTTTTTGAGTAGCCCAGCTAGAGGCCCAGACTTGAACACAATCCAACACCTCTGGAGAAATGTGAAACTAGCTGTTCACTGACAGTCTTCATCTAACCTGACAAGAGCTTGAGACGATCTACAAAGAAAAATGGCAAAACAATCCTCAAAATCAGGAGTGTGAAACTTGTCACATAATACCAAAGAAGACTCCAGGACTGCAATCTCTGCTAAAGGTGCTTTAACTAGTACTGAGTAAAAGGTCTGAATACTTGTAACAAAGTGATATTTCTTTTTTTTTTAAATATATTTACAAAAAGTCTAAAAATCTTATTTTTCGTCTTGTCATTCTTTGGTATAAGGTGTTGCTTGATGAGGGAAAAAGTAATTTTAAAAGATTTTAGCATAAGGCTGCAACATAAAAAATTAGGGCTCCTGCTTAATTAAAAACTTTGATCGTGATTAATCAAACAATTAATTTTTAATCAAAATTAACTGCATATTAATCACAATCGTATTTTCCTTCAACCATATTAATATTTTTCAATAAAGTAGAAACAACTCAGTGAATAATTTCTAATTAAAAAAGTTATAACAACTGCTTGCCTATGTATAATAAATTATTTCAGTTAGCTTATTGAATAGAGTTGTGTAACAGAAACAACACCCAATGACCGTCAAGCACCCACTTCACCCCTGGGGGTTGCTATAATATTTGGGAAAACCAACAAATATGGTTTGGACTGCTAAGTTGCAAGACAACATACCAATAGTACTAACAATTACATGGTTCACATTTTCTGCACAATCACCACTGTTATAGCTCAGGCTTGCTTAACTGCATGATACACAAGATTCAGCTCCGTAGCTGTTACCTGAAAGGGAGAAGTCATTAATTAGCTTGAAAATATGTATGGATTAGGCTTTTAAATAGCAAAGAATAGACTGAAAAAAATTCTAAATATATATCTGATAGACTTATTTACTTAGAGGTTTCACAAAAGGTTTCATAATGAACAAGGTCATAGAAGGTATCATTAATGAATTATAAAATAAGTCTAACTATGTTAACTTTTAGCCCAAATGGATGGAAATATTAGTATTATCAATTTGCACCAATTACTGCCCAGTTTTATTGGTCACAGTGTAATATTGGCTAATGTACAGTGGTGTGAAAAACTATTTGCCCCCTTCCTGATTTCTTATTCTTTTGCATGTTTGTCACACAAAATGTTTCTGATCATCAAACACATTTAACCATTAGTCAAATATAACACAAGTAAACACAAAATGCAGTTTGTAAATGGTGGTTTTTATTATTTAGGGAGAAAAAAAAATCCAAACCTACATGGCCCTGTGTGAAAAAGTAATTGCCCCCTGAACCTAATAACTGGTTGGGCCACCCTTAGCAGCAATAACTGCAATCAAGCGTTTGCGATAACTTGCAATGAGTCTTTTACAGCGCTCTGGAGGAATTTTGGCCCACTCATCTTTGCAAAATTGTTGTAATTCAGCTTTATTTGAGGGTTTTTTTAGCATGAACCGCCTTTTTAAGGTCATGCCATAGCATCTCAATTGGATTCAGGTCAGGACTTCGACTAGGCCACTCCAAAGTCTTCATTTTGTTTTTCTTCAGCCATTCAGAGGTGGATTTGCTGGTGTGTTTTGGGTCATTGTCCTGTTGCAGCACCCAAGATCGTTTCAGCTTGAGTTGACGAACAGTTGGCCGGACATTCTCCTTCAGGATTTTTTGGTAGACAGTAGAATTCATGGTTCCATCTATCACAGCAAGCCTTCCAGGTCCTGAAGCAGCAAAACAACCCCAGACCATCACACTACCACCACCATATTTTACTGTTGGTATGATGTTCTTTTTCTGAAATGCTGTGTTCCTTTTACGCCAGATGTAACGGGACATTTGCCTTCCAAAAAGTTCAACTTTTGTCTCATCAGTCCACAAGGTATTTTCCCAAAAGTCTTGGCAATCATTGAGATGTTTCTTAGCAAAATTGAGACGAGCCCTAATGTTCTTTTTGCTTAACAGTGGTTTGCGTCTTGGACATCTGCCATGCAGGCCGTTTTTGCCCAGTCTCTTTCTTATGGTGGAGTCGTGAACACTGACCTTAATTGAGGCAAGTGAGGCCTGCAGTTCTTTAGACGTTGTCCTGGGGTCTTTTGTGACCTCTCGGATGAGTCGTCTCTGCGCTCTTGGGGTAATTTTGGTCGGCCGGCCACTCCTGGGAAGGTTCACCACTGTTCCATGTTTTTGCCATTTGTGGATAATGGCTCTCACTGTGGTTCGCTGGAGTCCCAAAGCTTTAGAAATGGCTTTATAACCTTTACCAGACTGATAGATCTCAATTACTTCTGTTCTCATTTGTTCCTGAATTTCTTTGGATCTTGGCATGATGTCTAGCTTTTGAGGTGCTTTTGGTCTACTTCTCTGTGTCAGGCAGCTCCTATTTAAGTGATTTCTTGATTGAAACAGGTGTGGCAGTAATCAGGCCTGGGGGTGGCTACGGAAATTGAACTCAGGTGTGATACACCACAGTTAGGTTATTTTTTAACAAGGGGGCAATTACTTTTTCACACAGGGCCATGTAGGTTTGGATTTTTTTTCTCCCTAAATAATAAAAACCATCATTTAAAAACTGCATTTTGTGTTTGTGTTATATTTGACTAATGGTTAAATGTGTTTGATGATCAGAAACATTTTGTGTGACAAACATGCAAAAGAATAAGAAATCAGGAAGGGGGCAAATAGTTTTTCACACCACTGTAGGTTATAATGTAGGCTACAGTAGGTAACCTCCAAATAATTAAAAACAACCACATACCATGTCTGCATGGGGGAAGGATTCGAGTGATTTCACTCTGTGTAATCTGCTCTTTAGCTGCTTGGACATGGATAGCATCTGCACCGTGCTGTTTCAGGTCAGATATCCCTCCATGGACAACCGAAAAACCCCCACAGCAAATGTATTCATTGCCAGGGCCAAGGCTGACAAGACTGATATTCTGCCTTGCACTCAGACCTATACCTAAACAGCCTCTTAAGTTCCAAGTGTGAACTTGCGTTAGTAGTATCTTGCTCTGGACATTCAGCTATACTGTACAATGTGACTGTTAATCTCACTCAGCGGGCAGTGCCTGTCTATTTGAAATGTTAATGCAACACAAAAAAGAAACTCTTTCACTCTGCTTGCATAACTGGTATGATTTTAATTGTTCTCATGTTATTCTCTGCACTTTAAAGAGCTAGTACTGTATATGAAACAATGCATACAAAAATCTGAGTCACATCATATCTCTTAATGATTCAATATGGTTAAGATGCATTTTATGTTCCAATATGGGGAAATCCCATATTACAAAGGACGAGTGGCAACCCTACTGTTGTGTGTGGGTGAAGCCCATTAACAAGAAAGAACACAGAAAATGATCATGCGTTATTAATAAAACAATGCCAAATGAATCTCAAGTATATTAAGTGCGAAGCAAGGTCAAATTGACCAAATTAAATTAACGCATTTAGGTACTGCATTAAAAAAAATTAATCACAGATATTTTTAATACAGTAATCACACATGTTAATGCCGATTATTCAGTACCTTTAAACAAAATGTGTAAAAAGTGAAGGGGTTTGAATACTTTCAGTATAGTATATCTACCTAATTTTATGTTTAGACATATCTATTTCTACATATTCAATACACTGTCAATATTGCTGAGTTAACTTTATATCCCTTCCAAAGAAGAATGTTGCCCATCTTGCCTTTGCTGCAAAAAATCTTTTACTTTGAACCTTTATAACGTTCAGTGAATCATACATGATTGCTATACTTAATAGTACAATTTCTGCCAGCTCATAGATTATGAAGTTGTCACTGCATTGAAAATGGTACTTCAGTATTTGTTTAACAACACCACTCTGCACAACAGCAGAAGTAACATCTTACTCCCTTATAATATTTACTACTACTACTATTGGGAGAAGGGACTGTGCAAGTAATCTTATTTCATACTGGAAGGTCCGAGCTGAAGAAAAAAAAAATCCAGCCAATATTTAAACTACACTTGTAGCATCCCATTACTATTGGTTTACCTCCTAAAAGCTAATCTTTTATTCAAAATCGATCTAATTATTATAGCAAGAAGCACCTATATTATAATTGTGGTTTCATTCCTAGAATTACTACCCTTAACATGAAGCAATGGCAGTTGGAAACTTAAGATATTTAGGCTCTAACGTCTACTACCTATGATTCCAAAGTGAGTAAGTGAGGCTGATTTAAGACCAGTTTCTCTTGGTGATTATGTGTCCTAGCTTTGCCTAAATACACCATTTAAAATCTTTGCACAGATCACTTAAAAGCACTGCACTTCTAAGCTTGAACAGCTGTGAAATTTAGGCATATGCAGTTTAATTTTTAGCAGCACCTCAAGTGTTTTTCATTTTCAAATAATAACTTACTTGGTATTAATAATCAAAAACAAGAGATGCATTCAATACACTTCAAATGTACAGTATTTAATCTTGGTCAATAAAGCTAAACTCTCAGATACTGTACTGAGAGTGAGTAAGTAAAAAACAATTGTTTGACATGGTATTACCATTTAAGTTCAACTGATCCATGAATCCAATATCCACAAACCATTTGTTTGGAGTTTACAAGTTCTGCCTATATCTAATTCTACTTCCTTGGGTTCTCCAGCTTTCCTGCCATATTCATAATGCATGCTGGTTAGGATGACTTGCAATTCTAAACTAATCCTGTGTAGTTACAGGTATGTGCATCAGTGGGCCTTGAATCTGGATAGACATAGGACTATACCTAGACCACATCTCACTCTCCAGCTTCCAGGTGCCACTGTCTATTGGTTTTCTGGGGTATTCAATACAGTAGCTGCTTTTAATTTCCCACTAAGTGGTGTTTTTCTGCTCTGGCATGGTCACACACATAGTCCCTTGTCCCTTCCTGTGCAACCCTTCCTGCCTGCAAGCCCCCTTGTTCATCTGGCCACTCAACTTTTTCAAACATATTTGAGGAAGCCATGCATGTTCTTCCCGAGTCAACACAGGTTATGGTTATAGCTAGTTAGGGTAGTTCAGTTTCTTACCCACATTCAAAGATTTTCATATTGGATTAACTGGTAACTCTAAACTGGCCCTGTATGAGTAGGTTTTGTGCACGTATTTAACAGACTCACACTCTATTCAGAGTTGGTTTCTGCTTTGTGAATGAAAATAGGATAGGCATTGGTTTCCCATAACCCAGAAGGGGTCAGTATATTTGAACATACATGGATGGAAAAGTGTAATTTACACAGATTTTGCATTCCTTAGTTTTGCCATTTCTACTTTTATTGTATCCTTTATAACTGCTAATGGGGGGAAAACTGGACTAAAAAAGAAAGACAGTCTTTGTGAACTTTTAAGAAATTAACGTGCAAAATATACAGTTCAAAGAGATATATTAGAAAACTATTTTCAAACATAGTAAACAAGAAAAATCTGTACAAAGTGATTTTCTCCGATTATAAACAGGTTTGTAAAGATTTACAAATTCATACTAAATGCAGCATGACAGTGTCTGCCTCCTACACAATACACTCACAGAATAAACTGTAAAAAAAAAAAAAAAAACCCTGCACCACAAATAAAATAATTAATATCAAGCATATATGCTTTCACACAAAAATATAATATACACTGCTCAAAAACATTAAGGGAACACGTAAATCAATCATCAGATCTCGATGAACAAAATATTCAAGTGGAAAATCTTTACTGACTAATACTGTGTAATTCATTGAGAACAAAATGATGGAACAATGGTCAATGGAAACAAAAATCACCAACCCATTGAGGGCTGGATTCAACATCACACTGAAAACCAAGTCAAAAATTGAAATCATAACTTGAGTGAATTTCATCACGGCAACTAATAATGTGATTCAGCACTCTGTATGGCCCCCAGGTGCCTGTATGCACTCCTGACAATGTCTGGGCATGCTTCTGATGAGACAGTGGATGGTAACCTGGGAGATCTCCTCCCAGACCTGGATCAGGGCATCAGTGAGCCTGGACAGTCTCTGGCACTACTTGGTGGCACTGGAAATACAAATACATAATTCATAATACAAATCAAATTGGATTCAGGTCTAGGGAACGTTTAGACCAGTCAATGGCATCAATGCCTTTGTAATCCAGGAACTGCCTACACGTTCTAGCTGCATGAGGCCAGGCATTCTCCTGCACCAGGAGGAACCCAGAGCCCACAGCACCAGTGTAAGACTTGACAACGGCTCTGAGGATATTATCCTGGAACATAACAGAAGTCAGGGTACCATTGCCTAGCACGTCGAGGTCTGTGCGACCCTCAAAGGATATGCCTCCCCAGACCATCGCTGACCCACTGCTAAACTAGTCATGCTGGAAGATGTTGATTTTGTATAACGTTTACTACGGTGTCTCTAGACACTTTCACATCTGTCACATGTGCTCCAGGTGAACCTGCACTCATCTGTGAAGAGAATGGGGCACCTATGGCGGAGCTGCCAATTGTGGTATTCTCTGGCAAATGCCAATCGAGCTGCAAAGTGATGAGCATTGGGCACAGGTCCCACTAAAGGATGTCAGGCCCTCATGCACCACTCATGGAGTCTGTTTCCAACAGTTCGGTCAGAAACATGCACACCAGTAGCCAGCTGGAGGTCATTTTTCAAGGCTCTGTCATTCTACGGCCTTCTCCTGATTTCCACGTGTAACAGCCTGTGTCCTAGTATCTCCTCCAAGTTCTTGAGACTGTACTGGGTGACACAGCACACCTTCTTGTGACAGCACATATGGATGTGCCATCTTGGAGTAGCTGGACTACCTGTGCAACCTGAATCTGCTGCAGGTACAACCTCATGCTGCCAGTAGTGACAAGGACACTGGCAAAACACAAAAGAAGAATCAGTCAGGAAGGATAAGAAAAGGACAACTGTCTGTGGCCACCACCTGCAAAACCATTCCCTTTTTGGGGGTAGTCTTGTTGTTGCCTTTATATTGCACCTGTTGTCACTTTAATCTCAACCAAAGCAGGTGATGTTAATTCACAATCACTTATGCTTCCTAACTGGATCGATTGATATCCCTGAAGCTCCATCTTGGTGTTAGACTGTGATGATAAGGTGTTTCCTTAATTTGTTCAAGCAGTGTACTATACGTAATACTTCACATAATGCAAGGAGAAAGCATTAGGTACACAAATGATGACATATTCTTTGTGAACAAAGTAACATGATCCATAATGGGCTTTATTAAAATGTAATAATTGCCCTGAGGTGTTACATGCAGCATTGCATGTGCTCAAAACATTAATTTTGAAATACAATAATCCGCACTTTTTCTTAAGTGAATGGCAAAATTTTAGAACACTTCACTTGAAATATAACCTTGTTTAAATTCTGAATTCAATTAAGTTTATTATATAGCATACATATGCTTTTAAGCTCAGCACGCCATACACTATTAAAAATAAGCTGTGATTAAAAGTAAATATAAATTTACATGCATCAAAAACACAAACATGCTTTAGAACACAGAAAAATGTCACACAATATATACAGGCATAGAAATGTATTTTTAAGTATCAATAATTTAAATATTAATTAGATTCTTAAATTATAAAATATTGAAAATATTGCAGCTGGTCAGTCAACCATTCAACCACTGGAACTTCTCTCTCATTATAGTTTAAAATGGCCATCTTGCTATCAAATCAGATCATGAGAATCATTTACAAGAGAATCATTCCAATTTTTAAGAAGACCCAAGAATTCCTATGGAAAAATCCTTATTTTTTTTTCTTTTAACAACAGCCTTTGATACAATGAATGAAATAAATTTGGTTGAATCGCTTGTCCATTCTTAATGACCAGGGCTAGGTCGGTCATTTTAGCTGCACCAGTTGAATCTGCAAAAGGTGCCCAACCACCCTGTTTGTTTTGAGTGGGATCATCCCTGCCACAAACTTTGAAACACAAGATAAGAGCCAGGATTGAACAGAGTGAAATAAGAAGGGTTTGGAACCAAAGAGTGAATTTACAGTTTGAGAGTGTCACGGCAGACGTTCAATTACTTATAGTAATGTCTAGTTACAAGATGCTCTCAAAATAATATGTGCTTGAAAGATGTCATTTCAGAAAACACATAGTTTTAAAGGTTTAAAGGTTTTCTAAGAAAAAAAAACACTTGTGTTACATAATCAGTGAATGTGATGTGAAAATTCTGTAACTCTCTTTTTAAACCAAGAGCCTATCAGGTATCTTACAATGCTGGTAAAAATGTAGTTAAGTTCTCATTAAAGGTAACTACATAAACATATACATTTCATTTAGGTTTCATTCAAGAACTTCCATCCCGTCACATTCTTAAATGTTTAATTTTATTTTGACACATCTTTGGGGCACTGTTATGCCAGTTTGAGAATATTGTTATGTACTGTACGTTGTAGCCTATCATTTTTGCCCCCAACTCGAATTTGGAAGACAACCTGTAATACTGGTGGATCCTGTAGATCATCAGTTAAAACCAAACATCATAATATTAAACAATATAATCTGGCTAGTGAACACTGAATAGTTGTATTGATTCTAAGTATTTGTAAGTCAGTCTTAATCATTTAAAGAGAATGCCACTTCCCCAAACTTTGCCTAAACAGTAGAGCCAGGGCTGCCAGGGACCCACAGTCATGCATGCCAGACCAATTTGGACATGCCAATAAACCCTATCATGCACATCTTTCAGATTTAGGAGGAAGCCTAATTTACTGAAGAAGATTACACAGAAAAATGGGGAACATATAAAAGCCCAATTGAGAGTGACAAGTTAAAATCAAAAGAATATCTCTTATACAGTAATAAATGCCGGTCCACCATGCCATTATATGGACCACTCGTGCACACACTCACTCTGGGCCAATTTAGAGTCACCACTCAACCTTACCCATCAGACTCTGAACATTTTCTCTGATTTTCTGTGTTATAATCTCCCTCATGGCCAAGATGCATGCGGATAATGCTACGAGACTCAAACCCAGGATGCTGGAGATATTAGGTGCTTTTGCTTAACACTATACTGCTGCACTACCCAGCAGTTTACTTACTCTTTGAATTTGCATTGTGTAATTATCAATCAGCATCAGTTGTTTTCAGTTAAATAGTCAAATTTTTAGAGACTCAAGTGGAAGTAAAGGAAGACTGCATTAAAGACAGAAAACAATATACTGTAGACATCATGGAAATAATTTTAGAATATAACAAAATATTAAAAAAAGGAAATCGGGATGAGATGTATGGGATAAGTCTGCTATTAGATAAAATAGTAATCATAATGAGTTGAATGTTCTCATCTTATTGGTACATATTAACCAAAAATCTAGATGTTAAGAATAGTGGTTAGGAGCCAGGAGGAGCTGTTCATATCTTCTACACAAGTTAAGAGAGGAAAAAACGGAAGTACTTAAAGTTAAAAAGATTGTGCATGGTGAACTGCATGCAGTGACATGCGGTGAGGTTCATGGCTAGTGAGGCACGGACTCCTTCTGAGTCTGATTTACAAATATATGAACCCATAGCTTATTAATTTAGCACAGCCTCACCTGACTGCACGTCCCTGATTGCATGTGCTACTTTAAAATAAAATTTGCAACATGAACATGAGCACAAGTTCAGGCTTCTTAAAGGCACAAACATTAGAAACTATTTCTTCAGACAGAAACCTGAGGACTCAAGTAAGATACCCAGCAGTGAAACAAAGTAGAAATTTAAGGACATTCAAATCACTTTTTTTTCTAATTTTTTTTTTTTTTAATTAATAGACTGGCTTAAAATAGTCACCGAGTTTTACTGGAAGCTTGCAGCAGGAGACTGTTTATCACCAGAGCTTCTGCTATATAATAATACACTACTGTCTGTGCAAGTGTATGTGTACGGTCTCTCTAAGCAATTTATTTGGTCAGTCTGGCTTTCGTGAGTCATAGGTGGGAATGATGACACGCTACTTTAGAGGTGCAAAGTGGAATTACTGATTTTAGTAATGTTACTTTTACAAAAAAAGAAGCTAAAATGGAGCATTCAACAACTACAAAGTGAATAACTTACCATGGAAGGTTGGGTCACTAAATACTAACAAGGTACAATCAGAGTCACCTACAAGGACTATACGTATTTTTAAGAATACAAATAATGCTTTCACAGTGGTTAATGGGAGGCTGTCTACCATTAGTGGTGGTCAAAAAAAGCACAGGAAGCGAGCAATGCATCTCAGTGTGATATATTCTAAGAAGTGGGCTTTACACCAGGAACAAAATCGATTCAGAAAGCACCATGCAAGAAAATTTCAGACACATAAGGATACCAAGGAAAATAATACAGTAGTTGAATCACTAAGGGTGCTTCAACTCAGTGAACTGAGGGTACATGTAGGGTAGTTGTTTCCTCTCAGTGGCAGAAGACAGAGTTGAAATCCAAATCCAAACACTATTTGTAGTCATTTTTGAAAGATGCATGTATTACATCATTAGTTTACAAACCCAATGGATGGTCAATAAAAGAAATTTCACAGCAGCAAAGATCATATAATACAGTAATCCCTCGCTATATCGCGCTTCGCCTTTCGCGGCTTCACTCTATCGCGGATTTTATATGTAAGCATATTTAAATATATATCGTGGATTTTTTGCTGGTTCGCGGATTTCTGCGGACAATGGGTCTTTTAATTTCTGGTACATGCTTCCTCAGTTGGTTTGCCCAGTTGATTTCATACAAGGGACGCTATTGGCAGATGGCTGAGAAGCTACCCAACTTACTTTTCTCTCTCTCTCTCTTGCGCTGACTTTCTCTGATCCTGACGTAGGGGGATTGAGCGGGGGGGCTGTTCGCACACCTAGACGATATGGATGCTCGTCAAAAAATGCTGAAAGATTATCTTCACTTTGCTCCCTTCTGTGCAGCTGCTTCGTGAAGCGACACTGACTTAGCCACCTCCCCTCCCCCCCCCACGTAATTTTTTGCTATATATTGCCTTTGATTCTTGTAAGTCTAAGCATTATCCTCTGATGAAGACCCCTGGCAGGTGTTGAAAGCTCAGGAATAAAAACTACTTTATGATATGTGATTCATTTTTTCTCCCTTTGTGGATCTCCAGCTGCAAATATTATATATATACATATACATACATATATATACATACATATATATATATTTTACACACACAAACATACAACTGTTTGAACACAAACTATAATGACTAAAAAGAAAGAAAAACTGCTGACTTAGAGTCTCAGTAAGGCATCATGCAGGCATATTGCCCTTGGTAGAAAGGAGGGGTCCTCAATCACGGTCCTGGAGGGCCGCAGTGACTACGGGTTTTCATTCCAACCAGTGTCCTAATTAGAACTCAGTCCTTGCTGATAATGAAAGTTGGAGTTTAACTCTATGCCTTGTTAATCAAAGACAAATTTTAGTTAATTGGTAGATCAGAGGTCCTCAATTACAGTCCTGGAAGTCTGTTATGGCTGCAGGTTTTCACTTTAACCAATTTCTTAATTAGAACCCTTTTGTTTACTACTAAAGCAATATGTTTTTTGGACTTAATTTTAGTTCTCGACTGTTACCATTCAGAACCCTTAACTGCCTATTTTAGCAGCCGCATTTAAGTTTTAATTGTTGCCTGTTTTCTTAATCAGACATTAGTTAATAATGAGATGCAGATAACCAATAAAGCAGCAGCTCGCCAACTAATGTGCTTACCATGAAGTATCTGTGATAAAAAATATTTAGAAATCAATGAGAGGGGAATTGGAAGGACCATTAACTTTAAATCTATTTTGGTCCACAAAACATATGGATAATGTTCTCACAGAAGGAAACTCTACAGTGCAATCAGAATTGTTCTTGGATGAATGCAGGCATTAACAAGCTAAATAGTTCAATACCAAGTTTTATTATCAGCATGGATTGCTTTCTAATTAGGAAACTAGTTGGAATAAAAACCTGCAGCCACTGCGGCCTCCAGGACTGTGATTGAAGACCCCTGGTATAAAGGAACCCCAGTAGCATTTCCTGACACCATTTTTCTGAATAATTGGTTAAATGAGAGTACACAGTGTTAGTGCGTCACCGTGTAGCATTGCTTATAATGGCACTCAGTTTTGTTTTCATTTTCTCCTTTGCTACAACTTCCAGGGGGCCAAAGTGCACCCCATAACTGAGTCTGCCTTTTTGTTGATTCAGTGCGCTTCTCTTGAAGTGATGTTAGTGGCCCAGCACACCACTGCCAAAAAAAAAAAATCGCATTGGCCATCTCTGAGGTGCAAAATATGTGAAAGAGGTCACAACCTACATTAAAGAAACACAATCTCCTAAGAAAAACGGTCTGCTCTGCCCTGTTTTATATAGTTCTTCTGTGTTATGAGACCAGACTTTCATTGAGGTTGATCACCAAGTACTTTATAGCAACACACCACCTTCACATCCACTACCTGAATAGTGACTGGGTGCAGAGATTTTTTGGTGCAGCAAAAACGAGAAACCAGATCCCTGAATTTGCTGATGTTGAGCTGCAGTCTGTTCTCCACCGGATTCCTATACTCTGTCTCATTCCCCTTATCAATACACCCCATAAGTGCAAAATCTTCAGAAAATGTATGTAAGTGACATGACCTGGTGTTACATTTACAGACTGAGGTATACAGAGTGAAGATAACAGAAAAGGAGGCAGGACTGTTCCTTGCATTCTATAACAGTGTGCATACAGTACTTAGCCCAAGCTAAGGTTTCCAAGGTCTGTATCTGTTCTGGCATCATTTGACCAAAACAAGAAAAACCCCTAATCAGTTAATTACAGTGCAAACTCAGAAAATAACTTCTAATCACCAATCAATTGTATGGGATGGGGCACAGGAAAACGCAGAACGCCTACAAACTCCACAATGACAATAGCTTTGGTGGACTAAAGCTGTGAAAAAGCTGTGCTAAACACAGAGCTGTGTTTATTTTGAAAGGCCCATACTCTCCTAAATGAAAAGCACGCCTGAAGGTTGATTCGAGGAAACAAAAAGACTAAAGTAATATGTTTAATTTCATGACTTTTGAGTTGTTTACGAATTCTACAGGCGCACTTTACAAAAACGCACAGTGCGAATACAAAAAAAAAAAGTTAAAAGGCAAATACTAAATAATGCATGGAATAATCATACATGATGCAAAAGAAACTACAAAGAAAAAATGCTAAATAATGCAACACGTGGATCGCAGGCGAGGATTCTCATTGAAAACATTTCATGTTCCGTCGCCTTAATATTAGCATACAGTACCCCGGAACAAAAACAAGTAATAGCGTGTGTGCTGGACAACATTCACGTTATCGTGCCCCCAAAAAAATGAAGTTGATGTTCATAAATGCTAGACGACGACAAGTCATTATTACTTAGAATATTTACACCGTGCAAATGAAAAAGAAAGCATTTGGCTAGAATCCGAGTGGAATGAATGGTGAAACGTAACCGCGTGAGTGGCCGCGCATGGAAAAAGGCATCTGCCATGCTGCGATACTCAGCGACAAGTCGACTACTTAAAAAGTTGACATGCTTGGGAAAAGAACTTTAACAATATTGCATAAAAGCACGAATCCCAGCACCAGCAACCAGGTATAACTTTTAGCCTTTTTTTATTTTGTTTTATCTTGGTCGTCGCCGGGATAGAATACAAACTCCCTCCCACTTTTTTTTTTTCCTGCGACAAATATCGAAGATGTTAATACCGTGGGCTTTAAGGCACCAGCAGCGGTAAAAATACACGGATGTGCTTTGTTACGCGCCTACGTGCAAGTGCATCTCACCCCCATATACTTTATAAACTGATAAGAGTAAGTAAAGTTTGAGCTACATTTCTCAAGGTCACTGCGCGAGGTAATGGGCACTCGAGTGGGTTGGGGGGTCCTGAGACAGGCAATCCCTTGCGGTTTTCAGGCGGCAACATGGCTTGGTCCGGTGCGCACCGTGCCTTCGCTGTCGAAACGTTCTTCAAAAACAACGAATCCATCATTAATACCCATCGCGCGTTCTGAACGCACTTCAGCATTCCTGGTGATGTCCCAAATCGAAAAACAATTTTTCAGTGGGTGGCTAAATTTAGACAGACGGGTACAACATTGAACAGAAAATCTCCAGGCCATCCTCGGAATGTATGAACGCCCGAAAGCGTCCAAGCTGTTAGGGCATCAGTTTTCCACTCTTCTAGACGTTCAGCATGCAAACATGCTTCTGCCTTAGGCATTTCCAACACGTCTTTAAGGAAGATTTTGCATGAGGTTCTTAATTGCAGGAACTCACCGGAAGAGCCGTACAGAGTTGTGCACGAACATTCTGCAAACTATTCATCGAGATGCCACCGTCATGTGCAGCGACGAGGCACCTTTCTATTTGAATTGTGGCGTAAATAAGCAAAACTTTCACTATTAGGCTGAAACCAACCCTCATGAACTTTACCAGAGACCCCGAACACTGACCGTGCTACAGTTTGGTGTCCCGTTGCAGAATTCGCCATTGTAAGCCCTTACTTTTTGGGGAAGGGAGAGCAACGGTCACCGTCACTTCAGAACGTTACATTGATGTTTCGGAAGCTAATCTCCTTGCACGGCGATGTCGGATGGGTTCGCCTGATCTCGCTTCGTGCGATTTCTTCTTGTGGGGCTACCGCTATACACACACCGACCTCAAAACTTTGGAAGTCCTCAAGGACACTTTTCGCCACGAAATCGCCGCTCTTTTCCCTTGAAATGGCCGAAAAAAGTAATGCGAGCGTTCAGAAATAGGCCATCATTAGCGATACACTTTTCAAGACACCACCTTGAAGACATCATTTTTAAAACAGTGGAAAAAAATCTATTTTGTATACCTTTTCTTGTGTCGTAAAAAAATTATTTTATAGTATTTCGTTTTTTGTACAATAAACGTTTCAAATGTGGCACATCTTTTTGGCTCGCCCTGTATTAGCATACCGTACCCCGGAACAAAAACGAGTAATAGCGTGTGTGGTGGCCAATGTGCACTTTATTGCACAAAACATGTAGTCGATGTTCATAAATGCAAGAAGACGACAAATCCTCTTCACTTAGAATGTTTACAACATGCAAAGGAAAAAAGAAAGCATTTCACTAGAATCCGAGTGGAATGAATGGTGGCACGTAGCCGCGTGAGTGGCCGCACTACGCCGCGCAGGGAAAAAGGCATCTGCCATGCTGCGATACTCAGCGACAAGTCGACTACTTACAAAAGATGACACGCTTGGGAGGAGAGCTTTAACAATATTGCATAAAAGCACAGATCCCAGCACCAGCAACCAGGCACAGCTTTCCGCCATGTTTTTTTTTTTCTTGGTCGTCGCCGGGATAGAACACAAAGGCCCCTCCCCCCCGCGCTTTTTTTTTTTCCTGCGACAAATACCGAAGATGTTACACCGTGGGCTTTAAAGCACAGCAGTGGTAAAAACACGGATGCGCTTTGTTACGTGCCTATATGCATGTACAAGTGCACCTCACCCCCATACACTTTATAAACTAATACATCAAATATAAATTATTTTATGTTACAAATGTACAAAGCACCATCAAACCCACAGTCGTTCCATGCTAACGGGCGAGACACACCAAGATCAGGGCGTGAGACAAAGGTAATTTCAGGGAGTTCTGGGGCGTCTAACGCTCCCCCCGATAAAAAAAATGGATACTAAACAGGCATGATTGGCGTGGTAACCTATCCACACAGGTGTCTTGTTTTGATTTAAAAATATGTAGATTACTTCTTAAGGCCAATCAGTGGCGAACAGGGGGCGGAGAGTGACTGGCCCATCGGTTTGGGGCCATAATGAATACCGTCTTGGGGGTGGGAAGGGGGTCCAATCCGGTTTGATCTAGTTTTTTTCTGAAGGCATATTAACGTCTAGCAAGGCTGCTTTACTAGGTATTTGTGTGTGGTGACCTGTGGGGTATTCGGTATGTTATAGTAAAGTATATACGTTTAAATAAAATACACCCGCGTATACTCCCCATCTTGTCTGCAAAGGTTACTGAAATTATTTTCTTTTTTTTCTAGCTAATTAGAACAGCCATGCCGAAAAGAAAGGTAAGTTACTACCGTCATGTAGTAATAAATGGGTTGCGGTGGTGCTTTGATTTAACGCAAGTTGTTTTTAGATTTGGTTTTGTATGCATTTTAGATAATTTGCTCTTTATGATGTAGTACTGAAAACGCGAAACGTAGTTTAATTTAAAAGGGGACTTCTAATCCCTGATGTTTGATTAATAATGCGTTTCGCAGTTTAACGTGGTAAACAAGTCTATTCATATGCTGTCTAAAGCGTATCGATTGTAATTTTTTTGCTAAATTTTTACGCGGAATTGTAAATACAAGTGGGGGTTTTCGTTGTAAATAACTGCAGCATACTTCGAGTGTTTTTGGCGGTGCGCTCTTTCTTAGCGCTTCAGTTGCCCCGTGCAACTGCAGTGTATAATAAGGGTGTCATGGCTGCTATGATACGCGAGAAGAAGCTGGCACGGTGTATGTTTTGGTTGTGCTGTAGGGTATGTGGCCACTTTAAAATGCAAACTGGTGGTTGCGGTTGGTATTACTGGTGAATTGTTTGCTCGCTTTTCTTTATTACTAAGGAGTAGTTTATCCGCGTCGTAGGGTAATTTTGATCTGCTGCATTTGTCTTCACCGCTTTGGTAATGTAATGGCGATTTCTCCGTACGGCGATGCTGGCGCGTGAGGATTCTCGTATGTTCTTCAACCGTTTGGAGAAACGCTGAGGATGTCGGAGTTCGAAATTTGAACGAATGGCGGGAAAGTAGAGCAGCTGTGGTGACGTAGAGCCAAAGGCTTTGATGAGCCGCTGAAACCCTCCTTTTTGACTTTTGAATGGTAGCGGGGTGAAGGAGGCGTGGTCTTCCACGCTCGTTCTCGTGGGTGAAGGGGGGCGGTGTTACTGAGCAGATCCTGACTTGAGACTTTATTTTAAATGCGTGGTTATGTAAGGGTGCAGGGTTGTCGCTGGCTTAGGCGCGTGCACATTTTCGCGTTTGCAAAATTTGACGAAATGGGTTCTTGCACTTGGAATGAAACAGTATTTGTCGTTTGGTGCGCCAACAGTTCCGTATCTGTGCTTTGTTTTTCAGGGAAACACTGAAAGTGATGCAAAAACAGAGGTAAGGTCATGTCCGAACATTTTGTTTACTAGGTTAGTTGAGGTTATTTCAAGTAATTTAGGGTCAAGTTTTTGAATTTACCCTATTTTTGGATGTTGTAAAGATTTGGTTTTAATTGTGGTGTTATGGAAATTAATCTTCTAATTTTTCTAATTCTAGCCTAAGAGGAGATCGGAGAGACTATCAGCTGTAAGTGTGTGTTCTGTTGTTACTATGGGGTTCTCCACCTGTGTAAAACCATTTTATATTAACTTTTTTTTTTATTTTTTATTTTTTTTATTCAAATTAGAAACCAGTGACTACAAAAGCTGAACCCAAGCCAAAGCCAGCAAAGGTAAGTTTTGAGCTCATCTGGTAATTTTGCCTAATTTGTGATGTTGTAATTTAACTGAATATTCTTTAAAATGCCATTGCTGAATCATTTGCTATTGGAGTTAACTCTTGAACCTTTTTTAAAAAAAAAAAAAAAAAAAAAAGTGCAACTCTAGTCTAGAATACTAGCCAAAATAAACCAAATTCCCCACACCATGGTACTCTAATTGTGCCTCCTTTCTGCTCCAGTGTCTGGGGCTTTAATTCCCAGACACTACCTTTTGTGGCAATTACACATTCTGCCAACCTGAAGGGGATTTCATCCCTCATCCTTGTCCCATGAGGAGTTGAACTGTATCTGTACAAAACAGGCCTGTGTAAGTGTGCTGGGATTGACAGGAGTTTTGTCTTGCCAGCATGCTCCCTCCATAATCTCAAGTAGATAAGGGACAACATCCTTTATATAGATTTTTTTTTAAACTTCACTTGGTTATCTATTTACCCCTTGTTAAGGTATGTTAATTTCTTGGTTTGAATATGGGAAATGTGTTAAATGAATTATTGAAGCATTTTGCTGGGCACTAAAGAGCTGATGTGGAAAATGGATGCCCCGATATTTAATGTGTGGGAGTCTCTTCAAATCCAGAGGACTTTCCATATTCAGTTTTGAAGACCATTTATTTTGAGTCTCAATGCCCACAAGGTTGCAGTGTCTCAAAGGTCTAACCACAATTGTTCATTTTGGGCCTTGAGCCCAGAATATTTCTCCCATAAAGTTTCATTAGGTTAAATTTTGGGGTTACCTCTGTGTATGCCATTGGTATCAAGTTGATTCCAGAAAATGCTTGGATAAGTCTTGAGTGGCATAGAAAAGCTGCTTGAATGTTTTGTTTCTTTACTCGGATTTTGCTAAAATAGTTTCTGCCATTGTACAACCTTTTTGATCACCCTTCATACTTATAGAATGTAAAATTGTTTTTTTTTTTTTTTTTTTTTTTTTGCAGAAGGAAAAGGCCCCTGCAAAGGGTAAAAAGGGAAAAGGCAAGGAAGAAACTAAGCAAGAAGAAAAGAAGGAAGATGTTCCTTCAGAAAACGGAGAAGCTAAAAATGAGGCAAGTAACACCAGTGTTGGTGGTGGGTTCAGAGGGCATAGTTTTCAGAGACTGTCATTATATAATTTTATGATCTTTTTGTAGGCACCTGCTTCAGAAGAATCAGAAGGGAAAGATGGAGAGTCTGAGTAACGAACACCTTTACATCCTGTGGTCCCTGTACCTCTTTCTTGTATAATTCAGAGGAATATTTTTATCAACTATTTTCTAAGTACAATTTTTTAGTAGTTTGATTGTAGAAACACATTTTTAAGAACAAGATGAATCTGGGGAAAGGATTTTCAGTCATATCCTTTGTTTTAACTCCTTTTTGGTTTTTAAACATCTTTTGGTTTTATTTTATAATGGGAGGGTGGGATGGAGTTGGGGCTGTACTTAAAGTTGCATCACATTCAAGATACTGTTGACTAAGCTTGCCTGATAGACTAACATTCCATAGGCTATAAGGGGCAGATTGTGTAACCTATTGTATTAAAGGAGGTATTTAAAAAGGAAAAATAAAATACACTATGTTTTTAAGTCTGTGTATTCTGTAGCTTTTAAGTGTACCACATTAGCATTTGCTGTTGTGGGTCAAACTTTATAATTCGATTTTCTTCCATTTTCTGCTGTTCATTGTGCAACAGTCACTTTGCTTTTTGTTTTGGTTTTAATTTTTTGTGATAGTCTTTGCAATAGCATTGTATAACTGCTGTGTAAGGGTTAAGTTACTATATGGGATGTATGTGATGGTACGTGGTAAGGATGGTGAGTAAGACTTCCCTCTATCAAACCTAGTTACTTGACACAACAGTGTTGCATCTGTTTGTGGTACTGTTGAAGAATGCTGATTAAGTAAATTGAGATTGCTGTGATCACTTGAAATTAAGTGAAATATTGGCAATGTCCTTAGGGCTGCAAGTCACACCATTTTCAACTGTACAGATTTTTTTATAGCTGTGTTTTTTGTGTAATACTGGGTGTAAACCAATAAAGTGTTGGTTATAAACTTTGCAGCCTCGTGTTTTATCTTGTGAATTGAGTGGTTTTCATATGGGTGGTCAACTGCAAAAAAATTTCCCCTTTTTTACAAATGTAGCTGCCTTTTTCATTCAAAAGTACAGTAGTGAGATTTACATTCAATGTTTTTGGCATCTTTAAATACTTGATTCTTTTAGGGGCTCTTGTTAAATATTGAAACGTGATGCCACACACCAGTGCAAATATTAATGTTAAGGAGTAACTGCTGCTTCAGTGTTACTTGTGTGTACCTTTTAACTAAACCATTTTATAAATAAAGCATAAAAATCCTATCTAATGTATGTTCTTGCTTCATTAAGTAAAAGTAGCACCTGTAGCCACAGTAGGCCTCTAAAACAAATGGGTACCACTGAATTAAACTTGTTGTTGAAGTCTTGGTCTTTTTTGTAGTCTTCAGTTTTGCTTTTATTCATATGTGGTGTTGGTGTGGATTTTGTTTGTAGAATTACAAATGCCTAATGTAAAACAATTTGTAACCTACAAAATGGAGCTTGGTGGACCCCTAAGTAGTCTGGTTAACAATGTTATGAAATCTTTAAGCTAGAAGCACACTACACAAATGAATGGGAGGGCATGTTAGACTTGATGACATTTCCCAATTTGAGTTTCAGATCTACTAAGCTCGCTGTTTCATAGCCAATTAACATGCTATTCTTCTCGGTGCTGGTGGCTATTTTTTTGCAGGTATGGCAAGTTCAACTCCCCCCTCCCTGTGCTATTGTACATCAAACACAAGACCTAGGATGCATGCACCTTTTGGTTCTGTGATTTTTGTTTCCTTCAAACACCCCCCCCCCCCCCATTTTCTTTGCATTTCAAGGTGAGCAGTGATTGGTTAAGCACTAGAGCCCACCTCTATCGTTTGTTGCACTGAAATCTCAGTCCAATGCTGTGTGTTATGACTCTTTAAATGTCAGTGAAGGCTATGATAGAATGACCTTGGAAGAGCTAGTGTGATACTAGCTTTAGTCTTTGCTATGTAGGCTACTTTAGAGGGGGCTACATAAAGTATACACCATCCTGCATTGCAGTTCTGTAATCACTTTAGGTTGCATGTTTACTTAGTGGGGGATGCATCAACTGGCTTATTTTTAACCAGACAATGTCTCAAGGTGATTAAACAAACTTCCATTGTGAAGTTAGTGGATCCTGAATGCTACGGTTTGTGTTGCGGATGGAGCCGTCAGTCTTAATTGGCAGAATTAATGGAGAGTGGGTGGGCAGTTTTACTTTTTAGTATGGTTTCTTCTACATAACTTGTTTTCTCTTTGTAGCATAATGTGCCCTATCCTTTCCATGATTTACCTGATAACTGGGTAACATGGTTGTTTAGCTGTGATAGGTGAATTTAAAAAACTGCATAAAAGCTCATTACCATTGATCAATCTAAAAGGAGTGCCTAGAGTGTTTGGTCATTCATTTGGTATCATAAGTTTGTTTGGCTTGGTTTGAGAACTCTGGCCATAAATGCTTAATAAAGCTACCAGTGGTGGCTTTTGGGTGGTACCATCTGTGATACTGTGTCGTCTTTCCTATACATTTTCTTGATGGCATTTTGAAGTTTATCTTGCCAATACAAGTCTTGTTCGTGGAAATAAACACACGGAGACTGGTCAATATTATTGGAGGCTAGGGAGAGCGTAACACTACCATGCACACACACAAGGTATCAGGTATTCACATTTGACTGATGCCTGTATAAAAGGTGACTTGTAACATTTACAGTTGGTTTTCAAGTTGGAGCAGAGGCAAGTGAAGTAACTTGCTCATGGTTATAAGGGGTCAGTAGTGGGTTTTGAACCCACATCCTCGGGGTTTGAAGTCCAACGCCTTAAATATTGCACCATACTGGCAGTTTATTTTTGGTTATGTCCACCATTGCCTCAACAATACCTATGCATGTTGATTTAATTGGTGATAAAATTTGCCCATAGATTGATCTTCCGTCCAGGACTGTTGAATCCCAGTGATATGCTTTCTTGTGTTTGTCAGTGTGATTTAAATTCCTTTGAAAGCAACTTGTAATCATTTAATGCAAGTTTAGAATCTCCCTTCATAACCTAATGAAACAGGCAAAAATGTGGATGGTTCTTATTGAAAAATGCAGTCTAATGAGAATTGTCACCAATTAAAGGTAAAACTCCGTGAAAATTTAGTGTTTTTCTTGCTTAAGATGAAATCTGTTGTTTAGTCCAGATAACTGTTTGCCATTGCTGACTCCAGCTCTGTCTGCAGTGACCCAGCTTTAGCATACTTTTAATGCCATGAACCATCAGAAGCAGGTGTTTATTGTTTATGGTCAATAATACTAGAGGAAGAATCACAGATGTGCTGATTCTATCCACCACTGATTATTCTGAAATACTTAGTCAATTTTCACAGTTCTGAGAAGGTGGAGCCTTTGGGGGGGACACCTGGCACAAAGTGGGAACCACACATTCATTCACCAGCAGTACAACTGTACCACCCCATATGCAGAAATATTAAAAGCAATGAACATTTGCTACTGTTTAATTTGCTTTTTGGATTATTTTTTTTCACAGTCTTGGTACTCTTTCATGCTCATTTTGTAAGCTGTTTTGATAATTGGGTATGAACCTTTATCACAGACATCTTTCCCAGTCAAATTAAATGCAGTCATTGGCCCAAGCTTCCACATCCTAGGCTTTTCTGCACTGTTTTGCACTAACCAAAACCAATTAACACAAAGTAAGCATTAAGAAGTGTTAGCTTGAGTGGTAAGTGGCCAGTGGGAACAAGGAAGTACTAGTAATGACTAATGATAAAATATATTTTTTATTATACATACAAATGTTAATACTAGGAATTGCACATAGACAAAATAATAAACACAACATAAAGGCTATAGCCACAATGAGACTACTTAAAGTTTAGCGCCAATCACATTTTCCTACCACAATAATGAACAATAGTTGTATTGTTTATGTGTACAGAGAACAATAAAATTCGTACCTGCATGTCTGATCACGGAATATGTTACCACACTCCTGCGCCATAAAAGTAGATTGAAAAACATTCTTGCCTACCTCCCAACCATTACTATTGCACTGGCCTTACTTCTTCTCACAAACTGTACATTTGCCTTTCTATGTGCCACTTTTTCTTATGGCCAGGAGGGTTTTTAAGTTCCAGAGTTCCAAACTACTGTAGAGCATACCAGAGATCATTTATAGCATCAGGAGTGTTGTTTAAAACTGCAATTGTCACGCATCCTTGTGTTTGCATAATGTAAGTAGTGCCCCCCACTGTCCTCTTATTAATTTTATCTCCAGGATAGTTGTGAGGATTCTTACATTATTAATTAGATATGCCTGTTAATTAAGGTTCGGTTTCCATCCAGGATTCCATACAATGTACAGCAGTTCAGTCATTGGCAGTTATTATCTTTACAATGGCATTAATAAAAATGAATGTTATGATTGCAGTTATTAACCATGGACTTGCTGAAGGGTTCCAATTGCTGCCAGTTCCATATGTAGAACAAGACCCAAACAATTGGCAAATACTTGCAACTGATTACAGGAATGTTAAGACGGAAATGCAAATAAGGCTTACCAAATTTTGCCCGAGTAGGATGCTAAAACGCACAGCACCTTTTAAAATGTGTCTTCCTGTAGCATAGGCTTGTGCAAAGTGATTTATTTCAGTACTACTTAGAAACATGGTATTATTTTTTTACTTATTTCAAGGCAAAAAAAAAATCCTAGCCGAAACAATTCTGAAGCCAGGACACTTTCACAGTACCAATAATAGTCTACATGTTGTTAGAAATGTAACTTCTCCTTTGAACTCATAGATTTCTTGAAGAAACCAGAGTTATTGTGGTTTGAAACTAGATTATGTGTAAAACAAATCTTTTGACAGAGGAAAAGTCTCAAATGTGTATAGTGTTAATGGAGATTTTTCATAATGTAGTGGAAAATTTGAAATATGCTACAACAGATTTTTGATATTTTAATATGTAAAAAGAATGTATCCTCATCATTGTTTGTTGATGAGCATTTTTAGTTATGTGATAAAAATCATTAAAATAGTTTTAGTCCACACCATGCTGAAAAAATATTTTATGGAGGATCAACAACTTACTTTTTCCTTTCTCTTCTTGGGGCCAAATATTGGGGAGAACATGGGTACACGGCACTGCTCAGGGTGGAATAAAGTACAAGGGCGGTCATTAAATAAACTCCCCAAGGTAAAAAAACAAGCTAAAAATAATGTAGCCCCCCCCCCCAACCAAAAATTCGGATTAAACACACTGTGGGGAGCAACTTTGCATACATCTGCCAAGTCCCTGGGGGCACCTCCCTAATAAAACACAGGTGTGGTTACTCAATAAATAAAGTTCCCCAGTGGAAATATTTGGGAATAAAACTTAGCCTATGGTCTTTCAAATGTACAAACGGTCTGTCCAAATGATGGATTCTGTGCAAAATTAGTGTGGGTGAGTATGAGAACAATGGGCTGGTATTCTATCAAAAGGGCAAGTTTCCACTTTGCCTCCAATGCTGCCCAGATGGTTAGCAGAGTCCTGTGTCACTGGATTGTATATAGTTGAAAAATAACCGGATGGAAAAAATTGTATATGTGTAATGTCTTTCCTAAATATGGTAACTTTTTTGTTATTTTAATTTCATAGATGTTTTTTCTTATTTTACTAATAAAATTTATTTTTGCTTTTATTTATTATACCAGAATGTTTGTGTTATAACCTTAGCACAATAGTGATGGGAAATATTAACACATTTTGGACAAAGTTGTTCATTCTGCTAGGATTTAGTGGTGCACAAAGCCTCTTAAGACAGCTGCTGTAACAGGGATGCAGCTGTGCCAAATCCAGACTTGCGTTACACAAAGTTGCTGAACTGCAGTTTGTACCAGTCTCAGCCCTGTACTTCCATCTGGTAGCAAAGATGTAAATCAGAGTTGAACTATCATCTCTGCAGACTAATTCAGAACGGAAGGTGTCAAATGAATACCTAAGTCTGAACAAAGAGCTATAATTCAGCAAGTGATAACTGTGATAGACAAAATAACACACCAATGAGCAGGCAGTGATTTTGTAACTAGAAGTTACTTTAGTCCAATCACGAGAGATTGCACATTCTTTCAAAAACTAGCTGCGCTCATCTCTTGGGTACTCTCCAAAATGTCCCTTTGCACTCTAAAAACTCTCACACATAAAATACGATGAGCCTCACACTCTTTAAAACCTGACCATCTTCTTTGTGTCTGGACTTGAAAGATGAGGTCCACTCTGCCAACTTGAGCTCTATTGCCAGTTACTGAGACCAGAAAAAGTAATACTTTTCCTTATTAAATAGCAGTTGACACAGCAGAGGGTCTAACTGAGGAAAGCACAGAACACCACAGATAATGGACCACATCACATTGAGAAAGAATGCACTTCAACACAAGGAGAATCCTCCACTTGAACCTGAAGCAACAATAGCAACAACTCCATTCAACGTCGGACACCATCCGTAAAGACTCAGTATCATTAAATTGTTTGTGCCAAGATAAAGTAGAACTGTAAATTGCAAGTAAACAGCCAGCCTCTTCTGTGTTATGTTTGTCTGTCTTGTCTTGTTGTGTCCGGTCGTATATGGCAATATATATATATACAGTGCGTCCGGAAAGTATTCACAGCGCATCACTTTTTGCACATTTTGTTATGTTACAGCCTTATTCCAAAATGGATTAAAATTCATTTTTTTCCTCAGAATTCTACACACAATACCCCATAATGACAACGTGAAAAAAGTTCACTTGAGGTTTTTGCAAATTTATTAAAAATAAAAAAACTTAAATCACATGTACACAAGTATTCACAGCCTTTGCTCAATACTTTGTCGATGCACCTTTGGCAGCAATTACAGCCTCAAGTCTTTTTGAATATGATGC
Source organism: Erpetoichthys calabaricus (assembly GCF_900747795.2). NCBI lineage: Eukaryota > Metazoa > Chordata > Cladistia > Polypteriformes > Polypteridae > Erpetoichthys > Erpetoichthys calabaricus. The sequence continues at coordinate 202,943,005 of NC_041397.2, forward strand.
CACAAGCTTGGCACACCTATCCTTGGCCAGTTTCACCCATTCCTCTTTGCAGCACCTCTCAAGCTCCATCAGGTTGGATGGGAAGCGTCGGTGCACAGCCATTTTAAGATCTCTCCAGAGATGTTCAATCGGATTCAAGTCTGGGCTCTGGCTGGGCCACTCAAGGACATTCAGAGTTGTCCTGAAGCCACTCCTTTGATATCTTGGCTGTGTGCTTAGGGTCGTTGTTCTGCTGAAAGATGAACCGTCGCCCCAGTCTGAGGTCAAGAGCGCTCTGGGGCAGGTTTTCATCCAGGATGTCTCTGTACATTGCTGCAGTCATCTTTCCCTTTATCCTGACTAGTCTCCCAGTTCCTGCCGCTGAAAAACGTCCCCACAGCATGATGCTGCCACCACCATGCTTCACTGTACGGATGGTGCCAGGTTTTCCCCAAATGTGACGCCTGGCATTCACACCAAAGAGTTCAATCTTTGTCTCATCAGACCAGAGAATTTTCTTTCTCATGGTCCGAGAGTCCTTCAGGTGCCTTTTGGCAAACTCCAGGCGGGCTGCCATGTGCCTTTTACTAAGGAGTGGCTTCCGTCTGGCCACTCTACCATACAGGCCTGATTGGTGGATTGCTGCAGAGATGGTTGTCCTTCTGGAAGGTTCTCCTCTCTCCAAAGAAGGACATCTGGAGCTCTGACAGAGTGACCATCGGGTTCTTGGTCACCTCCCTGACTAAGGCCCTTCTCCCCCGATCGCTCAGTTTAGATGGCCGTCCAGCTCTAGGAAGAGTCCTGGTGGTTTTGAACTTCTTCCACTTATGGATGATGGAGGCCACTGTGCTCATTGGGACCTTCAAAGCAGCAGAAATTTTTCTGTAACCTTCCCCAGATTTGTGCCTCGAGACAATCCTGTCTCGGAGGTCTACAGACAATTCCTTTGACTTCATGCTTGCTTTGTGCTCTGTCAACTGTGGGACCTTATATAGACAGGTGTGTGCCTTTCCAAATCATGTCCAATCAACTGAATTTACCACAGGTGGACTCCAATTAAGCTGCAGAAACATCTCAAGGATGATCAGGGGAAACAGGATGCACCTGAGCTCAATTTTGAGCTTCATGGCAAAGGCTGTGAAAACTTATGTACATGTGCTTTCTCAATTTTTTTATTTTTAATAAATTTGCAAAAATCTGAAGTAAACTTTTTTCACTTTTTCTTGTCATTATGGGGTGTTGTGTGTAGAATTCTGAGGAAAAAAATGAATTAAATCCATTTTGGAATAAGGCTGTAACATAACAAAATGTGAAAAAAGTGATGCGTTGTGAATACTTTCCGGATGTAGTTATTGTGTTTCTATAATCCTTGTGTTTATCAATAAATTGTATAATTCCATTGCTTAAAATGAGTGTGCTTCAGTTACCTAGATACCAAATTATATGATTAATTGCAAGCAATTCCAAAGGCAAATCTGATATTAATTAACCAAGTTAAAATTGTCATTGTCCTATAAAACTTAAGTAAGTTGTTGGTTTGCAAAAAACACTCAAGTAGCAAAACTGACACCATATTTTATTTAAAAGGGCTAACTTCCTTGACATTTTCTCTTTCTCATGTTAAAATGAGAGGAGGCAACCACTCCTTATACTCATTTAGTAAATTATCATGAGATAAGGTTACCATTCATGTGCTGAGTTCCCAACGTTGTGGTGGTGTTAAAATCCCGGCACTCCAGAAAGTTTTCATTTAACACTATTTGGGACTTTGAGATGATTTACCAAGTAGACTTTAAAACCTTTGAATTTTTTAAACCTTTTGTTTAACAACTACAGTACAAAAAATTACATTCACAACTTATGTGCAAGCAAATAGGTCAACTTAAAGCTTTTGTAGGAAGCAGGCCCATTTGTATTTGTGTTAAGCACTTCTCAAGTTTATTACAAGTTTGTTAAGAATGTTAGCAGTCGGCTCAGCGTATGTATTGTTGATTAACATTCTATAACCTCTTTAGTTCACTGCCTGTGAATAAGAAACACCAGTGCGCAAGCAAACCTGGGTGTGCTAAATAATTGCACTCGTTCTTGGGCATATTCCTATGTTTTACATTACAAGTTTATATATATATATATATATATATATATATATATATATATATATATATATATATATATATATATATATAAATACCAGTAAAGGAATACACTTGACTTGAGTATTCATAGTTTTCATCCTCTTTCTCTGTACGTTTAGCATTCGTTTGCTCAGAGATTGATGAGCTTGCTGCTTCCTGAGCAGCTCTTCTTTTCTCCACCCTAATGGCCCATTTCTTCTCTTCTTTTGTCGGCATCTTTTCATGTTAAAACTGATTAAGTCAGTGTTTGTGTTGCAATTAGTATGTTTTCTTTAATTTTTCACTTAAGCTGGCACTTCAGTCTTCAATCTGCCTGAAGAATGATTTTAGATATGAAGAGGTAGGGGAAATGACAGTGAATGCGGTAGGGAATGACAACGGCGCCTGTATGCATGCGCTGGACAGCCGCCCTGCTGGCAGCTGCCAAGAGTTGATTCTACAATAAAATAAAATACAAATAAAAAGAGGAATAACCTTGGAGGTCAATCATCATCCCGAAAGCGGGAATAACCTTGGAGGTCAATCATCACCCCAAAAGCAGATACTAGACGTCACGTAGTAGATGTGTACCAAATTTCAGGTCAATAGGTCAAAAGGTTTGTGAGCTACAGGTGATTTCAAATCCTGGACAAAGAACAGCCATGGTAGCGTATTATATATAAAGATTATATATATATATATATATATATATATAAAAATGAGACCATTTTATAGATAGATAGATAATGTGGCCCTATATACTAGAATGTATTTTACAATATATATTTTTTTGTCTGCCATTAAAACAGAATCAAGCTTGTAAAAATATATGGATTAACTACATTCAAAACATTGAGGTTCTAAATGGCAGGGAAATAAAAAGTAAATGTTAAAATGTTATGCATATTTACGTCTTGAATGCACACCAAAATGAACTTGTAAAGAAGTCTCTTACAGTACATGGAGTGTTTGTCACCAGCAAACCTACCAGTCAATTTAGAAATGCCAAAATGAACTTTTGACACATGTCCTTGCTAGATTTTTTAACCAGTGTGCAGCTATGTAAAGGGACAGTGAAACTAAATACAATTAAAAATTGGACAACTGATCTGTCTTAAATTGATTACTAGAAAATTGCAAGCATAATTGTTCTCAGCAAAATGTAAAATTGACAAAATAATAAACAACTTTAGTATGCATAAAGAAATACTGTGTTTAAAAACATATTGACAATATTTTATAATTAATACACCTTGAAACCTATTGCTACTTAATGCAATAGATCCCTGCTCCTGGCTTTAAATCTATCTCTTGGATTTCATCATTTCTCCTGTACTTGAGCATGGGAAAGGTACTATATAAATACAATTTATTATTATTATTATTATTATTAATAATCTGTTACCTACTACTTCACCATGGCCACTTCATCTTGTTGGACCCACTATTGGCTTTGAATTTGCTAAGAATATCTATGAATCACAAATCGGAAAGCTGTGATTCACGCATATTATAAAGCCAGAAGATTTTAAAAGCAATCTTTCAGTCAAACACCACACTGGCCACCCAAACCTGAGGAGGCGGAGATGTCTGTTCTTAACAAACTGTGTAGCCTTCATGATTTACACAAGAGGGGGTTGTGGTGGCTTGACTGCCTATTAAGCCGTAAGGCAGCAGGTGGAAGGCTTGCTTGCTGATTTTTTAAATTCAAGCTTATGTCTTTCTGCTGGTCAATTGGGGTCAGTTTCCAGGGTTTTAACTGAATGTTGACCCACTTCTCAATTTTTATAAAAAGAGTTGTTGGTTAGGTGGGTGTTAAAGAGGTTTAAATGCGGGTACTTTTGGTTTTATGGTTCACAGTACTAAAAAGGGTGAATATTAAAAATGTTTTTGTTTAATATTGATTTTGATTGTTTTGTTCACAGTGTGTATACCTTGACGCTTTAATTTTGATTCGTAGTATATGTATTTTTTTTAACATTTGTGAACTAACCCTACCAGCAATTCTGTAACAAGGTTGTGGTTCAGTTTTACTGTGTGATGCTTTAAGAACTGTTCCCAGCTGCTAACAACGAAAGAATCGTCTGTATTTGTCAAATTAAATTAGGCTTCCCTCTAGCCTTGTACTCAGTCTTTTTGAGGGTGGTATAGGCACAGTACAGTTCTATATAGGACAGAGTGCTATAGATGCATGAAAAATGTTTGCATAATGTATTATGCTTTGTATAGTGCAAACTCAAATAGCACAAATGCACTGAAGAAGAAAGTAATTCAGCTTGACGGTGATAACCCTACTAGCCTTTTACAATGCAGACTATATGAATAGTTTGCAGCACTTCACCAGAACAACACTGCAATAGTGCAGACCTACAGTGTTTAATATTCTGAAAGTACGGTATTATTTCTAATTTTATGTTCAAATGGGGCTTGCACTGTAGGATAAGAGTAAATTTGTCTGGTGTTGGCTGAGGGAGAATTGAGTTAGTATAGCACTGGGGTTTTCAGAATGTTTTTGTTTTATTCAGTCTATTCTTAGTAAACTCACTCATTACACACCATATTATCTTATTATATCTTCTGTTTGTCACCTCTGTTGTTCCTAATGATGGCTAATATGTGTGTCCTTTCTCTTAGGGTAACTAAATGACCCAAATTTATCCAGTTACCAAACAAGTTGCTGAAATGTCTTATCCTCTATAATGAGAAATCAAGCAAAATAACACCTTTTATTGGCTAACTAAAAAAATTACAATATGCAAGCTTTCGAGGCAGATCAGCCTTACCAGAAGAAGGGACCTGAGTTGCCTCGAAAGCTTGCATATTGCAATCTTTATAGTTAGCCAATAAAAAGTGCCATTCTGCTTGACTTCTCATTCCATCCATAAAGGCTAACACAGTATAATACCCTTGTTCTTTATAACAAACAGATATTAATGCCAGGAATGTTTCCTCAAGAGAAAAATTAATTGAGAAGGAGAACATTTTTTCATGATTTATTATTAGCTGTTACAGAATAACAGGAAGCCTACTTCTTGAGCATTTACACTTAAACTGCATATGATAGTTTCATTTTGTTATTAAGTTAATTATGTTAACATTTCTTTCTATATTCCAGTTAGTCTGTTTGTGCATTGTTGCTAATTTTCTTTGTAATTCTGTCTGCGTCATTGTCTGTTTTGAAATGGATGATACTTTACACAAAAGTCCTTCAGATTTTCAATAGGGATTTTGCTGTATGTTGGCCAACTCTTGAGCTCTCTGCCTGGGAGTTCTATTTTTTAATTCCACCATGCAGTTCCATCAGAAGTTATACTGTTCACTTCCCTTCCTTCTTACAGATGCTAAAATATTACTGATAGCAATTTCTGAGCATAAGCACTGCTAAATTTGTTTCACTTTTACTTTGCTCCCAAATTCCCAAAGAGAGATTCAGCATCTCCCCAATTAACAATAAGGAGGTTTGTGACTAGTTTCAAGCAAACATCAAGCAATTATTATCCATTGACTTGGATTGTTTTTGACTTTGTTTTAACATGGGAAGTATTTGAAATTTTGATTTGAAATAATAAAGTTTTTATTTGCCTCCCACATTGCCCATTCTAGATAAAAAACACATTTTTAACTAAAAAACAAAGTTATATTCCTGTAACTATCTCTTTTCATCTTCTAGCCTTGAGCCAAAATGTAAAATCAGAATAAAAACAGAACTTAAATCTGAAGACTGTATTTTTTTCGAGCTGTTTTAGTCACTCATCACTAATGAAGGGATACATCTTTAACCTCTATTGCAGTGTTTAAATCAGGTGGATGTCGTACTTTATATTATTGTTAAGTAAACTAGTTTAGGATTAAAGCGTTTCATTCCAAATTGTTTTCAGCAGATTAGCATTTGTCTCCTACTAAATATGACTTGCTGTTATAATTTAGCAGACTGCGCTTATCAATGCAGCCAGATTGGGTAGTCATCCTCATCTGTGAAAACATCAGAGAAAAAATAAATGGAGGTTGATGGAATCCAATCAGAACATATGTCAATTTTCTATGAGCAACTGTTCAATCCCCTGCAAGCTGTGCTTAGCATCACCATCAGAAAAGTGTTGCTTCCTCCCAGCATTACTACTTTATTGCTATACAGGGGTGTCCAACTCCAATCCTAGAGGGCCGCAGTGGCTGTAGGTTACATTCTAACCTTTAATTAATGACCTGTTTTTGCTGCTAGTGAATTATTTTGTCTTCATTGCTTCTTTTATTCCTTAATTACAAGCGAAACAATAATGAGATACAAAACAAGTCAATGCATAAACAGCTAACCTGTGTCCATCACACAATTTGTATAAATAAAGAAAGGTGAAGGTCTTGGTAATGTTGAACTGCTCAGGTCCACAAAACATTTTGATGGTGCTTTTTGCTGTGGCAGAATAAGAGCACCAACAAGCCATGGAATTACTTGTATATAACAAGTTAAATTAACAACAAGAATCACCTTCTCATTATAAAAATGGTTGCACTGGAATTGGTTGGGGTTTGAGGCTATCAACTTAGCAGGTCATCTGTTGGTTCACTTTACATCTTGTTTTTATTTGCCTGCCATTTAGGGAAAAAAGAAGCAATTCAGAAGATTGTTAAATGACAAAGGCAATTAAAATGAAAGGAAAAGAAGTCGATTAACAGCAGAAATTGGTTACTGATTAAGAAACTGGCAGGAAGTAGATCCTGCAGCCACTGTGGTCCTCCAGGGTCGGAGATGGACACCCTTACATAGAAGGATAAAGACAACACGGTGTGTCAGTATTCTCCTGCTCCTTTCTCTAATCATTATACACTGTAGATGTCAAAGCTAAATTACTGGCAATAGATTGTTCAACGTCATTAATAAACTGGTTCATCCTGACCAATCCAGTTTCATTTACTTTAGACTGGCTGCAAACAATGCTTGATGATTACTTTATATTATTGAGTTAGCCAACATCTAGAGTCTCTTTTTCTCCCAATATGCTTGCTAAATACAACATTTAGCCATTTGAATTGGTCCTATTCCTGAGTAGGTACTTAGGCAAAAGGTCTAGGGATGTTTTGTTTTATATGAATTAAAGCCTTTACTCTTTCTCTTGTGACATTGTTTTAGCTGACTCTACTATAGTATGTCACCTCCTTTTCCATTTCAAAGAGATCATGACAAGGTTGCCCATTGTTTCCACTTTAATTTGCTTTGTTCAAAAACGTTTGTCCTCTTTATGAGAAACCCCTTTTAACTGTACTCTGTTCTATTCATTTTATTTCTCTCTGTGCTAATGATAATTTATTATAATATTATAATAAAGATTATTATAAAGATAATTTTGCATATACTAATTTTATTTAAAAGACTCAGACCAATTAATTTTGAGTACTGATAATGACCTAAGTCAGCTAACTTTCTTTGAGCTGCCATACTAAATCTGTTTGCTTTCCATTTTAGATTATGTCTAGATATTTTTTCTTCTTTAAACTCAGTTATATTTACAGTTACATTTGTATCTTAAATGATGCAAAATTATCTTTCACTTCCTTGTCTGTCTACTTCCTGCTTCTTGCTACTCATATTCTGCCATCAAGATGGGCATAGTAGCATTAATCCATCCATCTTCCTGTAACAATCTGAATCTCCAAGTCTTCTAACCCAAGGAAGGAAACAGAAGTGGGTTACTGCAGGGTGAGCCTTTTTATTCTTACTTGTTTCTCATTACAACAGCAGAATACAGCCTGGAACCCCAACCCAACCACCCAAAAATCACCATCCCGGACACAATTCCTTTTTGTTCCCTTTGTTTTTAATTTTGTGCCTTTCCTCACCAAAACCGGTCTCATCTAGAAACAAACCCAACTCAGAATCTTGTATTATTTAAGCTAAAACATATAAAGCTACGTTTCTAATCCACTTATCCAGGACAGGATTGAGGGGCAACTGGAGCATATCCCAGCAGTCATTGGGCGAAAGGCAAGTTACAGTATTTTATCAGATAAGTTAACCAACTCCTCCTTTTTCATTGCTATGTCAGGGTTCCAGCTATAAATAATGGAATTGTAAGTGTTCCACAGTAAAGCACTCTATTCTGACACTCCAAAAAGTATTCTCTTCCTGATCATCAATAATAGTTCAGGGCTTTCATTATACATTTTTTACAAGTTTTTAATTTTAACTGCAAGTTTGGAAAAAAAGTAACTATTACAAAAACATATACTGTCCATCAATGGAAAGTTTTTTATATTCAATTGAAAGAATAACATTTTAATTGGCAAAGGCTAGAGTATTAATCCCACAAATGTGGACAAAGAATGCAGTATCACAAAGGAGTTTAATATATCCAAATGATAATGAAGTTCAAAGAGAAAAAAATAATAAATGATAAATATAATATTCTGAGGTTGACAACACTTAAAACCTGCAGGTATAAAAAAAAAACCTCAAAACTGATAAAACTCATGTGTTTTCACAGTCCTCAAGTAAAGTTCAGGTAACTTCACATTCAGTGACTAGCTCTTTCAAGGTGACCACTTGGAAAAACCCAAACAGATATGGGACAGACATCTAAAACGTCACAAAGTCAATGGCCAGGGACAGGATTTTAGTTCAGGATGCTAAAACTGGAAAGTACCAGTACTAACCACTGCACTATGGTGTCACCCTACAGATAAGTTGATATATTAGCTTATAAAATCAAAAAGAACCATTACAGCATGAAATTCCATTCCTGTTTCAACTGAAGCAGTTATTGAGGACCCAACTTATTTAGAACAAAGTACCTGTCCATCCTTCTTCTTATTTATAATTTAAAGTAAACTAGAAAAAAAGCCAGAATGTCACAGATGGATTTTTGTAAATATACCTAAAATGCCTGAACAGAACATTAACATTTAAACTTTAGATTAAATTTATTATGTTATCAAGGTATCCAAAGCTAAATGATGCAGGATTAAACTTTAACATAGAGTATCAGAGTCCAAACAAGCAAACCTAGTGCAGTGTTGATACATTCACAATGTCTTTCTACTATGATGGGATAATATTGTTGATATCAATAAAAAGCACTTTTTATAATAAAAGTCTGCAATATTTAGATACAAATCAGACTGAAATCTCATGTAAAATAAACTGCTCTCTTGCTCTCTCACAAAGATTTTGTGGCATATTTGAAAGATCCAAAGATAATAAAGCATTCTACAAGGACAGATAAGCCACTTTCATGTGTGCAGACTACATTGTTACCCTGTTACCTGCTCAATTATTTCTACCTTTTGAATATTTACTAAATTACTGCAGGCGATCGTTGTGTGGCGCATTCTATAATTTATTAGTTCTACGATGCCAAAAAAGTAAATTGAAATGCTAGAAAGGTCCAATCACCTGTTTATCAGTTTTGACGCATATAATACAATGGGTATAAGGTTCACCACATTATCTGTGCAGGTAGCCAAGTCATGGCATAAGGAGGAGGGCCTAGACTTTGTCCAAATGAAAGAAAAATCATTAATTGATGCTTTGCTGCATAATGAGAAATGTAGGACTTTCTAATCAACTAGGTCAAATACCTTTAACTAAGTCAAAACCACGGTTTCAACCAAAGACCAAAATTAAGGACTGCCATACTGTAGGCCAGACATCAAAATCATGGGTCGCGTTGCGTGTGTCACGGCATAAGATGTGCATCAATTCCGTGTGCTCTGTGGGTGGAACTCAAAGAAGCAGGCCCACCTTGATGTCACTGCTGCTGGGACTGCCCTCTGGCTGTAAATTGTGTCAGAGAGAGGATCTGAACAGTGGATCATTGATTCTGTGTTATAGTTATTGTGAGTACTGCATTTTCTTTGGATTTACTAGTTCTTCATTACATTTTGTGTGTTTGCATTTTCCTTTGAATCAGTGTATCAGGATTTGTTTGAACAGAATGTAATTTTTAGGCCAGGGGGTTCCCAAAATATTTAAAGTCAAAGATTTGAAATGCTGTGAAGCTTGGCATGATCTTGGATGTTGGTTTCTGAAATTCCACTGCATGAATTGGGACTATAGCAGATCTATTATTCAAAGCTAAAGCTTAAGTATAGCAGACTATTAACAAGTATGTGATCAAATATCACATGACAGCTCTATGCCAGAGTATTCAACTATTTTTCTTGCCATACATTTTGCAGGTATTGAAATGTTTTGAAGGACCATCATTTTTTTGATCATAAATTGTACTGAACTTGCACTAGGCAGAATTAAACATGACATTTCTTTAACATCCCTAAGTATTTTACATTTACAAAAGGTATACAGTTAAATCAAAGATCAAATGCAGGAGAAAAGTAACTCACAACTTGTAACATACAACTTATGGTTAAAAAAAGTGGAAAACTACTCTCAGGTGATTCTAAGTCAATTTAAAGGCTGAGCCTCCTTCCGGGCAATCCAGTTCTGCTTCCACCTTTAGCCTGTTCTTGCATTTATTTTTTAACGAAGGACAAAGTTTACTGAACATTAGTGACTCTGTTCAAAACAAAGTTTTCAGATATTGATTCATTTTACTAACATTAATATTAAATTTTGGATGGTGATTTTAGATATGGATGTTTTATTATTAATAATTATTAGTATAATTGATAATAGTCTCTCTTCTCCTTTGTATACTCTTTTGCACTAGCCTGTGAATTTCTAAAACTTCTCATGATGATGAAACAGAAAGTTTACAAAAACTAAAATTATTTTAACATTGGCAGACTAGACCTGAGACAGAGAGAGGGTGGGTAAGAGAGAGTGAGAGAGAGAGAGATTTTGCAGGCTGCTTGTGTTAGGGTGATCAAGACGTCTCTCACCTGTTACAATGCACTCTTTAACAAAAGAGGTCTTGTCATGTTGTTCCAGAACAGTTTCCATCCTGGTATGTATTGGTCGAAAGAGGTGGGAAGCAAGATGGAGCTGTGACGTTGAACCCCAAAGGTAAAAACTGACATGGGGAGTGAACACAGAATAAGAGAATGAAGTCAGGTGAGTAAGACAAGAGTGAAGAGTCGTTGCAGGAGTGCTATAACACAGAGCTGTTGAACTGACTTCGGCCACTATGAAACTAACAGCCATTTTTAAAACCCACTCCCCCTTGTCTCCTCTTTTCTTTTTTTTTTTTTCGTTTCCTTGTGTATCACCTGACAGCTGCTCTTGTGCCGCACTAGCTGAGAAGTGCAGCACTAATCTGTAACCACATGACAGGACTACATGATACAGGACTACTTTCATGAAACAATTGCAGAACATTTTCAGTTATGTTTATTGAAAAATACATCAGACAATTTAAAGACATTCTTCAAAACTGGAACTGATTTTTTTTTTTAGAACATCAGCCCCACCAGCGTTGCAGCAGCCCCGCAAGTGCAGCCAGACAGACCCCCAGGTGGACCACGACCCCCAGTTTGAAGACCACTGACAACTCCTTTTTTGTCTTTGAGCATTTTTTTGTTATATTTTCACATTTTTGCCCTTTACCAAAAAATATCTTCATTCATAAATATTGTTTGTGGAACTTGTCTCCTGAAGCCAGCTGTTTTAATGGTTCATCTCTCTCAACAGGCAATTGGAAGATGGTTGATTTGTGAACCATGTTTGAGACTCCTGAATATAGCATGTACATGAGGTCCAAGGAGATGGCACTACCTTAGCTTTGTCATTGATTCTTTGTGATTCGTGATTGGACTAGTGATTCTCAGGTTTTTTTTGTTTTTTTTGTATTTACTGGTTTGGACCACTGCTTCATCTTAAGGTACTGTTTATTGAATTCTATTTGTGGACTTGTGGACTTAGGATTTAGGAAAAAATTTCTTATTCTTTTTCTTTTGGCTGCTCCTGTTTTGGTCACCATAGCAGATTATCTTTTTCCATATTTTCCTGTCCTCTGCATCATATCACACTCACCACCTGCATATCCTCTCTCATCACATCTATAAGTCCAATTTTGCTTTTTTCCTACCTACGCATTGTTTTTCTTTTTTTCTCTTTAAATACATTTTGAAATAATCATTTTGAAATTCTTTGAAAAACTTAGGACCATTCTTGGCCGGTGTAGGTCAGAAAGTCTGATTTTTGACAGCTTGGGGTAAGGCCTATCCAGTAGGCCCACACCAGAATTAAAGGCTGATCTGGCCTTTTGTGTTGGTTTTTGAAAGTGTGCTCCCCTCTATGAACTTCATTGTAACAGGAAACACAATAAATATAATTATGTTCTTGAAAATGTTTTCTTTTTGTTTGTATTCTCAGTGAATATTGTTTTATTTATTACTTATTGTTTTGTCATTTTAGGGTTCTAGCATGTAGCGCTGCTGCCTCGCAGTTGGGAGGCCTGGGGACCTGGGTTCACTTCCCAGGTCCTCCCTGCGTGGAGTTTGCATGTTCTCCCCGTGTCTGCGTGGGTTTCCTCCGGGTGCTCTGGTTTCCTCCCACAGTCCAAAGACATGCTGGTTAGGTGGATTGGTGATTCTAAATTGGCCCTAGTGTGTGCTTGGTGTATGGGTGTGTTTGTGTGTGTCCTGCGTTGGGTTGGTACCCTGCCCGGGATTGATTCCTGCCTTGTGCCCTGTGTTGGCTGGGATTGGCTCCAGCAGACCCCCGTGACCCTGTGTTCGGATTCAGCGGGTTGGAAAATGGATGGATGGATGGGTTCTAGCATGACCTATTCACCCCTTTATACTGTATTATGTAGACCTTAACAAAATTTCCCCAAATCTCTGCTTTATCCCTTATATATTACATTACCATATATATATATATATCCATGACCTTGGGCAACAAGATTGTGTACCAGAACAAGCAGTAGAAACTTACATTATGTATTATAGACAATATGCTCAAAATAATAAGGAGAGTTCAAATGAACGTTGGCCAAATAATAATAATAATAATAATACAACCTGGATGTCTTGCATGGCCCTTGATCCAGTATGGCCTTTGAATTGAGTGAGTGACTTGGCCTCCTTCATGGATGGAAAATAGCAGAGACAGCAGCCTTAGTGAGCCTCGCTCTTATTGTTATTGTGAAGCTCTTGACACACCTCATGGACCATTCACCAAAGAAACAGCTCAGGTACAATTCATCCCTGTTCAGCTTCTTTGTTCAGTTGCAATCTGTTCATGTCCTAATCTCCTGTATTTCCCTAGGGTAGTTGGCCAGTTTCAAAAGTGTACTTGTCCCTTACTAGGGGGAATGGGTCATAGAATGTTCTTGTAAAAAGTAGATTGATGAAGGTCTCCAAAACCCCTACTAAAAATTATATTCCCCAAAGTAGCCCTTAAGAAAAAGATTCTTATCAGTGATAGCATTCCTGAATTTTACAATGACTTGCTTAAAAAAAGTTGTGTCTTTCCTTAAGTCACTAATTAATTCTTGAATTTACAAACAATTGTCAACATTTTAAATATTAATCTACATTACACTTAAGAGTTTGTTCTTTTTTGTATGTTCATTGTGCTTTGTATGTTGAGACATTGCCCCCTGCTGCTGCAGCTGTGAGACCATCCCAGCCCTATGTAAGGAACTAAAAAGCTGTATACTAACCAATCTTTGGTTTATGGTCTTTGGCTTTGTCTATAAATTAAGAATAAATGGATCTGGGATATAGCATTTCTTGTTTTTCTTTTGCCTTTTAGGCGTAAGCTTTTGATCTGTTCAGCTTTTGTTCTTGTTTTTGAATTTTTAGGAAATAAACCTTTAAAGATAAAGGAACATTGTTTTTGTTATTTTGTTCCGGGCTATCATCTTCCTCTTAGAAGTTCTTTTCAAATTTTGAAGTTTTTACCCTTATTTTGATCTATGCAGGCCAGAAATCCTGTTTCTCATTTTTGGGGCAATGCTTACTTTGTTATCACTGGTCATTTGCATTGAAGGCAAAACTTCTTTTTGAGTTCTGTGAGGCAAAGCAGGAATCCTGACAGGTAGCACCATGAAGCCAAGTAATCTTCACTGAATAGTCTGCTAGAGATGGGAATGTGTGACATCAGGTGTGCAGAACATCTGGAAAAAAGGCTGGTCCAGACACTGAAAGTTATATGATGGGATGAATATGGATTTTTGATGTTTTGTAATCTGTGTGATTCATTTTTGGAATGTTTAGAACTGTTTTTCTTATTGTTTCTAATTTTAATCATTATTGTGATTATGGAATTTTGTTTTTGCTGTGATGTGGTTCCTACTATTTTGTGTCAGTCTTCGAAAGGCCACAGTCATGTTCTTTACTTTTGTTATGCCGGTTGTCAGTCTTGTGACATAATATGTAATTTCACTCCACCCAAATAAGATGGTTAAACACCTTCTAGCATCCTAGCTTTGTCAGTTTTAAAATAAAACTCTTTGGAGGGTAATGAGTGGTACACAAAAAAGTAGGAATCGGGCTATTTGGTTTTAAACTTCATTTTTGTCAATAATTTTGGTTAAATGATCTTTTGTTTGGTGATTGTTTCTTATAGTACTTTCTGGTTTACTGACTTTTTTGTCTGCCCTCTGAAAATAAATAGGTCTGCTCATTTTGTATCTTATTCTTCTGACCAAATAACCTTTTCCTATTTCTGTTCTGCTTTACAGCATCAGTTATGTAAAACAGCACTTTGAGGAGACCATGACCTCTTATGTCATGATTGGTGCTCCTTTTAAAATTTTCTCAGGCTTCTGTAAAGTTGTAAACTTAATTTTGGTGTCATTTGGAGGGTTTTGTTCACCAAGGAATCTGATTCTATAATCAGATTTTTTTTTACTGTCTTTTCCAATGCCATTCTCTTTAGGTGATTGGCATCACAATTTTGGGGAGTTTCCATTGCCATAAGCATGAAATTCTATCCCATGATGCACTGGATTGTCAATGTTCATGATATCACCAGATGCACTGGTATAAAGGTCCCCCAAACAGTTTTCAATATCCAAGATAGGACCAAATATAGTGAATTTATTTTTGACTATTTTTATTATGTTTCTTCACATGATTTCTTCCTTTTGACTTTGATTTTCAGTTTGCAGTTTGACTTTGATGATTCTCTCTTTTGATTTACAGTTTTGACGTTCACTTTGCCCTTTTTACTCTGTTCTTTCTCCTGATCCTCATTCTCTTTTTTTGAATTGATTACTCATTTTGTAGTCAGTACAGCTTTAGAGTATATGCACAGGATTTCAGCCCTGATGTTTGCACCTTTATGTACAATATCAAAAACAGACTGAGCACATGATAATATGCAGGCACACAATGCTGCCATCACTATGGAACTACTAATGAATGGCCTGCCTGGATGTCCAGTCTGAATCCAGTCAAACAATTATTGAACATTTTCAACAAATCACACTTCAGAAAGGAAGATCTGTTTTCAAGGAAGGGTTTATATTGGACCAATAATACATGAGGATAATGGTGTGAAAGAATGGTGACATGATGCATGTGAGTTGGACATGCAAGTAAGAATTTCACTGTACTTTGTACATGTGACAATAAACTTAAGCATGAACCTTAACATTTTCAAAAGGTGATCAGATTCTCCCACTCACCCACAATCATGGTTCAGTTGAACAGAAAAAGAAAAAAGGTAAGACATGATACCCCACATGAAAGAGTGCAGACCCTCATCAGCTTACCTCAACTCAATGCAACACTGTGTTCAAGGGTAGAATGATATGTCACAAATGATTTGAATGTCTTTAATGTTCTCTGTTGTCATTTTGTGATCATTACTGTAAAACTAATTAGTCATGTTTTGTCAAGCTGCACGGTCCTGGTGAAAACTGCTTACAGTTTTCCATTCAAATTTTGTTTTTAATTCAGTTTCTTTATTGATGTAAACTATTTTGTATTTGATGATTCATACAATTTCTTCAAGTTCAAGTTATGGCCTATTCTCTCTTTATATACTCATCTTAAAACTAAAACTTTGCTGCTGAAGTGATACAGTAGGTATAAACAGAATACAAGTTAATGTGAGAAAGGAAGGTGTTTCATCAGGAAAGGTTTAGAAAAACAGAAGCGAGTCATACATATTCTAAAGATTAAAGATTTTAATTCTAGCAATCAACTGAGGTAGCAAGCCATCAAAGTCAAACTCAGAAAATAAGTTGAGTCAGGTGAGCAGTACAGAGCTACAGATTATTCACCCCATGGTTACCTGGTAATAGCAGAAGTCTGGACTGTCGATTAAGAGTGTAGTGCACAAACTATCACCAATTTCTTAGATGCATGCTGTTGTGAAGGAAAATCTTTTGAGAACAGAGAAGGCAGGCTGTAATTACAGAGACTTCTTATCAAGGGACAAGGACATGGTTGACGTCATGCCAGGCTTCCTTGTATTCTTAGTTGCTTGGCAACAACATTCTAGCACTTAACTTTTAGTATCTGATACTTTTATTATTGAAGGAAATGTGCAAGTACAAGTGTTACTTAGACTGGAGGCTTGTTATTAAACAAATTTTTTCAGTCAAAAATCAATGCATAAGCAGGTATATGGAGGACAAAAATAATTTGTAAGTTAGAATAGAATAAAAAAGTCTTAAGAGTAAGGAAACTCAGTTCTCATCAAACTAAACTGAATAACAATATCAGTGCTGTGATAACCCATGGCGCGTACAGCCATCCTAACCCAATACAGACAGGTAGAGACACAACTGCAGCACATAACACCCTTTTATTCAGAGCTGGGGAAGTGCTTTTTCCACAATCCCCAGAGCACAGCATAGTACAGCAACAAAGTATACAAGACACAGTCCCTTCCTTCTCCCTTGGCTCACTCTCAGTCCTTCCGCCTCCACTCCCTCTCTGGCAAGCTTTGTCACCTTCCTCCTCCCGACTCTGGCTCCCCGAATAGAATGAGGCAGCTCCTTTTATGCAGCTCTTGGGAGAGCTCCAGATGGCTCATCAGCATTACCTGGAATCATTCCCAGGTGTGATGGAAGTTCAATGTAGGGCTCTGTAGCTCCCCCTGGCGTCTCCCATGGAACCCAACAGAGCTGCACCAAAATCCAACTCCCGTTGTGCCCTGCAGGAATCCATGGCGCTACAGCCACCCAGGAGGGCTGTCCTCTAGCGTCCCAAGGAAGGTAGTGGCCTATGGATACTCTCTCCCCCGGTCCTTCCATCCAGCTGGTGTCCCAACCGGGTAATGGACACGGCCGCCTGTTACAGTAAACACACAATTTCACTGTGCATTTTACAAAAGTGGATTGACCCTCCTATACAAAGTATTATAAGATCAAGCTACTCAGTTGTCAAAAGATGAGCAATTTCCTTCCAATATAAATATACAGTATATTACTTTAAATATGTTTATAATAAGATGAAAGATAGTATATACTGTGAAGCTAGCTCTAAAACCAAGAATAATAGCAAGTCAGTCAAGTTAGAGAAAGTTAATAACTTGGAGACTTAATAAAATGTACAAAAAATAAACAAAAAAACAAAAGAAAAAGTACCACACCAAAATACTCCCTTTTATCACTCACTCCTCTTTATAAAATTTGGTCTTCCTCTTCCACCAGACAGTCAAATGTTTATTACTCCACCCCTCCTGACAGCATACAATCATCAACAATCATTACAGTCTAGTATATTATATAATGTTATAACGATTTATAATCATACAATCTTAGACGTAAACTAATCAAAACCACATCCAGAAAATGTTTTGTGATATTATCAGTCCTAAGGAAGGTATAATCAAGTAACTGTTGATGCACTGTTTTTGAGTCAGAATACAGTATGTTGCAGAGAGACCATAATAATAGTGAAAAGTCGCAGTACAAGCAAGAAGACTGCTTAATGTTAGTCTCACTGAAGCAAGTTGTCTGAAGACAACTATATATGAATTTTGCCTTAAACTGGGTGGGAACAATTAGAAGGCTCACTGAGTGTCACATTTCTAAACCAAACCAATGTCCTATGAAGGTAGTAGTGGGATTTTGAACTGCAAAAATCAGAGGTGCTCCCATTAATCTGGTTCGGTTGACAGCAAACTTCTGTTTACGATCAACCATCTACATTCGAAAAGTTGCCTAAAAAAATGTATTACACATATAAATGTGTGTGTTGGCGCTTCCTCTAATACTTTCTCTCTTTCTCATTCTGCAAACCACCTGAAGTAACCTCCCACTAATGACATCACCATTTGTAATAAAATGTGCTATATAAATAAATGTTGTTGTTGTTTTAAACTCTGTTTGCTGTTGTTATGTCAAATAGTGATGTAATTGTCCAAATGATAGAAAGATATCACGGCAGACAGTTCTCAAACATGTGGAGCCCAGTAGCTGTGGTGATTTACGTGTATGTGTATTTGTCTTTATTGGTTCAGCCCTCATTACAACATGCAAATTAATTACTAAGCCTGTTACTTGCGCTGCTGATCAGCAATTTTAGCTTTTTATTTTCTCTCAGCATCAAGTCCTTTGCTCCGTATCTTTTTCTCGCTCCCTGAAACCCCTGTGTGTGGTTTAAAATGCATGGACTGGAGGGATTGAGGACAGGTGTTTAGGAAGATGCCCTGTGGTTGTAGCCATTGCAGTGCAGAATTTTGTACTTAACTATACTCTTTTTAACGGATTGTCCCCAAGCATGTATTCTCTTTTGAAAATCACATCTGGCATGCAAGACTAGCTTAATGTAGATCTCAGCTTAAAAAATGTAAATACTGTAAATGTAAAAATACAGGCTAAATGTAAGTAAATGCAAGTGCAAGATTATACTAAAAACTCACTTACACACACTAGAGTTAAGAACAGTAAATACATTAAAAACGATTGGGAACAAGAGACGTATACCTACTCATGAATAATTTCAGAATCTGAGTTGTCAGCACTGATTTCAAAGAAATCAACTTAGCTGAAAGACTTCATTAAGTCAACCTTGCCCAATTTGTGAATACAATATATTTCTCTTATTAATAGGAGATTGTTATAATCTCCACCTCTGTATTATAGTTTAACAATTTCAATAACACAGTAAGACAGCTTCACTTCTATAACTATTTTTTCATGAAAAAAGCATCACCTGATGCTTTTCAGAATGTGTGTGCTTGTTACTCTTATGCTTTTAAATCCTACTGCATATAGAAGGTTGACTTTTTTCCCATATAAAAACATGTAGAAGAGCACATAAAATATAAACAACTCTTTTTGTTTTGCAATTCAGATAATGCATAAATGTTATATTGATATCTTTAACATTTAGTCTATCACCCTTAAAAATATTAATATTTACACGTTTCGGAAAAACATATCCATGCAACATCTTTTTCAGGAAATGCCTTGCTTGTTTCAGCAAGACAATGACAAACTGCATTCTGCATGTATTGCAACAGCATGGCTCCATAGTTTGGTGCTAGACTGGCCTGCCTGAAGTCCAAATCTGTCACCCATTGAAAACATTTGCTTCTTTATAAAACAAAAAATATGACAAGGCACTCTGAACTGTTAAACAACTGAAATCCAATATCAGGGAAGAATGGGACAATGTTTCACTTTCAAAACTATAGCAGTTCCCAAATGTTCACAGAGTGTTGTTAAAAGAAGAGGTGATGCAACACAGTAGGAAACATGCCCCTGTTCCAGCTTTTTTGAAATGTGTTGCTGACATTACATTCAAAATGAGTATATATCTCTCTAATACTTTCATGTCCCGCGAGACGAGACTTTGTGCCAAGATATTTAACCATGCCCAGGGCTGGAAATAACAGACAAAGAGTAGATGACAAAGCAGAATGTCATAAAAGAATTAAAAAATGTTGGTGCAATACACATGCAGAGCAGGTTAGAGATAATCAAAGTAATAAAATTCGAAAGTCTCAAAAAAATGAAAGTAAAGATCACATTAGCGCAAACAAATGGAAATTATTACTCAGTGAAATAACGGAACAGCGAAAAGAGATTGAATATATTGTTCGCATTTAAACTTTAAGTTGGAGATTTGTAGATTGTCTAATTCGTGTTGCCATCAGGGAAAAGTAGTGTTTCTTCCCAATGAACAGGAGTATCCGCGAGAATTAAAATATTTGTTGTTTGGTGAAAGTGAAATCCACATACGTGAGCGGCAGAGACGTGAAGTGGCTGGCGCATAGCACAGGCCTTGGGGGGGGGGGGGGGGGGGGGGGGGGTGGGGGGGGAGTTTATGGTTGTCGAGCGAAGCCCCCTAGTTTTTCAAAAAACAATACAATTTTTCAGTTTCAACATCTGATATGTTGTCTTTGTACTATTTTTAATCAAATATAGGGTTTACATGATTTGTAAATCATTACATTCTGTTATTATTTACACTATACATCTCAGCTTATTTGTTATTATTATTATTATTATTATAATACAAAAAATAGAAAAATTAAGTATAAATATTTACTGTAAGTATACAGAAAAGTTACTGAAACCATTATTGAGTTTTCCTACAAATGAAGATTGGATAGTTTTTTTATCACAATAGTTATGACTATGGCAAAATCGCAACAGAAAAAAATAAAATAAAATCTCCAGGAAAACAAAAAACTGAAGAAAATAAACCTTTCAGGGTCAAAGGTTCTCAGTAGTCCTAACTACAATGTTTTGTTGACCTGGGATAAATGGCCACTCAGCCCCACATAGGCATTCTTCATTTGTGTTATCTAAGTCATTCTCAGTCATGTAATTGTACAACTTTGATGACAGTGGAGTCACCTTGTAGCTGCCTCTATGTTTCAAACAGTGGTCTGTTTATCCTTCCTACATGCTTCAGATATGACTACTGTATACTCTGCTGTGCTGCTCTGGTGGCTCTTTCTACTCTGGAACTCTCTTGCCAGCAAGGCACCTCTTACAAAACCTTTGACAGTAGTTTAAAAGTATAAAGTAGAATAAAACATCAGAAAAATACAGCGTTTGTCAGTTGAAGCATTAAACAATGTCTAAAACAGGTCAAAGGACAACATGCACAGTATCGTGTGGAAGAGTATTGTGTGGTAAAGGCCAGGATGGCAATACATTTCCGTCTGTGGAGGACAGGAGTCTACCAGTAAGATGTACCGGTCTTATACTGTATGAGACAGATTTTACTTTAAAATGTTTTATTTGTGAATCATAATATGTACTGCTGTACTTAGTTGTGTGTGTGAATGATGTTCTGTGGGTCCTTGCATTAGCATTATTACATGTAGATATTGGAATAGCATACTGTCTTTTAAACATTATGATACAAAGAGCATAACGTGCTTCTGAACAGACTCACTAGAATGAGATCTGTGCCAGAAAAACACTGATTACTCTTTCCAAAAATGCAACATGCTAAGTTAAAAGAGAAAGTATGGCAAGCACCACAAGCACCTTGATGAATATGTGGAGCAATAGGTAACCTACATCGAAAGATTCAAGCACTTTGTAGCTCCTAACAGTATTAGAGAGACAAAAAAGTATCATTGCTACTCAGTGTTTTATTATACAACATACAGTATATGGAGTGCTATAGACAATTGGGCCAGAGAAGCCAGGTAAGAAAAATGATGCCAACATTATGGGAGTGTTACAGAAGCACTTTCTCCCAAAGCCATGTCATTACAGACTGGTTTTATTTATATAAAGGAAACCAGAATTTGGGGTTGGGAGGTAGTTAAAAGCTCTGTATATTGCTGTGCAAAACTACCAGAATAGTGCTGCTTGGCAGATTCACTACACTACAGATTCACCTGTCAATTAAGAAATGCTGTCACAGAAAATGACCTGTTAATTTATGTTATACTCATGTTTCAGATAGCATTGGAGATGGCAGACTCATTAGAGAGCCCTAGCAACTCAGTGGATCACTAAAGTAACTGGAGTGCATGTGGTAAGAATGGACCCTTTAGTGTGTTTGCAAACCTTAAAAGAATATGGTAAGAGAGATTAAGGGGAAAAAGAAACAAATAAAAAAATGGTAAAAAGACTTATTTAAAAATAAATGTGCATGCTATGTGAATAAAAGCAATGGGACCAGTGGTGACTCAAATGTTGAGTCACATTCAGAGATGACTGAGAATCTGAGCTCACATTGATTGAGACATCTCACACAAAGACCATCATTATAAGGGCAGAAAGTGATGGAGTTTGATGTAGAAAGGAGCTGGATGCTGGTGCAGTAATTTCTTCAATTTCAGAGCAGAGCATGCGGGGCAACACTATACCACTTACCTCTGTGTCTAACAAATATTATTTTGATAAAATATATGAGGTAAGTTATATGCATACAAGGAGTTGTTGATGTATAAGGTAGAATGAATGAGCATACTGCTGTTTTCCCACTGTATGTTGTAAGAGGTTATAAGCCAGCA
The DNA here is from genome assembly GCF_900747795.2 of Erpetoichthys calabaricus. Lineage (NCBI taxonomy): Eukaryota > Metazoa > Chordata > Cladistia > Polypteriformes > Polypteridae > Erpetoichthys > Erpetoichthys calabaricus. The sequence goes on from NC_041397.2 coordinate 202,965,385, forward strand.
TTGCTCCTTAAAAAGTGACAACATAAAAAAGCTAAAGTGTAAAGTGATAAAGATGGTCCACTAGACCACAATGAAATCTATGTTACAGAAACATGCTGCATTCATTTTTTGGAGCTTGGGGTGATGAGAGGAGATTGAGGCAAATTGTGTCACTGAACCCTGAGTACAAGGTCAAATTCTGTTAGGCCTGAATTGTTTCATGTGTGATGACACTAAAAGTTGAGGGTTGAATTAAACCACCTCTTTAAAACAAACTACACATTAGGCTATAGAAAGCCATCTCATTATGCAAATATAGATGGACTTTCGTGGCTTCTTCAAGTGTGGAACTCTAGTGATGTAGTCTTTAAGGCTTTGGACTTCAAATCCTGCTACTGACACTTTGCGACCATAAGCAAGTCACTTGATGTGCCTATGTTCCAATTGAAAAACCAAAAGAAATGTAACCAATTATATCATAAATGATGTAAGTCACCCTAGATAAAGGTATCAGCCAAATAAGTACAGTAAATGCAAAAGGTAGAACGACTGCCAGTCAGAACACCATAGGCTTATTATGTTTAGTAAGAGTACTAGAACTGGTGGCTAAAAGAAACAAGGTAAATAATAGACACCAATGAGATGTCAACCTTTCTTAATAGGTGCAATGAACTGACTTCTCAGTGAGGTTGCTCAGTGTGGGGCTTGAGAATTATTGTTCCACCTAATAGAGTTATGTCATAGAGTGTTTGCAGTGTTACTTCCCAATCATCATGTGTGCTATAAGGATGGAAGTTCATTGCCTGCATTTATATATAGTGACCTGCAATTGATGGTGACACTGGGCAACAGGTAAAGGGTCGGCATTTTTGTCAGCAAGCCTAAATAGTACCACTCCATTTATAACTGTGATCAAGTACATAATGGCAGTGGATACATGTCGATTTTGCTGGTCCAAGTGAGGAACTCATATTTCTTGTTGTGGCCAACACTCATCTAGAAGTGCAGAAAAAGGTCTCCACAACCACAGACAAGACCAATCAAGCACTGGGAAACATGTTTAGCCATTGTTAGTTATATGGTATCCACTTAATTTTCAGTCATTAATAAAACTGGATAGATTCCTCAGAAATGATGTTTGAACAGTGCTTAAACTGCATCTTTTTTTAAGATAGCTGCCGTAATGTCACAAGAGCTCCGTGCATAGAGTTTGCATGTTCGCTCCCGGTGTCTGTGTGTCTGTGCCTTTACTGTCTGTCACAGTTCAAAGACTTGCAGGTTAGGGGGACTGGTCGTGGTAAATTTGCTCAGATGTATGCATCTGTGTTCACCTTGAGATGCATAGATACATAGATTTCACAAAACACATCACACATACATCACATGCCTGGCAATCACATCGCATTAAAGTGACCAGACACATGAAACAGAAGTGCCAACAAAAACCAGACATACAAAATGGAGGCACCCATGGTGCAGATAATGTAAAATAACAGTGCAAATCAAAATAAATAAAGTAAACATGGATTACTCATTGTGTGATTTTTTAATGAATGAGCTATACATAATCTAATGGTGTACTCTTTTTTGCCTCTCCATTCATTTTCTACTAGTAATTAATTTTATTTGTTTTCATTCTACTATTTAGCATATTTGTGGAATCATGTGGCTACATTGTTGTTAGTGATGCAGCTCCAAGTCGTGTTGCCTAAAGTCTTTATCTCAATACTATTTAAGATGGCAGCATGCATGGTCAAGTGTCCAAGATTCTGGATTTGTTACAAACCTTTTCTTCAGTGTTGTTTGATAATTATTTGCTTAGAAATTCTGAGCATTCTTGTTTTTTTATTACATTTTTGGTTAGCATTTTGGCCTTTGATCCCTTTTATGTTTGGTCTGAGCAGCACAGCAAATCTGCAGCACTGTCTAAACTTTCTAGTGGGTATTTCCAGGATTTTCCATTTCTTATCAAATACGTTGTACCGTGGAATCTCCAGTAATCACCTGCGAGTATACTGTGCTGAGATATGCCGATTTTGAGTAGCCTATAACTACAATACTCATTGTGTGAGAAAATGCAAATTACCTTATTTGGACAAAGTAAAACTTAGGCCAAACTAATTATTTAAGTTAATTAACAACTGCAAAAAATGTATGTAAACATAAAAATCTTTTTAAAATTTATAGTGATGGAGCTACAATGTAGATACACACCAAGATTTCTGTTTTTTAATGAAAGAGGAGCCCCTGAAATGAAGGGATTGTGTTAAAAAAATGCTTTAGTTGCCTCACATTTTTATGCAATCGTTTTGTTCACCCCACTGAATTAAAGCTGAAAGTCTGCACTTCAACTGCATCTGAGTTGTTTCATTTAAAATTCATTGTGGTAATGTACAGAACCAAAATTAGAAAAAAGTTGTCTCTGTCCAAATATTTATGGACCTAACTGTATATTACACAATGAAACTGAAAAACTCATGAATAACTGTAAAAACATTAAATAATAATGTAGTATTGGCAGGTACTAAAGGGAGATCCATCCATTCATTTTCCAACCCGCTGAATCTGAACACAGGGTCACGGGGGTCTGCTGGAGCCAATCCCAGCCAACACAGGGCGCAAGGCAGGGAACCAATCCCGGGTAGGGCACCAACCCACCGCAGGACACACACACACACCAAGCACACACCCACGGGCCAATTTAGAATTGCCAGTTCACCTAACCTGCATGTCTTTGGACTGTGGGAGGAAACCGGAGCACCCGGAGGAAACCCACGCAGACACGGGGAGAACATGCAAACTCTATGCAGGGAGGACCCGGGTCTCCTAACTGTGAGGCAGCAGCGCTACCACTGTGCCACCGTGCCGCTCACTAAAGGGAGATTTTAAAGCATATATATTTTTATTTCTAATTAGAACAGAGAATATTAAGAATTATTTATTAATTCTCCTTACTTATTCATTCTTAATGTATATTAAGATATATATTTAAGACTTGATGGCATAGATGAGAAGTGGGCAATGCTACTGCCTTACAGATTCAGCATTCCGAGTCTGTTTTCTGTCTGCGTAGAGTATGCATGTTCACCTCAGTTTCTCTATAGAATTTCTTCTCACATCCCAAACATTGTGCAGATTAAGTGAATTAATGATTTTAAATTAGCCAGAGTAAAACTGTGTGTGTGTGTGTGAGTGGGTTCTGTGATGGACTGGTACTCCTTCCCTGCCTTGAGTCTGGTCTGGTGTTGTTGGAATAGGCTTTGTCCCCCTGCAAATCTGAATTTCATTATGTAGGCTTGGAAATGTTATATTAAATACTATATTGTATAACATGTAGTATATATAAAATTGGTAGAGATGGTGCAGTAGTTAGCAGTGCTTCTTCACAGATTTGCCATACAGTACTTGTTTTGAATCTCATATCTGGTCACTGTCTATGTAAAGCTTACACATTATCCCCATGTCTCCGTTGATTTTTCTTCAGCTACTCTTGTTTTACTCTCACATTCCAGGTGACTCAGACACTCTAAACTGGCCCACTGTTAGTTTGTGTGTGAGCAGGCCACATGATGGAAAAAGTGGCTCATCCAGTGTTGGCTCATTTCAAATGTATCTTACAGCATTGTTCACTTCTTGGCTTACATGTTGGTGTTAGAGGAGAAAGGCCAATATACAGCATATTGTGATGGTGTGCCAAAAACGTAAGTCCTATAGACCGCCTATAGAATAAAGTTAACACCACACTAGTAGATCCAGCATATACCAGAGAAGTACTAGAGGCATCGCATATATGCTAAGCATTCTGAAAAGGAAACAGGTAGAGGCACCAGCTATTGTGGTAGAAAGAAGCCTTATGAAAAGGATTCTGTATACCCCCAGAATATCAAGGGACACACAACCTAGCAGTTGCCTGCTACCTGCCCCTCTGTGAAGACAGATCAGGAGGTAAATAATAGAGGCATCCCCTCCTGGCTGTTAGAGAGTGCACTATTCTAGAAAGAAATGTATGGGACTGTGCTCTCTCTCTGAAGGTGAAAACAGCTTGGTTGGTTCCTTGAAAATAAGACACATTTAAGGGCAAATGATGATTTGGAGATGCAAGGACACTGGGAACCACATGAAGGAGTTCTATCCTGGTGCACTGGAACAAATGGAAGCTTTCTCTGATAACGATTCCAGGATTTGGCTGGAAGTAACCCTGGTATCAGGTTTAAATCCACTTCTTAGACCCATTGGTGCAGCCGAGTTGGAGGGAGAATGTAGAAAAGCTTCAAATCACAAGAGGTATAAAAATTAGAGACTAGAAAGTGAGGAGAGGTGGGTTAAAGGGAGTGCTTTGTGAGGAACTGTGGTGGTTTCCCAATTATTTCATATTCTGAAATGTGACTAAAAATTGATCTGGGGTGACTGAGCATATAAGTGTGAGTGTGTGTCCAATGATGGACTGACACCCTGTGCAGGTTCTATGCCTTTGTGCCTGCTTACAGGCAGGACAGAGTCTAGGCCTTGTGATGCTATATTGGAGTAAGTGGATTCAGACAATTAATGACTAAAATCATGTCATATTTTACATTTTAAATAAATTTTAATAGATAGCATTATTCAAAACATAAATAAAGAGACCTCTGGATATTTTATATTGAAAAAATGTATAAAATACAGATGCTACAATAATTAAAACAGAAAAATAATAATTTTGTCTATTATTTCTGTTTAACCTTCTGTTTGGTTTTACTGTAACAAATAAACCATATTAATATTAATACTGAATATAAAATTCAATTCAGGTCCGTCGATGGTTGAGATACGGTATATTGATTTTATACAATGTGGTGAATTCACCATCACACTGCCATAGCATTTGTGATTTTTCTAAACCAAGATTGGGTGAAACAAATTTTTTGTTTGGACCTGTGGATAACATTTACCATGGCACTGATGTTGGTGCCATACATTTTCTTTACCAGTAAAATGTCACAACAATATTGAATACATTGGAGAATTGACCAAAAAAGAACAAAAAAATAGAGTAAAAATTATTTGATAAAAAATTTCAAAAAATCAATAACAAAATTAATCATTTTTTCATTTCTCCATAACTTCCTTTTTTAAGTTAATTATTTAATTACTGTAATTGTCACTGTTTATTATATAAACTGGTATTCTATTACATTTCTTTAACCTTTTTATGATTTATTTGAATTACTTGATATATTACTTTTTAATATTTTAATTTAATTTCTATGTGACCACACTGTACTTTCTTCTTCTTATTTTTTCAATGATATCATTGTGTGCATTTTGTTTTTCTTGTTGTTTTTTTTCTTCATGGTATAAATCATATTACTCTCACTGTTGAATGTCAAATTTCTCCTCATTTAATTTGTAATTGTATGATCTGTTACTTTTTGTTTTTCTTGTTTTTTCTTCATGGTATAAATCATATTACTCTCACTGATGACTGTCAAATTTCTCCTTATTTAATTTGTAATTGTATGATCTGTTACTTCTTTTCCATGATGAAATAACTTAGACATTTATTATCGTCTTAATATTCTTTTGTTATTATTTTGTTTGAATAAGTTTTGATGCTTATTTTTTCTGTTAAAAACAATATTTTTTCTCTTTAATGTATTGTTCACAGTGTGTCTGTGTTGTTATTACTACCTTTGACTACTGGATAGTTTTTCATCACATTTATAACTTACTAACTTTAAATTTATTAAGTAACATAATGTTATTAGTTAACCTTAATCTTTTGGAAACACACTTTTCACTGTATTTTATACATGTTACATTTATGTTTGCTTGCAATTAATTTTTTACTGATTTATGGCTTCATTTTTACTCAATTATTTGTTAATTTTTGGCAAATGTTACTGGCTATTCAATATTATAATTATTTCAACAGTAAGCAGGCTAATCTTTATATTTTTTTGGATTGCACCGATATTTGTTTGATACAAGTAAAATGGGCATGAGTGGTGTGTTCATGATGGCCTTTAAGCCTTTTTTTTAACATAATGAAGATGAAATTATTATTGAGCCACTGTTCTACATCTTACTGTACACATTGTTAGAAAGTAAATGCAGCAAGATGGTGGCAAACAATGGAACACTTATAACACTACCATAAAGAAAAAAAACTGAACTCAAAATTATAGAAAACAATCTAGCATCTATTGGGGTGTCAGTGCAAGAACTGTAAATGTACGGAAAGTTTGGAAAAATCTTCTGTAGCACAGTGTGCCAAGTAAAACTCAAATTTTTTTTCTTTCACTTCGCTGCACATCTGATCACAGTTTATCTCGACACATTCTCAATAGACAGATATGTAGTCAAAAGTACAAAAAGAAAGTTCCTATTTATTTTCATGAGTTTAAAAAAGCATTTGAATCAATTTTGGCATGTAGCATAGTTTCCAATTTCTTGAGTTTGTCATATGAGATGTTCTCATTAAATTCATATACAAAGAAAACAAGCTGCGATAAACAAGAGTTGCGCCAGTCTTTGGAGATCTTCACATTTATGAAAACGCCCACGCTTTGCAGTCAGTTAAGCCTCAGGCGTTACATGTATGTCAAGGAAGTTTTCTTGACTGATGGAGAATGACAGCTGCCTGCAGCACTGTTTTGTGGGGATCCATACATGGAAAACTTGTAGGCATGCTACGATGTGGTCATAAATAAGCACACAAGCAAGCACTAACAGGAATACCAGAAGAAGAAAAAACTGTGACTGGTAAACAAAACAAAGTAACTGCCAAAAAAAAAAAAAAAAAAGTTAAGAGGCTCAGAGAAAACTCCTTATACTGCATAAGCAAGGTTAAGAAAAAATTAAATTGATTAAATATGAAATCAGAATCGGTATCAACTGACAGAACTAATTTTAAGATAATCAACATAGAGGTATGGTCTAGAGAGATCCAGCATATCCATGCACAGCCACTGGCATAAAGACAAGTTAAAAACAGTAAGTCAGAGTTGAGGAGGCATACTAGACTGCAGACTAAGCACAGATTAATAAACAGGGACACCATATCTCTAAAGGTGTCTCCTATATCTACCCTCTTGTTACATAATGCAGAACAGAGATAGCAGCAATAAGATCAGTTTATACAAGACCAGGGGCCTCATGTATAAACGGTGCGTACATACAAAAATGTTGTGTAAGCCTGTTTCCATGCTCAAATCATGATGTATAAAACCTAAACTTGATGTAAAGCCATGCACATTTTCACGGTAGCTCTGACCCTGGCATACGCAAGTCCTCCATTTGGTTTTGCAAACTGGCGGCACCCAGCATCAAAGCAGTGCTGCTGTTCCCGGGTGGTTTCCCTTTCTTTTTTACATCCACAACACTGGCTTTATAAAATACACTGAAATTAATCGCATATTGTTCACTAGTTTAAGGCATCTGATTGTAATTAACCTGTAACAATATAATGGTCCATGGAATGGCCAAACTATTCTAAATACCATAGCTGCTTTAGCGTTGTTACTCTCACTGCACCACTCGGAGCAGCTGATCAGAAAGAGAATTACCGGGATACAGAATCAAACACACGCTGCCTCAGCTATTCGCTATTTAAACTGCTCTCACAAACGCTTCAGAGCCTTTCCTGTACGGACCTCGCGGTTCAGAAACAGTTTAATCCCAATAACTATAAATGCACTCAAATCAGTCCATCAAGTGCTGCTTATAGAACTGTTTGTACTTACAAGTACAATTACCTCACTGTAAATTTGCGATAGTTATAATATTGCACAACCTGCACCACTTGATAAAGCGCGTATTTACATATGATGATGATATCATTTTTAAGATGAAATGCAGCAAAATATGTTTATTACATTATACAGCTAAAATGTTAACATCATTTAAATAATCTAAATTGTTAATAATTAAACATGTGAGGACACAGTGGCGCAGTGCTAGCTAGTTCAGGGATTGTTCCTGCCTGGCACTGTATTCTTGCTGGGGCTGGCGCGACACTGGATGGATAGATGGATAGAATAATGAAACATGTACTATGAAGATATTCCAATGTTCCTTAAAAAAGTTTTGAAGAATCAGAGTTCTAAGCTTACAGGTGGCTTAACATCTGTTACAGAGCTGATTGTGTGGTGATTGGTTACTTGGAGAAAGAAAAGGAAGGACAGGAATTGGGAGTTAGTACATTTGAAAGAGACAGTACTGCTGCAATAAATTATTTCATTGAAGGTCACGCACGGCGCAGCATGCATTTTGCGGGAGGCAGGAACAATCTGTGGACGAGACACCTGCTTATCACTATCACTGCGCCACCGTGTTCCCATTTTTAATAACATACTTTAATTCCTATCATCATGAAAATGATATCAAGTATACATCTCAGTATTTTAATTATTCAGAGAGCTGTAATATCATGAATGTAATGGATTCTGTGTCCTGTCGGAGGAAGAGAAAGTCCGTTTAACAAGCACATAGTAATTCACACACCTAGAGCACATAGAACACATACAAAACAAAGCAGTTAACGTGCTACTTTAGTTACGATGGGATCTGAGAAACTAGTAAATTAAATGATTTAAAGATGAAGTTTATGATGTTCTACTTTAATGACAAAATAAACTATGTGATTGAAGTGGAAATTTTGAGATTAAAGTTGGCATTTCAAGCTTTTTTCTCAATGTGTCCCTATTTTTTTTTTCTTTTCTCTGTACCCGAATAAGCTTTCATATGACACTCAGACGGTGGGCTACGACTCACCTTTTCACAGCAACATCTGATATCTGACCGCTTCTTTTTTATTTCAGGCACTGTGCATCTTTGTGAACTTGAGCATTTGAGTTTCTTCAACACTCTGTCACTCGATCAACTTCCTTTTGTTGATTATATCACTGTTTAAACCAACAAATAGTACATTTTTCCTTGCCTCCACTTGGTATTCGCTGAAATTCTTCTATTTCTCCTGTGCTTTGCCATTGTCTTTTCATAGAAGGATGAGCTTAAGGGCTATTTATATTGATTTGCATATTCAAAGAGGCGTAATTCTGGGAGGAGTTGGGGCGGGACAGCAGGTGCGTGCGTGCACATGCGTTACTTTTCTCCCTGACCAGGATTTATGTAGCGAAAGAATGTGGAAGTTGGCGTTCGCACAGATTTATGCATCTGGATTTTTTTGCGCATGCGAACATTTCTGCTTTTGTCCGTACGCCATGTTATAGAGTGAATTTTATGCACGGCGTTATACATGAGGCCCCAGGATTGTGAAAAGGTCAAATTTGGAGCGTAAGAGGTACTGCTTCACTACAAGAAAGGCTGGAAAACATGACCAGCCATACTTATGGAACTTTGGTATATAAATAGGTGCACTGGACAATTTCCTGAATAAAAATGTGCTGATAAGCATATAAAAGTATCCTTTGGCCAAAATGGTAGTGGGATTTCAAAGTCTTACTTTCTATCCTTCATACAAACAAGATTTTTGGACCATCTTATGGTAGATAGATACCAAGTCAAACTATCACAGCCTCCAGTGGAACGCACAATGTCCTTTTCACCAGATTTCCCTGAAACTCCACCAGTTGACCCAAATAAGCATAAAGGAAGCATATGTTACACACATTACAAACCTCACCATAAAATAATTAATTCATTCAGAATGATTCATCCATCTATGTCTGAACCCCCACTATGAATTATGGACTATGGCATGCCAAATAGGTTGCAGAAGGATTCCTTACACGGTCAGGAGGCTATAATGGATGGACAGTGTTAATGGGGGCTGAAGCCCAACTGGGATGTTTCCCATTCCTTTTCCAAGTGAGAAAGAAGAAATAATGGATGGACTCAGGGAAGCTGCCTATCAGGAATAGTTCATACCCTAGTATAACAGGTGGTTGTGCTTCTCAGGCATGGTTCCAGTTTTGATACTTGCAGGGTAATATGGGACATGTAGTTTGGATGGGCAGCTCTGTTGGGGTCCATGGGTGACTCCAGAGGGCACTACTAGGGGAAGATCTCCCAGTTTTACACAGCTTCTGCATGACACGAAAGTAATTTCACTGTGCAATGCTGTGCCACCGGAAGTACTCCTGGGTCAAACATAAAAGAAACCACTTTAACTCACTTTAGGAAATGAGTCAGGATGAGGTGGACAGTACTTGCATGGGAGGAGTGGAATAAATGAGAGAAAAAAAAAATTTTGATTTGTAGTGTGTTGGCTGGAAAAAGAAACCTGTGACATGGTACTCTGTAAATAACACACATATGGCTGATCAAAAATTGCCAGGTGCTACGGACTGTAGGTGTGTATGTAAGTGTATATTGTAACTGACTGGCACCCTTTCCTAGGCTGGTTCCCACCTCAATGTTGCCTCTCTGCAAGCCAAAACTGAAAAAAGAAAGTTAAAAAATTGATGGGAGGATAATTAAAGTTAAATTAATTGCCATGCTACTCTTGCTACATCTGAAAAAAATATGCATAAAATAAAGAAAAGGCTTTAGAAGGACTAAAATAATATTTGGAATATTTGAGTATTAATAATATGTTGAATTATGATTATTGATAAAACAGACTTCAGAAATTAAAAAAAGGGCAACAATGTCATCCATGACCATCTTAAGACACTTCGATTTTTTAAAACTTTATCTACAGGCTGTTCCTCTATCCATCTGTTTTGAAACCAGTTTAATCCAAGTGAAAATCATTGTGGGCACAGCCTACTGCAGCAGCTTCACATGAAAGACACGACCCAACCCTGGATGAGCCACTAGGTCATCAGGGAGTGAGGGCACCTGTCCTGCCAAATTACATACATTGAGTCAAATAAGCTTTTTCAAAATTAATTTCACACATTACACATAAAGATCTTTAACACAATTAATTTCTCCAATCAAATTCAGAGGAACCTGGGCATTTTTCTTTCTATTTCTTTCCTGCAAATGCAAAGGCAGATTTATCTTATTCTGAGAAACATTAATTCTAACCTCAGATAGTTTAATTAATATTGTCTTAATGTTATTTTCAGTTTTTGTGAGTTATTTAAATTGAGAACTCCTACATGAAGCATACAGTACTAACTGATTTTTTAAGTTTTTTGTTCATTTGCCAAAGTAGTTGTCCTTCTTTTGCTGATACTTAAGATAGGAAAGGTGCAAGGACATTTTGGAAGGTCTTTGTCTTTACACAGTGAGGAAACAACCTCTGGTCCCTCGCTGTCCAGTTATTTCTGTAACGTCCAATTCGTGGTCACAAACCCTGCATTTTGTTAGTATTTCTCTTTCTTTAGATATTCTTTTTTTAACTTCCGTGACGTACTGTGCCAACTCATATTTGGTTTAGTCTAATAACATTCTGATTGTCATGTAGCATAATGGTGTAATAGATGGTGCTGGTGCTGGCTTAAAGATCCAAACATCCATCCATCTATCCATCCATTGTCTCCCGCTTATCCGAGGTCGGGTCGCGGGGGCAGCAGCTTGAGCAGAGATGCCCAGACTTCCCTCTCCCCGGCCACTTCTTCTAGCTCTTCCGGGAGAATCCCAAGGCGTTCCCAGGCCAGTCGAGAGACATAGTCCCTCCAAAGTGTCCTGGGTCTTCCCCGGGGCCTCCTACCAGTTAGACGTGCCCGGAACACCTCACCAGGGAGGCGTCCAGGAGGCATCCTGATCAGATGCCCGAGCCACCTCATCTGACTCCTCTCGATGCGGAGGAGCAGCGGCTCTACTCTGAGCCCATCCCGGATGACTGAGCTTCTCACCCTATCTTTAAGGGAAAGCCCAGACACCCTGCGGAGGAAACTCATTTCAGCCGCTTGTATTCGCGATCTCGTTCTTTTGGTCACTACCCATAGCTCATGACCATAGGTGAGGGTAGGAACATAGATCGACTGGTAAATTGAGAGCTTCGCCTTGCGGCTTAGCTCCTTTTTCACCACGACAGACCGATGCAGCGCCCGCATTACTGCGGATGCCGCACCGATCCGCCTGTCGATCTCACTCTCCATTCTTCCCTCACTCGTGAACAAGACCCCGAGATACTTGAACTCCTCCACTTGGGGCAGGATCTCGCTACCAACCCTGAGAGGGCACTCCACCCTTTTCTGGCTGAGGACCATGGTCTCGGATTTGGAGGTGCTGATTCTCATCCCAGCCGCTTCACACTCGGCTGCAAACCGATCCAGAGACAGCTGAAGATCACGGCCTGATGAAGCAAACAGGACAACATCATCTGCAAAAAGCAGTGACCCAATCCTGAGCCCACCAAACCGGACCCCCTCAACGCCCTGGCTGCGCCTAGAAATTCTGTCCATAAAAGTTATGAACAGAATCGGTGACAAAGGGCAGCCCTGGCGGAGTCCAACTCTCACTGGAAACGGGTTCGACTTACTGCCGGCAATGCGGACCAAGCTCTGGCACCGATCGTACAGGGACCGAACAGCCCTTATCAGGGGGGCCGGTACCCCATACTCTCGGAGTACCCCCCACAGGATTCCCCGAGGGACACGGTCGAATGCCTTTTCCAAGTCCACAAAACACATGTAGACTGGTTGGGCAAACTCCCATGCACCCTCCAGGACCCTGCTAAGGGTATAGAGCTGGTCCACTGTTCCGCGACCATTACGAAAACCACACTGTTCCTCCTGAATCCGAGGCTCGACTATCCGATGGACCCTCCTCCCCAGGACCCCTGGATAGACTTTTCCAGGGAGGCTGAGGAGTGTGATCCCTCTGTAGTTGGAACACACCCTCCGATCCCCCTTCTTAAAGAGGGGGACTACCACCCCGGTCTGCCAATCCAGAGGCACTGTCCCTGATGTCCATGCGATGTTGCAGAGGCGTGTCAACCAAGACAGTCCTACAACATCCAGAGCCTTGAGGAACTCCGGGCGTATCTCATCCACCCCCGGGGCCCTGCCACCAAGGAGTTTTTTGACCACCTCGGTGACCTCAGTCCCAGAGATGGGGGAGCCCACCTCTGAGTCCCCAGGCTCTGCTTCCTCATTGGAAGGCATGTTAATGGGATTGAGGAGGTCTTCGAAGTACTCCCCCCACCGACCCACAACATCCCGAGTCAAGGTCAGCAGTGCACCATCCCCATCATATACAATGTTGACACTGCACTGCTTCCCCTTCCTGAGAAGCCGGACGGTGGACCAGAATCTCCTCGAAGCTGTCCGAAAGTCGTTCTCCATGGCCTCCCCAAACTCCTCCCACGCCCGAGTTTTTGCCTCAGCAACCACCAAAGCCGCATTCCGCTTGGCCTGCCGGTACCTATCAGCTGCCTCCAGGGTCCCACAGGACAAAAGGGACCGGTAGGACTCCTTCTTCAGGTTGACGGCATCCTTCACCGCCGGTGTCCACCAACGGGTTCGGGGATTGCCGCCACAACAGGCACCGACCACCTTACGGCCACAGCTCCGGTCAGCTGCCTCAACAATAGAGGCATGGAACATGGTCCATTCGGACTCAATGTCCCCCACCTCCCTCGGGATGTGGTCGAAGTTCTGCCGGAGGTGGGAGTTGAAGCTACTTCTGACAGGGGGCTCTGCCAGACGTTCCCAGCAGACCCTCACAACACGTTTGGGCCTACCAGGCCTGACCGGCATCCTCCCCCACCATCGAACCCAACTCACCACCAGGTGGTGATCAGTTGACAGCTCCGCCCCTCTCTTCACCCGAGTGTCCAAGACATGTGGCCGCAAGTCTGACGACACGACCACAAAGTCGATCATCGAACTGAGGCCTAGGGTGTCCTGGTGCCAAGTGCACATATGAACACCCCTATGCTTGAACATGGTGTTCGTTATGGACAATCCGTGACGAGCACAGAAGTCCAATAACAAAACACCGCTCGGGTTCAGATCGGGGGGGCCATTCCTCCCAATCACACCCTAACAGGTCTCACTGTCATTGCCCACGTGAGCATTGAAGTCTCCCAGCAGAACGAGGGAGTCCCCAGAAGGTATGCCCTCTAGCACACCCTCCAGGGACTCCAAAAAGGGTGGATACTCTGAACTGCTGTTCGGTGCATACGCACAAACAACAGTTAGGACCCGTCCCCCCACCCGAAGGCGAAGGGAGGCTACCCTCTCGTCCACCGGGGTAAACCCCAATGTAAAGGCTCCAAGTCGGGGGGCAATAAGTATACCCACACCCGCTCGGCGCCTCTCACCGGGGGCAACTCCAGAGTGGTACAGAGTCCAGCCCCTCTCAAGGAGATTGGGTCCAGAGTCCAAGCTGAGCTCACCACCTATGGGAGGGGCCAAGGAGGTCGGGTGCAGTGTGAGTTGGGTAGTGGCCGAAAGCGGGGACCTTGGCGGTCCGATCCTCGGCTACAGAAGCTGGCTCTTGGGACGTGGAATGTCACCTCTCTGAAGGGGAAGGAGCCTGAGCTTGTGCGCGAAGTTGAGAGGTTCCGGCTAGATATAGTCGGACTCACCTCGACGCACAGCTTGGACTCTAGATCCAAACATACGAGTCTGAATCACACAGCTTGGTCACTTTATATGTGGATGTTGGACACTCTCCTTGTTTCTCTAAGGTTTTTGTCCATATACACTGATCTTAGTTTTATTAAAAAAAATGATTCTGTTGTGGCTCTGTGTGCATGTGTGGGCCATGTGATGGCCTAGTGCCTCATCCTGGGTCAGTTAATAATTTGTGGTTAATGCTGCAAAGTTAGAATGTGGACCCAGCAAATCTGAACTAGATTAAATGGGTTATGAAAATGGTATATTATGTTGTCAAGATTAATATCATCACCATCATTGGAAATAAATGTAGTAAAATAACATGTTATGCTTACTTTTTAGGATGCCATTGACGACAAATGATCTTATAGAAATAACAACTTTCTCTCCCACTAAGAAGCTTATTCAAAAATGTAAAAATACGTCAGAGGAGCTTCTGTTAAATGTTCAATTCAGGGTCATGGCTGGTGGGCTTTAGGCAAGAACAAACCTTTGACAGATTCCATTCCCTTTAAGGTCAAGTCAAGCTTATTGTCATGTTACATTAAAAATGCAGTTTAATGTAAAACCTTTGCAAAGCTACTAACGATTTATTTAAAGATGTTATGGAAGTCAGAAACTATCAACTGTTCTAACAGTGTCAGATTTTTACTGTATTTTTTTGACTCACAAGAAAGAATGAGATGATAGGTTACAATCAATCGATTGTGTGCCTGTCTATGACATAATACACTTATGCACACATCCACACTAGGCAAACTTAAAATAATACATTAATCCACTTAATTTAAATGCCTTTGGTTTATGAAAATTGTAGAGGGAAACGGGAGTATCTGGAGAAAACTTACATCAAGACAAGGAGAAGAAGCAAACTGCACAAAGTCAGTGAAGAACATTTTCTCTGTGGAACGGTGATATAGCAACACCAATCCCTCTGCTACTGTGTTGTGCACAACACGCAGACAGATGTAGTATGTGTGACTAACAGTCTGATTAGGTTGAATTAAGACCACTTTCCCAAACGTTTGTATAATACATTTAGGGAGTCTTCTGTAAGTTATATTTGTACATGTATACAAGACCCTCAACATTCCGTGATCTCTTATTATTCACTTCTCTTAGGTATATTGTGCAGATGTGTCATAAATAAGGTTGCTTATTTCAGGCAAAAAGGAGTGCTTTACCATCAACTGATTTGCTAAGTAACTTTGTTTATTGCAGAGTTATGTGGAGAGGGAGCCTACTGTGCCAAAATCAGACATTATGTAGCAGCAAGTTCCGACTGTCTATCCATCCTAGGGTATACCAATATACACATCCATTAAGATTTGTAAATAAACTTACACTTGTCTCTTATACATGGTATAAAAGTGAAGCATCTGGATAAATTTGCTTGAACAGCATGCTCAAAGCCATGTAGGCACAGAGGACAACCAAATGTTGATCCTTTAAGCTGTGAAGCAGCTAACCACTAGGTTATGCAACATGGAGACTCCTTCACAGCAATAGGTGTATTACGAAGCAAAGCTGGAATGCTGTAGTGATTTTAGTTACACTTGAGTAAAGTCGACATAATGGGCAAATACATGAATACCCTTTTCCCAACACAAATGAGGTATTTTAAGATAAATTAATTTTAACTAACACAAGTCACATTCCTAAAATTGCCTTTATTTTATGCCTGTTGAGACACAGAGCACTGGAGCAAGCTGGTTATGTAAACATGATTCATTCTGAATGTATTAAAAAAGATTTTCTTTAACATCCATCTGTGTAATCTTGCATCTTGAACAATAAATGTAAACACAGGTTTACTTTAGCAAATATTTTATGTACTCTTTCCTAAATTTTCTAAAGTTAATAATTGTTCACATTGTTTTACTTTACAAGAGTATCAATTAACAATACAAAGATAACTGAACCAAAATATAAATTCAAGTACATTTTAAAACCGTATGGGCAACTTACAAGAAGCAATAATAGAAATATTAGTACACAAAAAACCATGAATGCTGTAGTATGCATGAAAAGGTCAATGATTTGGGCTAAATCTTCAGTTAGGCTTTGTATTGTGAAACTGAGAAAGCGCCTCACAACACAATAATATAAAATACAGATTTAGAAAATGGATGAATGTATTGTTTACAGGCTGATGGATCATGGCAAAAGCATAAACTGCAGAAATATAGGTCAACAGAGACTACCTTAAAACGCATTTTTTTTACTTTACTCTCAAAATGTTTCTGGATTTGATACATTCCGAACAAGTATGCATATATACTAAATATATTTATGAAAGTGGATTAGTTGGTCAGCCGAAATTAACAGTGAGATGGACGATAAATATAACTGCAAAATCGCACAATCTTCTTGAGATTAGTTAAATGGGAAGAGAGATCTACGGAAATAATAACAGTTCTCATTCATCGCCTACATTTAAGTCAATTTATTTAACTATTTTATCTTCCCGTCGGCTACATTTGTCTCTCACGATACCACCAACTCCACACGCACGCCACACAACAATACACGCAAAAGCTCTGCGGCGTAGAGATACCGAACGTTTTGCTGACGTCATCGCCCCGAAAGCCGAACCACTTCGCGGGCAAACACGTTGGCATTTTTGCTTAAATAAACGACAGACGCGAGTTTTAGCGGCGAGGTTGTGCTGCAAACGCAGGTATATTTTTTTTCAAGCGAAAGATTAGGCAAACAAAGCCAAACGTCTGCTTTTTGTAACGGCGAATGAGGATTACTTTTTCCACTACCCCCACCCCCTACTTTTTGCGTCTCCAGCGGAAGTATCCACTAAAGCGGAGGCCTCATCACTTCAATGGCGACCGAAAAGGGGCTGAATAAAGAGCTGGAGCTGCAGCGGAGGGGGGTCGGAGGAGTGTAACAGCAAATAAATAAATAAATGGTAGTCGAAATTTCATAATTTACTATACAATATATATACATACACACAAAGCTAATGGCCGACATTAAGGCCAAAAAGCAGAATGTAACGCGCCTTGAATCGGGTAAGAAAGAAAACAAAAAAAAAAAAAATCACAAAAATAGATTTAGATATTAGTTGTGTTTATTTAAATTCCCAATTTTAACATTATTTTTTTCTCCTCTGTAGAGTTATACTATTTAGTAGCGCGCTTTTTATCGACTGGCCCATGTCGGAAAGCGTTCGAGGTGAGCTGTCACTTACCGTTCATTTGCTTTCATTTGTGAAATCAATTACATAATTTGTATTACCTACTGAATATTGCTTGTACACCTATGATACAAACAAATACGTTTTTATTTCATGTTGCAGGTCCTGGTGGGGGAGCTGGAGGAGTATCAGGTCCGTATAGCCCTAGTTTGGAAAGAGAGAGAGAGAGAGACAGACGCACACAGGCAGCAAACTACTGGCTGGTTGTTTTGCCACCGATTTTTAAAACCGCTCCTTATGTCACAGTCTCACTCTTTTGACATCACAGTTTGCACATTCCTAAATTTCGAGATGGGTTTTCTATATGTTATTATAATTCCCATTCTTACATTATTTTTCAGATTTTGCCTAAACGTTTGGACTGGGAAGGCAATGAACATCACCGCACATATCAAGAATTGGTATGTATATACTCAATTATTTGTTAATTTAAGTGTAATTTAAATACTTTATTCTTACAGCCGCCTTATAATTTGGCTAGCGCGCACTTCACAGGTCTTTAAAGCAACACACACGATTTATGGATCTTTTTTTCTTCAATGTTTGTGTTGTTTGTTTATTTGTATTATCTCTCTGGAAAGTTGGATATGGATTAAAATGTGTTGGTGGCGCTGAAGGTGATTATATTTATTTCAGATGTTTTAAAGAATGGTGGGGAAAAAATTAAATGGGCTGGGTTTTACCGACCTGCAAATGACATGTGCCACCAATAGGATTGTGGGATTCATCGCCACTAGGCTTGTTTGGAGGTTGTTAGCTGTATTCTCATTGGTTGAGCTATTTTCTTTCTTCCGTATAGGCTATATTTTGCATTGCATGTTGAGAATTGCTTGTACTGCCTTCTACAATAGAGTAAGGAAGTTTGATCTGCTTAGTCATTAGCTATTACGTTGTTTTCTCAGGTCTCTTCCTTAGGAAATCCTTCATGAGACAAAATAAGTTGTGCATAAGTAATCAAGTACTGTATTGTGTTTTTATTTTTTTTTGGTCCAGCGCCACCTGACTCATCGGTATGAGAAAACCACCACATATAATACACCTTTTGATTCGTTTTAATGACTGGTTAAGCATGGCGGCGAACATTTTGGGGTTCCCCCAATTTTTGCATGTCTAGACCTGAAAACCCTTCATTTTCGGGCCTGATTATCTTTTAGGCTGAGACCTATTCTTTAACATCGTCTGACAGCACTTCCAACCATGTCTTCTTTGGCCCTCCTCTGGATATCATCCCTTTCACCTACATTGTGGTGTACCACTACAGTCATCCCCTGCCTTTTGCTCTATATGCCAAAACCACCTTTGCCTGTTTCCCATCAGCACATCAGTGTACTCCACACCAAGGCTTTGTATTAATTCATCATGCCTCTAATGCTCTCACTATATGACAGATAGAGAAGACAAACTGAAGTTAAATATAAAAAAAGGCTTATGACAAAATGAATTACAAGCTTTTTTTCTTAAAACTCTGTGTTGATTCTAATTCTAAAGGGTTAATTATAATTGAGTTGTGGAGAGTCACCAGTAAACCAGCCTATTGTATGCAAATTTTTGGGAGCATGCAAACACATACAGTCAGTGTATGTTAAACTTTACAGCCAAAGGGGTAGCCTACACATGTGAAAATGTTTTTTTTTTGAGATAGATAAAGCAGACCAGCTTTACAGTACCTGGTTGTGTGGTTAATTTGAAGGCATCCTTGTATTTAACCATCAAGCACATTTAAAACCACTGTGCCAGTCAAATGTCCTAAAATTAAATATCTTTAATAATAATAATGCATTTTATTTATATAGCGCCTTTCCCATGCTCCAGGCACTTGCAGAATATAAGAAAGAATGGCAGGGTATACAGTACAGTATATAGCATTGTACAAACCAGATAAATAAAGAAGATTATGACCGTGAATTCAGAGAAGGAAAAAAAAAAGCCTAACAGACAACATAATTGATGGTCTAGCACACACACATACAGGTTACATGAGCATCTTGACAGAGAAGTAAACTGAGAGAAGGGTAATAAAGTCAAGTAGTGCTAAAAGCCTTCCTGAACAGATGAGTTTTGAGTTGTTTTTTTAAAAGAATTCATGGAGTCGGCTCATCTAATTAATTTTGGTAGGTCATTCCAGAGTCTGGGCGCTATACAGCTGAAGGCCTTGTCACCCATGGAGTGTAGATTAGTGAGGGGCACAACAAGATTGCCAGAATCAGAGGACCTTAGTGGGCGGGCAGGCACCTAGTGGTGGAGAAGGTCACTGATATAGTTTGGCGCGAGGTTATTTAAGACTTTGTAGTTGTTAGTAGGATTTTATATTCGATTCTTATCCTCAGATAAGCAGAAGAGGATGGATGGATTCTGTAAGACACAGGGAGCCAGTGAAGATGGAGCAGGATGGGTGTGATGTGCTCGTTGAGGGATGAGTTTACTATTGTTGTAATAGTCGGGATTATGGTATGAAGGCAGGATTTAAGTAGTGTGCTGGGGATGGGGTCCAGTACACAAGTAGTCGGCCTCATCTTACAAAACAGGTTATTAACAACCGCAGATGTGACTGGTGAGAACTTAGAGAAGGAGCTGGATGGAGTGGGAAAACAGGGAGAGATATAAACAGATGATGTATTTATGTTAGTTGAATTATTTAGATCTTTAATTTTGTTACGGAAAAAGTGGAGGAATTCCTCACAGACTTCAGTAGAAGAGGTAGTTGGGCCAGTTGCGGGTTTGAGTAGTTTATTAACTACAGAGAACAAAACCCTTGGGTTATCGTGGCCATTTTCTATTATTCTGCCATAATGGATGTTCTTGGTAGAAGTTAGTGCTTCTCTGTAAGCTCTTTGGTGGTCAGAGAAAGCCTAGATGAGCACGGTGAGGCCAGTCTTATGTGACATTCTCTTAAGGCGTCGGCCAACTGCTTTCATAGATCGCAATTCTGAATTATACCAAGGAGCTGAATGTTTAAAGGAAACCTCCGTATGTTTTAAAGGAGCTGTTTTATCTAATGCTGAATGAAGGGCTGAGTTATAGTGATCAACAAGACTGTCTAGTGTTGATGGAATAGGTGAAGACAGAAATGGATCCAGGAAGGATAGAGGGACAGATATTTTTAAGGTTTCTGTAAGAAATTTGTTGTTTACAGGCGAGAGGAGGGAAAGGCAGTGAGACAGTGAGAAATACTGCTTTATGGTCAGAGAGTCCCAAATCAGTGCTGTAAATGTTGGCAACAGATAGTCCAGAAGTGCAGATCAGATCCAATATATGACCACCAGAGTGGGTGGGAAAATCAACATGGTGTGTCAATTTCTAAGTTTAGATGTGGGATGTCAATATGGATGTTGAAATCGCCAAGAAGGATAATTCTCTGAGAGTAAGAGCTTAGGTGGGTCAAAAGTTCAATCGGATCGGATAAGAAAGATGCATTGTATTTTGAGGGACGATAAAGCACAATGAGTGAGACAGGACCTGATTCCGTTATTAGTTTAAGAGCCAGGCACTCAAAAGACAATGGACAGTCAATTGGGATTTGTTTGATGTTCAAGTCTGCTCTGACAATTACTGCAAGCCCCACTGCCTTGCCTTGAGCTGCGAGGCTCTGTGTGGAAAGTGAAACCAGGTGGAGTCGTCTCTGTGAGAGACGTAAATTCGTTTGGTTTTTGCGAAGTCTCTGTTAAACACAGAATATCAAGTTTGGTGTCAGTGATGAGTTCTGACAGCACCAATGCTTTGCCATTAAGAGATCTCGAGTTAAACAGTGCAATATTAGTTAAAGAGGCTTCTTTTTGCACAGAGCCGTGATCAGGGTTTATTTCCACATAATGTAAATTTGGCACACTGACACTTCTATTTCCAGGGCCATGAGAAGGACAGCTTATTCCTGAGCAAATGCTGCCTGTGGTCTTTTCATTCGCAGCCCGGCGGTGGCGGCGACCCGACCCGCAATGTACATATTTCGGGCGCTGCAAAATACCAGCGTCCTTTAGGATGTTCCAGTCAGACCATTAGCTCTGGACAAACTGTTTAATAAGAAGGAGTTTGTCATGAGAGTATTTTAGCATGGTACTGGGCAGCACTTATCTGAAAAGCAGTGGAGAAGCAGCACAGCACAGTGGAACCGGTAGGACAGGCGGGTGTGGTAGCGTAGGTGAGCGGCGATAGTAAGCAGCAGAAAGCATAGCAGGAGGAGGTAGCAGGATTTGGAGGTTCCAATACATAGCCACAAACAGTAACGCTTGGTAATTTCAGGCGTGATCGCCCCGGAGCCATAAGCCAGGTTAGTATGAACATCAGACCAGTTCCCAGTCGTAGAGTACTGTAAGATGAAATGGGAGCAGATCAGCGAATATAATCACGGAGACAGATCATCCCCAGGTCTTAGATCGCCAGGTACAAAGAAATGTTCGTAGGTCTCGTCCCGTGATCCACAGACTCGGCTGTTCCCAGTCAAAGTAGGGTCCATAAAATCTGTAAATATTAAGCCAAATCCATGCAATTTGAGTCAGCTGTATCCACGAACTATACGTACAATAAAAGAAATAAAACAAGCGTAAGAAAGTGTAGAATTAAGGCAAATTTTGTGAAAAGTGTTGTTAACAGGGAGAAGCGGCAACAACATGTGTGCGCCAGCGTCCCCTCACCTGCTATATATTACAAATCACTGTATTCACAATCTCAAAGATATATTTACTGATGAGCTGGTTTGTGTGGTTGTTGAAAGCTTGTTTTATTTGATGCAGTGAGCAATGTGATACTGTATGAGTGTTAATCAAAATAGCCAACTGTCAACATATGTTTTATCTCTTGAGCATAGCAATATGAAAATACCAAAACATATTGAACTTGTCTAAATGAAGAAATTATTGAAAATGTTTCAAAGATGTCATATTACAGTTCAGCTGATTTAGTTTGACAGTTTAAGTCAGTTACTGTTAGGCAGTTTCTAGTAGATAGGGTAGTGAGAATGCTGTTGTGCATACAGAGTTTGGAAAGTAGGCACTGTTAGTTTTCAGGTTTTTTTTTTTAATGAAGTTGACTTGTGTTAAATTTCTCTGCATGAAAATTACACAATTTAAAAACAGCCAAAATGTTATTTCTTACCTAATGAAATGTCTTGCCTAATCCCAGAGAGAAAGCAGAAGATAGAAAAAGTAACATCTTAGTAGATGTATGAGGAAATAAACCAGTACAGTGTTTTCTCAGATTCTGTGCTTGGGGGAAGCTGCATCAAACAAAGCAAAAATATGTTTTTAATATTGTTAACCATGTACAAACACACATTAAATATATTTGTTAAGACAAATTCCTTTTTTTCTGTTCTCACTTAGAATTGTGTATTCCCCACTCTGAAAATAGTTCAGTCATGTCCTTGGTGGAAAAGCATCTAATCTAGGTCATGTCATTACTGTTTCTCAAACCACTATCCAATGAAGTATAAATTATTAATTTAGAAAACATGTTTTCAGCTGTTTTTTTTTTTTTTTAGTGTTTTTTATTTTTTTGGTTAGGAAATAAGACTTATTTGGTGAGCATAAAGTGTTAAAGATGAATCTCATGCACCTCAGATGTATTTGGACATATTTTCTATGATATTTTAAAGAAGATTATATAGTGGAACATCGGTTCACGACCATAATTCGTTCCAAAACTCTGGTCGTAAACCGATTTGGTCGTGAACCTAAGCAATTTCCCCCATAGGATTGTATGTAAATACAATTAATCTGTTCCAGACCATACGAACTGTATGTAAATATATATATATATATATATATTTTTTTTTTTTTAAGATTTTTAAGCACAAATATAGTTAATTACACCATAGAAAGCACATCATAATAGTAAACTAAATGTAAAATCATTGAATAACACTGAGAAAACCTTGAACAACAGAGAAAACTAACATTGCAAGAGTTCGCGCTATAGCCTTAAGACCCGATCGCTGTAAACACTTTTTTTAAATGAGTTTTAAGCACAGGGGGAAAAAAAACGTAACATTTGAGCAAATCCGAACTTTATTTAAAAGCCAACCATAAGCAACCAAGAAAGTAACATTGCAGGAGTTCACGCTAAATAGCCTTATAACCCGATCGCTGTATAAACTTTTTTTTTAATGAGTTTTAAGCACAGGGAAAAAAAAGAGAAAAGTAACATTGCAACAATTCACGCTACGAACCAAAAAATGAACATTTGAAAAATCCGTAATACAAAAACTAACCATAAACCACCAAGAAAAGTAACTTTGCATGAGTCAAGTTCTGGCATGAAGTGAGGAGGAACCGGGTGGAGAACAATCCGGTCTCGTCGCAGTTGAAGACTTGTTGTGGGATGGAGGGCGAAGGCTACACTAATTTTGTGAAATTTTTCACGAATTCTTTCACAGCTTCAGCGTTGGAACTAGCAGCCTCTCCATGCCTTACCACACTATGAATGCCACTTCTCTTGCAAAACTTTTCAAACCATCCTCTACTGGCTTTAAATTCCTCACTTTCGGCACTCGTAGAAGGATAGTTTTGCAGCAAATCGCCATGAATCTTCCTGGCTTTCTCGCATAACATCGCCTCGCTTACGCTATCCCCTGCAAGTTGCTTCTCTTTCAGCCACACTAGCAACAGTTTTTCCACCTCTTCCAGCACTTGAGGCCTCTGCCTGGTTAACGCTGTAACTCCTTTTGCAACATCAGCTGCTTTAATAGATTCTTTCTGCTTTAGAATAGTCGAAATCGTAGATTTTGACTTCTTGTACTCGGTGGCAAGATCAGCAACACGAATGCCACGCTCATATTTTTCAATAATTTCTTTCTTTACTTCGATTTCAGTTTTCTGCAAAACTTTCTTCTCACCACTCTTCACTTGCTTAGAAGCCATGGTTAACTGCAAAAGCACACGAAATACTGTAGAGCACAAAGAGTTCACAGGTAAAGCACACACGTCTGACTGAGAACAATGAACAGGGAGAGGCTGAACATGTGCTTAAATACAGTAATCGGTGCGTACGAACCGGAAGGGAAATGAAATAGAGCACAAAGAGTTCACAGCGAAAGCACGCATGTCTGACCGAGAACAATGCAGCATGTGCGGAAATCATCGGCGCACACAAACTGAAAGGGAAACTGGCTTGTTCGTATACCAAGTGTGTGGTCGTGAACCGAGGCAAAAGTTTCTTGAACTTTTTGGTCGTAAACCGATTTGTACGTGTACCGAGACGTTCGTGGACCGAGGTTCCACTGTACTTAGATTCATGGAATTGTACATATTTTATGTGTATTGTATGATGTGTAAGTAAAAGTTTCCTAAAACTGTGGGCTTTAGTCAAGAGATGTCTGTTACTTGGTTGCGTAGAGTCCTGACTCACTATTGTATTCAATGAGAAAGAGTTGCTCACGGTTTGCATGTTGCATCAGGATTGGTCACTGTAGGCAATATAAGCAGTCAACTTTGCTATGTCGGCTGGCAGCGGTTCTACAAGGGGGAAGGTATGACTGTTGGCAACAATTTTCCCCTGGGATTAGAGTCAGTGCATCAGCCATACAGTATGCAGACAGCTTTGCAGCTCTTTTAGGATCTATAACGACCCTGCATGTATAATATATACAAACACACACTACTGGTCAAAAGTTTTAGAACACCTCAGGTTTTTTTCCAGTTTTTATGGAAATGCATGCAGTTTAGTGTCTTAATGTTTCATGAAATCAATGCATAGAAGAAATGAACAGTGATGAATACAAAATAATTCAAGGAATCATTAGGTGTACAAAATTTTATTCAAATTTTTGATTCATCAAAGTAGCAACCATCAGCTGAAAAAACAGCCAAACTGTGGTAACCCTTTTGATTCAGAATGACAGTCACTTTGTGCAAGTAATCAACTCTTTGACAGCTGGTGTCACACACTGAGGAAACCTCCTTTCACAAACTCGAAGGCGTACAAACAACCTGCATAATGAACGGATTTCAAATTTTGATTCTTCGGTCCATAGGACTAGTCTACCGTATTCCATAGCCTGTTTTTCAAGGCCCTAGTTTGTCCTTTAAGGAATGGCTTGCTTACTGCCACACACTCTGTCAAACCTGCAGCACAAAGTATCCTCTTCACAGTAGAAACTGAGACTTGCTTTTTTCAGCTACTGTTAAACTGTGCTTGAAGCTGTTGAGGCGCCTGTCACACAAGCTGGTGACCCACAGAAACTTGTCTTCAGATTGTGTTATGACTTTGGGTCTTCCAGATCTCTTCCTATCAGAGCTTCTTCCAGTCTCCAATTGCCTTTGGATTGTGTAGGACAGGGGTAGGCAACGTCGGTCCTGGAGTGCCACAGTATGTGCAGGTTTTTGTTCCAACCCAGTTCCTTAACGAGAACTCAATTATTGCTGATGAAGCACATATTGCTTAAGTGACATTTTAATGCTTCATTTTAGTGGTCTCGCTTGTTAAGGTTCTCCAACCTTAATTGCTTATTTCAATCTTAAACTGCTGCATTCAGTGTTTTAATTGCTCCTTATTAGCAATAAGATGTAAAACAGGGGTAGGCAATGTCGGTCCTGGTGAGCCGCAGTGGCTACAGGTTTTCATTCAACCCAATTGCTTAATTAGAAACCAATCATTGCCAATCTCAGACCTTATTTAATTTTATGGCTTGTTAGTCTGTGCAATGTAAGGCTTTTATATCGTAGATTTTTTTCCTTTCCAAGGATATCATCCAAATGATTTGAAGCCTAAAACAGATCATTTTCAGTCTGTCACATTTTTCTATTAAGTGTTTTATTAAATCAAACCGTGCATGATGAACACACACAGATGTAATTGGAAAAAAGCTAGCTGGAGAACTGCTGGCTGCTTTGTCTTTTACATCTTATTGCTAATAAGGAGCAATTAAAACACTGAATGCAGCAGTTTAAGATTGAAATAAGCAATTAAGGTTGGAGAACCTTAACAAGCGAGACCACTAAAATGAAGCATTAAAATGTCACTTAAGCAATATGTGCTTCATCAGCAATAATTGAGTTCTCGTTAAGAAACTGGGTTGGAACAATAACCTGCACATACTGTGGCACTCCAGGACTGACGTTGCCTACCCCTGGTGTAGGACACCATACTCAACTAATACTGTTTTTTTATTGCAATTTCTCTATGAGTAATAATGCTCTGTCTCATTTCACTTGTTAATTACCATAATCTACAACTTTCTACAGTGTAATATTTCCCAAGTAGTACTTCAGAGGGTGTAGTTACATGGTTTGTTCCATGTCTGCTTTAAGACAGACAGAGGGTTTATAAGTAGTAATTAACAGAATTTAGGACGCATGTACACATTGCAGCAGAACATCTGTAGGTTTAACCTATTAGTAGTTTTTTTTTTTTTTTTTTTTCAGATTTTACCATCCTAAACTTTAAATTTCACTGCTTACCTATATACAGTATAATATATAATGTAATAATAAACCATAACTGTGCAAACTTTTATTGAATACCTCTTTCCTGAACACAATTCATTTTTAAAAAATGTAATATTTCATTTTGCTTATGAAATGGCATAATAACAAGTTACACAGTTATGTTGTTCTGCTCAACACAGTAATCGCAGGCCACATTTACATTTTTGTGATTACTGCCACAACATGGATTTATTTGTAGTCCAGTGGCATATGTGGCACCTTCTGTTTTATCTATCTACAATATCACTATGTATCTATTTATTGTTCACATAAGCATTTGTAGAAGCTGTTTAAGGTGATGTTGTTCCCCTGTCTGAACAGGTGCTGCAGCTCTTTACCCCTTCTTTTCTGAGCTCTTCCCCTCAACAATTTCCTGCCCATAACATTCATGATCTACAGTGGGTACGGAAAGTATTCAGACCCCCTTCAGTTTTTCACTCTGTTATATTGCAGCCATTTGCTAAAATCATTTAAATTAATTTTTTTCCTCATTAATGTACACACAGCACCCCATATTGACAGACAAAAAAAAGAATTTTTGAAATTGTTGCAGATTTATTAAAAAAGAAAAACTGAAATATCACATGGTCCTAAGTATTCAGACCCTTTGCTCAGTATTTAGTAGAAGCACCCTTTTGAGCTAATACAGCCATTAGTCTTCTTGGGAAAGATGCAACAAGTTTTTCACACCTGGATTTGGGGATCCTCTGCCATTCCTCCTTGCAGATCCTCTCCAGTTCTGTCAGGTTGGATGGTAAACGTTGGTGGACAGCCATTTTTAGGTCTCTCCAGAGATGCTCAATTGGGTTTAAGTCAGGGCTCTGGCTGGGCCATTCAAGAACAGTCACAGAGTTGTTGTGAAGCCACTCCTTTGTTATTTTAGCTGTGTGCTTAGGGTCATTGTCTTGTTGGAAGGTAAACCTTTGGCCCAGTCTGAGGTCCTTAGCACTCTGGAGAAGGTTTTTGTCCAGGATATCCCTGTACTTGGCCGCATTCATCTTTCCCTCGATTGCAACCAGTCGCCCTGTCCCTGCAGCTGAAAAACACCCCCACAGCATGATGCTGCCACCGCCATGCTTCACTGTGGGACTGTATTGGACAAGTGATGAGCAGTGCCTGGTTGTCTCCACACATACCGCTTAGAATTAAGGCCAAAAAGTTCTATCTTGGTCTCATCAGACCAGAGAATCTTATTTCTCACCATCTCCGAGTCCTTCAAGTGTCTTTTAGCAAACTCCATGCGGGCTGTCATGTGTCTTGCACTGAGGAGAGGCTTCCGACAGGCCACTCTGCCGTAAAGCCCTGACTGGTGGAGGGCTGCAGTGATGGTTGACTTTCTACAACTGTCTCCCATCTCCTGACTGCATCTGTGGAGCTCAGCCAAAGTGATCTTTGGGTTCTTCTTTACCTCTCTCACCAAGGCTCTTCTCCCCCAGTAGCTCAGCTTGGCCGGACGGCCAGCTCTAGGAAGGGTTCTGGTCGTCCCAAACGTCTTCCATTTAAGGATTATGGAGACCACTGTGCTCTTGGGAACCTTAAGTGCAGCAGAAATTTTTTTGTAACCTTGGCCAGATCTGTGCCTTGCCACAATTCTGTCTCTGAGCTCTTCAGGCAGTTCCTTTGACCTCATGATTCTCATTTGCTCTGACATGCATTGTGAGCTGTAAAGTCTTATATAGACAGGTGTGTGGCTTTCCTAATCAAGTCCAATCAGTATAATCAAACACAGCTGGACTCAAATGAAGGTGATCTCAAGGATGATCAGAAGAAATGGAAAGCACCTGAGTTAAATATGAGTGTCACAGCAAAGGGTCTGAATATTTAGGACCATGTGATATTTCAGTTTTTCTTTTTTAATAAATCTGCAACGATTTCAAAAATTCTTTTTTTGTCTGTCAATATGGGGTGCTGTGTGTACATTAATGAGGAAAAAAATTAATTTAAAATGATTTTAGCAAATGGCTGCAATATAACAAAGAGTGAAAAATTGAAGGGGGTCTGAATACTTTCCGTACCCACTGTAATATAGCAGTATCACTCTGCACTGCCTCACTCTGTGTTTGTCTTCCCTCTACCAGCTTCTGTGTCTCTCTGATTCGTTAACTGCAATCAACGACATGGGATCTTTAAAGGGCTTATGGTCCTAATAATTGTTGTGGCATTTCTTTTCTTATCTCTTACCTCTCTAAACTCGTAAAAACCTGCATAATAAGCAACAAAATAGAAAATTAACTGTAATAAACATATGTAGATAAAAAGCACATGAACAAAACATGTTTTTTCATGATTTCATTTTTCAAACTTGGCACTGAAAATGTGCATGTAAAAATACAGACAGTTGATCGCGTAGTAATTTAAAGTGATATTGTTCAGAGGCCTTGTGTTTTTGAAAAGAAATATCTAATTTCTATCCCATTACAAAAAGTTTACTCCCCCAGATATGAGGTTTTTAAGAACTTACAAGTTTACAGTTCTTATTTATGTAGTGCTTATGCAGTATATGGTTATGATGTGTGGATTGACTAGATTTGTTCTGTTTGCAAAATAGCCAATTGATCTAATGCAGTATCTTGAGTGGACTTTTTTTTTTTGCTTACATTCTTCATACTTTTGTGGGCGCGCTACTTTGGTGAAGTAAATGAGACTTGCCTGGGGTAAAGCATCTGAGTTGAGCTTTTAAATCTCTGAATTTACACCATATAAATGGGATGCATTTCCTTAGCAATCTGCTCTGTTTCAGTATTTGTAATTTCATCCACAGGTTTGTTGTTATTTTCGTACAGGTGTCCACTGGCAAATGACTTGGTGATTGCAAACTGACTAAGTTAGTTTTAATTTTGTCTTGCTGCTTGTCAAAAGAAGGTGCTTCTTCTCTTTTCAGACACTTGCTGTATATTCTAGTGTGGCTGCACGTGAGGTGTACAAAAAGGTTGCTTGTGTTGCCACCCTTTGCTTCAGTGTGCCACTTGCAAAGTGTACATATTACATTAATTTAGTCTGTCAATAATTTACAAATTCTCTTTTCTGTTAGCAGGATGTATTTCTCCATCTTTCGTTACTAATTGATACAGAGGTAACACTTTTGTTTTGAAAGCACGCACGTACACCCAGTGTTCTATTGAACCACACAACCCATTGAAACATGCTCCAAAGCTGTTTTGTGCATGTGCGGTGTACATTTCACCGGCAGCAAGAGCGTTGTTTAAGCTGTTGAGTTTGCATTGTGCATACTTAGCTGTGGGTGGTCTTTGGGACAAAAAACAATCTGAAGATTCCCTAGCAGTTTTACTGTATTAGTGAACTTGCAGAGGGATCAGTTAAGTGGGCCGGATAGGTCTGCCTTGTCTGAGACGGACTTGTAGTCCAGTGCAGCTGTGGCACAAATTGAGTGGGAGAGACTGGAACCAGTCTCGGTCAAGTGTATGGTAGCTAGTTGTGTGAACGTACAATATGCATGTACCACAAAGCTTGAGGTACAGTTTGTGGGCTTGGGTTGAGTGAGAAGTGTGGTGCATGCAAGCGCTGAAAAAATGTAAGTGTATGCATATGCCATCTCACCCAGTGCAAGATACACTTGTATAAGCTTTTACATCTTCTGTAAAATTCACACCAAATCATGTGGCTGTGGTTGAGCATGAGCAGAGCAGAGCAGACTTCTTCTTTCAGCTGCTCCCGTTAGGGGTTGCCACAGTGGATCATCTGCTTCCATATCTTTCTGTCCTCTTCATCTTGTTCTGTTACACCCATCACCTGCATGTCCTCTCTCACCACATCCATAAACCTTAGCTTAGGCCTTCCTCTTTTCCTCTTCCCTGACAGCTCTATCCTTAGTGTCCTTCTCCCAATATACCCAGCATCTCTTCTCTGCACATGAACAAACCAATGCAATCTCCCCTGTCTGACTTTGTCTCCCAACCATCCAACTTGAGCTGACCCTCTAATGTACTCATTTCTAATCCTATCCATCCTCGTCACACCCAGTGCCAATCTTAGCATCTTTAACTCTGCTACCTCCAGCTCTGTCTCCTGCTTTCTGATCAGTGCCACAGTCTCCAACCCATATAACATAGCTGGTTTCACTACCATCCTGTAGACCTCCACCTTCACTCTTGCTGATACCAGTCTGTCACAAATTACTCCTGACACTCTTCTCCACCCATTCCACCCTGCCTGCACTCTTTTTCACCTCTCTTCCACAATCCCCATTACTCTGTTCTGTTGATCCCAAGTATTTAAAGTCATCCACCTTCGCCAACTCTACTCCCTGCATCCGCACCATTCCACTGACCTCCCTCTCATTTACACACATGTATTCTGTCTTGTTCCTACTGCCCTTCATTCCTCTCCTCTCTAGAGCATATCTCCACCTCTCCAAGGTCTCCTCAACCTGCTCCCTACTATCGCTACAGATCACATTGTCATCAGCAAACATTATAGTCCATGGGGACTCCTAATCTCGTCTGTCAACCTGTCCATCACCATTGCAAATCAGAAAGGGCTCAGAGCCAATCCCTGATGTAATCCCACCTCCAACTTGAATGCAACTTGAACTCTTACCGCAGACTTCACCACTGTCACACTTCCGTCGTACATATCCTGTACAACTCTTACGTACTTCTCTGCTACTCCAGACTTACTCATACAATACCACAGCTGCTCTCGAGGCAACCTGTCATATGCATTCTCCTGGTTCACATAGACGCAATGTAACTCCTTCTGTCCTTCTCTAAACTTCTCCATCAACATCCTCAGAGCAAACATTGCATCTGTGGTGCTCTTTCCTGGCATAAAACCGTACTGCTGCTCACTAATCATCACCTCACTTCTTAACCTAGCTTCCACTACTCTTTCCCATAACTTCATGTTGTGGCTCATCAATTTTATTCCCCTGTAGTTACTGCAGTCCTGCACATCCCCCTTATTCTTAAATATCGGCACCAGTACACTTCTTCTCCACTCCTCAGGCATCCTCTCACTTTCCAAGATTCCATTAAACAATCTGGTTAAAAACTCCACTGCCATCTCTCCTAAACACCTCCATGCTTCCACAGGTATGTTACCTGGACCAACGGCCTTTCCATTTTTCAACCTCTTCATAGTTATCCTTACTTCCTCCTTGCTAATCTGTTGCACTTCCTGATTCACTATCTCCACATCATCCAACCTCTTCTCTCTCTCGTTCTCTTCATTCATCTGCCTCTCTAAGTGCTCTTTCCATCTGCTCAACACACTCTCCTCGCTTGTGAGTACATTTCCATCTTTATCCTTTATCACCCTAACCTGCTGCACATCTTTCTCAGCTTGGTCCCTCTGTCTAGCCAATTAGTACAGGTCCTTTTCTCCCTCCTTAGTGTCCAACCTCTCATACAGCTCATCATATGCCTTTTCTTTAGCCTTCTCCAACTCTCTCTTCACCTTGTGCCTTGTCTCCTTGTACTTTTGTGTACTTTCTGCATCTCTGTGACTATCCCACTTCTTCCTTGCCATCCTCTTCCTCTGTATACTGTCCTGTACTTCCCCGTTCAACCACCAGGTTTCCTTTTCCTCCTTCCTCTTTCCAGATGTCACGCCAAACACCCTTCTTGCTGTCACCCTTACTACATCTGCTGTAGATTTCCCAACTGTCTATTAACTCTTCACTGCCGCCCAGTGCCTGTCTCACCTCCTCCCTAAACTCAACCTTACAGTCTTCCTTTTTCAGCTTCCACCATTTAATCCTTGGCTCTGCCCTCACTCTCTTCCTCTTCTTGATCTGCAACATCATCATACAGACCACCATCCTATGCTGCTTAACTACACTTACCCCTGCCACCACTTTGCAGTTTTCAATCTTCTTTCAGATCGACTCTTCTGCATAGGATGTAATCTACCTGTGTGCATCTTCCTCCACTCTTGTACGTAACCCTATGTTCCTACTTCTTCTTAAAATACGTATTCACCACAGCCACGTCCGCTCCAATCACCACTTTCTGTCCCTTGGGTACACTGTTCATCACTTCATCCAACTCACTCCAAAAATCTTCTTTCTCACCCACTGCATACCCAACTTGCGGTGCATATGCACTAACAACATTCATCATTACACCTCAAATTTCCAGCTTCATAATAATTACTCTGCCTGACACTCTTTTCATCTCCAAAATACTTTTGACATACTGTTCCTTCAGAATAACTCCTACCCCTTTTCTCCTCCCATCCACACCATGATAGAAAAATTTGAATCTACCTCCGATCCACCTGGCCTTACTCCCCTTCCACTTATTCTCTTGCACGCACAATATATCAACCTTCCTTCTCTCCATCATGTCTGCTAACTCTCTCCCCTTACCAGTCATACTGCCAACATTCAAAGTTCCTACCCTCAGTTCCACTCTCTTTACTCTCCTCCTGCCTCTGGACACGTCTCCCCCCTTTTCTTCTCCTTCTTTTTCGGCCAACAGTAGCCCAATTTCCGCCAGCACCCTGTTCGCCAACAGTACTGGTGGTGGTCATTGTTAACCTGGGTCTCGACCGATCTGGTATGGAAATTTGTATTGTTGTCCACATATTGATTTGGCAAAATTTTACACTGGATGCCCTTCCTGACGTAACCCTCCCCATTTATCCGGGCTTGGGACTGGCACGAAGAAACACACTAGTTTGTACATCACCTGTGGCTGGGTTGAGCAGAGCGGACTACTCCATATACATATATATACAGTACAATCCCTCTTAACTGGCCACCTTGGGACTGGACCCAGGGCCGGTTGCCGTTTTGGCCGGTTAATCCGACGCATACCTATTTTCATGTAGAAAAATATTTCTAAGGTATCTACTGTACTTCTTCAACATTCCTGAAGAAACCCTATCCACAAGGCTTCATCCACTATTTCGCACACAGGTTTTTTTTCTCATACAGCGACTGGACAGTGTGGTGTAGCGTGTCCGCAGCTCAAGTCATAAAGGCCACTTTTTAAATAAATAATTGCTGCACTTGCGGTTTAGCGAGTATGTGTTGCCGATAGGTTCCCGGGGAATTTGTGATGCGGGCGATCCTAGCTTAAGTGCACAGGTGAGGAGTCGTCCTCATCTGCAATTGTTCCCAGGAACAGCTAATTGCCACATCTGATCCACGTTCCTGTGATAAATAGAAGCGCGAGGCAGCTAGGGGGAGAACAGGAAAGAACGGGAGGTTATTGGAGAAGGAAGCAGATAGAGGAAAGGTAGTTTAGGAGAGAGAGAGAGAGAGAGAGCAGATTCGATGGAGTAAAGGCAGGCAGCTGGGAGGTGATCCCCTGCAGATGAGAGTTTTACCGACAGTCGGTGGGGCTGACGAAAAGCAGTCGCTCCAGCTGAGCGATCACGGAGCTGGAGTGACCGGTATTGAAGACGACTGTCCGTCGAAAGGCAGCGGCAGTCGTGGAGGCTTTGGGCCTTTTAGCCCCAGCGTGAGCGCCCTGGCCGCTGGGGAAAGAACCCAAGTCTCAGTCCGGATGGAGCCCGACGTAGCCAGGGATCGGAGGGCTACTGGACCAGTGTGGAAGGCAGCTGCACTTGCTGGTAGGGCGACTCCCCTGTTGCAAAGCCCGATGGGAGAAGCAGGGGAGCCGCCAGGTAGAAAGAAGAAGGCACCGTGGAAAATTCATCAAGGAATGTGTAAACAGAAATCACTCTGAAAGTAGGAGCCCTAACACCTTCCAAGAAAGGAGGAAGTGCATGCATATAATATAAAGAAGAACTCAGTGTTACAGTTTTTTTTTTTTTTTTATTTTATTTTAACAGGCCGGTTAATCCGTCGGCTGGTTAATGTGACGCCAGTTAAGAGGGATTGTACTGTGTGTGTGTGTGTGTATACACATATACATGTGCTGGTCATAAAATTAGAATATCATGACAAGGTTGATTTATTTCAGTACTTCCATTCAAAAAGTGAAACTTGTATATTAGATTCATTCATTACACACAGACTGATGTATTTCAAATGTTTATTTCTTTTAATGTTGATGATTATAACTGACAACTAATGAAAGTCCCAAATTCAGTATCTCGGAAAATTAGAATATTGTGAAAAGGTTCAATATTGAAGACACCTGGTGCCACACTCTAATCAGCTAATTAACTCAAAACACCTGCAAAAGCCTTTAAATGGTCTCTCAGTCTAGTTCTGTAGGCTACACAATCATGGGGAAGACTGCTGACTTGACAGTTGTCCAAAAGACGACCATTGACACCTTGCACAAGGAGAGCAAGACACAAAAGGTCATTGCTAAAGAGGCTGGCTGTTCACAGAGCTCTGTGTCCAAGCACATAAATAGAGAGGCGAAGGGAAGGACAAGATGTGGTAGAAAAAAGTGTACAAGCAATAGGGATAACCGAACCCTGGAGAGGATTGTGAAACAAAACCCATTCAAAAATGTAGGGGAGATCCACAGAGTGGACTGCAGCTGGAGTCAGTGCTTCAAGAACCACCACGCACAGACGTATGCAAGACATGGGTTTCAGCTGTCGCATTCCTTGTGTCAAGCCACTCTTGAACAAGAGACAGCGTCAGAAGTGTCTCGCCTGGGCTAAAGACAAAAAGGACTGGACTGCTGCTGAGTGGTCCAAAGTTATGTTCTCTGATGAAAGTAAATTTTGCATTTCCTTTGGAAATCAAGGTCTCAGAGTCTGGAGGAAGAGAGGAGAGGCACAGAATCCATGTTGCGTGAGGTCCACTGTAAAGTTTCCACAGTCAGTGATGGTTTGGGGTGCCATGTCATCTGCTGGTGTTGGTCCATTGTGTTTTCTGAGGTCCAAGGTCAACACAGCCGTCTACCAGGAAGTTTTAGAGCACTTCATGCTTCCTGCTGCTGATGAACTTTATGGAGATGCAGATTTCATTTTCCAACAGGACCTGGCACCTGCACACAGTGCCAAAGCTACCAGTACCTGGTTTAAGGACCATGGTATCCCTGTTCTTGATTGGCCAGCAAACTCGCCTGACCTTAACCCCATAGAAAATCTATGGCGTATTGTGAAGAGGAAGATGCAATACGCCAGACCCAACAATTCAGAACAGCTGAAGGCCACTATGAGAGCAACATGGGCTCTCATAACACCTGAGCAGTGCCACAGACTGATCAACTCCATGCCACGCCGTATTGCTGCAGTAATCCAGGCCAAAGGAGCCCCAACTAAATATTGAGTGCTGTACATGCTCATACTTTTCATGTTCATACCTTTTAGTTGGCCAACATTTCTAAAAATCCTTTTTTTGCATTGGTCTTAATTGATATTCTAATTTTCCGAGATACTGAATTTAGGACTTTCATTAGTTGTCAGTTATAATCATCAACATTAAAAGAAATAAACATTTGAAATACATCAGTCTGTGTGTAATGAATGAATCTAATATACAAGTTTCACTTTTTGAATGGAATTACTGAAATAAATCAACTTTGTCATGATATTCTAATTTTATGACCAGCACATGTATATGTGTGTGTATGTATATATGTGTATATATATATATATATATATATATATATATATATATATATATATATATATATATATATATATATATGTATAATTTCATACACACACATTCTTCGTAGTGAGAACTGAAGTGTATGTATGAGCAATCTAGTGGCTGTGGTTGAGTGTGAGCAAAGCAGACTGCTCCATATATACACACACACACACACAGGTCTTTCGTTTATATGTCTTACTATTGTTATTATTATTAGGTAGGCTAGCTCTTTAAAATATCTTAATACAGCTTTCTTATTTCCCCTGGTGGGGCATCTGAAATAACAGTATTTTATTAATAGTTTTATAATTTATGCATAAGTATTAAGGTTGTATACTATCATTAAATACCACACTAAAATGAAAAATCCTTATCATTGTGTAAAACCTATATCAGGATCGGCTATATATCGCACTGCGCTACTGTACCAACTAGAGTTTCTCTCCAGTGTTTGCACACCAAGCCACAGACAGAGGTATACTAGTTTGGAGAAACATTTCAGCACCTCTACACAATGTTAGCGGCTCATCATTTGAGAACCATTTGATTAAATGAATGGACATTAGTTTGGCTTCAAAAACCAAAAAATTGTATAAATTTAGAGGTTACTTTACTGAATTAATTAAGGAAGTATGTTGTTGTGCCTGTTCAGCCAACTGGTGTAATCGCAGTGGTTTGTGCTTTGAAACATTAAATACATTTTATTTTGGTATCAATAAATGGATCAAGCACATTTCGTTGCCAGTGTAGGAACTGAATTGCCACTTTGTCTGAAATTTGCCTCGACATTTTCTTGCTACAGCTTCTAGCACTGCTAGTGTCCACAGTCCTAGATGCATGGTGCATGCAACATGTCCCATGCAACTGTGAACTTTGGAACACAATTAGAAAAGTGTCTGGATGCTTAAACACATACCTGTGGATGTGCTTAATGCAATCAGAGAATAAAATATAAAGCCTGTGTTCCTTTTTAGGGACAGTATAACACACATAATTAAAAAGCTATTCATTACTCCCATTATTTTGTCTCCTGTTACAAATTAGTGATACTTGAAGTTGAACAAGTAAACCTCACATCTGATCAGTCATATCATTGCTCTTGCAGAGCATGCATGAAGCTATTTATGAGCTCCGTAATGGGATATGTGGCAATAACGAAAGCCTATGTGCGTGTTGGCTTTCTTTTTTTTTTTTCTTTGAGTTTACAGTACTGATAAGCACAATTTGCGCAGTCATGTGCCGAAATTTTCCTGCTTTGAACAAAAATTATTTCCAGACATGACTTCTATTTTTGTTTTCAACATGCTTGCTATGTCATCACCATTCTTGAGGCATTTTTATATTTAGCCTAGTTTATATTTACATTTTTGTCACACTTTACTGTGGCTTCCGGAGTAATTCCTCTACTTACAGTCAAGGAGTGCAGCACTGACTGTCATTTGGTACTACTCATACTGGGGAAAAAAAATTTGGAACCTTGATATTTTTCAGAAACATTGGTGTCGACTGGTCCTGAAAGTATCGGTTCTTTTGTCATGCTGTTTTTGACATTTAGAATATCTGGAACATACCAAATTGGAGAACCACTGTTCTTGCAAGGTCCTGTTTTAGTTTGTTGTCCAGATTGTGAGGGTGTAAAGATACAAAAATCTCACAATTCGGTGCATGTTGTTGTATTGTATTTGTGATTTTTCAGTACGTCTCTGTCCATCATTGTTATAATTAGCAAGATCACCAGTGATTCTACAGAGGAGATTTGTTCAGTGACTTTGCTAGCCTGTGCAGGTTAAAAAAAAATAAATAAAAAGCCTAATCTTCTGTTGTGAAACAGCCTCATCTTGGGTGCATTATAGTGGGTTGCAGCTTTATCTACTGGTAAATACAAACAGTGGAATTTTGTTTTTAAATAAAAGTGGGTTGGAGATTTCAGTGTGGGTTGTATAAAGCAGTGTTTCTCAACCACTGGGGGGTGACCTGCTTTTGGGTCACGGCTTGAAACAAGTGGGTCATGAATTTCTTAAGTGTTGGACAGCACTGTGAAATGTTTCTCCACTCTTCCAATCATACTTGTTTCATCAGGAGCATGCTCTACTGATCATGCTACTTTCAGTGAGAGATGGTTTGCAGTTGCTGATAATGGGTCATTAATGAATTTAAATAGGGAAAACTGAGTCATGGAACCCTAAAGTTTGAGAAGCACCGGTGTAAAGATTGATCCGATTATGATTCAATGCCTGATTTTTCTTTCTTTCTTTCAAGTTCAAGTTTATTGTCATGTACATACAGTAATAACATGCCTACAAATAGATAAAAATGAATTAAAAAAGAAAAAGAGAAACACATTATATAGAATATATATACTGCATATACAAGTAGTGCTGGGAGGTATACCGGTTCATACTGAAAACCGTTTTTTATTTTTGTCATGATATGGATTTTTCTTACACCGCAGTACCTGTTTAAATAGCTTAAACAACGTTCGGAACGTGGCGCAACTGTTTAAGGGGGGACCTTTTTCACTACTACACCGCTAAAAACACGCATGCAACGGAGTACATGCGTTAGTGGAGGTATTGAGCGATGAAAATGGACAGAGAACATTCAGAAACTGAAGCTGTAGCAGATGATAAAGTTGAATGTGATGACACAGAAGAACTTTTGCCGAAAAAAGGAGCCGTGTCTGTTGTCTGGAGATTTTAAAAGGTCGGATGTAGACCAAACAACTATTTACGGCAAATGCTGTCGAGCTTTAAAGTTGTCACTGGAGGCAGCAACACGAGCAATTTGCTGCACCACCTCAGCCGCAAATATGCTTTGGTGTACCATGAATGTATGGAACTAAGATTGGCACCCTCCATGTCCTCGGGTAAAACTGAAAAAGCCAGAGGACACTCGAGTCAGACGCGTTTGCCAAAGGTACTGCCTACAACAAAAAAAGCAAGCGATGGATCGAGAACCAACGCCATTACAATCCATATAGCTAATGTGTCAGTGGACAGAGATTGGTAACATTAACAAAGTGTAATTTGTTTACAAAAAATATTTACTATTTATTCCTTTTCTAAGACATGTTCAGTGCAGTACAACTTTTGCCAAGCAACTCTGGATATTTTACTAAGTCTAAATGCCTCTTTGGATGGTTGAAAATATGTTGTGAAAATTTTAGTTTGTTTGCAAACTTTGTTAAATAAAAAGGCTCTATATTTTGACTGCATCTGTCATGCAATGTGATTCCTTCTCTTCATTAGTGCCACCCCCTTGAAAACTATCACTTTATGGGGCCATGCAAGCCTGTATTAATATGTGTGTGCACATTAAAATGTTTTTTTGTACAATTCCCATGGCAGTGGAATAGGTTATTCTTAGCCAGTTTACTGCACAAATTGCAGTGGAAAATGTGGTTAACATCCACTCATGCACAGGAAAAAAAATACCGTCGAACACCGTGAAACCGGTATCATTTTGAAAAATACCGTGATATAGAATTTTGTTCATACCGCCCAGCACTATATACAAGCACACATACAGTATTGTTGTTATGATTAGCTGCTCAGTAACTTTGCATGCAAAAAATGTACATTGTGGTTAATCAAGCACTCTTACAACTTGTGAATAGAAATTCTTTCTGAATCTATTGTGACAAAAGTGACTGTGCAGGATGGCTGAGGTCTTTCAAAATGCCTTTTCCTTAGGTAGAATGTGTTGCATGTGTTCTGAACAGAAGACTGTTTTTTTTGTAATGAACATGTAGGTAAACTTGTTTCTTTACTTCTGTAGACTAGCTAGAGGTACAGAGGTAGTTATCTGGTTTGAAACATGCTTCGATTTTTATTTACTACACCTGTAGATAACTCTGCCTGTGTAGAGTCTCAGAGTAAGGATGCTACCCCACTGTATTTTGTGTATACCACCTCTTGATTGTCTGCTTATAGCATTTCAGGGCTTCGGTAGTATAATATGTTTTAAGCAAAATTTTATGCAAAACTCGCTTACACTCAATCAACTATCGGGGAGGATAGGTCCCCTATGAAGTGCCGTGGCACTGGGTAAATGCTGCATGGCAGTTTCAACATGCTGCTCGGTGGTTTGCGGAGAAAAATGCTAAAATCTGTGTTATGCGTTAATGGAATGCCACTGCTTATGAATAATGAAAAACACCTTCATTCTTACCGAGTGCCCTTATTACAATATAAGTGCAGTAATATGCTCTGGGTACTTTTGGACAACCAGGCACCGCTGCAAATAGTCTTCTGATGTTGGCAAAAATGTTATGTTTTATGTATGTACACCCACACTATATGAAAACTGAATGTAGCATCTTGTTGGTTGGTTAATGGCT
Source organism: Erpetoichthys calabaricus (assembly GCF_900747795.2). Classification (NCBI taxonomy): domain Eukaryota; kingdom Metazoa; phylum Chordata; class Cladistia; order Polypteriformes; family Polypteridae; genus Erpetoichthys; species Erpetoichthys calabaricus. Next base: position 203,006,276 of record NC_041397.2, read on the forward strand.
TCCAGCACAGTGGGCTTGATGGAGTGAAAGTTGGCAGAGATATTGGTACACAACCTGAAATTTGTCTCTACCCAGTTTGTTCTTGTTTTCAATCTTTCATGCATTTAATGTCTTACTATGACTATTGGTTTCAAATCCACTTTGAACTACAGAAATACTAGCACCTCACTTAAATAAAATGTTCCTTTAGTTTTAAATCATAATTGTAAAAAATAATTGTTTTAGTTGATACTAGGGGGCTTTGCTTTCCCACCCCCGCGTTTGGTTTACTGGATATACAATTTAAAGAGATTATTTTCATGGGAATTGTTACATATGCATTATTTTCACTTTTACTTTAAAACTTTTGTAAAAACAATACTTGTCCTTTATTTCCGGCCCCGGGCGTGGTTAAATCTTTCTCGCAGGACGTATTAAGCTGCTCGTGTTGTGAAGGGGGGGCGGGTGAACTCACGCTAAGGAGATGCCGTCAGATCATCTGTCTTTCTGCTGCTAGCGAGCTGCGTGTTCTTTTTGTTGTGCTGCACGTCGATATTTAAAAGTCTGTACAGCAGCTGTCCTTTTGCCACTTTGTGTCTCTGCTGCTCACATTGTGAACTCGGTGGCTGATTGGCCACTAAGGAGTTGCAGTGGGATCATCTGCTGGCTTGCTCCAGCTAGCGAGCTGCGTTTTTTGCTTGTTGCACTTTTGCGTTGATCATTTCAAAGCCTGTACAGCAGCTGTCCTTTTGCCACTTCCCATCTTTGCCGCTCATGTTGTGAAAGGTGGGGGGGCATTGAAGGGCTGAACGCACGCTATGGAGAAGCGGTCGGATCATCTGCTGGCTTCCTGCTGCTGCTGGCAAGCTGTATGTTCTGCTTGTTGCTTGTCGCTTGTCATTGTTTTAAGAGCTGGGAGCACATGATGTCTGTCTGCCAAAAGCATTCCATCAACTACTTGGTTAGATGTCCGTGAACTTGTTTTAAATATTGTCTCTCTGCCTTGTCTCGCGGGATGTCAAATTGTCTTCGCGTGACCTACTGTATGCAAACGTTAAAGACGCATACAGCACCACCCCGCTACCTGCGCTTGGGAAAGCATATCATAACCTGGTTCTGCTTCAGCCTCACTACAAACCAAGAGTGAAGGAGCTACCTACAACCACACGCTCATTCAGGAAGTGGTCCCCTGAGGCAGAGCAGGCTCTGAGAGACTGCTTTGGAACTACGGACTGGGATATCCAGCAGGGATCATATAGTGAGAACATTGAGGAGGTTGTTGACTTCACTACTGACTACATCAACTTCTGTATGGACATTGTATTTTCAGTAAGAACAGTACGCTGCTATGCTAACAACAAGCAATGGATTACAACTGACATCAGGGGCCTTTTGAACCAGAAAAAAAGGGCTTTTAAAGACGGTGATCAGCATGAGCTCAAGCGCGTGCAGAAGGAACTCCGAGTCCAGCTCAGGGAGGCGAAGGAGCAGTACAGGAGAAAGCTGGAGCAGAAGTTGCAGAATAACAGCATGAAGGAAGTGTGGGATGGGATGAAGATCATCACTGGCTGCAGCTCGAAGCGGGGTGCCACCATCGAGAGAGACGTGGAGAGAGCGAACCTGATGAACAACTTTTTAACAGGTTTGACCACCCTAAACCACTCTCACCTCAGAGTATTGCATCCTTCTGCTGATACCAGCATAGGAGAGAGTTTCCCCCCACCCACAATTATAGCAGCCCAGGTAAGCAGAGACCTGAGGAGACTTCGGGCCAGCAAAGCAGTGGGTCCAGATGGAGTATCACCACGACTGCTGAAGGCCTGTGCGTTGGAGCTGGGGAGTCCTCTACCGTGCATCTTCAACCTTAGCCTGGAACAGGGGAGAGTCCCGAGGCTTTGGAAAACATCTTGCATCACCCCAGCCCCACAGGTATCATGTCCTGGTGAGGTGAATGACTTCCGGCCTGTTGCTCTGACGTCACATGTGATGAAGACCATGGAGCGGCTGCTGCTTCACCACCTGAGGCCACAGGTCCGCAACGCCCTCGACCCTCTGCAGTTCGCATACCAGGAGAAGGTGGGAGCGGAGGATGCCATCCTCTATATACTACACCGATCCCTCTCCCACTTGGACAGAGGCAGTGGTGCTGTAAGAATTATGTTTCTGGACTTCTCTAGCGCTTTCAACACCATCCAACCTCGGCTCCTTAGTAACAAGCTGACAGAGATGGGAGTAGATTCATACCTGGTGGCATGGATCGTGGACTATCTTACAGACAGACCTCAGTATGTGTGTCTTGGGAACTGCCGGTTTGACATTGTGGTCAGCAGCACAGGAGCGCCGCAGGGGACTGTGCTTTCTCCGGTCCTGTTCAGCCTATATACATCGGACTTCCAATACAACTCGGAGTCCTGCCACGTGCAAAAGTTTGCTGACGACACTGCTATCGTGGGCTGCATCAGGAGTGGGCAGGAGGAGGAGTATAGGAACCTAATCAAGGACTTTGTTAAATGGTATGACTCAAACCACCTACACCTGAACACCAGCAAAACCAAGGAGCTGGTGGTGGATTTTACGAGGCCCAGGGCCCTCCCGGACCCTGTGATTATCAGAGGTGACTGTGTGCAGAGGGTACAGACCTATAAATACCTGGGAGTGCAGCTGGATGATAAATTGGACTGCCAATACTGATGCTCTGTGCAAGAGAGGACAGAGCCGACTATACTTCCTTAGAAGGTTGGTGTCCTTCAACATCTGCAATAAGATGCTGCAGTTGTTCTATCAGACGGTTGTGGCGAGCGCCCTCTTCTATGCGGTGGTGTTCTGGGGAGGCAGCATAAAGAAGAGGGACACCTCCCGCCTGGACAAACTGGTGAGGAAGGCAGGCTTTATTGTAGGCACGGAGCTGGACAGTTTGACATCTGTGGCTGAGCGACGGGCGCTGATCAGGCTCCTGTCAGACATGGAGAATCCACTGCATCCACTGAACAGTATCATCTCCAGACAGAGGAGCAGCTTCAGCGACAGACTGCTGTCACTGTCCTGCTTCACTGACAGACTGAGAAGATCGTTCCAGGTTCCAGATCTGTTTCTCTACCTGTCAGTCATAAGCCACCTTTATCTTAAGCATTCAGATCTATCGATCGTTCAACGTCAAATTGTCTTCTGAGAAGATCTCGTCTCCCTCCCAGGATTTTTTTTTATAATAGAGAGATATAATTTCACCTATTGTATATTTTGATAAACATTATTTTATATGATTTGTTTAGGTTTGTGCTAACAAGCATGTGGCCGCTGATCATCTATTACAAATTTGTAAACAAATTGGACCACTTCTGGAGAAGAATCACACGGGTATATCTGGAGTCCAGTCTCTGCTTGGAACTGGGTGGCAGTGCTTACTGGATAAACCTAAAGGTATGATATCTGCTGAACGCTTGCTTGCTTTGTACAAATTACTGGCATTCCTGTTTAGATAACTATGAACTCTTTTAAATCTATCATTTTTAAACATCTTAAGCAATACAGTAATCCCTCCTCCATCGCGGGGGTTGCGTTCCAGAGCCACCCGCGAAATAAGAAAATCCGCGAAGTAGAAACCATATGTTTATATGGTTATTTTTATATTGTCATGCTTGGGTCACAGATTTGCGCAGAAACACAGGAGGTTGTAGAGAGACAGGAACGTTATTCAAACACTGCAAACAAACATTTGTCTGTATTTCAAAAGTTTAAACTGTGCTCCATGACAAGACAGAGATGACAGTTCTGTCTCACAATTAAAAGAATGCAAACATATCTTCCTCTTCAAAGGAGTGCGTGTCAGGATCACAGAATGTCACATAGATAGAGAAAACAATCTCTAGCAAACAAATCAATAGGGCTGTTTGGCTTTTAAGTATGCGAAGCACCGCGGCACAAAGCTGTTGAAGGCGGCAGCTCACACCCCCTCCGTCAGGAGCAGGGAGAGAGAGAGAGAGAGACTTTGTTTTTCAATCAAAAATCAATACGTGCCCTTCGAGCTTTTAAGTATGCGAAGCACTGTGCAGCATGTCGTTTCAGGAAGCAGCTGCACAAAAGATAGCAACGTGAAGATAATCTTTCAGCATTTTTAGACGAGCGTCCGTATCGTCTAGGTGTGCGAACAGCCCCCCTGCTCAATCCCCATACGTCAGGATCACAGATAGTCAGCGCAAGAGAGAGAGAAGAGTAAGCAATCTAGCTTCTCAGCCATCTGCCAATAGCGTCCCTTGTATGAAATCAACTGGGCAAACCAACTGAGGAAGCATGTACCAGAAATTAAAAGACCCATTGTCCGCAGAAATCCGCGAACCAGCAAAAAATTTGCGATATATATTTAAATATGCTTACATATAAAATCCGCGATGGAGTGAAGCCGCGAAGCGCGATATAGCGAGGGATCACTGTATTACAAATTTTCATGAAGATTTAAACTTTATGACCACTTCACTTATACTTGAATTATGCAAAATTATGCAAAAGTTAACATTTTAATACTCATATTAAAAATAAATTTATATTTAAACACGGTATATTGGAACTTTTTATTATTGCTATGTTTGTACTTTGTCTGTTTTTATACTTATGCTATTATTGATATTTTTATACTTTTCTCACAGTGCATTTGTTAATCATGAAATGTTTCTGACTTGTGCACTGTAACAAATGATTGTTGCAAACAAAGCAATTCTCAAAAATGATCCTCTTTGTATACAAATACAATACCCAGATGAAATTGTTTGTGTATGCTCAACTACTTTAAATGTAGCCATTTATATTTTTTCCCCCTCAGCTGTGTTCTTTTTTGCTTCAAGAGGTCAGAAAATACAGTGTGACTTCCCTTCTATATATACAGTTAGGTCCATAAATATTTGGACAGAGGCAACTTTTTTCTAATTTTGGTTCTGTACATTACCACAATGAATTTTAAATGAAACAACTCAGATGCAGTTGAAGTGCAGACTTTCAGCTTTAATTCAGTGGGGTGAACAAAATGATTGCATAAAAATGTGAGGCAACTAAAGCATTTTTTGAATACAATCCCTTCATTTCAGGGGCTCAAAAGTAATTGGACAAATTAAATAACTGGAAATGTTCATTTCTAATACTTGGTTGAAAACCCTTTGCTGGCAATGACAGCCTGAAGTCTTGAACTCATGGGCATCACCAGATGCTGGGTTTCCTCCTTTTTAATGCTCTGCCAGGCCTTTACTGTAGCGACTTTCAGTTGCTGTTTGTTTGTGGGCCTTTCTGTCTGAAGTTTAGTCTTCAACAAGTGAAATGCATGCTCATTTGGGTTAAGATCAGGTGACTGACTTGGCCATTCAAGAATTTTCCACTTCTTTGCTTTAATAAACTCCTGGTTTGCTTTGGCTGTATGTTTTGGGTCATTGTCCATCTGTATCATTTAATGCCGCCCAATCAATTTGACTGCATTTAGCTGGATTTGAGCAGACAGTATGTCTCTGAACACCTCAGAATTCATTCGGGTGTTTCTGTCCTGTGTCACATCATCAATAAACACTAGTGTCCCAGTGCCACTGGCAGCCATGCACGCCCAAGCCATCACACTGCCTCTACCGTGTTTTACAGATGATGTGCTATGCTTTAGATAATGAGTTGTTCCGCGCCTTCTCCATACTTTTTTCTTGCCATCATTCTGGTAGAGGTTGATCTTTGTTTCATCTGTCCAAAGAATGTTTTTCCAGAACTGTGCTGGCTTTTTTAGATGTTCTTTAGCAAAGTCCAATCTAGCCTTTCTATTCTTGAGGCTTATGAGTGGCACCTTGCAGTGCACCCTCTGTATTTACTTTCATGCAGTCTTCTCTTTATGGCAGACTTGGATATCGATATGCCTACCCCCTGGAGAGTGTTGTTCACTTGGTTCGCTGTTGTGAAGGGGTTTCTCTTCACCATGGAAATGATTCTGTGATCATCCACCACTGTTGTCTTCTGTGGACGTCCAGGTCTTTTTGCGTTGCTGAGTTCACCAGTGCTTGCTTTCTTTCTCAGGGTGTACCAAACTGTAGATTTTGCCACTTGTAATATTGTAGCAATTTCTTGGATGGGTTTTTTCTGTTTTCACAGCTTAAGGATGGCTTCTTTCATCTGCATGGAGAGCTCCTTTGACCACATGTTGTCTATTCACAGCAAAATCTTCCACGTGCAAGCACCACACCTCAAAATCAACTCCAGGCCTTTTATCTGCTTAATTGATAATGACATAACGACGGACTTGCCCACACCTGCCCATGAAATAGCCTTTGAGTGAAATGTCCAATTTCTTTTGAGCCCCTGAAATGAAGGGATTGTGTTAAAAAAAATGCTTTAGTTGCCTCACATTTTTATGCAATCGTTTTGTTCACCCCACTGAATTAAAGCTGAAAGTCTGCACTTCAACTGCATCTGAGTTGTTTCATTTAAAATTCATTGTGGTAATGTACAGAGCCAAAATTAGAAAAAAGTTGTCTCTGTCCAAATATTTATAGACCTAACTGTATATGGAGACACTGTGTGTTTTGCAAATGAAAATGCTAAATGTAGTAACCATTCGATTATAATAATCTTTATGTATATCTTTCTGTTTTATTGAATACTTTCACCACACTTGCATATTCCTTCTTCATGTAAAGTACTATACACCGATCAGCCACAACATTAAAACCACTGACAGGTGAAGTGAATAACATTGATAATCTCTTTACAGTGGCACATGTTAAGGGGTGGGATATATTAGGCAGCAAGTGAACTATCAGCCCTTGAAGTTGATGTGTTGGAAGCAAGTAAAATAGCCAAGCATAAAGATCTGAACGACTTTGACAAGGTCAAAGTGTGATGGATAGAAGACTGGGTCAGGGAATCTCCAAAACAGCAGGTCTTGTGGGGTGTTCCAGGTATGCAGATGTTAGTACCTACCAAAAGTGATCTAAGGAAAAACTGGTGAACTGGTGACGGGTTCATAGACTCTCAAGGCCTATTGATGCGTGTGATGAGTGAAAGCTAGCCCATCTGGTCTGATCCCACAGATGAACTACTGTTGCCCAAATTGCTGAAAAACTTAATGCTAGCAATAAAAAAGGGTGACAGAACACATAGTACATCAGAGCTTGCTGCATGTGGGGCTGTGTAGCCACAGTCCAGTTAGAGTGCCCATGCTAACCCCTGCCACTTGCTGAAAGTAGGCCATGGAACAATGGAAGAAGGTGGTATGGTCAGATGAATCATGTGGGTTTTTTTTTTTGTTTTGTTTTGTTTTTTAAGATCATGTGGATGACCAGGTGCGTGTCTGTTGTTTATCTGGAGAAGAGAAGGGAGCAGGGTGCACTATGGGAAAAGGGGAATTGGGTGGAGGCAGTGTAGTGCTCTGAGCAGTGTTTTGCTGGGAAACTTTGGGTCCTGGCATTCTTGTGAATGTTAGTTTGACACATACCACCTACCTAACGACCTTTGCAGACCATGTACATTCCATCATGGCAGTGGTGATTGCCTGATGGTAGTGGCCTTTTTCAGCAGGGTAATGCTCTCTAGCATACTGCAAAAATTGTTCTGGAGTGGTTTGAGGAACATGATAAAGAGTTCAAGGTGATGACTTAGCTTCAAATTCCCCAGATATGAATCTAATAGAAGATCTGTGGGATGTCCTGGAAAAACAAGTATTATCAATGGAGGCCCCTCACTTCCCTGATTTAAAGGATCTGTTGCTAACATCTTGGTTCCAGATAATACAAAGACACATTCAGAAGTCTTGTGGAGTCCATGCCTCGACAGATCAGAGATAGTTTTTGGAACACGAGAGACATCTACACTGTATTAGGCAGGTGGTTTTTAGTGTTGTGGCTGATCGGTGTACAAGCCTCTTGGTTCTTTTCTAATAGATGGACAAGAAGTACACCAGAAAATGCCTTAGCCTGTTAACCTTGTATTACCTTCACACCCTGCAATACTTAACACCTGGGAACCTCCAGTGATGGGCTGCATGGTTCTGGGACTACTTGCACCTTTCCTTTGGCTTTGCAGAGTTTCTTCCACTGTGAGTGCTGCACAAAAGCACCCCCTTGTCTGTCTGCAAGACCTGAATTAGATAGGAAAGTGACCTCTATCCCCTCAACGATTGCTAATGTTAGTGAGCATGAGGTTTTTTCAGTGAGGTAACTACAAAATTTTATTTTGATTCCATTGTAAATTCTTTAGAGAAACCAGACGTATGAAACACTATTCTGTTTCGTGGGTTTACCTTTGGAGAAGACTGTCTTTTTGGCATTTCTAGAGATTGACATTTCTAGAGTGTGTATGAATGTTTATAAATGGGCTTGGTCTGAGCGTGCCTCCTATTGTTTGCCTAATTCTGCGTGGAGAGGCCATGGCTCCTTGTGAAAGTTACACTACCAGTCAAAAGTTTTAGAACACCTCAATTTTTTTCAATTTTTATTGAAATGCACAGTTTTAATATCTTAATGTTTCATGAAGTCAAGGCATAAAACAAACCATGGTAAATCAAAAAAAGTCAATTAAGTGTACAGAATTTTATTATCGCCACCTTTTGCAGGTTTAACAGCCAAATTATGGTAACCAGTTTAAAGGAATGGCTTTCTTACTTCCACTTGCCCTGTCAAACTTGCAGCACAAAGTCTCCTCTTCACAGTTGAAACTGAGACTTGCTTTATATGACCATTGTGAAGCTGTTGTGCTGTGAGGTGTTTATCACGCAAGCTGGTGACCTTCAGAAACTTGTCTTCTATTTGGGTTGTGATTTTGGATCTGCCAGAGCTCTTCCTGTCAGTTTCTTCCTGTTCCCAAATGCGTTTGGATTGTGTAGGATGCCATACTCACGGACATTTTAATTTTTATTTGCAGTTTCTCTAAATCAAAGGCTTACACTTCTAAGAGTAATAATATTCGGCCTCATTTCATTTGTTAATTGCCATATTCTTGCCTTTATCGCTGGTGTTTACAACTTTCTACAGTGTTATATTGCCTAAGTAGTACTTAAGAAGGCGTAGTAACACAATCTGTTTCAACTCTGCTTTAAGACAGGCAGATGGTTTATAAGTAATCATCAGAATTTGAGACACGTATGCAAATTGTTTGCTTCAACTTGCACAGCTTAATTTACTTTTAATTGGAGCAGAACATCAGTAGATTTGTAACCTATTAGTTGTTCCATGAAGAAGGCCCATTTGTAATATTGTAAAATTTCCTTTTTTTCAGGTTTTGCTAACCTAAACTTTAAATTTAAACCTCTGGCAGTTTACATCTTACCTTTTCACCATTTTAGGTTATTTATTGTATTTCAACAGAATAAATTTGAAAAAAAACTGGACTGGTAGCATATTGAATAAGTAAAACATCTTATGTTTTATTTATATTCACTTTCTGTAGATGTTATTTCTTAGTATAGTGACAAATAACAAAGTGCAGGTACAAGTGTAATGTCAGCATTTGTGCCTATTAACAAGCAATGACTTTAAAAAAAACAAAAACACTTTTAAAATGAAGTAAATATGCGAAAAAAATCTTGAAAACCATAATTCGTAAAATATATACTTTGCTATGCAGAAGACACATATTCTTGTTTCTATAAACAATGAGCACGATTCATAGTAATATTTTGAATTGACAAAGTAAAGGTAGAAATGGAGACAACTGCTTGTGTAATTCAGGTTTATATTTATTTGAATATAATGGTCATCCAGTATTAAGTATATACATTGAATTGTGGTTTCTAAATTGTCATTAGTGGCATCTCTGCCACTTGAGGAGGAGCATGCGTTAATACAGTGTGTTGCCGCACCCACCACATGACAGACCACCTCAGGATCCCAGATTAGGACCCGAGTGCAGCCATGCACTTGACAGTTGTAAAATTACAACTTCATAGGAACAAGTTTAATATCATTTTAGGAGTATTTTCAACATCAGCGATGCTGTTTTTAGCTGCCTTTCTACAAATACCTTGATTTAGGTATATCTTCGAACTTGAAAAGGAGCCTGCTCCACTGTCAAGTCCTTTTTGACTACTGTGCTGTCAAACATTGCCTAATACAGTGCTTATAGCTTATTAACAAGATTCAGGTCTATGTGACAACTTACAAAAGTAGAAATACTTTTAAAGACTCAGAATATTTTATCACCCCTTTAGATTCCTTGTTTTTTTCCTTCCAACATTACAGTAGCTTTAAAATTACATCAGTCTCAACAGAAAATTAAGCTGGGTCTTACAGAACCACCAGAGTGACGTGGATTCCTATAACAATGTATGAAAGAAAAGGGAAAGTGTTTTGATAAATTGCCCATTCAGAGTCAGTCATCTACTTATGAAAGAATGATTTTTGGTTCTTAGGAAAAGCACACTATAGCTTGAAAGGGAATTTATAAGCTTGGCGATATTATGAAGAATATGTAGATACAGCAAAATTAGAAAACCATTATGAACTTTGCAACACACACAATCTTAAAAATGCTGCTGAATACAATACATGTCATCTGACTAAACAAATAGCACAGGTATCAGTGCCTTCTTGTAATTTTGGGGAAAAATAATAATACTCTAAACAATGCATTTTAAATCTGTATTTACTATTTCCCTGACCTGTGGCAATATCAATTTGATCACCTTCATCCTTGTTCTTATAATATACTATCACTGGTTTAAATAAATATTAGAGTGTAAGCTTAGCATTATTCTCTGTCTAATACTTACTCGTGTGCAGTAAGTGTGAAGCATTTGTTTAAAATATTTATGGCATTCTCTTCTATTTCAAAAGATTGTAAGAATGGTCAACGGAAGGGTTCAGAATTTGCAGTGCTCTGTAATGGGAGACCTCTGGTGATGCAACACTTCAAGAACTCACCTAATATTGGTAAAAAAGCAATGTATTTTTCAATTTAAAAATGATTTTTTTAATTATGAAATTCAGATTTTACCTGCATTTACAGTTTTAATAGCAAGATATTGGTGCAGGTGACATATTGCTATTAAGAATTTCTTTTGTTTGATATCTTATTTTTTTTTTGTGTAAATTAAGTTTTATTTATTATATGCATTTATTTGCTATGACATTTGAATACCTAAAACTGAAATAATTGCATTGTCATATTTCCAAATATGCAAATTCCAGGTTTAGATAATGGGGTGTAAAGTATGTAACTATAAATGTCCATATACATATATTTTAATGTTACACCCTTATACTTTACAATAGAATAGTATGTAATAAGTATGGGGAATTGCCAGGGAGCCTGTCAGACAATATTCTCACAATTCTTAGTCCCTATACAATAATGAATTTATTTATTTTTGTTTTATAACCTATTGCCATTATGTTCTGTAATGTATGCAATGTATTGTTTCCTTTTTATTTGAAATTAACATTGAAATCATATTCCTTAGTAATTTGTGTTAATGTATTATTACACCTAATGAGGGAAATGTTTTACTTAGATAAACCAAATTAAATCTTTTTCATTTGTGGAAATTAATGTTGGGTATAACAACAGTCTCCATATTCACACTAGACAATACTCCTTTATGGTTGATAATACGCAAGTCATCTAGATCTGACACAGGGTAAGTGCTTATGAGACCATAACTTATTTTTTACAGTAGGGCCGTTAATAAACTGAGGTTACAATTTTCACATGTAAAAAGTTTTTTTGAATATATACAAAAATGCATTTAAAGCTTTTGAACTTAGACAAATGTATGTTGCCATTCTGTTTTCATGATGAATTAGAAATTTTCATACACAAGCAGAACTTGTTGAACAATGTTAAGTTCTCAAATACTGATTAAAAATGATTTGTTTAATTTACTATAGAGAAGGGAAAAGGCTTTACACCCCTCTACTTTTTTCTTATGTTTGTGAAACTTTGTTATACTTTAGGGAGAGATTTACATTCCATGCAGGGATGAACTTCAGAACAAGAGCAAACAAATTATCACAGAAGCTCATAAGCACTGCAGCCAAATGAGACCTGTGATTTTAAGTTGTTTGTGTTAATGTAAAGTGCATCCAGAAAGTATTCACAGCGCATCACTTTTTCCACATTTTGTTATGTTACGGCCTTATTCCAAAATGGATTAAATTCATTTTTTCCCTCAGAATTCTGCACTACAACACCCCCATAATGACAACGGAAAAAAGTTTACTTGATATTTTTGCAAATTTATTAAAAATAAAAAAATTGAGAAATCACATGTACATAAGTATTCACAGCCTTTGCTGAATACTTTGTCGATGCACCTTTGGCAGCAATTACAGCCTCAAGTCTTTTGAATATGATGCCACAAGCTTGGCACACCTATCCTTGGCCAGTTTCGCCCATTTCTCTTTGCAGGCACCTCTCAAGCTCTATCAGGTTGGATGGGAAGTGCCGGTGCACAGCCATTTTAAGATCTCTCCAAAGATGTTCAATCGGATTCAAGTCTGGGCTCTGGCTGGGCCACTCAAGGACATTCACAGAGTTGTCCTGAAGCCACTCCTTTGATATCTTGGCTGTGTGCTTAGGGTCGTTGTCCTGCTGAAAGATGAACCGTCACCCCAGTCTGAGGTCAACAGCGCTCTGGAGCAGGTTTTCATCCAGGATGTCTCTGTACATTGCTGCAGTCATCTTTCCCTTTATCCTGACTAGTCTCCCAGTTCCTGCCGCTGAAAAACATCCCCACAGCATGATGCTGCCACCACCATGCTTCACTGTAGGGATGGTATTGGCCTGGTGATGAGCGGTGCCTGGTTTCCTCCAAACGTGACGCCTGGCATTCACACCAAAGAGTTCAATCTTTGTCTCATCAGACCAGAGAATTTTCTTTCTCATGGTCTGAGAGTCCTTCAGGTGCGGCAAACTCCAGGCGGGCTGCCATGTGCCTTTTACTAAGGAGTGGCTTCCGTCTGGCCACTCTACCATACAGGCCTGATTGGTGGATTGCTGCAGAGATGGTTGTCCTTCTGGAAGGTTCTCCTCTCTCCACAGAGGACCTCTGGAGCTCTGACAGAGTGACCATCGGGTTCTTGGTCACCACCCTGACTAAGGCCCTTCTCCCCCGATAGCTCAGTTTAGATGGCCGGCCAGCTCTAGGAAGAGTCCTGGTGGTTTCGAACTTCTTCCACTTATGGATGATGGAGGCCACTGTGCTCATTGGGACCTTCAAAGCAGCAGAAATTTCCTCAGATTTGTGCCTCGAGACAATCCTGTCTCGGAAGGTCTACAGACAATTCCTTTGACTTCATGCTTGGTTTGTGCTCTGACATGAACTGCCAACTGTGGGACCTTATATAGACAGGTGTGTGCCTTTCCAAATCATGTCTAATCAACTGAATTTACCACAGGTGGACTCCAATTAAGCTGCAGAAACATCTCATGGATGATCAGGGGAAACAGGATGCACCTGAGCTCAATTTTGAGCTTCATGGCAAAGGCTGTGAATACTTACGTACATGTGCTTTCTCAATTTTTTTTATTTTTAAGAAATTTGCAAAAATCTCAAACTTTTTCACGTTGTCATTATGGGGTGTTGTGTGTAGAATTCTGAGGGGAAAAAAATGAATTTAATCCGTTTTGGAATAAGGCTGTAACATAACAAAATGTGGAAAAAGTGATGCGCTGTGAATACTTTCCGGATGCACTGTATATTTCTAAATTCATTGTAACTGAATCTTAAAGTGGTGCTTTCAGTTAAGGTTCTAGAGATGGTCCTAGTTTACATTGTGCTGGAGTACCTGATTTTATTGTACTTTTAATGAGTCATATTTTACACAAGAACAGAGAGCACATAAATACCAGAGCTAAAATTTCACTTACATCAGGTGTGTTTGTTATTAAAAACATCCCTATGTAACTATTACTAAAGACTGACACAAATTTTACCAACATATGCTGACATTTGCATAGGTCATTGAGGCAGCTGTCTTTGATTAGTTAGCATACTTAAAAGTGGCAAGTTTTCTTTTAAAATATAACAAGTACATGAGCAATCTCTTCTGCATAGTGTTTTGAAAACAATTTGTTTTATCTTGACTTCCTGTTAGTCAGTTGCCAAAAATTTGATATTACTTTTTAGTAATATTTTTTAGATTATCTTGACTTCCTGTTAGTCAGTTGCCAAAAATTTGATATTACTTTTTAGTAATATTTTTTAGATTATTACAAACGTTTTCCTTGTCAGACGCACACTGTCAACAGATAACCATTAACTTTTAGTAGATTGTTAATATGCATTTTAGATAATCCTATACATTACTTTATTTTTCAGTTGAAGTGTATCATGCAAGACGGCTGACAGGCATACAGTGTTTTAGTTTCATTTATCCTGTGAGTAACTACCAGCACATAAAAATGCACAAACGAATTCTGGGACATCTTTCAGCAGTATACTGCATTGCTTTTGATCGAACAGGACAAAGAATATTTACTGTAAGTATAAAAAAATTACAACTTTTGGATCTATGTACAGTTAAAACATTTTTGCTGGATTGTATTAGAACTCCATCATGAATTTGAGTCTGTAGCAATTTAATTAACTGAATTTCACATGTCAAGATATTTTTTTTCAGGGTGCAGATGATTGTTTGGTAAAGATTTGGTCCTCATTTGATGGACGATTGCTCTCAACTCTGCGTGGACATTCAGCTGAAATTTCGGACCTTGCAGTGAACTTTGAGAACACATTAATTGCCGCAGGCAGTTGTGACAAAGTGATTAGAGTCTGGTGTTTACGTACCTGTGCTCCTGTCGCAGTTTTACAAGGACATACAGGATCTATAACTTCTCTGCAGGTAATTTGACTTGTTTTCTTGCTTGCTTTCTTTGATTTCTTTTCTAGTTTCCACTGATAGCTTACCTATATTTTTGGTAAAGATCAGTAGACTGGTTAGACTTTTATTTTTGCTATATTGTTTGCCTGATGAAGCTTGGTCTTTTTTTCAGCATCACAAAATTCATTGTTGGCAAGTGGGATTTTTTTTTTCCCCATGGCAGTAGTACTTCAGCTGTCCTAGACACTACGGTGCCTGTCCTTCTGCAGACAAGTACTGTCATGTACTGTGCAAGGAACAGAAACAATGTTTCATCATAAAATATCATGCAGTGCAGTGGCTGCAAGTGCTTCCAAAATTGTTGCCAGTTCTTTTTTGTAAGTAGTAATTAAAACTGATGGGAAGCTGCAGCACTGATACTTTTTGCAACTCTGGTCGAAGAAGTTCCTTCTTTGGTTGCTAATTTTTATAGATTGCTTTAATGGTGATGTAGATTTTGAATAGTACATTCCAGAATTCTAAGAAATAACAAATTTATTTTTTATTTGTCAGTCTGCTATATTTATACAGGAGAAATATTTGATTACTTTCTGCCCAGATCCATTTTACATCTTGTCAAGTCAAACTAAATATAAAGTAAAAGTTGTCTTTTCTAAAAATCGGGGCTTATCCCATTGTTGTTTTATATATCTATAAAATTCAGGGCTACTTCAGTGTGGGATTGCAGGAATCATGCCTATTTCAAAATTTTCTCTTTAAAAGGCAAAAAAAAATCTTTTGCAGTTGCCACTTGTATCAAATTATGGAATTAGATTAGAAATAAAAAAAATATATGATTCATTCTTTGGGGAAAATAATGAATTTTTGTTTCACTGCTTAAAACACTTGTTGCTTATATTTGTAGTTTTGTCCAATGGTCAGAAGCTCTATGAGGTACATAGTTTCTACTGGGGCTGATGGGACTGTCTGCTTTTGGCAATGGGATGTTAACAATGTCAGTTTCAAGTAAGTTTATAGTTTCCTTCTCTTTCCACTTTAAAGTATTACTGAAGCACTGCTAAATTCTGATTATTTTTTGTACTTTTTTTTTTTGTATTTTTTTATTGAAACTAAAAGCTGGTGAAATCGATATATATTTATCTATGTCTGTCTATTTATCTTGTGTATATACTATGTGTGTGTGTCTGCATTTATTTATTTTCATTTACATATACAGTACTAGATGGCTCTGTCCCCTCCTTGTTTCGCTTGCCACCCCCCGAGAGCCAGTCATAGGCACCTGCTATCCTGTGGCTGAGCCACACGAAGGGCATCAGGGTGCCCCTCCATTAGAGTAAGCGATTGTATTTGAAGAGATGGTATATAAAACAGTATGCAGGGTGTGGGAGGAAGACAGTTTGATCATTTGTTATTATAGATAGAAAATCAGTTACTTGAGTATTTCACTACAGTTGTCTATTTTAAATACTAATGAATAATAAAACATAGTAAAAAAGTAAAACAATAAAAAAATTTAATTACATTAACGCCACATCAAAAACAATATTATCAATTACTTTATCGTCTAACTTACATTCAATAATCGTTGCATTTTTGAATTTCTGTTCGCATATTGTTAGGAATATTTTTCTTTCTCATTTATTGGACGATTCTCTTTGTTCTTGATTTTTATTGTATGCAGCTTTTTTTTTTTTTTTTTCCCCCCCAATGTTCATTATCCGCTCTTGCTGCACTTCTATTATGATGTTAAATTCAATGTTCTTGAATAGATAATTTGCTTTACCTCCTTACCATAATAACTGACTGCATTGAAGGGCGAGTTAACACTGAGAGTTTCACAGGGTGGTACAGAGATATATACAATATAATAGAAATATATACACCGTATTTACTCATGTACCATGCGCCCTCTTGTAAGATGCACACCCTAACTTTTACAAAGAAAATCGCGGAAAAAAAAATTTGCCCCGTGTACGACGTGCATTGGGATTGTATAGGAAGCGTTGAGGGCACGTTTTCCGCGAAATGCCCTTCTGTTTTTGTTGTATGACGAAAGTTTTTCTTTCTTACGTTGAGAGAGAGAGAGAGAGATCCCAAGCAGAAGAAGTAAACATTACAGAAAAAAATTTCCTCGTGTATGACGCGCGCCTGACTTTCTAATGCTAATTTTCAGGAAAAAATGTACGCGTGGTACATGTGTATATACGGTATATATGTTGTAAGTATGTGTGTGTGTGTGTATATATAATTTGTGTGTTTTATATACAGTGGAACCTCGAGATACGATCACCTCTGTATACGAGAAATTCAAAATACGAGGAAAGTATGAGCGAAAAATTCAGATCTAAATACGAGCATTGGCTCACGTAACGAGCCACGAGCCAGGCTGTGGGTATAGCTCGCGGCTTAGCGAGGGGGCGTGGTAGCTGTAGCGAGCCGCAGGGCGATCTGCGGTGTCTGCGTTTCTCACCTAAGTGCACAGGTGGGAAACTGCCCACATCCATGATTTGTCCTGTGGCTGATGGGCTGGGCAGGGTTGCCACCCGTCCTTTCAAATACGGAATCGTCCAGTATTTGAGAATGAAATTGCGCGTCCTGTTTTGAATCAATACGTATGCGTCCCTTATTTTTTTGTATTAAAAGTGGTAACCCTAGCAGCTGCCATGTCTTCCCCGCATATATAGAGAAGCGCGAGCCGGTTAAGGGGGAAGAAGTAAAAGAAAAGAGAGGAGAGGAGAGAGAACGGAGGTTGCAGGAGGAGGCAGGAATCCGCAGCAGTAGGAAGTCGGTGCGAGAGAGCGAGCGAGTACAGGCTCGCGTGTAGCTGAACAGGCGAGCCAAACAGCTGAAGCAGGACGGTGTAGAGAAGGTCAGCTGCATTAAGTGTCTCGCCTGTTGCAGAGCCCGCATGGGAGAAGCAGGTGAGACGCTAACAGAGAAGAAGCACCGGGGATTGTCATCTGTTTTTTGAAGACTGCTTCCTGTTGACGTTTTAACCTCGTGTTAAAGGATTGTTATTCTTATGTACTTTAAACCTCCACTTCACAACTGTTTTAAGGATTATTTATTTAAAGATTTATTGAATGCTCTACTGCACTTTGGACACCTGTTTGATTCTTTTAATAATCAGTTATATTATTTACCAGTGTTATTTATTAAAGGTAGACTACAGTATATATAATTTATCAGTGTTATTTGTTAGGAAAAATGATTTTTATGTTAATATATTTGGGATGCGGAACGGATTAACTGGATTTCCATTATTTTCAATGGGGACGTTTGTTCTAGATACGAGAAATTCGCTATACAAGCTCAGTGCTGGAACGAATTAAACTCGTATCTAGAGGTTCCACTGTATATATATATATATATATATATATATATATATATATATATATATATATATATATATATATATATATATATATATATATATATAGTGCTGGGCGGTATGACCAAAATTCTATATCACAGTATTTTTCAAAATTATACTGGTTTTACGGTATCAGATGGTATTTTTTTTACCCATGCATGAGTGGATGTTAACCACATTTTCCACTGCAATTGCTGGCTAAGAATAACCTATTCCACTGTCATGAGAATTGTACATTGTACAAAAAAACATTTTAATGTGCACACAAGTATCAATACAGGTTTTCATGGCCCCATAAAGTGATAGTTTTCAAGAGGTGGCACTAATGAAGAGAAGGAATCACATTGCATGACAGTTGCAGTCAAAATATAGAACCTTTTTATTGAACAAATTTTGCAAACAACTTAAACTGAAATTTTGACAACATATTTTCAACCATCCAAAGAGGCATTTAGACTTAGTAAAATATCCAGAGGTGCTTGACAAAAGTTATACTGCACTGAACATGTCTTAGAAAAGGAATAAAGAGTAAATATTTTTTGTAAACCAATTACACTTTCTGTTAATGTTAACAATTTCTGTCCACTGACACGTTAAAGTGACTTTTTAAACAACTTTACCATTATTAAACTGCATAATATTTAAATAATAAATATTTATTTAATATTTAAATAATAAATATATTATTTATAATAATATAAATAATAACAATAAAATAAATAATAGTGCAACTTCCAGTAATAATACTATTACTTCAAGACTTCAAGCCTAGGTGCATTACACAGTACAGTATTCACCAAATAAAAATAAAATAAAATAAAACAAGTGCAACTTGGTGATGACATCTTTACCAACTGAACCATCATTAAGGCAAACTGCATTAATATGGATCTTGCTTCAAGCTAAGCTATATACATAAATAATAAAAATGCAACTTGCATTTATAATGCTATTTGTGGTATAGCCCTACTGAATCGTATTAGGGCCACAGTGAAGAAAAAAAATACGGACACAGGGAAGGAAAAAAACTATGTCGAGAATAAAGAGTAACTACGCTACTACTGTTCCGTCATGTGAGGAGGCGGCCCCTGCCACTAAATGTCTCATTATCTGACCCAAAAAAGGTACCAGTTTAACGTACAGTGACTAAAAGATTCCCCTGTCTTTTTTTATGATCAGTCCAATGTTTTGCAGGTACTGATAAGCATCGAGAGAAATGTTTGCAGGCACAATGCCGTACATTACTGGAAACCCGATTTTAAAATGGAATAATGTATAACCATAGCCTTTCAGAAAACAAAGTAAATAAAAAACCCACATGCCATGTCATCATCTGTGACCGCTGCAAATGACACACAAAAATATAAAAGTTAATGAGGAGGTTCTTAAAATCAAAGTAAACATTGTGTACTGTATCGCAAAAGACAAACATCCCTTCACAAAATTTGGCCCACTCATAATTACTACATTAAAATGGCATAAATATCAATGACTTATGACAAACCATATGCTAAAGGACTGGTCAGCTATCCAACAGTATGAAAAAAGAATTTGCTGCTAAAGTAAGAGACACCACACTCCCACTATGTGTATTTAATTACCGAAAGGAGACGCACATTTTTTAATGACAGCGTGCGAGATTGCTAGAAGATAAAAAAAAAAAAACGTGTGTTTTACCTGCAGGGCTCGAGCAATGCCTCCAGCTTCTGAAGTTTCTCCAGCTCATCATTTGTTGGCATGACCACGTTAGTTTTATGTAGGGGCAGTGCATCTCTTAGTGGTTGTTCGTTTCTTCGCACACGCTTCACCATCTCCAGTGTGGAGTTCCATCTAGTCGGCACGTCTTGTACGAGTGTCTCAGTCTTCAGGCCATGCGCGACTTGCTGTTTCTCAAGTTCTGCAATATTTGATGGACTGTGCTTGAAGTGCTCCACCACTTTTCAGCATTTGGAAAGTACGCCATCAAATGCACTATTCTGCAGAGACACTGACAGAACGTTGAATGCTGTGCGCAATGCATGGCAAGTGTTTGAAAAGCAGCTGTCACATCGCTGAAATTAAATTTCTGTACTGAGTGTGCTTACTTTATTCTCAACGTTCCACTGCTTTGCTACATCCTTAAAATGTTTGGCACATGTTTCGGCATGATGTTTCTCCGATGTTTTAATGACCGTCAAAGCATGTGAATGCTGTTTCCACTGTTCGTCGATACAATGGGTTGTAACCCTGAGGTAGCTATGATTTCCAAGTGATGTCCAGTAGTCACCAGTAAGGGCGACTGTCTCCGTGCTCTCCAACTCCTTAACTAGTCTTTCCCTCTCTGAATCATACAGCTTGTGTATACTAGTTAACGACTGTGGCTCTCTAGGGTAATTCATAAGTTGGGTCGTTGGACGTGATCCGAATTATGTGGCGCAGACCTTCGTCCTACTCTATATAAATCGGCATGCATGCTGTGGCTATGCATTTAGCAATTGCTAACGTTAATTTGCTGGAGGTTGACACGCCTATTGGTTTCTGCCAAATGCGTGGTCTGTCGCATAATACCCGTGCTAATGCTATTAGTGTAAAATGAATGCTTGGCTTGCATGTGATATTGTAGGCTGCTTGTACTCCGGTGATAACTAAACTCGGCTTGACAGTAACTACATACAACCTTAGTTTTATTGAGTGAGCTGTCGGGCAAGTTTTGAAACTGAACTTCCCATTTAATGGACCTTTTTCTATCGTTCAACAATTAGGAATATGGAGTGACTTCTACGAGAAATAACTTGAAGGCTAGAGTGGCATGCGTTCAGTTTGCAGGAATTTACTGGAATTTCGTAGGATCAAAAAGAATCTGCGTTAACGGCACTAATTTTTTTTAACGGCGTTAAAGTTAGTGTTTGACAGTCCTAATATATATATCTCTCTTATAAAAAAAAATCTTGGTGGAAGGGAGACCAGGGAGACAAAACGTGATCTTCTCGGAAGACACTTAAAAGACCCGCGAGATGAAAGAGATTGGCCATGGAGCATCTAGCGGGGACCTTAAACATGTGACTTGGTGCTAAGAAATTACAATTTGACGTCCTGCGAAACACTTTAACGTCACGAGAGACAAGGCAGTGAGACAACATTTAAAACAAGTTCACGGATATCTAACCAAGCAGTTGTTGGAATGCTTTTGGCAGACAGACATGTGCTCCCAGCTCTTAAAACAATAAGTGACAAGCAGAACATGCAGCTTGCCAGCATATGATCCGACCACTTCTCCTTTGCATGCGTTCAGCCCAACCCCCACCCCCCCTTTCACAATGCGACCGGCAGAGACACGAAGTGGCAAAAGGATAGCTGCTGTACAGGCTTTGAAATGATCGACGCAAAGTGTGACTAGCAGAAAACGCAGCTCACCAGCAGCAACAAGCCAGCAGATGATCCGACTGCATCTCCTTAGCGTGCGTTCAGCCGCTCACCCTTCACAACCCGAGCAGTGTTATACGTCCTGCGAGAGAGTGAGTTAACCACGCCCGGGTCTGGAAATAAAGGATGAGTACAGTATTGTTTTTACAAAAATTTTAAATTAAAAGTGAAAATAATGCACATGTAACAATTCCCATGAAAATAATCTCTTTAAATTGTATATCCGGTAAACCAAACCCGGGGGTGGGCAAGCAAAGCTGTGTGTGTGTATAATAAATATATATTATATATATATAATATATATATATATATATATATATATATATATATATATATATATATGTAGTATGTATATATATGTATGTATGTATATATGTATATATGTATGTAT